>NC_140124.1:30134396-30751799 GCF_964035555.1 Netta rufina | reverse complement strand
GTACTGTCCTAAAATTTGCAATCTCAAAAGTTATACTTGAACCCTTAGTTAAAGCAACCTCCCCTCTTAGCAAATATATTCTTGCACTGTAACCTGAAAATCATAGGAAGTACTCCAGACAATTATATTGCAACTGTTGCTCACATCAAAGTTAAAGGTGTTTTTTGTTGTTTTGTTTGCACCCTGCCAAAGGTTTCCATTGTGAGTCATAAACTTTAACTGTACATCCAGTTTAATTCTTAGTAATTAAAGACATTTATTCATCAAAACAAACAAACAAACAAATAACAAAACAAAAACAAAAAAGCATATCCCCTAGGCTGTAAAATTAATAGTAAAATAGATTTAGCAGAACCTGCTCTATTATTAATTTTATTTTTTTTTATTTTTATTTCATTTACCCAATATATTCCTTAGATAATTTTTGTTATTGTTGTTTAGTTATGTGATTGTTTTTCCATTTTTTAACAATTATGCTACAGTTCTAAAAAGGAAGTTGTATTAACTTCAAACATGACAAATCTTTTTTATAATTATTTTTAGTGGATTCTGCCTTTTACGATAATCATTTAAGACACAAAGAAAGGAAAACACAGCCTGCAGCTAACTAGGAGATCTTTTAAGTTAAAAAATGCTGATAGTAAGGACTTCTAAAGCAGTCATTAGGAGATTTTCTATCTAACATTAACAGATAGTAATGCTTTTAAGTAAAAAACAAAAACTTTCTTGGCTGTTCTGAAAGCCAAAAGTATAAATAATTTAAACATCTGAAAAAATTTATTTTATAACCCCTCTTATTTTGGTTTCCCCTGAAAGACAGGTAATTTCATTTAATAGCATGTGGGAAAGTACTTTCCACTGTTTATCCATTTATATAGTTAGAGTTATACTTCAGCACAATGTTGTAAAGTAAACCATGAATGAAATAGTAGCATACAGCCATAACAGAAACCTTTGTTGGTATAAGAGTATGTGTGTTTTTCTGTTAAAAAAAAAAAAAGTCTGAATATTTACTAAGGTATGTTATGAGCACAATTGGGGCTGTTGGCTTCATTTTAATGCTTTCTCAAGGATAATAAGATTTACAAAACATGTCATTAAAACGTATGCAGGCATATGTGTTTGCACAGAAATCTCTGGTATTTCTTAAAGAACCATGCGAGGATTACATTTATGACTTACAGTGGATGTTGTTATGCCACATGAGTTGAGCCATGTCCATCAACAGCAGCAAGTAAGGCAGAGAAGAACCACATGCTATTCCTTCTGAGGACTGGGACACACGTTAAGGCTGAGACGGATAGTGATTTATGATCCTGTGATTCTGTAAGGTGCTGCAGACTTTGCAGAGGCCAGATATGTTTTTTTCAAAAGGACAGTTTTAAAAAAAAGAGATAAAACACTTCAGGCAGACTGATTAGAAAATAAAAAGAAAAGAGAAAGGGCATTCTAACATAGGATTAAATAGAAATATTGGATGTTAGATTTGCTCCAGACACTGTTTCTTTCTGTCACATGCTCAACATATATAAAATTTTCACTGCATCATTAAGGAGTCCCAGAGAAATCTGTTCCATGATGAATGGGAAAAAAAAAAAAAAAAAAAAAAAAAAAAGCAAGTGTAGCATACGTGGAAGAACTGCACTCAAAAATACTACTGTGAAATGGCTTCTTGTTTCCTGTAGCATAGGAATAACTCTTATTAGCATAGGAATAAAATAATACTTATAAAGAGTTAAAGTAGAATTGTTGGTACCCATTTATATTTTCCTTTGTGTAACTGTATCCTGAAGACCTGCTTTGGAAAGATGGGTAAGTAAGGTAATACAGAGCTCTAAAGAAACTCCAACTATGTTAAAGTTTTGTAAGTGTTTCAACTTTATTGCTAAGTATGGAAAACTAAAAGCCTGGATTCTTTGGCTTATGTACAAACTTTTTTTTTTTTTTAAAGCAAACTTAGAAGTCAGCAAGATTTCAACTCTGAGATCTGCATATATATTTTGAGAATAGGATCATAGGATCCTAAGAAAATACCTTTCTTTAATCAACTCAAAACCTATCATGATCATACACAAAGTAAACTGGGATGTACAATGGGATCAAAAGCAGCTCTGACACTCTGGTAATGGAGAACTGCACTAGTATTTTTGAGTTTGCACCAGTCTTGACCCATTGTAATTTGGGGAAGAACTTGGCCTAGACTTAGAAATTGGCCCAGATGGCACACTCATTTCTAGGCCATTTGCTCCATTGTGCCACAACTTGTAACATGGACTGTTACAAGACCTACCAATATTACTATAGATATTACCTTTATTTTTCTTTAATGTCTTGTATGTGAGGAGTGTGGGCAATGGTATTACCTATATATAACACCTATATAGCTAAGGAGGAAAGAAGAACAGAGTTTACACTCGGTGAAGTCTGGAAAATACAACTTGATTTCAGCAAACCTTGGATAAAGTTACTATAGTCACTGCATATTAAAAAAAAAAAAAAAAAAAAAAAAAAAAGTCTAATTGCCTATGGATGAAATACAACAATGAATTTTAAATTAGAATGATACTTAGAAATTCACAGTGAATGGCTGACTGCTATGCAGACATTCCTAGTCTGGCAGTGGACTCTAGTGCTGCTTTAAATGCAAGTGACTTTCAAGTTACATTTGAAAATATATAAAACTAATGGACATTTATATAATGAAGATAATTTTGAATCAAGGTCTCTAAAATGCATTGCTCAACATATGTTCTCTTCCAAACTGCACTTTGGATTCTTAATAATAAGACTGTCAGTCTAACTTTGCAGAGAAAACAAACAAACAAACACACACACACAAAACAAAACAAAACAAAACAAAAACTATTTTCATGATATTTAAATTCCAGATGGCACATAAAAGATACATACTACTATAATATTTGTATATATTTCTTAGCAGCAGGTCACTGCAACATATTTTTCCACTCCCTAGCCTCACCTAGACTGTTGCTACTGACAGTATCTTAAGCTAAATATTTGGTATTTTATGACAATGAAATTCATTCTACATGGAGTAACCTCAGATGTATTTCAACTGCGACAAAGAGGCAGATGTACTTGTATTTGTACTGGTTTTAAGGAATCTGTGCCAAAAGCTTACTGGTCAAAATGATTAAAACATTGAGCGCATTAATTTTATTTTATTTTATTTTATTTTATTTTATTTTATTTTATTTTATTTTATTTTATTTTATTTTATTTTATTTTATTTTATTTTATTTTATTTTATTATTATATTTTTATTTCATACGGGAATTAAAAATGGCCTTTGTTTAAACCTGAGTTTCAAAATTCTGGTAGCAGCTCCAGTATTTTTGGCAACGCAGTGTTTTCCCTGCTTCACAAAGCTAAAATGAAAACAGCAACTCAGTGTTTTAGGGAGATAAGACTTGTTGAGAGGTGATTATATAGGATTATATAAGTTCTCTGTGCTCTATATGCTCTTTTCTCTTCTTAAGCAGACACTTCCCTAAAGTTTGTAGTGCTTTAGATCTTTCATGTACCATTTTCACAGGAAAAACTGGTTTTCCTAAGTATCTTTTATACAATAAAGTAGGGACCAGAGGAGTATTTTAATGCGTCCTTTAGAAAAGGTACAGCTGCTGCCAAGCAGGGCTTTCAACAGACCAGTGCTGATGACTGAGGCACATACAGTGTTTGGGGGATGGGGAGGAGGGGTGACTGCTCTTCATTTTTATTTTTCTTCCTTCGGATAGGAAAGAGCCTCTGTGGGAGAAGTCTAGTAGGTGAGACACAAGGGAAAGAAGATTACATGAGCTCCTATCTCAAATACCATTTTCTCCCTTTATTTTCTTTCTTAGAGGATTCTCTGTGGAAAATTTCTTGTTTTATATCTGTAAGCTACTCTTTCTCAGGAGGACTCACTGCTTGGTGGGTAAATGGTGGTGATAAGTCCCACCTTCATTTAATGAAAGTCTGCAGCATGAAAGCTAATTAAAAAAATGATCCTGAAAATAGGTAAACAATCTTCTTGTGTATCTGATGCTGCATGTAAGAGATGTATCTCCAGAACTCCAAACGGGAGTTTGAAGTCCCACTGGAAAAAGTCCTATTGAAATGCATCCTGTAAGGTTTCTGTAAGGGAAATTCTGTATCGACTTTTTAGACAAATTTTTAGGTTTTGCTTTTTCTTAAAATATCTTTCAAGTCTCTTTTACTAATCTAAGTAAAACTAAGCTGTAATTATACAAATATTTGGTATGGACCGTTTTCCACATGAAGATCTACTAAGGTGTATGGGAGAATTCATATTTTGGCTTCCATGTTTTCAAGATGTAGATATATAAATATGCTATATAGTTAGATGGATCATATGAACTGTCATAAGTACATCATTTCCACCATAGGTATCTTCAAGAATCTATAGCATTAGCTACCATAACACTGTGAATCACTGTTTCCAATACTGTAGCATAATTCCTGGAATTGTAGTTTCAGGAAGCAGTAACAACAAAAAAGGTTGGCAGCAACAACTAGTAGGTAATGTTTCAGGATAGTATATAGAGTGTTTTAGAATACTGACAGGTTTTGCTATGGTAGTTCATATTTTTTTGGGGGGGAGTGAATATAAGGCTATTTTAAGTTGTAAATTGTCACAGACTGGGTTAAGAAAGCATTAACTCAATAAGCAAATAAAAGTTTGCTTTCATTAGAATGGAAAGAAATCTTCATGTAATTTTGACATCATACTTGTGCTACTGTGCCATTGGCACATGCAGGGTTGTGAATTATGGAAATGAAGATGGTCTTCATACCAATATTCAGAAGAGATTCTCTAAATATGTTTTGTGAGATTCACCTCCAGAAATTCTCAAGAGACACTCTAATTGACTATGTGCAGCAATTTGGAACTACACTTTGAACCGAGCAAAACGTTCCAAGGATGCTGGAAAGCAATGGGCAGTGTTTTAAACACAGAGTAAGTTTACATAAGTCTGAGCAATTTTGAATAGAAAATTTAGAAAAAAAAAGCTGTAATGAAAAAACTGCTTAACATTATCTATTAAATGTCAAGAAATGTTTGAAACTGACCATTTCTGGGTAAATCTTGTTCTCACATGCAGTTGTGGGCAAAATAATAGGAACCATATGGGGACCTTTATGCCAACCCCTTGCTTGTATCTCACTGAACTATTTCATTTTGTCATATAGTTGACTATAAAGTATCAGAAACAATCAGATCAGGTAATTTAGTTGTATATAAGTACTTCCTACCATTAAAAAGTATTTTTTTCCTCTCTTTAATATCCCTTTGCAAATGTAGCAACACAAAGTTGCTTATTTTGTTCATAAGTGTGTTTCAAGTTAATGATATTTTGCTAGATTATTGCCCAGATACTAAAGTATTTTTCCCTAAGTTCACATTTCAAATATGTTGAAGGAAGAAAAAAAAAAGCCTTTGGCATTTTGTCACATACCACTGTTGTCTCTTATTGATGTTTAGAAGCTCTAAACCTTTGTTTACATGTTACTGATTTAAACAAATGTAGAGAAATTAAGTTTGAAAGAAATGCACTCAGAAGTAGTAAGATACCCAGAAGCAGAAGCTTTTCACCTTGATTTATTTGAACAAATTCCTTCATTTTGAAGTAAAGAAAAAAAAAAAAAAAAAAGTAATAATTTAAAGTTTGCAGTAGTTGTTTATGCAAACACTTGAGCATTGTTTATAGGAAGGTGTGTGTTTAAGAACATATAATTTATCCATTTTTGCTATAACTTCATAGTGATATAAATATAGAAATAGGTAGTTCATGTTACGGACTTTCTGAGAATAAGTGTTGGAAAATGTGAATGAAAGTTGGGTGACTGGATATTGAATAACAATTCTAGGGGTGAAATTCTGATGGCCTTTTTGTCAGAAATTATTAGTGTTTGCTGTCACCACTCACTCTCAGTACAAATATCAGGATCTGGAAACCATCAGCAACAGCTAATGGAACACTAGCAATCTTATTCTTTGATTTATTTATTTATTTATTATTTTTGTCTGGAATCTTACATTGCAGGTATTAACTGAGAGAATTTCTGTCTGAGAAATGAAGGTATGTCAACTGTTGAACTGATAAAGGAAAAAAATAGCAGGTGCTTCTTGCAAATTCTACACCTGATTCTGACCCTACTCAGCAGCAGTTCTTTGTATCACTGATGTTCTAATCAGTATTTTTCCTTATTCTGTGAGCACTCCTTTTTTTCCCTAGGCATGTATCAAAAGTGAAAATACGAAAAGGTCTGCTTTTTCTGTTCCACACTCAGATGCTATGTTTGCTTGGTATGCTTCATCTCTCAGTGATGTAGAATGAAGGAAACAGGAACTCTGATTGGACAGTACAAATGTTGGGATAAACAGCAATCTGTTCCCTTGAGTAAAGGTGAAGCAACTTTTGAGGGTGTGGACTAGCACAATTAGTAATGATATACATACATATATAGAGATATTTGTAATAATTTCTGAGCTGCTGCTAAGCTTAGTAAAAAATCTAAGCTTCCAAAATCATTATGCCTTTTAACAGTCATTTTAAACTTTGAATGACTTTCTAAATGAATGACATTCTATGCTAGTTATCAACAGGCATTTTTTGTCCAACGGGGGATATTAAAGAGTTTTTGAAAACTAATACGAACAGTTATGGGAAAGTGGTATGACCTGAACACCTCAAAGCCATGTTTAACTGCCTACATTACTTGACATCCAAAGAACAAAGGTTTGCAAAAAGAGACTGATAAGGTACTAATACCTGCATGTAAGCTATGTATTGTGAGAGTGTGCCAGAATTCATCTGGGATAAAGCAGAAGACAGATAATATAGATTGCTGTATTTTTCATCAAGTGGTTTGTACCATCTGTATATATTTTATATGTGCCTTTTGAGAGGCAAGGAGTGTAACTTAGATCCATACAGGCTTTGTTCTCTGCCTCTACACCTACCATTTGGCATAAAATGTAGCCAGTAGAAGAAAATGAAGGTTTTTGGGACCTTTTTCTTTCCCTAGTTGCAACAGCTGCAAAACAGATGTGAGCTGACATTAGTTCTGCCAAAATTCTATTCCAAGTTTCCCACCCATTTTCCACCAAAGAGAAACTAGTCAGGTGACGTGAACAGAGATCTGAAGGTCAGAAAGAGATGGGAGCTCCCAGTCCTAGTTCTACAGAGACTATTAAAAATAAGCAAGCAAAATAACTCAATTTACTAGTTTCAGAGTTAGAACAACCAAAATTTAGGGCAGTAACATTTCTAGAAATTGCTGAGTAGCATGTTGTCAATGGGAAATAAAAGGAAATCTGCACATGAACCACAGTAACACTGCAACAGAGAAAATCAGATGAGAGCAAGAGTTCCTAACTGGCATTCACCTAACTGAAAACAGCTAAGTGTCTTTTCAGATACATTTTCAATATCTCAAGTGCATTAAGCAAAATACCATTGTCTTGCTGGCCAGGCCTTTTCTGAAACAGATTGCCAAGGATTCCATTTGTTCTGTTGTGTGAACCTCAGTACTGTGAGGGAGAGTCTTCCTTGATTCAGGTTTCTGCTTACCTCTCCAATATCACTTTCAGCTATTTTTGAGTATAACATGATTTTTTCAGAGTAAAAATGTCCTAAATTCTTATCATTTATAGTGACTCAAAGAGAGTAAAAGTGAACATTGAACAACGAAAAAAGACCAATTCATGACTGAGCTCTTCCATATATTGTATGATGACTCAGTGTGACTACAGCAATGAGCTTTAAGAGCTAAACTTGCAGTTCCATCACCTAAAGACAATGGAACACACTAAGTCACAAAGGCTATCAGTAGCTGTAGTGGCCCTGGCACTGAATTTGTCTGAGTTCAATGCTACTGCAGACCAAACACATCTAAAGTAATATAAATATTAGTATTTTGCTGTTTGGAGAGGTGAGCAAGTGTAGGCTCTTGTCAAGTTCCCCATAGTTCCCCAAGTTCCCCAAGTTCCCAGGTTGGTTAACCTGCTCTATGATGAAGGAAATGTGAAGCAGGCCATGACAACCCAGGCAGGTATATGTGACAAAGGGAAGAATCATTTAGGGATTTGTGTGCAGTCACACTGGCTGGGGTCTGCCTCTGCAGGAATATGTCTGCAAACAGCAAGCAGTGTGGCAAATGCATTCAATGTCATGCACCAAAAACAAACAAACAAACAAACAAACACCCACACACAAAAATCCTGAAACTTTACCACTGTGTCAGTTTGCTGATGAAATCATACTGCTGACAGAAGTATGCTTACTGCTGCCAGGCATTAACAATCTGATATTTTCTTAAAGGTAACATGCAGCAATGGCAGGAATGTCTTAATAACCAGTTGTCCAAGCATGCTTATATTCACACAGGATCTGTGTGGGCTAACACTTCTAGCAGTGCTGAATCCTCTGTGCTGGCAAACATGAAGGACAACTGCTACTTTAGCAGTTACATTTCTTTCTCCTTAGCCCAGGAACATGGAATTTAGATTCTGATGGCATTTATAAGTTGGGAACTCAGAAACATGAGTCTGACCTTTTGGATGTTAGCCTGAAAGATTACATGGCTCATTATGGCTTTACTGGCTGTACAGTCATCTGCTTTCAGAAAAAGTGATTGCATTACAAGTCTCAGACACTTATAGAAATTGAGATCCTCCTGAGAGATGTTTGTATGGGTACTCCCAAAGATTTTGACTTTGACTAGTCACTACAGCATTGGCTACCAAGCTTTTAAACACCTAACCCCACTTTCTATTTCATTTCCTGATTTATGTCTTTATTTGTAATACTGAAATTTTGTTATGGTGTCAGTGTCATCTGTAAGTGCATTACTTTTATTTAAGGTCACAACCTCCAGCATGGAAAACTGTCATGGATCTTTCTTGCAGTTATGGATATGGGAAGACTGCTTGGCTCATGGCCTCACATGGGCCCAGGTTTATCAAGGGTGCAAAGAGGTCTTCAGCAATGACTTACATGAAATACATTTTTGTGTTGTATTGTAGGTAATCAGCTTGCACACCCACCTTCTTTCAAACATGTATGAAACACAACTCTGGTGGTATAAGGAACAGTAAATCAGAATACTAAAAAAAAAATAATAAATGGTTTAGGTATCTCTTTTCAGTGATTCATTGGAAAGCTGAAATAGAGGCATAAGACTTTAAGTTCGGGTCATCTATATAGAATTTGGACCTGCACAGGCATATGATGAGGTTGTAGAATGGGAAATTTGGGGGAAGAAAAGGTACGTGTATCTTCCTGCAACTGAAAAATGCAGACAGAAGTTACAGTTCTTTAGTTCTTTTATACTAGTTTGCCAACTAGTATAAAAGAACTAGGTTTAAGGTGATTTTGATCTATCAGATTCTCTATCTTGAGTCTGGATAACAGACCTTGTCTCCACACTGCTGGTGTGTGTGCTGTCTAACTGGGTCCTTCCAAGAGAAGTCTGACTGTGGCTGAGGCCAAACATATCCTGTACCCATACAGCCACTTTTGAGGATATCCTCAGTATACAAACCAGAATTACATCACACGTTCAAAGCAGAGTTCTGTGTCATGTCAGCAGAAGAGTCTTGGTGATTTGAGCCTTAAAATGAGCTTTAAAATGTCATAAATTAGTGACTTTAGCACTGAGTTAAACATCAACAATTCTCCTGACCAAAAGGAAAAAAAAAAAAAAAGTTTCCATCCAAACAACAGAGTAACTGATAAAAAGGTAAAAAGTGAAAACATTTTTTACACTTTTATAAAATGTTGACAGTTGACTGTAATTTTGAAACTAGATTCACTGGCCAGTTGGACAGTCTCAGTCATGTTGATGATTCATCAGAGTCCCAGGGAATGATTTCTTATGGGCCTGTTCTTTTGGATGTTGATGCAGGCTTCTATTTAAGTCAGCAGCTGAAGTGTGAATTTATCTGTGACATTTTTAAGATAGTTTTTGAAGCCAGAATTTGACTAACGATACTCCTACTGATCTCTTGTTAATTTTGGACTTATAGGTATTGTATCATTCCCAAACTTATAAATGTCTGTTTCTCCTACAATTCTCACTCTCCCTCCCTCTCTTTTCCTTCCTTCCTTCCTTCCTTCCTTCCTTCCTTCCTTCCTTCCTTCCTTCCTTCCTTCCTTCCTTCCTTCCTTCCTTCCTTCCTTCCTTCCTTCCTTCCTTCCTTCCTTCCTTTCCAGTTTGATCTGTTTTATTTAAACAGACTTCATTGATACCCACTGAATGACTGTCACTGAGTTCAGTAGTTTGGCTTAGGACTGAATGCACCTCTTTCTGAGGAACCAGGAGGATGGTTATGAAACTTTGAGAAAAGCTCTTTTGATTGTGGCCAAAAGTATTTTTTGGTCATCAGCTGTAACAGTAAGAAATTTCTTATACTGACACTGGCTATGGCATAACTACCTTACCTGCACCTTGGCATGGATAAGATGGGCCCCCATTATCACATGGGGTGTACTCACTATTTTCTTTTTGATGCTTGTCAAATTTCCTATGGTTTGTCTGTTTTTTTTCACTGAAGGGTGATAGGACTAAACCTTAAAGTGTATTCTTTAAAATAGAGCTGTGGCTTAAGGTATCAGTGAAATGATAGAAGTTAGCAATTCTTGAAGTATTACTCATTAAAATGATACTCAAAAGATGCATATCCTGTAATGGCTGGATGCACTGAGAGTTGCCAGAAATGGGAAAGAGTTGAAGCTTTGCAGAACTTCTACAGAGAACCATTACGGAAATGAAACACTGCAAGGTTTTAGAGCTAATGTTTGATGTGCATGAATAGAAGCAACAGTTCATGTCTGTCACAATTACTGCTGCTTTCCTGATTTACAGGGAAGCATCCATAGGTATAAAGGCAAAGGTGTGTTTCTGAGAAGAAAGTTTTAGGAATTTAACTTATGTGGAAGGCAGGCATGTTAACTTTGAGGTTGTTTCTTATTTGGCTATGCATTTCTCAATATTTCAATGTCATCTTTTTTTTTTCTTCTTTTTTTTTTTTTTTTTTTTCCTTTTCAGATTCCCAGGAAGGAAACTACAAGTCAGAGGTCAACAGTAAACCCAGGAAGGAAAGGACAGCTTTCACCAAGGAACAAATCAGAGAGCTAGAAGCAGAATTTGCTCATCATAACTATTTGACCAGGCTGAGGCGGTATGAGATAGCAGTAAACCTTGACCTCACTGAAAGACAGGTACTGATGCAAAATAATGAACTTCAAATACTTGCTCAATATTTATTATGGTTAGTAGCTTTTCAAAGCAGAGCTCTTATGCTAATTATAAATATATCAATATATCAGATTGAATGTTTATACCAAAAAGATACGTCTATTATCTGCTATGCAAGTGTTTTTTATTTTTACATTTACTAGCTACAGACTCGTTTCATCTTGGAGAAAGAGATGGAAGACAAAGGCACAAGTAATATATCTGTTAAACTGGTGCACATCTTTTCTAGTCTGTCCACACAAATGTGGCTGAAAAAGTTGTAGGACCAAGTACAGCATGTGCAAGCAGTCATTTTGCCTGCATGCAACAAATATGAGCATCTTGTTTTAGTCTATTAAATATATGCAGTTGCCATTTGTCCAGAGTTTCTGAACATCCTGTTTCCAGATGGCAGCAAGAATGGGAACACCAGCAAAACTGGAATACAAGCATTTTTAACCACTTTATCTTACCCTGTGCTGTGAAAGCAGAGGAGATGATGGAATTTCTTATCACTGTTATTGGTTTCCTGCTCACCAAACCCTAGTCCGGGAAACACTTCTGCACATGCTCAAGTTTCATCATGCATGTTGTCACATTGATTTCTAATGGAAATATTCATGTTAAGTATGTACCGGAGTTTTCAGGACATCATCCCAACACACTAAGTGTTAAGTCACATCTCAAATAGTAATTACACCAATATAAGCACTTTAAAATGTGTTTTATTAAAAGCATTTAGAATACTGGACCCAAGTACATAAAATCTGATGAAATGTTATGTACTGTTTTATCACTGAAGTTTAAAGAATTTTGCCCACAGATAGACAGTCCTCCTGTCTTCAAGAATCCATGATAGATTGAGGAATTGCTTAAGATAGTGAGTAAGTTGATGATGTATTCAAGGGAAAATGTTAAGATGACACTGAGTAGAGATGTCAATGTATATATTTGTGTATAATCATCAGATCACCCTATTGTGATAGTAATATTTGGTGAATATCTGGAGAACTATATATGCAGATACTTATGCTGACCATGTTTGATAACACCATGATCTGTAAACTCTAGATATAAGAAGTTTTTAAATCAATTGTCTTGAGTTTCATTAACATCATAAATAGACATCTCAGTTAGAATCCATCTTTTTCTATACATGAACTCTCATTCAGTCACAAAAGTGAATGAAACAACAGTTTCTCTGAAGATTTCTAGAGAAATCCTTTCCCTTCTAGCTTTTCAAGCAGAAGCCAGCAGTTTCTTTTTTGATGTGAAGATGTTACAAGGTTTCGCCAGGTCATTTTAATCTACTTAGATATATTTATGTTTATAGAGCACATGATTTTTTATCAGCTGATCAAATTTTGCCTTTTTCTTTTTCATTACACCTGAGTAAGGTTAGCCTAGACAATTAGATTAACTTCCACACCTCATTTTGACGGATAAGGGGAGGAGGAATTAATTTTAATCTCAGTGAAAAGGATAAAGGTTTTGTAGAACTGAGAAACAACAGAATTAAAACTATCTGCTGTGCAATTTTATGGGAATCAGTCAGCTGACTTCAGCATACCTTCATTTTTAGCAAGGGTGAATTTGGCCTGGAATTTAATTATTCTTCCTGATAAATTCTTTATTCTTTTCTTTGGTCAGGTTGAGTGGTATAACTAAATGAAGAGACTATTTTAAAGGAAGCAGATAAATTAAAAGCATTTGAATATTGTCTCTGGAGGAAAAAAGACAACCTATGCAACACAAGTGTGGATAATTCGTTTAAGTTATGTGAGCATTTGCTGTTTTCTGGCTGTCACATAATGCATTATGTTGATAATTGTTATAATTTCTATGGAATTATAATTAGTATATCTAATTATCTAATCTAATTCTTCTCTGCTTTCCCAGATTATCTGAATGACAACTGAACTGCTAGAGATAGCTCCCTTCCTTCCTGCTTTCTTGCCTTCCTTCCTGTCTTCCTGCTTAAAGTCACCCTTACTTATGAAAGGAAAAATATCTATCCAGTTCCATATCTTGCAACAATAAAATTTCTGAGAGGGGAAAAAAAAATAGAGGCTAGCATAAAAACTATATTGTTAATACAAAACAAAAAGAAAATCAAGAGAAATATCTGGGCATAGTTTTTGGTTTCTGAATCACTCTGAGCCAAGTCATGTTGTCACTCCCAATGTCATCAAGTTTGAAATGTCTCTTTTTGAAATCAAATACTTTGCTTTAATAGTGTGAATAGGCGTGGAACTGGGCATGGGTTTGCATGGTATATGGCAGTCTTCAAAAGCTTAATGCAGTAAATCAAAAGGCTTGCACCTTTTTGCATACTTGTTTTATAGAAATACTTCAGTGACTTATAAAAAAACCAAACCAAAACACCCCTCTAGTATAAAGCAGCTGTGAGACTAATATTTCTTTCTTTTTCAGTGAACTTGAACTCATATGCAGGACCTGTCCTTTCATCATTTGCAGAATTAATGATTATTCTTGAATGGGATAACTGTACCTATTTGTTTACATACTACTGTTATTACTTTCTTTTACTAGCTGTTCCAGTTGAGGAGATTAGATTTGATACCAATCTTTTATATATATATATATATATATAAGAAAACAGTCTGTTCTCTAAAAATAATTATGACTAAATTAAAATATGTTGATGGGGTTTCCCAAATCACTTTCTTCAGTGACATAGCTTTTTTAGAGAATTACCATTTCTGAAATAGTTTCCCTAGCCTATTTTTACCTCAAAGGCTGCATCGCAGAAAATGGTAAATGATAGGCAGTAGTTCTTCAGAAATTTTGAACTTGTGAGTAGTTATAATATCTGTCTCATTGCAGGCTGTTATACCTATTTAAGTTGCAAGCTTTCTTGATTTCTCATGAAACAGTGAGTTTGCACAAAGAGAACTGAAACTTGTGGCAGATCATACAATGATATAAAATAACAATGATCGTCATGCAAACTAACATATCCCCTCAGAAATTAGGTTTGAGACCAAAATGCATATTCTACCATATTCAGGAGTTGGACTTATGGATGATCCTTATTGGTCCCTTCCAACTCAGGATATTCTATGATTTTATTTTTTTTTTACTCTGTTCATTATTGTTTAGTTCTTATTCTTATTTTAATTCTTATTTAATGACAACCATCATATTATTAAGAGGGCAGAGGAGCAAAAATGAATCAAAAGAAAGTATTGTTGGGTCATCCTAAAGTTACAACTTTCAGTTATTTGCCAAGATGAGAGAGAAATCATGGAGCATATTATCTCAAAAAAAGCTCTATCTTCTTCTCAACTATAGTGCTAATTTCAACCATATGTTGTAGCTTAAAAGAGGCACCAACCAACTAACACTTCATAATTACCTTTCTGGCTTTTAAACAAGCTGTAGAAAAAACATATGTTTGACCATATTAAAAGCTATATAAGGGTATTAAAGTTTTCTACAGTGCCAAAGTATGGAGCCAAAGTAAGGCTCCATTTGACTCTTGAAACAACTTAGAAGATCAATTCAAACATAAATGACTCATGGAAGGCCATCTCAGAAAAATAATAATAATAAAAACAAAACAAAACAACAAAAAACAAACAAACAAACAAAAAAGCATATGGATCAAGAAAATTAATTAATCCTGTCACTCCCTAAAAAGGAAACCTGAGTTACAAGACAGGAAAATGAAATGAAATGAAATGAAATGAAATGAAATGAAATGAAATGAAATGAAATGAAATGAAATGAAATAAGTGCCTCAAATGCCTAGATATAGAGTGCACTTTGAGAGCATTATAAGCACATCTGGTGGAAGGATGGCTCTACTAAGGTACTGTAAGAATTCCAGCAGCACAGGTACCTTTAATTCCTGCTCCATCTCCTATAGAATGCACTCATAATCCCTGCTCAACCAGCAGTTAATAATTTTCAGCTGACCTCAATTATATTTTGAAAAGACAGACTAAAAACTATGCTAGCTCCCTAGATATTTGTAACCTTGACAAGTGCATTCTTGGCTTTTTGTACATCCAGATAAACTTGGAGAAGGTTCCATCCAAACTTTTTAATATCTCACTGTGGGATGAAGAGAGGAAGCAGCTGCTGTGGGGTATCAGAGGCGTGGCAAAATGGACATTTTTATGGAGTTGATCCTGCCAAATATAGAAAGAGTAGGAGATCTTTCCACCTCACAGGATCTTTTTGCAAGGAGCTAATCAAAAGAGCTACATTGCAGTTCTGCAGGCTAGCTCAGGTTACCGGAATAAACAGTCCAAATACGTAATGTTTCTGTTTGCCAACATAAATGGAAAATCCCACCTAGTCAGATTAAATTTTGCTGATGGCAATGAGAAGATTTGTTTCTTCTTAGCTTTAACTTCCAGTATCCACCTCAAAGACACAAATAATACATAAAATTCCTGAAACCTTTGATTTTGCATTGACAAGGAACACATTTTGTCAAAATGAAGAGTGTTTTGCATCTGTTTTTGGTTTCCACATATGTCATACCAACATGGATAGAGTGACAAAGGAAGAATCTTTTTAATGTCCCTTTCTATGAGAACAAGAAGCAAGTATCATTATCATTTATATGCTTTTGGACAATGTTGATAGATTACCTGGGGCAGTGGAGCCATAAGAAACATTGGAACATTAAATAGTTACAATTATAAAAATAAGAGAAATTTTCCATTAGAAAGGCTTTTCCCATACAAAGGTTATCTTGGATCACAAGTGACTTGATTGAAATCCTTTTCAGCATCGCAGAGCTGAGATGAGGTCAATCATAGCATTTTTTAGGCACTGAATTTGGGTGGTAAGATAATAGTTACTGGGGTGAGAAAAGCTCCACCAGAGAGTTCATTGCCCCTCAATTGGCCATTTGTTCTGAACCACCTCTGGAGGAGTACATGTCTCTCCATGGCATGCCTAACTTCCCAATTTAGGAAGTTGGATTTCTAAGGTTAGGTGGTGAAATTATTCCCTGTGTATTTTCAAACAAAATGAAAGTGTAGGTTGATATAACATAGTTGACTATATCTGTCTGATTGATTGTGCTGTCAAATCTTTACTGAAAGGGTTGTTAGGCATTGGAATAGGCTGCACAGAGAAGTGGTGGAGTCACCATCCCTGGAGGTCTTTAAAAGATGTTTAGATGTTGAACTTAGTGATATGGTTTAGGGGAGGACTTGTTAGTGTTAAGTCAGAAGTTGGACTCGGTGATCTTGGAGGTCTCTTCCAACCTAGATGATTCTGTGATTCTGTGATCCTCTCTGAAAGGCAGCTGCTCATTCCAAGCTTCCACTTGTTAAGCACTCTCTATATACACTATAATAATGAGCCTGCATAGCTTGAAATCCTCAAGATCATTTGTTTAAACAAAGAATAACTCTTTTTGTTAAGAGTAACACTTAATAAAATAAAACTCAGTAATTGAGCAATATAAAAACCAGCAGTAAAAGATACTGTGCTAACTCAGTTTGTTCTTTCTTAGGAAAGAATGCTACTAGCAAACATAATTATATCTTGTGCATAATTTTGATTTGTATGGTAATTCTTAAAAAAAAAAAAAAAAAGTACATGGCTAAACTTCAAACAACACACTTACTTACAGTATTGATCCTTACAGTATTGATCCTTACAGTATTGATCAAATTCAAACAAGCAATTCCATGTGCAAAGTTCCAAGAGCCTCAAGCTGTTACTTGTGAATGGATCCTACACCTGCAGAGAAACCCCATGAGGTTCTGGGTGGGGAGAAACCTCTGTTTCTGCCAAAAAATATATCTATGTGATATAGACAGAAATATCAGCAGCTCATCTGGGTATTTTTACAAAGTAAGACTTCTGTCCCCTAAGCCAACCTTTTCTTAAACACAAGTCTAAGGAAGATGTGGCTTGTTTTTTCACCCATTCAAGATGGAGATATGTTTGTCATTTATGGTCACTTCAAAAAAAAAAAAAAAAAAAGAAAGAAAAAGAAAAAGAAGTCAGGAGGGTTTTTTTTTGTTTTGTTTTGGTTTGTTGCTTTTATTTTTTTATTTTTATTTATTTATTTATTTTTAATGCAGAAAATTGAAAAACTGTAGAATCTCTTTCTAGTTTCACTAGTTCCTTCCCCTCAGGGATGTCCTGCTGAAATTGTTGCGGCTTCTTGAGGTTTAATAGCTTTAAATCTGGATGTTGATTTTGGTTTAGTTTATCATCAAAAGACTCAGGATTGGGTTGTTTTGGAAAGCAAAAACAAACAAACAAACAAACAACCTCCAGAATTCAAGTAATGAACTGTGTTTAAACAAATACAAGTGAGGCTGCTTCTCTCTTGGGCAGGGAGATGGTTTCCAAAGTTAGAAAGTCACAAAGAACTGTCATGGGCTAGTAGATTGTTTTGTGCTGAGTCAGCTTCTTAACTTTCCTTTTCATTTGACTTTCTTCATCCTAAAGTGGTAGCAGAGAAAAACATCAGCATACTCAGCTAAAAGCCAGTCTTGATTACACACTGCCTTTTAACTTTCACACTCAGTTTACTTGTGCAAGATGGGTGCAGAATAATGAAAGTTAGATTTTTTTTTATCTCATGAAATAAAATGCTCTGCATTTTACTCATCTGAGTAATTCATGCGAGTGTCTATGCAAAGAAAAGGCAAACTTTAGCTCAAGATGATGTTCCCCACAAATTAGATTTCTACCATGTGTTTCTTTTGTAGATTTAAATGTATATTCAAAGAATTGGAATAGATATATATATATTCCAAAGAATTGGAATAGTAGACCCCCAAAAGATGTGTTTTAGGAGAATAAGGCACAGGGAGTTCTATCAGTAGCCCCACAGATTGCCTCTTTGACTCTGGATAAAGCAGAGAGACTAATTTTGTCAAAAATACTCCCTTAGATTATGCAAAACAAGTCAGTAGAACCTTAAAAGAACCTTAAAACCCTGAAATGTAGTGCCTTCCTTTTTGATAAAGAAGGTTAGCTGTTAGCTCTGATCATGAAATGAATTTTGAAGATCAATGGTAGAGAAGCCGACACTACTTTGAATGGAATTGAGGAAAATAAACTGAGTGATGTCAAAGACTTCTGAAAATAGAATGAAATACTTTCATCACTGCTGTCCTCTGAAATATAATGTCTATTCCATCCCTGTCTAAATGTGGGAGGTAAAAAGGAGAATGTATCACCTAAGCAGTACCCAAACCTCAACTGACTTCTATGTAACAAAAAACCAGAACTCCCTCCTACACCTTCCTGGGTGCCAAAAGTTCCAGCTGTCCTTTGTGCACCTGCCAAAACCCCCCTTTTTCTCAGCAGCTGCTGCAAAGCACTTGTGTGCATTCAGTGCAAAGTCCTGTAACATAACACGGAGCAGTGAGAAGGTGACTAAATCAATTTTAATCATAAGGTTCTGGTGCCACTCAGTAATTTAGAAAGGTTAGTTTTCTCCAATTTATATATTTTGTACTATTTTATAATAAATAAGAAGACATTTAATACTCAGACATATATTTAAACTGGTTTGAAACTTAAAATATATTTAAGTTTTTTAAGACTTAAAATATATTTAAAATTGTTAAGGCTAACTACCTTAACTTACTCTCCCATGTATCAAACTATTTAAAATCTTACGTTATCTTTAGTTATTAAACTGATAACTCTTGCTACTGTTTCTATAAATATTTTAAATGAATAACTTAAATTTTTAAAATAATTTTAAATGAATAGATTTGGTAATTGCAACTGATCTAGTGGAAGGTATCCCTTCAAACTCAAACTGTTGTGTCATTCTGTGATGCTCTTTTTATTCATAGACTAAATAGGGAAAAGAATCTTGCTTTTTTTTTTTTTCTATTCCTACTTGATTTTATAAGTGTATTGAGTAAATTGTTATGAAAATGCTGTCTCTCTATGTATGAAGAAGGTAATTTTCAGCTGTATAGCATCAGTGATTTCTGTAAAGTTCAGGAATTTTACTTTCTTTAAAACTTGGCAGCATAAATGTACTATCTAAAAATAAAAGGAACATTTTCAAAGCCAAAGGAAGTTCAGAAGTAAACTTTTCATTTATTAAAAATCAGAATTATTTTTTGTTATGTTTACCTGTATTAGAAGAAAGTCAATTGGTAGATTAAAAAAATAACAATAAAAGAAAAAGGACAATGGCTGACATGGGGCAGGACACTTAAAAGATTTAGTGATTTGGTCCTCTTGAAACATCATTTAAGTGTAATAAAACAGATGGAATTTGGAATACTGACTTCAAAGGCTCATGCTTAGAAATATGTAACCCTTATAGCAAAATAACAGTCTTGAGTGGTGCAGTCCTCTTGTTTCTAATTTTTCAGGTTTGTGAGGTATCAATGCCTTAAATTTTAATCCTGTTTGGGACTCACACCACTAAAATCTGGAATAGAAAACTTAATTTTAGATAAGATTTTAGAAAAGAGCATTTTGAAAGAGCAATTTATATTTATTGAAAGAAAAAAAGAAAACATATTGCAACTGTGGTAGTTATGTTGTTTGAATTCAGTCATTCTTTCATTTGTCAGACAAGAATGTCTTTATTAAGAAATAACCTTTAATGGTAGAAAATATCTGTTTAGCTTTTCTCTATAAGTGTAGAATGCTAAAATCCCACATCAAGAGGAAATATTCTAAAGAGCATGGTAACTATTCTTAATTTTAATGTGACTAAAGGGCTCCACTAAAGAAGGAGTATTAAATCAGAATTTGAGGTGATATGCTCATTTGGAACCAAATTGATATACTGATGTCCATCCATGTCATGAAGTTATATTGAAGGTACATGGGCAAGACAGCATATAGTGTGGCTCTTAAGCCTACTAAAGACCTGTATATCCTAAGTATATATTGATAATTTTAGTAATGTAGACATCAACAATATCAGCTCTCTTCTTTTGAATCTTGTCCCATGATTCCTTCAGACCTTAAAAAATTCCTTAAAAAAATTGTTCACAGCAAAAACATTTCTTTTGTACATCAGGAGACCCATAATGTGAAATTTTACTTGTATCTTAAATAACAGTCTAATCATCAGATGTGGAGATGCAGATGCTAAACAACTTGTTGACTAAGGGAAAAAAAGCTGTGTTTTCGTGCCAGTAAGCAGATGTGCTCAATAGACTGGCTCATAAGTGCTGATTTAGAAACAGCTGTTAATGCTACCATCATCTTTAATATTATTCATTTCCCTTCACTTCCTTTGTTTTCCATGTATACATCTATACATATGCTTGCTCTATACAGTTAAGCTGTGCTAAGAGGGTAGAGAAGAGGGAGTGCATTTTAATAAATAATAGGCAATCAGATCCTGACACCTTGGGCTCCTGCTGGAGCTAACTAAAACAAAATAAAACAGCTCCTACAGTGTGATGTTTGTCACAGTAGATATATAAATTGCTTTAAAAGGACTTTTTTTTTTTTTTTTTCTCAAAAGTTGTAAATGGGACAAACCATTTTTTTCACTGAAAAAAGTGTTCAAGAATTTTTGAAGTTCACTTCATTATCCAGTCTTTTCCTTTCTCACTCATATATGAATTTCATTATTTTTCTTTCATTCACATTCTCCCCACAAGCACTCCTCTCTTTCTCTCTCTCTCTTCCTTCTCCCTCCCCCAACAACCTTTCTTTCTGAGGATTTTTTGTTCTGATGCATGTTTTGTGCAACACCTGTAAGTTTCAAATGATCTGGGCAATTGAAAAACACAGTTTTCCGTTACTTCAAATAAATTATCACTTCATTCACACAATTTGCTTCACTTCCTTTCCATTACAAAAATATAGATGGATCACATATCAGTAACTACTCTACCCACCATAATTGACTCTTCAGCTCCAAAGGAAGTTCAGAATTCCTATATCTGAATTCGATCTTCAGAGGAAATAACAAGTGAAGGACTTGTCTCATATTATTAACACTTGGGCATTAAGGGCCTCATCTAGAGTTCATTGAACTCAATGGGAAAACTCCCACTGACATTAATGTACTTTGGATCTGGTCAAAAGTGGATTTCAGTATTTTAAAATGGAGGACATAAGGAATATATATATATATATAAAGAATACCTAAAGTGTTCCCTTCAGTTACATAAAAATAAACTCACAACATTATTAATAGGAAACTTAAATATAATTAATTTCTATCCTTTGAAAATAATCTTTGGCATATCAATTAATAATTTTTTGTTTGTTTGTTTGATATTCTTTAAGTATTTAAGTTTGATATTCTTTAAGTATTCTTTAAGTTGCAAATTATTTGAAGTCAGTAACAACAAAAAAGAATTAAAGCCTTTTTTTGCTTTTTTTTTTAATTTTTCACCAGTTAGGTAGGTGATAAGAGGTACTCCCCTGCCTGTCTCATTGCCTGGAAGCTGGTGCCACTCAGTTCTCCTGATTTTAATGTTGAAGGAGAGAGACTTCTCTGTGCTGCAATTTTGTAAAGTGGTCCACATTATAAATATATATATATAACAGGAAAAAAAATAATAATTTATTAAAATTATAAGCTTCAGTTTCTTAAGTAGCCAAAAAAGAAATAGACGCATATGGATGGTGGCATGCCCAGGTCTCTCTTATTTATAGTGGATATTGCAGTTAAAGTTAAAATGGGTGGAATTCAGGTTATGCATTGAAAGTTTTTGTTTGTTTGTTTGTTTGTTTTTAATGATACATTCCTTGTATGTATCATCATTTTGTTTTTGTTTAAGGACATAAAAACATTCTGAGAATTGCTTAGATCTTTAAAACATCTCTCCAACCCTGTAATTTCTTTTTATTGAATACAAGTTTATAGGCCGTTTTGTCAGAAGAAGAGTGATAGTATTCTGTGGTACCAGGCTGAATTCAAAGTCTATTGATTTTTTGTGTTTGCATTGTGCCTGCAGTTGCATTTACTACCTTTTCTTGCAACAGTGTAGTTTTGGCTTTTACGAGAGAAACTTCATTGTCTTAATAAATAAATAAACAAATTGACATCTTAAATTCCCCCAGAGAGCTGCCAATTCTGTACTAATGTTGCACCCTTTTGAAAACAGTTTCAACAGACATCTCTGATATGTGACCCAAGAGACCCAAAATTCCCAACATCACAGCAGCCAGTACCAAATACCTTCCCCTTTACACTCATTTCACTGTACAAACCAGATGCTTTGGTACTACTGAGATGACTAACGGAAACGATGTGATAGGCATTAAGGCTCTTAACTAACCTGGAATCATTTTGCTCTGTTCCCAAGTGATTGGCTTTAACAGCTTGCATTGGCTTTAACAGGAACATAGACTATAAATAAATATAGTCTATCTATCTATCACCTCTCTTCCTTTCCACATGTGTACATATAAATAGTGAAGTCAACTATCAATTCAATTGTAATAAAGTTTTAATGTAAAATTCAAAGTGATGTTAAAGGTTAAACACTGGGATGTTTCCGGGATGTATAAGACAGATTCAGCAAAACAGCATTTTTGTGGCTCTATTACTCATGTTGTACAATATGTCCTGCTGTGACTGATCCTTGCTGTTTCTTTTAAAACTCTGAAACACATTCTGCTATACACAGCAGAGGATACACCGACACTGCAAGCTTAATTTCTTTTCCAATCTCATCTGAATTTATTCCACATCTCTACCTGCAGAATTAATGCATTCTTCAAGAGCGTGTTAACTCTCCAATGTTTTCTAAAGGGTTCTGAGGTCTTTCTGTGAAGTGCAAAACAGCAGTGATGCATATTGCAGCTGGTCCTGCAGCCTTTTCCATCCACTGTGGTCATTACCCTCACATCCCTAGCACTCACATCACATCCCAAACTTGATCTTTCACTCATCAAGGAGCTCTTGCTGTGTTTTTTACCGAACAGACAGTGTTGTACTATATCTAGGAAGATCATTATCAACCAGTGACCCCATTTCTATTTTCTTGTTTTGTTTTTCTTCCACAAAGGTAAAAGTTTGGTTCCAGAACAGACGGATGAAGTGGAAGCGGGTAAAAGGGGGCCAGCAAGGGGCAGCAGCCCGGGAAAAGGAACTGGTGAATGTGAAAAAGGGCACACTGCTCCCCTCCGAGCTCTCTGGCATTGGGGCAGCTGGTCTCCAGCACACAGGGGACTCACTAGCGAACGACGACAGCCACGACAGCGATCACAGCTCTGAGCATGCACACTTATGATATACAGAGAGTGTCCCAGCTCCGTTCTCAGGAAAGATGCTTTGCTGGCAAGCCTTACACAGGCATCGTTTACGTATGCAAGTGACTCTGGCAGTGATTTTTAGAGTTGTTATGGAAGATTCAGGCTTATTGTGTCTGCTTTTCTTGATTTTTAGATGGTTTACAGTAAGTGCCGTGTCTTAAAGGTGCCTCACATGTGGAGAAGTGGAAGAAGAACTTTGAACATTCCAGATTTGTTTGTCATGTTCATGACAGCGGGCAGGTATTTTTGCTTTAGCTTGCACTGAAAATTACATTGCTCTCAACAGACGTTATATTCTGAAAACCACAGTGCCACAAAATCACTATCTAGTGGATAAGAAATGTATTTTAACTCTGTATATATTTACCTTACAGCATTTTCCTGTCTTCACTAATTTTAGCAATGCATTCATGTTAGCTGATGGCAATAGTCACTCATGACAATAAATGGCTTTTTGTCTCTTTATTTTTGTTTTGTTTCTCCAAAGACATACAACATATGCAGATACTTTTGTTCAAGTAGAGAACAATACAATAGTGTCTGCTAGTACACGTCCTTGTATGACAGACAAAACAAACGTTATGTTGCATTTACTATCAACTGCTGCTAATAGGGTATTATTAAACTTACCTAGCTCCTCAATTCTTCTTATCTTATAACTGCAAAAATGACTTTTAGGATCATAAGAATAGTCCAGTAACCTGCCAGAAAATTTTTAAGTTCCACTCATGCTCAGTGGAACACCCCTAAAAGATTGTTCATTTCTACTTTGTCATCACTGAGTACATTGATAAGTACTGACACTGCAGAAATGTTGTTGCTTCATCTTCAGTTTAAAAAACAAACAAACAGAAAAAAAAAAAAAAAGAAAAAAAAAAAAAACAAAAACAAACAGCAAATAAGCTGAAAGTTATTATCAACTGCTCATGTTGGTAGGAATCAAAATATGAAAGTAACTCAGCATTGTGTCCCACATGTTAAATCAAGACATATTTTCTGTTATAAGCTTTTGTGTACATACAGGCAAACACCAAAACCCAAAATTTAATGCAAACCATTGATTGTACTTTGTAAAGAAAAATGTTTAATAAATAATCCTTTTTAAATAATTCTTGACTCTCTACAATGATTTCATAGGAAACTTAAAACAGTTTTTGCAAAAGTCCTACAGAGTTCTGCCTTTCTTGGGTCTTTTGGAGTTTCATCTGTGGACAACACAAAGTTACATTTCCAAATTTAAGTTTTTAATCTTGTATAAACCTTCCACCGTGATCCATTTGCAAAACTCTTTCATTTAGCAGGAAAAAGGCATCTATGCAGTTAATGACATCTTCAGCCAAAACCAATAAGACTCTGTTCAAATATTTTTCCAGATCTAAAACAAATGTAAAGGGTTAACTTGTTGGATCTTGTTGAAAATGATTAAAAAGGAATAAATATAAGGAAACTTACATACTTACATTATCACACCTTTGTTTAATAAAGTTGTTTGAAATAAAACAAAACAAAACAAAACAAAAACACTAAAAGTAGGAAGTGAATTGGACTGGGTTGTGTGGTAGAAGGAGCAGGTTGAAAGAGCAAGAAAGAAATGTGCATGTCATTGTGAGCATTCACTGAAGATCTGCAATGAGGAGCAATAGGACATCATAAAAGTTAAACATGATCAGGAGCTCTGAGTCTGTTCTCCAAATCCTTTCTACTGTAGGCTTGATCTTTCTTGCACATTAGCTGCTGTCATGATCATTTTAGTTTAAAATATCCAAGCAATGGGTAATTCATTTCTTTAAAGACTTCAGAGCATTTTATTGAATCCAGCAGTTACAGAATTTTGCTTTTGTTTTTCCGTTCTTTTTCAAATGTCTTTCTCATACAAAATTGCTTAGAATGTGAGCAGGATAGAGAAATAAGCCAATTGCTTGTGAATATTTGGTATTTTTAATTTGATGGCTGGATGGGAAAGTTTTTTTGAGTGGTGCTGGTGATTATCAAAGTTGAAAAAAAAAAAAAAAAGTGATCCACACTAAAAGTTTTTATTCTTGACTAGTTTTTCTCACTGCTAAGTGAAACATGGCTAAATTTCAAAATGAAAAAAAAAAATATATATATAATAAAAAGTTGAAAAAAATCATCTTGAATTTTGAAATACTACCCATTTTGACAACAGAGACTTAGTCAAATTCTATGTGACTCATTTAGCTAGTAAAGAGGTAAAAGAATATTATTAGCTTTCATATACTGTAGTTGCCAAAAGTACCTTTTCAGGCTTACAGAATCAATTGCAGTTGTCTTTCATATGCAGTTTAAGACTGAACCTGAAAAGTGTTTGGGCAAGTTTGAGGTGACGTTTCACAGAACAAATGGACGTGCTTTATTTACATCACCTAAAATGTCTTCCTAGCCTAAGGTGTGAGTGGCATCATGATTTGATCAGGATACTCACAATGGGTAGGCAGCCAAGATGTGTGATGAGGGCAAACATGAAATATAATAATCTCATTACCAGGAAGAAGTTTTTCCATTTGAGAAGTATGGATTTTTTTTTTCCCCCCATTTTCTTAGATTAGATGAATATGTTAGGATTTAAAAAACTGAGAGAAGGGAAAGAAATATGCAAATGAATTTAAAGTGTGAGGAGAATTTTTGATTAGATTTTTTTTTAGATAAATCTCAAACAGAACACTAATATTATGTGACTTTATATTTTGGGGTGGAGGGGTGGAGGGAGTGGGGGGAAAAGGAGACTAACAAAACTGATCATCTTCCATGTTCTAAAAGCAGTTAAGACTTTGAATGTGGCTGTAAGGCGCTAACTGGATGTAGATTATTTAAAGACCTCCAGTGGCTTTAAACAACTGTTTTGTGGGCACACCATTGCAAAGTGCAATATGGTGTAGAGATTGCACACTGACAGAGCTTGAAGCTATAAAATCTAAGCACAGTGAGCTTTCTACCATGGTCTTGGAGGAATTTACTTACAAGCACAGCCTCACAGAAGTCCAGACATGCTTCTTCCAGATTTCAGCTAGCTCATGTTCAAGCCACACAGAGCAGCAATGAACCCTCTGCTCTTTAACACTGGTTTGTGGGTAGCAGGTCTGCTTAGGACTCATCAGTGCAGATGATCGGGCTTGTTCTGAACACTCCAATTACTCAAAAACTAGCTTATGGAAGCCTCTGGGATCAACCAGATGTTGCAACATATGATTTTGTATCAAAATTTTAGCATACTTTTATTGTTGAGAAAAATTATGGATAAAGACAAAACTTGAAGTTTTGTTTTATATTTAATGTTTTTTGTCTGCCTACAGACTAACTGAGGGTTCTTCTACCAATCTAGTCATACAGTATGGCTAAGAGTATACCATTTAACAGATGGACACAGTCAAACACTAAGATTGTGATTTCCCCAAGGTTGTGCAGGCACTTGGTGGCAGAACTAAGTGGTGTGAAACCTAATTTGTTTTATATCTTTTCCTGATAACATAGATATAGATATATATTTATATATTTTTCTGATAATACAGATATATATATATATATTCCTGATAATATACATGTTTCTGATAGTACAGAGTGGCTAATCACATTTGTGTCTTATCCTTCATGAACTTCGTTATTTTGTCTACCGGAGCCCACTGCTCTTTGATGTTTTATTGTCAGCATATCACCAAGCCAGAGATAGACTATATACAAACACAGAAAATCAGACTGCAAAAAGAGAGTAATGTTTAACAGTTTAATTTTCAACATGTTAAATGATTGGAATTCTTTTTTTTTTTTTTTTCTCCCGCCTTGGAGATACAAGTCTATACAGTATTTGTAGGGTTTCCTTCTCTTCCTTTATGTCTGTTGACTTTTCATTTTGTCTTATTGTTTACTATGGCTTCATTGTTCTCAGGTTTATTTTGGCAATAGCTCTTCAAGAGGTGTGGTTAAAATAACACCATTGTGAGCTAGTATGATTTATTTAATCACATAATGGAAGTAGTTTGGGATTTCCGTTAAATACTTAATTAAATTTTAATTAAATACTTTTTCATTAAATACTTTTCCTAAACCTTTATTTATTTATTTATTTATTTATTTATTTATTTATTTATTTATTTTCATCAGATCCAAAATAGTCAAAAGCTTAAAGAGTGAATCTATACTTATGTCCTTCCACCACAGACCACATTTCAAGGTAGTTTATTTATCTGGCTTTCTTAAATGAAGACTCTGACTGTTGCAATAATATTATTTATACAAATAAAGAAAGAAACAAGGTTAGGACATGCACTCTTAATAGCTATGAGGAAACACAGTTATATAAGGTAGGGACAAAAAGTCATCTTAAGCCTTCGCTTAGAATTTTCTGGCTTTAGTCAGTTTATGTCTCTTGTATTCAAGTCTATGTCACTTGTATTTAATAGCTTACATGCAGTATTTAGGATCAGCTGCAAGACTCGAGAAATTTGAAAAAGTAATATTTAATCAATGGTGTACTGTAATTTAATATTATTATGCAACATTTTTGGATTGAAAGGAAGAATTCTGTACACAAACTGATGTTTATATTGACTCAAAAAAGATAATGTACCTGATAGCCTGTAATAAGTGGTGGCATAGGGCTGATGAACATGATTGCCTCAGATTAATAAGAATTTACTAGAGCTCATTTGCTTTTATGTATTTCTATCAATTTTTATTTAAAACCCATAGATTTTTATGTACGTTACAGCTGAAAGCTTCGGTATAGGAGTCAATTTCAATGTAATTTAAGGCCTCTGGCAGTTAGTCAGGGCCTCCATACGGTATAATCTGACATATTATCACAGACACATTATATGCATTATCGCAGTCATCTGTACAAACTCCAAATGTATTAGAAGTTTCTGAATTCACAGTTATTCGTTATTTCTGCCCAAACTTTGCATGCAAGACATGTCCAATGCATGTTAGACATTGTCCTTTTCCTGGCATCTGAACTGTCACTAGTCCTATCTGTGGAAATATAATGAAACATTGCTTCCATTCAGTTGGAAAAAAATCATCTGGGCATTAAACTTGGTTAGTATCAACAACTATAGAAGACCCTGCGAAGTGTTGGAAATGAAGAACTCATTAAATAATAGTCACAGTTGGAATTAATAATAGTTCCTTTAGTTTTCAGTGCTTTTCTGTAGACAGACTCTCCAAAGAGAGTGTCTCCAAGGAGTCTGTCTACAGAAGAAGGGTAAATTTCAAAATATTTTTACTGGGAAAATTATAAGAGACTTAAATGATTTGTACTGGTCACCTTATGTCTCAACAAGCCTTTTGGGATTAGTTTCAGTGCCCTACAAATTGTGCTCTGAGAACTTCATAATTCTTCTCTCTCTGTCTGTCTCTGTCTCTCTCTTTTTTTGCCTGGCTTATTTGGTCCTTGACGGATTTCTGTGATGACTCCTGAGACCATGAATCCTTTTGTTGACAGACAATTCACACAAAAGAGCAAATACGCAGTTCTTCAAACCACACATGAAAAATATAGTTGAAATAAGATAGAAAAACATGATCCAGGACAATAATAATAATAATAAAGACAGAATTAGTTCTGTTCAGAAGACTTGTTGCCTGGAGTAAAGCACACCCCTGTTCTTTCTATAAATGGTTTTGTATGTTTGGCTTTTTTGTGCAGAAATATCATTACTATACACATTTTTTACCTACTAAGTTTAAATCTATTAAGGTTATGTACTTGAATTTAAATATTAAGTTGTGATGTCTAACAAAATGTAATTTTTAGTCTACACTCAAGAGAGAGACAAAATGTGACCATAAATACTTTCTGCTGTTTGTATTGTGTTTATAGATTTTGCAAATTTAACATCCATTATGAGGAACCTTGGAAAAAGTTATTTTACATTCATGAGCAACAAATTTCAGATACACCCATCCATCAAGTAAACTTCACAACAACTGATTTCATTAGGAATTTTCTTGTCTTATAATCACATGAAAATATTATATCTTTCATGTTGTAAGAGTGTGCGTGTTTGACCTATCTCAACTGCAAAACCATATGGAGCAACAAACATTGCCAATATCAATGAAAGCGGTTTAGTATTTAGAGACATATTCTTATCTGTAGTATCACTATATTGAATATAGAGACATTGTATATGCTACTTATTTTTGCTTATGGACTGAAGCTTTTTTAGAAATATGCTTATTCTGAATGCTTACTGCATTATTTGGCAAGAAAGTCACATGCACAGCTGAAAAAATACTGAAATGGGCATTTTCTCAAATTAAAAAATTGTCTTGAAAAGTGACCTTAGAAAATTTTTATGCAACCATCACAGAAATGCATTTAAGAGAGTAAAAACTAACAGGAGAGAAAAAAAAATGTAATTAAGACCTATTGTAAATAATTTTGAATATGTATTTCTATGATTCTCATGCATATACCTATTTGGAATTGCAGAGAAATTCACAGGTTTTAAATTTATAACTGATAATAAATGCAGCATAGATTTGTTACTTTTCTAAGACTAGTATAAGGTATTTGATTCTGAAGACTGAATATTATGAAGAGTTCTCGGGATTCTTTTTATATAGAATATTTTTGCAAGAAAGAAGTAAAAACTCTTCCAACAAAGCAAAGGACCTCATCTAAAGCCTATAGATGGCAATGGAAAGATTACGATGGATTTCACAGGAATTTGGATTTAACCCAAAGTATACACAAAAGTTCATACAAATCAGTGGGCAGTCCAGGATTAAGACATTAGCCAATAATTTCCAAAGTGACTGTTGACTTTGTGCCTCCGTTATGACACACAGTATCCGGATTTCAATGAAGTTTTGAGTACACATTGGAAATTAGGACCACTTTATGGAAATGTGAGTTGAGGACCCCATATTACTAGCCAGTTAAGAAAATTTTGTTCTTGATTCTGACAAGAGTCATATAATGCTGGATTTCTATAGCTGGCAAGTCACCACATTATGTTATTAAATCATCGGTTTCATAACCAATATAGAAGAAACTTGCTATGCTGCTTTCCTTCTGCTATAATTTGTAGCATTAGTAGATAAGAAAAATAAAGCACATTATACGGAGGTAGGTTTGAACAGATGTTCTTGAATGTTGGAGGGGGGTGTGTGTGTAGGGGTGTTGAGGAAGGTAAAACTTTCCTTTCACTCAGATGTCTGTCTTGAATTTCTCACAGTTTTTGCAGACAGTTTGGCTTACTTCCAACATACATCGTTGCCTGTCTGGTATGAAAAATGCCATCTGTGCTGTATGGAAGTTCTTTCTTTAAAAGTGGCCTGCTAATTATTCTTCAGGCAGGTGTTACTAAAGTGAAGTCAGGTGTCAAGCATAGTATAACCTTTGAATTGCCTAAAATTGCCCAGTTGTCATGCTCTGTTCTTTCCCAAAAGAATAGAATATTGCAGAGAATTGAAATGTTGGTTGATACAGGACTGAGATGACTCATGCAGCAGTATATATTGTGGTGACACTCAAAAACTTAAAGGATGTGGGTTGAATGAAGCATATAAATTTTCCAAAACAAATATTCTTCTGATTCTTATAAGTTTATTTTCTGTTCCTTAACAGTTCCTATACTGCAGTCTTGAAAAATATTAAAAAGCCTGATACTCTCAGAAATTTCAGACAGGGTAAATGGTGGTAGAAAGTTTCCTTCTGTTTTTTAATAGACTGAGAGAACTGTTTTTTGAAAATACAGGGGAAGATGACTGTACTATGTGAATGACACCCGCAAATTCTCACCTATATTCACTCTCCCAAATACTCACACTTTAAAGATTTTTGAAGACTAATAGGATGGTTAATGGGCCAGAATCAACACATGGGGGCTGCAGGCAGTCATTCAACTGATCCACAAGTCCCAGCTCCCAGGATAAGTACCGCTGCTGCCTCTCATTTACAATAGTTAGTCTGCTCCCCTGACTTCCTTACATGACATCAGCCCTCCCAACAGAAGATGAAAACTTACCACACTGAACCAGATGTTATAACACTTCTCTCTCTCCAGCAGATGAGTGTTGTTAGGAGGTAAGGGATTACGAGTATAAATGCAAGGCTTCCTCTTTTTCTATGAAGTTTTCAGAAGGTCTTTTGAATAAATGGTATTTTTACTCTTTCTAATCTGAGTGTTCAGAATGAATGACGGTGTTAGCAGTTTAAAAAATGAAGATGAGGAAAACACAAGTATATGTACTCTTTTTGACAGTAAGGCTTTGAATTGTTTGCTCTAACAGTGATGAAAGTAATCCCAATCCCACTTTTTCCCCAATTTTATGCAGAACTTTTGATAAAGTATTTAGAATAAATCAATATTACATTGAGATAAAGAGCAGTCCCATAAGTAACTGCATATCTAGTGCTGTAGTATTTTTGATCAACCCTCAGACATCTGGAGGATTTTGAACTACCAGTCTTCTACTACGAAGAACAGTTTTACTTTCATAAGGACTTCCTCTTGTGTTTTCAATATCATGCATAGCCTCTGACTGACTTAGCATATTGTGATAATGAGATGTACACAAAGCACTGGCATGCAGCATTATTGAGATGATTTCCTTTTTGGCTCAGCCAGATTCCTGTTAAAAGTTATACAGACTCTTAAGAGACTAACAAAAGAAGAATTAAAGATCCAGCAATAGCACGAAGATAAGACTGATGAAGCTGGAGTTAGGATCTCCTGAAACTAAAAGCAGATTTCGTACAAATACATTTATTGAAATATACCAATGACATTTCATTAAACAACAAACCAAAGGAGGAAAATAACTAACTAACTAACTAAATAAATGAATAGATCTCTACTTGGCCCATGTTGCATACCATCAGAATCCCAGAATTTACACATTAGAATAAATTCTTCACCAAATTTGTAGAACAGAGGCTTAACTAAACACATTTTGGTTAGGGAAAAAAATAAATAAAGGGAAAACAAAGCTGAAAACTACACTGAAATTTCTCCTCCATTTTAACATGTTAATGGCTAAAATCCATTCAATACCTGTCCACATAATGGATTAAATGAGGATGAAGCCATGAGTTTATTATGAGTTTATGGTTGAGTCCATCCTACACTGGTCTTTTGAATGACTTTGTGAAAACAGCATTCAATATACTATTGAGATTATTATCTCAACATACTATGCAGATATTGAGATATACTGAGATTTCTTTCCATTCTATCTGGAGACTGTTGTCTCCTAACAAAGACATACAAGCACCTTCCAAGCACCACCAGTATAACAAAAATTTTGCACATTGAACAGTCCTTTGGGAATGTTTTGATGAGTCTGACAGAGTTCTGAGGGCCAAGGTGGAAGTAGTTTTTTCACAAATTTTGATGTGTAAAGGTTATGGTATCATCTAGACATTTAATTCAGCTTCTTAATCATGCTGAAAATTATAAGCAGCTTTACACAAACCATAAAAACCCATTGTCTCTACTTTTTCCCTATCACTGCTGTGCTGCTCTCTCTGAGGTGAAAATTTACAGCTGTTTAACAATTCAGAGAATGACAACAGAAGAAGAGAAGAAGTGGACATGAATAATGATGAATCTAGGCACAACTATAATTTTCTTACCGCTTTTATTACTGCAATTACACAAACAGAATTTTAATCAGGATACTGGATTTCACTCCAGTTTTTTAGTTTCTCCTATATTGAAAGAAATCTATGTTGTAGACCTCTTTTTAAAGGTCAAAATATTTGGGAAAGCCAAATATGATTGCATTAATTACTTGTATGAAATACTTGTGTAATTTTTGTTAACAATAAATATTATGTGATATATTTTAAACATTATTTTTCATATATCAACAGAGCAATGGCAAACTAACCAGAGTATCATCAATAAAATCATGCTTGTGTATTATAACTATCTTGAATTAAAAGAAAGGATGACAATGAAAAAAAAAAATCACCTCAGTTGCCACCTTGATCTTCTCCAGTTCATGTACAAGTCCTAATCTGGCATAAAACATGATATTTCATTTTACAAGTGAGGTTGCGATGCTCAAGACAATATGGCATTCTTGTTTTTAAGGAAATTACAGATTATTTTGTGTGTGTGTTTGTGAGTTACAAAGATCACGTGAAGGCTTAGTGATATATCTGAGATAAATCGAATTGTTCTTCTGAATTTAATGAATCGGATTTACCAAAACTCTTCATAGCTCATATCTATTTCAACTATGACATACATAAGCAAAATTGAAATGTATGAACCAATATTAAGAGTGTTTTAAATTAGGATGCCACTTTCACATTTTGTTTCTTATTTAAATGAAGAAATTGATAAAATTTGGTGTTGCTTTCACTCTGTTGCAGTAGCTTTGGTATCTCACATAGGTGTGATTCAGAAAAACAAAACTAGGTCAATTACTTACATGAGCAATGGAACAATTCAGAGAATTGTTGCCCAAAATAGCCAAGGAAAATAATGTAGTGAGTGCTCCCCTCTTCATCTGGGAAAACAAAATGTTAGCTTCTCTAATGCCAGTTGGCATAAGGTCCAAGACATTTTTAGTAGGATAATGTCAGCACCACAAGATGTCTGTGGAGGGAATTAATGTAGGAATGTGCTTCACTGGAGCAGAACTATTGGATATGACAGATATCAACATTTTACACCCTATTTGCACACCTACTAGTTCAGAACTACAGACCAAATATCTCAGTCCAGATTCTAATTTCAGTTACAGTAATGTAGCACTGAAGTAAATACAGATCTGTATGCAATCACTACACCTAGTTTCTAGCAGAGGAAAAAAAAAAAAAAAAAGAAAGAATCCGAATCCTCTAAGAAGCATTTCATTAACAATTTTCCAATTTTCCTTCCTCACTACTTTATGGTAAGAGTCTGTGTTTGCTCAGTTTGAAAGGTAAAAAAGCTTAAAAAATACTGAGATCTGAACTGAGACACAGAGCAACACATTGCATATTCCTTCAGCTTTGTGACAACACCTGGACTCCAAAGATGTACAATATTCTGTGAAATAGAGATTCTGGTTTTAATATTAACATTCTTCTCTAAATTCTGAAAAGCTGGTAGAGGAAAGTTGGTGTTTATTCTTGGTTTACCCACTTCCCATCCCATCTCTTCCTGTCACTGTTTTCCAAATCCAAAGTTTTGCCTCTCTCTGGTCCATAACAAAAGGCTAGTCACAGAAATGGCTCAAACAAGTCAACAGCAGTTTTACTGATTGAGAACCATGGTCTAAAAACTTAACTAATTTACAACTCAATACAGAGAGCTGTGAAGTCAGTGCATTTTTTTTTTAAATTGATAAATACAAAATGATGCATTTTATAATTTATATTCCTGTATTCAGATGATCTATGCAGATTGTGCTAGATTTTGTAATCTTTTAAGAATGAGCATGCATTCCCCAGGTAGCTCATCAGTCTCTTAAAAACTAGAGATGATTCATGTCAAAATTATTGTGTTGATTCATTGCAAACCTATTCTAAGTAGACAGAACTGACCCAGATAGTTGCATCTGGAGTCTTGCAAATCTTTTTTTAATTTTCCACTATTTTGTCTCCCAGAATCTTGAAAAATTGCCACAAAACCCCCACAAGACACTCATTACCCCCCCAGACACTACACATACAAATCTTACTATTTTGATTGTTTTTTGGCTCAGATGTTAAACCAGTAAGAGATTCTGAACAGGTAAACAGCACAGAAAAGGAAAATTTACAGACATCTTGATCACAGCTGCTGTGTAAGTTACTTTGTAACACTGGAAGGATTCCCCACAACTAAATATCAGGGAATACATTCCATACTTATGACATACAAATTTGAAGCCTATTTCATTCCCTGAACATAAAAAGAGATTAGAAACATTCATGAATATATGGCGACCTAAATTTTGGAACTAGTATGAAGGAGAAAAAAATAGGTATTTCATAAGTGAATATTGTAGTGAATAGTCTTTTTTCCCCCTAAAGTGTATGAATAAATTAAATTTTTATTTATATTTACATTTGTATTCATTATATTAAAAGAGGACAAAAAAAGAAAAAAAAAAAAAAAAGCTTCTTTCCTATGGTAAAATGTGTCATATATTATTTGTAACTTGATTGATCATGCTCCAATATTTTATCAAATGACTTTTAGAGTTATTGTTGCATTTCATAACATATTAGAAATTCTAGGGCATGAAATGAGCTTCAAGCTTGCAAAATGAAAAACATTAAGAGATTAAAAACTTTAACAGACAGTACCAGTGCTTATCCATTACAGTAGTATTTAATTAACCTTATCATATGCTATTTTGTCTGGAGAATTTTATCTAAATTTCTGCTTTAAATACCCAATTGTCTAGAGAAGTGGGGATTCTATAGAGTTCTGCTTGGTTGGTCTATTTATTTATTTATTTTGGTGGCACTATTTTCCCTCTGCATTTTTTGCAGGTATTTTTTTTTATTATTATTATTATTTATTGTCTCAATTTTAATACTTCTTCAGTCCAAATTTCAGTTTTTACTGTTAGATTGGTTATGAAGAGCACATTGGAAATGTTCCAGGTATTACACAACTAGTACTGCACAGCATTGCAATGACCTAGCATTGTAGGGCTAGGTCCCCGGTGCATGGCAGATAAATTACCGGCAGTGCATTGGAGCAGATGAACAATGTTCACGTTTGGTTGGGCTGTGGGGAATATTTGGTGCTTCTTTCTGGGGGTGGCCTCGTCCTCAGAGGTGATCTTTGGCAGATGCACCTCGGCACTTGGTAAAGGAGCAGTGGGAGGAACAGTATGACTGTGTAGCATCAAAGATGACAAGAGGTGATGGACAGGGACCCTGGAGCATTTTCAGAAACAGCTGTGTTCTCTATGTAAAGAAGGAGTGTGAGTGAGTGGCTGGATGGGTGGTGGATTCCATGGATGGAGTCTGGAAGTTTGTGTTTTTGGGCAATAGGAAAAAGGCCACCAGATCTAAATTTATTGTATTTATGCAGTTTCTCAAAGTCAAGGCAAGGGAAAAACCTCTGCCATGGGAGAACATGAAGGAAGGTGAGCCAGAGCTGAGCATAGTGTGGTAGGAGACAGTGGCTGCACATTCCCTTCTGTGGGGGGCACCAGGGTGCCCATCTCCCACCAGGCTTGCTGTCGCTGGAAGCTTCTTGCAAGAGGCAACTTTACTAGAAAAAAATAAAAAGGGATTTCCATCTTTCTAAAGGTATTCTACTCCATTTCATAGCTAAGCACTTTATTATTTACTTTGTTGAAGCTTTTTAATTGCACTCAGCATTTATAACTCACTGTAGCTTATTTAAATAATTCATACACAGAAAAGAATCTCTCCCTCCAGAACCAGATATTTTTAGGGTAGAAATGAACAGAAACTATGTGATCATCCTCAGGAAAAGAAATTATACCATTTCTTACAATAAAGAAAAAAATGTTAAGGCCAAACGGTACTTGAACATCTCAAACTTCAGAATTTTACCCAGTGATTTTCTTATTAAGTACATCTTCTGTTGGTACTATAACGTATATAATGTGAAAAGTTGTCCAGTGTCATTTAAGATAATAATCCTTCTGCTGAAGTTTGAAGATTATATGTGCATAATCTTTGTAATTCTCTAGGACTGTTCCTTATGCTAAAAACATCAGTGTTTTGGCTAGTCTTTTTTGAATGGTGGCATTTTGCATGCTTTCACTTGAGAATGACCAAAATGATTTCTGCCCGCACACAAGCAGCAAAGTGTTAGTGTGTGCTATAATTCATGTGTTGAGATGTTTCATAATTTCAGATCCACCTGGTGTGGATACTCATATGCTTCTAATTTAAAAACATGAAAGAGACTATTCTGGTTATAAAAAATAATCATATCATCATTTATAATCACTGGTCACATAATGTAAAGACCTACTAAATAAGTTGCAACATATCTGATCAAATGATCTTGATGTTCAAGATATCTACCCAGAATCTGAGTTTGTGTTCTATATAAGCTGATGTACTGTGTAGCAACTTGAATCTTGGTGTTCCTAATAAACTAAACTAGAATAAGATTTTCAGTAATAAAAGTGCAAGAAGTTGCATAGCAAAGCATGCCAAATAAAATTTGGAAACACCCACAACAGGTGGGCAGGCTGTTCTAAAGTTACTTGATAGGCGCCTTGAAGATGGAATTTATTTTTCCAGTAACTCCCATCCCATCCTCTCTCCCACCAAAAAAAAAACAAAACACATTTCTCCTCAGAGGGAACAAAAGGTTAAAGTATTTCAAGACAAGAAAATGCCAGGGGAGAATAAAAAAACAAACAAACAAACAAAAAAAAACTTTAAAATAAACTCCTGCCTTGTTTTTCAGACTGAGTACCCTGATGACTGCTTTCTGACTCACTAGGCAGCTGTGTCTGCATCAGAACTGGGCATAGGCAAGTCAGATGATGTGGGACTTAAAAGCAGTATTATGACTTAAAGCAACTTGTTGGAGCTACTTTAGTTTGCACAGAGATAAGCAGTCAAAGAAGTCAGTTTTGGGGAATGCCAATTACTGACCTAATTAAGAGTTCACCAGTTATGCAGATTGGTAGCTGATGGATGGGGCAGCCTAGGAGCACACCCATGGACAGATGTGCAGCCCAACAGCTCAGAAATTAAGGCTTGTGGACAGGATGAACAATCATTTAGTCAGGCCACATGCCTGTTTATTGAAATACCTTTCTAGAGAATTTAGACATGAGACACCAAGATCAGCTTGATTCTCGGAAGTTCCCAAGCTTTCCTAATCAGCCTTGACTGCCGTGTTTTCCTGATCATCCTTTCCATGTGAATGTCTCTTGACTTCAGTCCAGAACAACTTAGGCCATTTTTAGCTTTTTGTTTTGCTGGGCTCACTTTTCTGCTGATGGAGCTTGTTAAAATGACTTGGTTCAATTCTAGTGACCACCCCAGCTTACACAAGGAAAGTAGTGAGGATGCACAGTGTGCAGCTGGAAGTGGGGGAGGGCTGAAACCACTGCTTAGGCTCTCTTGGGAACTTCTTGCCATTACAGCACTGTTCAAGAAGGCTAACATGCAAACATATTAGAGGGTTTTCTGCTTGTGGTTGGCTCCCAAAAATCAGTCAGAATTTCAGGCTGAACCTCCCTCCCCATCTTCCTTGCAGTCAGCATGGCAACCACACCAGAGTTTTCTCTCTATATATTTTATTTTATTTTATTTTATTTTATTTTATTTTATTTTATTTTATTTTATTTTATTTATTTTATTTTATTTTATTTTATTTTATCTTATTTTATCTTATTTTATCTTATTTTATCTTATTTTATTTTATTTTATTTTATTTTATTTTATTTTATTTTATTTTATTTTATTTTTAGAGTAGAAACTAAAACAAACCAACTTTTAAAATACTTCTGTATTTCTGAAAAACTGAAAACTGAGTTTTTTCTTTGGTGATTGAAGACTAATAGAAATTCAGAGCACAAATGCCAAATCTCCTGCTGCTCACTTTGTCCTAATAGGGTGGGCCACTACCTTCAGATCCTGTATTTCTCATCTTTCAGCCTCAGCTCTCTTTCTGTGTTGCAACAAATTCTGAAAAACTCTGGTCTGCAGGAGAGCCTTCCTCCTGCAATCACATCTTTCTCTCCTTCCCTACGGATGCTCCATACCCTAGTCACATGCGGAGCTAGAATATGGGGTATACCAGGGAATATTCTTCTTTCCTATCCAGCCAAAACCCATCCATAAACCACAGCATATAACATATATAGCAAATAAGTAAATAACAGAAAAAGCTTCCATCCTGCTAGAGACTGGCTTTCCAGAAAAAAAAAAAAAAAAAAAAAAGGCAGTTACTGAAGTGGTGATATAAAGGAGGTGTCAACTGTTTGGATGTAGTTGCATGCTGACATATGATAGCCTGCTGAAGCCATATTTTTGGCAAATGCACAGGAGGCAGTGACTCCATGAGCTGTTCATCTGATCTAACAATTTGCTGCTGCTGAAATGAAGAAGTCCTGTTTCCACCTCATCCTCCCATTTCTGGTTTGTAACTGTGTGGTCCTGTCCTTTGTCTTCTGGGCTTTCATGCCAATTTCTGCATTCCCTGGACTCTCTCATGAGCCATTTATCTCACTAGAGCAGTAGTAAAGTATAACAAGTGTATATATATATATATATATATATATATATATATATATATTTTTTTTTTTTTTTTTCTGGCTTCATTTCTTGCAATGTGAGTTTGTGAGGTAAATCAACTCAGGTGAAATCCTGTCATTCTTGGTGCCAGGCAAAGGTAAGGAGTTGAGGAGTCCTGTTAGAAGCAGGGAGGGAAAAGGTAGTGCTGTCCATTTTCTAACAGAAAGTCAGCAGTTGGCAGTGGGGAACCACAGTCTAAGGTGCAAATTATTTCAATTATTATTATACTAGGGAACAGAGAAAGGAAAATAAGAAATTTTAAGAATGATAACAAAAATATTTTTTTATTCCAGAAGAGAAAATATTTTTTTATTCCAGATGAGATTTTTTTTTTCTCCAGAAGAGAAAGATAAAAGATATCAGGCACAACACTGTTTAAAATAAAATAAAAATTAGTAATAATAAAAAATCCTCAAGAACAGATGTTAATAACAAAGAAACACACAGGATGCAGTTGTAAGAATAGTATCACAGGTGATCTGCCAGGTCTATTACTTTCTCTGGCAACCTTTGAATAAATTGATTTTGCTAACAAATCACTGTGAATTGAGCAAATAATTATTATGCTCTTTGGTTAGCAGTCCTGTATAGAAGAAATCGAAACAACCTTGAAGTTTGTAGTGAGTAGTTAATTGTATGTTTTGGTGTTGATTAATATAGCACATCTCTGTCTGCAGGCTTTTGGAGTCAGTTATGCCGCTATTAAGACCTGCATATTAATATATATAGTTTATTTAATGTGAAGAAACAAAAACTGGAATAATTGTTTAAAAAAAAACACTATCAAAACAGGTGTTATACAATATAAGGTTCATCACCAGCAAACATATTTGAAATATTTCATAATACCAGTTTTATAATAATTATGCTATTGCATCTTGGCATCCATTGCCAAGCTTGAATAAAGGTTCTGAATACTTAGATACATGAAAACAAACAAACAAACAAACAAACAAACAAAAACCCTATTTAATCTACACAATATACTTACATAAAATGTTTCTATATTCAAAGTTATCACTACATAAATAGAGGTCTCTAAGCCCAGCTCAGTTCTGGATGTGATTCAGGTTGCTGTGAATGATTGCCAAGGCAGACTATATCGCCCATCCCAATTTCAACCTGCCCTAATTCCCTTTATGAGTTTATTATTTAGTGCTGGCTTAGTGCTCAGAGAGACCCAAACAGGAAGTGTCTGGGCGTTCTCTGTTCATGAAGTGGGTGGGATGGAGTTCTTTAGAGAAAACAAAATACGATCCACCTACAGATCATGTTAGGCCAGCTCCCCAATTTCCTCTAAGTAGAACAGAGGCTTTTGTTGCCTTAGTTTCTGGAATGATCTACTAGTCAACAGCAGAATCCTAGTCTCCAGAGAGAACATCATTTCTGCATTTCTGGTGGCAGCACAAGATGGGAAATAAATGCTTTATTTATTTATTTATTTTCTGTTAAATATATTTATATATTTAAATGAAATATTTAAATGAAAAAAATGGTCTTTTGCTAAAAAGAGATTATGCAAGGTCACTGAACAGACGTTGTTTGTTAGAGGGTTAGGACTTCCACTCAGGCAACATTCCTGGATGTTTAATTTTCCATTCCTTTCTTAACGAAAAGAAGAGTGAGTACTGGAAACTGCATGCTAAATTTCAAAGCGTAAATAGAGAACATCAGCTACATTTGTACAGCCAGATTACTGACGTCTGTCTAAAACTCAGGCGTTCCAGATAGAATTTAAAATTTTTCTTCTCCTCACTAGAGGTGTAGCTATTGTAGTGCTATCTATTTTTCCTTGGACACAGAAGCTGGAAAGCACAACCCATCTGCTTCCTCTGTAAAGTATAATCAAATCCAAATAGCTTATTTTAGTTTTGAATATGTGAATTTCAGTGTGGTGATACTTGAGTGACAATTTACACTGAAATGGGGATCCAAAATAATTTTTAAGAAAGTGTTGAGTCCCAGAAAACTGTTGGATTATCTTTTTTTCCTGGAAGGGTATAATATGAAATAGCAGTTCCATCTTACTTGAAATGTCTCACCTTTTGTAGCCGTGGACTCCCTGCCCTAGCAATTGTTCTTCACATCCCAGATAGTGATAACTGTTTTTTGTTTGTTTGCTTGTTTGTTTTGTTTTGCTTTGTTTCATTTTTGTTTGTTTGTTTGTTTGTTTGGGGGGGGGGGAGAGAGAGAGGGAGGAGGGGAGAGGAGGAAGTAACCGATTTTGGTCACTTTAGCTCTGTGGGCTGACAGGGGACCAAGACGAACATGAGCACCAGAGCAAAGAGTGGCTCAACATGCTGCTGGGATGGTGCAAATGAGCATCTTGGTTCTGGGGAGGCCAAGCAGCCTGACTATGAGATTAATGTTGTAAAATTACCTAGGCTAACCTAAATGAAAGGAGTGAAGAGTTTTAGAACCCTGAAAATCTAAATAGAATGCTGTAGATCTGTGTGATGGTGGGTGAATTTAAAATTTTCATGTCAACGTACTGAGGTTTTAGATGTTAATAGCTAGAGTTCTACAAGAACCACAAATCACCATTAATCAACATTGGAGTTGAGACCACTAAGCTGTACTTTAAAAAATTTTAATAAGTTTGTTAATCAATTTTACCTGTATTACAGTACTAGCATAAACAATACACATTAAGAGAATGCCAAAATACAGTTTATATTTCATTTTCAAATACTCATGCTCTGTTCAGCTTAACATAAAATATTTCCAGTAAATTTATTTGTGTACTATTGTATTATGTTCTTCAAACTGCAGAATATTGTTTAAAACTAAACCTCAACTGTTCAAATTGCAACATGATTACAAACAGCAAATGTGCTTTACTTTAATTATTTTAATGCCAATTTCTACATATGTTTCTTCTCCTAAACAAAAATTTCAGCTCACATTACCTGTCATAGTTCCTTTCCAAAAATAAGGGTTGTTTCAAGGTAGACAGTTTTTCTTAGTTTAATAACTAGAAGGATTTTAAATGTGGCAAAATCTTTTACAACAGGATTTACAGTCCATTTCTTCTGCAAAGGTTTTAAGTGGAACTGAACATTTGAGAGGAAGGGGTCATTGGGACATCATGTTATTTTATTTCTGGCTAATCTATTTTATCAGAAAGCTTATTATTTGTCATAATGCCAATAATATCAAGGGTGATTGACAAACATTTGACAGGGAAATGAATTCTCCTGAGTTTTGGATCGATGGACTGAATGTACAAAGCCTCTTCTTATTTCTGTTTCTCTAAGTCATTTTCTACAGGACACTAACACACATTTGTTTTCACTGTTTGTTTATATTTCCCTAGTTTTTACTCCTTTCTAAAAGCAAACCTGATAGAGTCTGCCTTCAGCATAGTTATATTAATCTGAGCTATATAAAATTGAACTACAATAAACACTTCTTAAAGCTAAAAAATAAAAACATTGAACAGAAGGAGTGCTTGGCTGCCCCATGCAGCTGAACAAAGGAGCTGACGAGCACACCTCGCCTTGTTTCTCAAAAATATAAACATATTGATTTAAAATAAATAAATAAAACTGCATTTATGCAGGACTCAAAAACTGAACAATATTTTGTGGTGGAAAAGTTGAAAGGGGTATCTTGAGCTCTGCTGTTCAGGGATTTTGGAGGGTGAGAGGGAAAATGCAGTAGGTCGGTATGTGAAAAGTTGGCCATCCACTGAAACAATGATGAAAACGAACAATATTAGCGATAATTTAAAGATCTGCATAGCAGCACGGTCAAAGGACAAACGAGAGGCTTTTCCCGAAAGCAGGCTGCGAGACCCCCACCGCCAAGGGGAAGCGAAAATAGGGCTAAGGGCCAGAGCAGGCGCGGGCGCGGTGGCTCCGCGCTGCGGGCGCCGCTCCCAGCGCACCTGCGGAGGCCGCGCAGAGCCCAGCGGGCGGCCGGGGCGGGCGCAACGCGGCGCAGAGCAGCGGGGCCATGGGCAGCGCAGCGGGCGGCCCGCGGGCCACCACGCCGGGACAGCAGCTCCGCGCTCTTTTCTACGTGCTGCCACCCGGGGAGAGCTCCTTCCGCACGCTGGAGGAGGTGCCCGACTATGTGGAGAAGGTGAGAGCCCCTTCCTCTCCTCTCTCCCCGCAGCATCCATCCCTCCCCTCTGCTCACCCTGCGTGCAGCCACTGCCTGCCTCTCTTCAAAGGCTTGGGGAAGCGATGACTGCAGGAGAGCACCTCAAATAAGATTAAGTACTTTGTCATTCTGTCTCCCTTCACTCCTGGGCTTGCTGGCAGTGTAGCCAAGTATTCTATTAATGTATTCTAAGTGAAGGCGTGGATGCTTTCTCCTAATACCAGTTTTCAGAGGAGCACCTTACATCTGAAGGTTGGTGCTAACATTGTTCACATTGGCAGAGCTGAGTGATATAATGACAGCAAACTTAACTGAGTAAACCAGAAAGCATGATGCTGTGTTGGGCTATTCAGGCTAGGCTTCTACCTTGCAGATCTTCAAACAAGCAAGCAAGCAAGCTAAAAAAAAATAAAACACTAATAATTATATATATATATACACACACACACATATATTTAGAATCACTATTTAAAATAAATAAAAAAAAATACACAAAGATTGTTTAAGATAATTAGAACAAATATTTGTTTTGGGACAGTGCAGACTCCTAAAGTTTCAAGGCAAGAGTACAGAGGTCAGGCATGAGAACTCCCTTGGCAGCAGCATATCTCTCCCTCCCCTCCTGCCGTACTGGCTTGTCCGCTTTCCAGGAGATACCTTTGCACCCTTCTGTCCTACCTATTGCACATATCTTGGTACATATCTCAAACTGCTGTGCAGTAGCTGCTATTGGGCTGTAATGGGGGTGTCATGGACTGTGCAGATTGGTACAGCAGTGTCAGCAGCTTTCTGGGAATGTCAGTGTTCAGCAACCCATTACTGATGGTGGTTATCAGCAAACACGGCCCTTTTGGATAGGGTAAGCAGACAGCTGCTGCAAATCCAACCTGTGTACACAAAATTTGGTCGATGGACTGGTCTCAGAGGCATTTTGCAACAAAGCTATAGCACAATGGTCAGGCAAGTCTGCCTAGAGCTTGGCAGTTTTGCCTAGTCAACTGATTGCTTCCTCCAGCTCTGTCTAGTGCTTATCCCAATCCCTTTTACTGTTCCCACATTTTCAGCTGAGTATCATTCAATTTCTTGCCAGCGCTGTTCCTTAACATCCCTGAACTTCCTTCTCCCATGCAGACCAGTGCAATATTCAGCTCAGACCTTGGCCTAACCTGTGACTGTTGATACAGGGCAGACAGCTATGAAAGTTTGCAGAAGGATTCCTGATACTTCTTTGCATTATAGAAGTGTCTGCAGGCTTCTGCTCTTGTACAACTCCCTTGTGATAAGTTTGTAAGGGAATATGTACCTAGCAAAAGTTACACTAAAAAAGTTTTTCAGGTATAATTGCTGTCTGATAGGTTAGCCTATTATCTTAGGCTTATAGCTTAGTCTAATTTGTGCACGGTATTCTTTGGTTGTAGTTATATTACTTCATTTTTTTTAGAAGCAGGGCAGTTCCTGGTCTCTGCACTCTGCTCTGTTGGCATAGCTGTATGTTAAGGCCCCAAGTCCTGTTCAAAACATGGTCTGATTGGTTACCAACGACCAGTAAGCAATGTTCTGCAGTGGGGCCCAGGGGGAAATCACCCTTCCAGCTAGACTCCAAAACTCTGGGAAAAGGGGTTCAAATCCTGGACCACAATCATGGAATTCATTTTTATGCGAGCTTTTGTCAGGTAGACTTTGAAAACCTTTATTTTCCCTCAGTTGTAGAAAGAGAAGAGAAAGTACAAGTCATTTTTTTTTTTTCCTCCAGTTTAGAACCCAACTCTTATAATGCATACCAATGCTTACCTTGTCCTTTCACAAGGACTCAAAGTATATAAGAATATACTTTGCTTGCTCTGTTTCTTGGATTCTCTCGATGTTCTGCAGATGGGCAGAGGGAGTCCTTCTCTTTCTTTTTTTTTTTTTTTTTTTTTTTTGTGTGTGTGTGTGTGTGAACATAATTTCACTTCTTGTTACCTTCTGGAATTATCATTTATGTGCAGAAGAGACTTTAGTCTACTTTAGTAGACTGAAGTAGACTTTTAATCTACTGACTGTAGTCACTGTAGTCAGTCCCAGGAAGAGAGTACGCTGTTCCTTCCTCTGAAAGCCCCAAAATGGAAGCACTAAATTTAATAATTACTGTTTTTCTTTTCTGTTTACTCTCTGTTTTTTAGACCCTAAAGATTAAGTTCACATTTACACTCAATCCACACTTCTAGGCTTTGCTTCTAAATAATGAGGCACAGAACTTGCTTATTTAATTCTATGTGAAAGCTGAGAATCTTATGCTATGAGGACCTGGGACTTTAAGAAAACAAACTGTTTCAAGGCTTGTAATAAAATCATGAATTTATGCTGACTTTCAACTTAGTATTATTTTTTGCAACTGTATGAAATAGAAATTGATTTAAAATGGTCCTTTGCATTGTGTAAGAATTGGCTACTTGTAAGGGAAACCCTTTATTCAGCATTCAGAGTAAGACTTCCAAGTTATGGATCAGTTATTCACATAAACCACAAAAACTAGTGCAAATCCCCATTAGGCATTTCTGGTGATGGGTGAAAAGAAAGCAGCTGGTAACAGAGTAAAACATTTGTAGATCAGAGGATATCAAAAGGGGCCAGCTTCCATCTCTGACCAGTGAGGTCAACAGTGACTATTGCTTAATTTTGTGGCACTTTGTTTGCAGGGACAATACTTGAAAACTTTTCCTGGATATGTAGGAGTTACCTATCCTCCTCATGTTCATTAAACATCTTAATTGTCATTTGAACTACTACCCCGCACACTTGTACCCGTCCGCCCCCCCTTACCCCCCCCCCCCCCCCAAAAAAAAAAAAAGAGACTAAAAACCAACTAACCATCCAAAAACCTAATGATTAGGCTACTTGAAACTTGTCTGCCTTACTGACTGCCTCATTTTTTCCTGTATTATTTCTGTTATCCTTCTGCTGTCTTACACTTCATCCCAAGATGCTAAAGGCACAAGGAGTGCCTTTTCCTTCTGTTTTTATGGCATCTAACTCGATAACATCCTGATCTATGATAATAACTATTAGGTATTATGTTCACAGAAATAACATATACAAGTTCTGAGGTAGTTGATTTCTTTGATCTATTTTGGACACAGCATAATGTGGGTGCATGGAAGAGAGGTAGTAATATCTTAGGTACCAAGAGGTATGTCATAACACTTTCCTTTCTCAAACTCTTTGATAGGCAGGAGGTTAAGACTGTCTGAATGTTTCTGTATCCTCCTTGCTGTGACACTCCCTATTTGTGAGTCAAAAAGTGGTGTCAAATATTTGGCTGTCTCACAGCTTCACAGTGGGAAGAAAATATTTAATGAAGTCAATGGGAAAGAAGTTGTATTAGTATAAAGCCAAGTATTTTAACTATTTCAGAAGTTGCTAGGTAAAGTGAATCACCATGCAGTATACAGGAATTGTATATTTCCTGTATGTTATTTTCATTTCTTGAATAAAAGATCCCAATTATTCTGCCCTGAGCCCTTTCAATTTGCAGTGCAGCTTCTGCTATTGCATGACTTTGAAATTTTCTATAGTCTGTGCTAGAGTTGGCTCTTAATTTTCTGGTAAAATCTTTCTTAGTGGTTCTCAATAAGACCATTTTTATCTCTGATGGATGTACAGGCATGGTTATATGGCTTGTTTAGTAATTTAGGAATCTTTTTAAATTATATCAACAAGAAAAAAAAAAACAAACAAACATCTTATCTACTTAGAAATTACTCAGTTAAAGCAAAACAAGGAACATTTATATTTTTTCTAGGATGCTTCAATGACCTCTAAGACAGTGCATTTTTTTTTTATTGATTTCAAATGTACAAAGATTTACCACACTGGTTTTGCTGGGTACTGTTTAGGATTTATCCATAAGCTTTCCTTTGTTTTTGAAACTTTTCTATCATCGGCTAATGTGTATCCCAAACAGGCCTTTAGATACCTAAAGCACTGTTAAAGTTCAAGCTAGGCATCTAAATTAAAAAGTGCCATGTTGATATTAATCTCTGTTCATCTGTTATTGTAACCTAACCCTGAGCTGCTGCAGTTTATGAACTTTCATATTTCCTAGACACTATAAATCTCTCTCTGCTTGCATGGTTTGAATCATCCCATTCTTCTTCGACTGAGAAATCTGGTCTATATCCATCTTAGTCTCTTTGGTGTCCTAGCTTGGTAGGAATTCCCGGATCACATCTCACTTGGCAACAAAAATGAGCACCCTCCAAAATGCAATGGCATTTGCAGAAGCAACATGCTTCTTCCATTAAAAAAATGTGTAGGCAGGAGCAACCTCTCTCATACAGTGCAGTGTGGAAGGTTTCAGTATATGGATCTATATTTTTGCAGTGACCTGAATGGGACAGTGAAAAAAGTCTAAGGGGTACAGGGACCAGTCTAGCAGTGTGATGTCTCCCACATTGGTGAGTGGATAGTCTCACAGGTCTTGTACTTCTCTATCCCTTAAAAAACACAGTGTGAATTTTATGCCTTAGTACCAGCAGAAAGGAGGTGTCTGAATGACTCCAAGGTTACCTAAGCTTTTTCTGCAGAGCAAGGGAGGTGGTTTAAGGAACGTTCAAGTTCACAAAGATCTGAGGCAAATAAAATAGCTACTTCTTATATTCCTTGCTGCAGGCCTTCTGGTGGTGGTCTTGGTGTCTGATGTGCTGTCACTGTCTCATCAGTTTTTCCTCCCATAAACTGCAGGCACTATTAGACATAAATAAATAAATAAATAAATAAACGCTCTGCCAACTACTACTGTTCAATCTTACCCTCTCCACCTCCCTCCCCTCCCCCCTGCTGATGCTGATGAAAATTTGAGAACAGCTGTAGCAATCAGTCTGCACTGATGAAACATGGTGTTTTCACAATAATTTTTGCCAGTTCTACCCCACTAGTCACATCCATACCATTCTCTAATGGGTGCTGTTCTTGGGCATTTTCATCTTGTCCATTGATCTGGGACTCAGAATATACAGTGTGAGCTGAATCGTAGACTGGAACAGTGTTGTGGGTGAAAAATGTTTGTCTTGCGCAGTATTATAGTTTTCTTCAGAAAGGCAGTAAATGATTTGACAGCTAGTACAACCCAAAAGAAAAAAAAAGGGAGCACCATTTCTACTTGATCTGGAAAGAATACAGGCCCACATTGGACTTTGTTTCATAGTTATTTCACATAATTCATGGGTTCTCTAGTTAAAATGCATATGGAAGAGATGTTGCTATCAGCAGCAAAAAGAATGGCAACAGATATGTTAAGCAGAAAGTAACTCTAATGTATCTTTCAGATAATATTGTTGGATGCCAAATTCAGTGGCTGAACACTTTCAAACACTGCTTACATATTAAATTGAAAGCAGATTCTATTTTACCTTGGAGTTAGAGGAGTCCACAAATGTTGATGCCTTAACTGATTTATTTGAAAATAAGAAATGAGTTTGGAAAGGCTTTTGTGTTTTGTTTTGATGCCATTTAATAATTTATGTGCAGACAATAGAAAGTAATATGGGATGAAGTTAGTGCATTGTATTTATTCTGGTGGCATCTATGCCTTGGCGGCCTTGGTCGTTCTTGTTTATAGTGTCCATGAGGAGCTTTACTTTATTTATCAGGGTGCAATAGTAGGTAGAAAGATGCAAGTCAACCTGAGAAGTATCTGAGCATAAGCTGCTCTTTGAATCATGTTTGGAAGAACCTTAAAGATTATCTAGGTTCAATCTCCCTGCCAGGGTCAGTGACACATTACACTAGATCACTAAATCAGGTTTCCTAAAGCCCCATCCAACCTGGACTTGAACATTTGCAGGGATGGGGAATCCACACCTTCTCTGGGCAAACTGTTCCAGAGCCTCACCAGCCTCACAGTAAAGAATTTCTTCCTAAAGGAAACTGAAAAGGCAGATCTGATCCTACTTGTGTTGTGACTGCTTTTCTCCCATTTCTTTTTCAGAGTATTCCTTTCTTCATTGCTTTTATTGTGTTGGAGTTTGCCGTCAGCTGGGTTCAGAAGCATAAGCTGTCAGGTCGAATCAATGATGGCATAAGTTCTCTTTCTTTAGGTATCCTGTCTCGACTGCCAGAGTAAGTATATGTGTTATATTAGCTTAAGGTTGTTTGCTAGCCACTGAGAAGGAAGAAGAGAGAATTTAATGTATTTAAATTGTTAAATTATTGAAATTGTTATTGCTAACCCAAAGTGTTAGCAACAAAGCATCTAGATTTTACTTTGATAAATTAAGTTGCATAAATATCTTTCTAATCTGTAAAACTAAATATGATACTTGCAGGATATTTTCCTGTTCCAATTATATTCATCCGTATTTGATCTTGGCTGTCACCTTTAGTTGTTTCTGGGACTTCAGTTAACTGGTGTCTTAGATTATGTTAAAATCTGAGTTTTTTTATTAACCTGCAGAAAGGAGAGAAAAAGAAGTCCTTTATATTCATTAGCCTTTAAAGTAAAATTGCATGCATATAAACAAATAGAAATGTGAATAAACATGTGATTCAAAGCTCTTTGAACTCAGTCATGATCTTGCTTGAGTTCAGTGGACTTCTCAGTGGTTTTAATGCTCAAGAGAAATGTTGCAAACGTGATCATCTGTTTTTTTCTCTCCTGTATAGAAGTCATAAGATTAACCTGAATTACTTCATGGTGGATGGAGTTGTGTTTTAAAGAAATATAAATTATAGATTAATAAATATTTAATAGTAGGGAATCCAGCAAATTCTTTATATAAAAAGATCTAAGTGATTTTCAGAAGCTCTAAATGCTTCTAAGGAGTATTGTGTCTTAGATTTGCCTTTTCATAAGATGAGCTTCCAGATGATAGATTTTATTACATCTTTTCTGTTAAAAAGGGATTCAGTTTCTATTCCCAATGTATGAATTTACAGATTACCATTGTTGCATATAATCTATTCATTACATGAAGAAAAGTTTCAATTATTTGAATTTGACTATACAGTATATTTTCAAGTCTTTCAGTTATTCCCACAGTTCTTTTCTGAATCCTCTACAGCTTTTCAGCCTTCTTAATGTTGATGTCTCAAGTGCACTCCATATTTCAGAATTTGCTACATAAGTGCCAAGTAATGAAGTCATTTGTTCTCTATTTCTACTTGTTGTTCCTCCGTTTATATATCCCAGGTCCATGTTAGTCCTTTGAGCCATCTTTCATCCCCAAATATATATATAATTTTTAGATTGTGGCTTGCATTCCTCATTCATAGACAATATGTTCTTACATTTGGCCACACAGAAATATATGGGTAATGCATTTGATCATCCTGAATATTTTGAATCAGTGCAATGATGTCTTTCCTACTTACAGATCCCTAGTTTTTGTCATTGCAAATTTTACAAACAAAGGTATTGCTAAAATACATTAAAAGAGCACAGAAACAAAAAATTATCCATACTGTCAAGTAGCGACCATTTTTTTCACACTTAAATTTTGAAATACGTAAATCACCCAATTTGTAGTCTATTGATGTTTGAATTTGCACGTTTTAAAAAAAAAAATGTAATAAAGGAAAAGTTTTGATAAGATCTATATACCTTTAATTTAGGTACAAAAAAAACTTGTGATTGATCATCTTAGTTTTAACTAGTAACTGTCTTGAATGAAGTCATTTAGGGAGTTTGGCAGATAAATAATGTCACTTAGAGACACTCTCCCAAACCTCTATATCTTGAAATAAGAGACAATAACTTTCAGAAATTATCTCGAACTTTTGAGAAATATTCAAAGTAACGTCTAAATGGAGAGTTGCATGAAGTTAGTTTTTGCAACTAGCGAGCAATCTATACTCAAACTATTTTGAGTATAATTTTATTTAATAAGATCCGTGAACATGATGTTGAAGGAGAAACATGCAATTTTGTGTTATATTTTAAGCCATAATAAATTATATAAAGTATTAGACTTGTATGCACTGAAACACACCACTAAAGAAAGTTTACTCTAGTTTTCATGCAGCTAAAACTGAAATTATTCAAATATAATTTCTTCAAATTACAGAATTTTTCTAGACAGTCATATACTTCAGATTTACCATGCTGAATGCTTATTTTTCTTATCTCAAATATTCAGGACTGATGAAGTTAGGGGGACTGAGATATGTGTGATGGAAATTTGAATGGTTTTGTGAGGTCTTTTGGCTGTATTTTAAGAATACTAAAATGCTTCAGGGGCACTCATTCCTGGAACGAATGCTTGTTAAGAAAACTAATGTTGCATGTGTAGAACACAGCTTAGCAAGGTGCTGAGTACTTTTATTATTTTGGCACTCAGTACTCTGCTGCAGAATTTGGCTTGTAGGCTAAGCAGTTTTCTTTTGGATAAGAATTATTTTGTGAAGTTATCTTGAGTGAGTGAGCTAAATGATCCTTAAGGACATAAACTTTGTAGGATCAGGCAAATCGGCAGTACACTTACTCATTGATACACCAGCACAAGAAGTCTCTTCCAAGTCACTTGTACTGCTTTCCTGGCTGGAAACACAAGACCTTTCTCAGCAGTTCTATCCAAAAAAAAAAAAAAAACTTTTACAAAGCTTTGAAATTTCTTACTGAATGTGAAAGAAACAGTTTACCCTTCTGTCTTCTGCTTCCATGGTGTGAAAGAAATGGGTCAGAAAAAAAAGGGAGGGGGGAAACTGCACACACAATCCATTGCTAAGACTTTCACTTCAGTCTTTCCCTTTCAGGCAGAAAAAAAGGTAGGGAAAGCTGACAGAAACTGCTAAAACAATATTTCAGCAGAACCCACAGCATCAGGGGAAATAGTAGTGCAAATCATTAACAGCTGAAGGTTAGATTAACACACCATTGATTGTATCCTCTCCCAGGGACTAATTTTCATTTTCTCAACTAGCAGGAATGGTTTGCCACTTCCTTAAAAAATCTGTGGTTAAATCTAAAATGGTGGGCTTCAGTCTATTAGTTAGAATGAAGCTTCAGATGCATCATTGCAATGAGGTCTTTACATTGTATGGAAAAATTATTCTGCCTCTCAGTATGTTTTTCCATTTCACAGTCTGTATAACAAGTGCTGCATCTCTTGAGGGAAAACAATATTTATTCAGTGTTTCTTACCTCATTGTTGGAGAAAATGCAAATCATAAATTGTTGATATTCCTATGCCAAATATTAAAAATGTAGGTGCAAGAAGAAAAGTCTAATCAGAAAAGGCAATGTGGTTTGTTTTTAGGCTTATTAGACTCAACAGCATATAGAAAGTAGAACTGTTTTGTGTGTACATGTTACTTCTTGTAAAATAGCACATACATTTCTTAAATATATATATTTTTTTCCTTAACACATACTGTGCATTCCTTTGCATGTATGAATGCTAAATGTTATATGTAATGAAAAGCAGTTTGGGGGAAAGGGACACATTTGAATTACTAACCTTACTCCCTGCATCTTCAATGTTGGTGTTTAAAAAATTTCTGAGAACTTTTATTCTAAATAAATAACAAACTTCTCTAACAAACCATTGCCAGGAGACTTGAAATGCTGCTTTAAAAATATTCTCCCAAGAGAAAGTTTATTTTGGGTATAAATATCCACTATACAAGTATGTGCATTATTTCATATTGGCCCATTTCTTCTTTTAAAGCAGCAGAACATAAATCAAATCAAAAAGTGTTTGGGGGATAACTGAGGTAGGTACATTTTCAAACTAGTTGGGAAAGTCTCCATTCTTTATGGTCATGCTCAATTGCCAGTTTTTAGTGTTCAGCTCTGCAACACAGTCACACAGTGTGTGTGAGTTTATAAAGTGTATATATATATGTCTAACAGTTTTGTCAACAAATCTGCAATGAACTTTCCCATTTCTAAAGTGAACATTAATTTTTTTTCTGTATTAAATGTTTGGCTTTGTGAAACACAGGAGGCTGAATTTCTCCAAAGTGGTGTTGAGCATCAGAAAGGAATGAGAAAATGTTTTTTGGATAGTTCATGCTATTATGCACTTCAAAATTGCTCATCAGCAATAACTGAATCAAAGGAGGATAGAGTTTGTTTCTCCTGTAAACCAGTATGGTTCAATTCTGTATGTGACCTGGATTTTAAATAATTTTTCCGCAGAAGAAATACTGAAGAAGCAGTTTCACGTACATATTAGGCCAACACTGTGGCCAAATGAAGGACCCTTGCCTGATTTGTACTTCTGTTTGAATATTCTTGCCTCTGATCTTTCTCTCCCCTTTTGCTGGCATCAGCATTTGTGTTACCCTGTGCTGAAGTGGCCCAGGAAATACATCCAGCACCACCACGCCCTCCCCCCTCCCCCCATCATGCTAACCTGGATCAGCTCTTACCATGGTTCACAAAATCTTGTACCAGAACAAAAAAATGAGCATGGAAAAAAAGCAGTCAGAGGTGCAGGATAACACTCAGTTCTTTTGTAACATTACAGAGTTATCCACATAAAATGTATGTAAAATTGCAGTCTGAAAACAGAAGCTTTCAGTCCTTAATAGTAGTAGTGTGCAGAACTGATTAAAATGCATTTGTTTCAAATTAGTGCAAGCAGTTCACAACCCCATAGAGCTGGCATTGTCTTTGACAAAACAAAATACTCACCTTCATGGATGCATCCATTTAAAGTATGTCCTGGCTTCCTGATGCATCTACTAGTACTTCAGTACACTTATGAATGCAGAAAATTATAAGCTCATAAATTAGTGACTGCATCTCTTAAAAGAAAATTTGATACTTGCAGTGTCTTGTAAATCATATTTCCACTTCAAGACTTATTAGCTAAATTTTTCTCTCCACATCTGCTTGAGTAAATCTTTGGACAGATGTTTACTTAGAGAATGGTCAGATGTGTTGCTTCTGATCCAGCTGCCCCCTCAGATCTGCCAACATAACTGCACATTTAATTGCTCCCTAACCTGGTCCTGACAAAGTGATCCAGCTAAAAGCAGAAACAAAAGCCCCCCAAGAACTATAAAAGAGGTGTTTAAGCTCAGCTGCATTCATTTTGACAGAGCAGGGTCAGGGAGCAGCTATGCATGCAATTACGCTGGCAGGTCTGATGGTTGGTAACCACCAGACTTTGGGCAGTGATGAGCAGATGGGGCCAAACTGGAAAGGTAATCACTTAACCTGGTTAAATTGCAAGTAAGGCTGCTGTGCCCCTACACCAACTGAACTTCTAGCTACTGCACTTCTGTCCTTTCTATGCTCATTTACATAGTCGTTCCTTTATCTTGTACTGGTTCATGTGTTTATCCGATCCTGTGCTAAGGTTCAGTTCAGTAATGTGCTATTTCAGTTCAGTAAGGTGCTATTTCATTTCAGTATAGAAGCAATAAGGTTTTTGCTTAAAGCAGAAACAGGCAGGCAAATGTGACTGGCAGCCAGCAGCTAGGCTGGCTTAGGCTCCACTGAAACTGCAGACACCAGCATGCCTGTAGCAGCTAGTTATGGCAATTTAGACACTACCTGTCATTAGATGTTTCCATAAAATAGTATTTTAATAGGTGACAAGTGTGAAGAGATAGAATCAACTCATCACCCCATTCCTCCCACTCTTCAAATAGTGTTTTGTAGTTATATGTTTCAAAAGAATATACTCCTGACTGCACTGTCCAATATACTCTGCTAATTGTTTCCACATTTTGCCAAAGGTCACAGCCCTCACAGCTCTGTCAGAAGAACAGGTTTAGCAATAAGTCACTAATTCTCCATAGGTAAAGCAGTCAGAGTAGGATAAACAGCTTCAGAAAGTGGGTAGTGCTGTGCACTGGAGCTGGCAATGCTTTCAGCAGGCAAACCTGACTCTGGAAGGGAATTCTCTAACTTAATTTAGTCAAGCTCGTGACAGGGACTGTCTGCATGAATGATCTTTGGTCTAATTCCCTTTTTTGTTGAGCTGTTCCATCATCAACGAATTGAGTGGGATCAAATCAGTAAAGGCTAGGTTAATTAATCCATGTAAGGGTTACTATCATCTTAGTGAATCAATTTAACACAGCTTTATAAAATCAGTAGAAGCTACACTGTGCTTTGGACAAATTCAAATCTAGCTGTGCCCATAAAAGATGTTAAAGCTTCCTGCCTGCTCACTGACACCTCCCTGCTCCCCTGTTACTATCTCTCACCTTCTGTCAGTGGTGAGTCCTCCCCTGGCCATATCAGCAGCATTACCTTCAGGGCATTAAAATGCATAACTTTGCAGCCCTGGTTCATTTTGTTTGAAACGTGCTGGAGAGCACCTATGTGAGCAGCGCTGCTGGCACAACACAGGAGTACCAACTAGCAGCTGTGGACAGCCTGGTGTGTGTAGTGTGCTACTTTTTGGTGATGACTAAAGCAAGCTCTGAGCCAAAATTTAGAACTCTGGAGTTTCTAATGAAATGATGTAAAAGCTACCAAACATTAAAGAGCAGAATTTAGGAGACAGACTTGGGAGAGTCAGGATATTCTCAAACTAATTGACTGAAACAACTGGTAGTCCCTACTATAATGTTCAAGAGCTTGCCATGTTTCACACAAGCCTGTCAGAAAGCCAATTACTCTTTTAGGTTCTAACCTCTTACATTGAGACAGCTGTTTGCAGAATTCATATTTGTCTACATCTTCAGTGTTGCATTGTTACTTATTTTCTAGACACTGGACCCAGTAAATGTCTCAGCGATTTTGTGAATCTTAGAGCCCAGTTTCACACCTGCTATGTCTCTAGAAACAGAAACAAGCTGTTAACATTTGTTCTCAGATACATTTGTGCTCTTATATGAAAGTACAGACTGTTAACTGAATTTACCCTTATTAAAAATATGTTATTTATTAAGTTCCATAATCAGAGGCTCACAAAATATACCAATTTCCAAAGCCCATTAAATGTTGCATATATTTTATTCTGTATTTCTGTATTATTCACTAAGATAAATGCATGAAAACTGATGAAATTTATTTTTTTTTTAAGCCCTCTAATTCTAAATTGTCTAGAGTATTCTTCTTACTAAAGTACTTATCTGCTAAAAGATATATTAAGTTTAAATCAGGATTCCACTAGATGGAGCACAGGGGTAGCATTTTTAAAGCTGGCCAATGTAGTTTGCTGGGATGATAGTTATGCAAATCAGGGAAAAATCTCTCTTTATGATTCTGTAAATCAGTGTTACAGAACAGAAGATAACAGACTTGTACCACTGCATATAACATGGACAAAGGCAAACTATGGCTATAGAAGTTCAGAAGTATTACAGAAGTTGATCACTAGAAAATCTTACACAAATATTTCTTCTGATTCCATCATTTAATGTGCTATGATGTGTCACTGAAGCTATTTCACTATATTTTTACAGACTATTGGAACAGTCATCTGTTATCACTTTCTTTGTTCTAGATAATTTTAGAACAAAACAGGGTTGAATTGACCTCATAACTTCTGCTTATACATGACCTTTGAGAATATAATATGCTTTCTGCTAATCTAACTCAAACCTTAATGCAAATTTGCTGACTTCAGTGGAACAGTCACTATTCTGCAAGTAAGAGAGATCAAAATCAGATTCTTTATTGAAAAAATGCACTAAGTAAGCATTTGTATTACACTTGTATGTTGTTATTTATACAAATATTAAAAAGTCAGGTCTGTTCCCTCACAGAATGTTCTAGAATCTCCCAAGATTGTATATCCTGAATTTACTAGAACACAGTTTGCTGTTCAGTGTGCTGGGAAGGTATAAATATGTCTAAAGAAATGACACTTCCATTCTTATAAAGGTAGAAAAGTAAGCTACAATGACAGAAACTCAGCTGTACTGAAGGATTTAAGCTAGTATTTGAAACCTTTTAAAGATAATTTGTAATTAAATTTACCATAGGAGTGCATATAAACTTAGGGCAAGAGGTATTACTACCATGGGTTTTATTACTAAAGGGAGTGGAACTTTTCATGAAAATATTTAAGGATTTAATCTCAGATTTTTGATTGATTGCTTCTTTATGTCTGAAAGAGCAAAGCTAAATGATGTGACATAATTGATATAGGCATGACTTTTTAAGAAGCATGACAATGACATTTATTCTTTTGCTTTCAAAGCCCGTTGTTTCATGTTTAATTCCACCCACTAACAGAAATTAATACTAGTCTCAAGTTGGAGGATAAAAAGTGAAGTGCAGCAGGAACAGGGCTGGTGAAGAAAAGGTCAGCTCTGTCAGATGAAATCTTATGTAATACTGCACCTAATACAGCTAGGGATACCAAACTCACCTCTATTTTATTTCTTTTTGCATTTATAGTTTTTTTTTTTTTTTTTTTTCTTCTTGAGGAAAAGTGGAAACTGCATTATTTAGACTAAAATACCAGAGAAGAAAGCCATACTGAGGAAGAGGAGAGGCTTTGATTCAGCTTTTGTGTCTGGTGGGAACATTTTCTCAAAATGTAGGTGCTATTTCCTGTAATCAAGGGCTTTCCAGAGTTTGATAATCATTTCCCAGCTGTATCATTTTGGTGAATTATTTTTTAGCCTTGGGTTATTTCATGACTGGTTTTGCATATTAAGAATAGGAGAGGATCGTATTCATCTTGATGATAGAAAGCAGGGAATAGAACTCCCACAGCTCTTTCTCCCCTTCCCTCTACCTTGTGGAAAGTTTGGCTTTGAGCTAAAGCGTGAAAAAAGCCTTGACTGCAGTATGTCAGGCGTATTTCAGCTCGATTTGTGTCAACCCTAATAAGTCAGCTGACAAGGTAATAAATTGGGTGTCTGTTCAAGACCTGGCACCTGTACAGGAAATAAAAAGGGATTTCAGTTCCAGGAAGGTTTGCTTTGTTTTGCAAATGGACATTTTCTCAAGGCTCCTCTACCTCCTTCCCCCTTCTTCTCTTTACTGAATTCTTGTTATCAAAATGTTTATTTCAATTGTGACTGGAGCTAGTTTTTCATCCTGAAAAGAAAGCTTTCTGAGTGTCATTGGAAATGGAAATCCTTATACTTTCCACTCTGAAACAAAGGCTTACAGAGCATTTAATTATTCATGTATCCTTCTGTTACGTATATGGCCTGAATAGTTTCCAATTACAGAGTAGAAACTGCCGTTGTTCAACATTTTGAAACTTTACATTGATGTAGTATGCATCAGGCTGGGAAAAATGACTTTGTTTAACCCAGGGAAACAATGTATATGTAATATCTCACTATTTTTAATGATAATATAACCTTGTGACTGGGGTGTCTCAACGTGTTTCCTCCTGTGTCTGACCTCCAAGGATGCAAGTCTGTTACAGCTCCTGAGAGCTGACCTTTTGTAGGTCCAGCTGTAGAGTTGTGTTTTTAGCTCAGGGGACCCAGGATGAGTCCCAGTGTGATGCGAGGGAGTGTCTGCAGCAGTGACAAGCCTGAGTTGTTTCCCTGGGGTCTTCGCTTTCAACACACAACTCTTCCTCCATGCTCAGAGGAGAGACAACACTTATTGTTCCCTGATCCTTTTCACTTTTGGAGACTGTCCTGGGGACCATGGAAGAGTTCCCCTGAAAATTAATTTCAGGTTCTAAGGTTGATCTGTGAGGTGGAGGAAGCAAAACAGGATCTGACATTCTTTGCAAGGGGTCAACTGTGTGTTCATCTAGTTGCGTTTTCTTCACCTTTTCCATCTTTCATTATTCCATTGGGATCTACTGTAAGTAGATCTTCATGTCCACATGGAGAGTTCATCTCCCAGAATTTCCTTCTTGGACTTTTTTAATTAGAGGAAGTGATAATCTGACCCAGTGGAAGGAGAAGGGGGAAATGGTTTATTTTAAATAGTATATCATATATAAATATATATCATATATAAATAATAAATCACCTTTAAGTAAAACATGTACGATTTTTAGACACAGCAAGATGAAAAGCCTCTCTCAGTCAAAACAGTTGCAAAAGTGCATTCTTTGCACATAGTAAGATTTTTTTTTTCAGCAGAAATATTCAAAATCCAAGATAAATCTATGTAATGTGTATAATAAGGCTTTCTATGCTGTATATGTGTTCTAGGATTCATTACTCCTTATGCAGAAGATTGGGCTAGATGACAAAAGTCCTACCTATCTGCTTCTGTCATATTTATGGTTAAAAACTTACTTTTAAATGAGGAAAAAGTTTTCTTAAGTTCTCTTCAGTGTTTTCAAGAAGTGAAAATGTAGCTTGAGGGAGAAAAAAGGGGCAATATAAACCTTTAAAACTCCAAGTGAACTTTCAGAATCTAATTGAATGCAAGCTCTGGACTTTCCTATCTATCACACTGTAAATTTTTTTAAAATACTTACCTAAGCAACTCTTCTTTCTCCAGCATTGCATAGTGATATGATGGATTACTCCAAATTAATTACAGTAATCAGCTAACATTATGTTCTGTAGAATTGTGATTCAAGCATGAAGGAAAAAATAAGCAAATTCTGACTTCTACAGCAAATTATACGTATAAAAATGTGTTGTGAGGTTAGCTCAAGTTTTACACTTTGGCCTTAGCTTGTGGAAAAAAAAAAGAAAAGACTCTAGGGTGAAATACAAAAAGCTGATCAAAAATGGAGGAAATGTACCCGTTCACATATCTTTGGATGTACTGCAAAGGCATTATATGTTAATAAAAGCAAAAGAATAAAGTAAGAAAACAGTACCTAATAATAACTGATACTATATGTTGCAAAAGGTGTTTTAAATTTCCTGGTCATTGAAAAGATGTCAAGAAATGCCCATTTCTTTGTGTTTGAATAATATCAGCTCCCTTCTGACCTGTTGTGAAAGTGCTTGAGAATTTATACCAAACTTTACAGATGCCTCATGAGGTGAATTGCAAAAATCTGGTTGGACACATATAATCTTCTTTAAAAATATTTACAGAAAACAGCTCTTATGAAAATTAAACACGTTCCAGGTGTGTATGGCCCAACTTCTGGGCATAGCTCAGTTGTTTTTGAAGTGGCAGATACACCTGCCTTTGCAACTCAAGAGAAATTCTTCATCTGCCAGCTAACAAAATGAAACTGTGTTGGTTTTGTTGTGTTTTGTTTTTGTTGTCTGAGATAAACTGAGATGTTTGTAGTACATGTAGGAATGAGCTAGTTGCAGGTACGATGTGGTAGCTGTCTGTGGGGAAAACATTAGTTCTTGTCTTCCCAAGCAACAATTCCTTGTAAGGTTTCAGCTTCTTAAGATAATATGGTGGGTGTGGTAATGTTTTACTTGTTGCCTAGTATTGGGAACTTGGAATTTTCAACTGACTTTGTTCCCCATTAATAGATAAACTATCATCACAGTCTCAAAATGTTTCCTTCTAATATCATTCAAAATACCATTATGGGAAAAAGTGCTAATGCTGGGATCATAAAAGTACTGAATGGATGTTTCTGCAAAAATATGGAGGTGACCAAAAAGTGAAGTGAGAGCATGGGGGATGGTTCATAAGCTGAAGCAGTGACATTTTCTGAGGTTCCTTCATGTTTCAGTGCAGCTACCCAAAAAAAGACAGTGCATGGCCAGATTATTTTCAGGGACATACAACACAATTCTCACAATTCTGCGTTACTAGTAGGTGTATCTGAATTTTTTCATGTGCGTGAAACAAGTTTTTGAAGGAGAAGGAGTATAATATCTCCTCCTTTAGTCTTGCAGGTTCAAGTATTTTGGGGGCTTTGCAGTAAACTAAATCACTGAAATCATCCGTATCAAAAATAATCAAGCTGAAAAAGGAGGTGGCAGGGGGGAAGGGCGTGGTGGTGAAACAAGAATTGGGAAGAAGCGTCACTGAATTAGAAATGAGCAGACATGGACAGACACATGGCATCCTGAATATGGGCTCCCATGCTTTCATTGTGACAGTCTTGGTATTAAATCCCACTGGATGCTGAACTCAGCTGACTAACCAGAGAAGAAACTATCCCTAACAAATTGGAGAGGAGGAAGTCTCTCCCTTCAAGTGACACTGAGCTTAAACTGTAACAAATAACTTCTCGTACTCATCCTCAGTCCCATATCAAACTTCATCATATTTACAATATTATTTAAAAAGTATTTTACCTTACTTATTTTACACTACATTACGGTTAGTTTTTGAGAATGATCGCCACTAAACTTCACTTCTAACTTGCAAGTTAGTAAGGATGGGTTTTCTCTAGACCTGTGAGAACGGGAACACTGCACAGCACAGACTGCATAAGGGTTTCAGCATACGTAATGCAAAAATGCAGGTGGTGAGTGGCTGATCTTAAAATCTTCACTGCCCTGAAGCAATGGTACTACTGAAGTTAACAGTGAAGTTAACTTGACAAAGATTGTGGAACTTGGGCAGTGTTTATATGCTTTACAAAAAGACTCCCAATAGTAAATATACAGTAAAACAGTTCTGTAATTGCAGTTGACAAAATTATTGATAACACTCTTTGTCTCTCTATTTCAGTGTTTTATTCAGAAGTGTCGACTTAATTAGTTATATTTATGTATGGAATAACTACCGACTCTTTGAACTGCCCTGGGACTCACCATGGACATGGTATTTGACATTCCTGGGAGTGGACTTCGCATACTACTGGTTTCACCGCATAAGTCATGGTAAGACTTAGAGTTTTTCCTGTATTAAAATACAAATGGTGTTAATTATTATTATTTATTATAATAATTATAATTGTTATTTATTTATGAATAAAGTGAGGTATTTATTTTCATTTCTATACTTAATCAACTTTAGGTGCTCTCTTTCCAAAGTTTAGCAGAGATTTACTTGTACTTTGAGTATGGAAAACAGTCTGTACATCACACTTTTATGCAATAGATATAGTTTTGTGAAAAATAAAAAAATAATAATAATAAAAAGGAGTATCTCTTGGCTAGTAGCACCACAAAAGAAAAACAAGATGTATCACAGAAAAAAATATAAATAAATGAAATTTATGATAAATAAATAAAATTTGTATGGCATAGTATCCTTTTGTGCCTGTATGGAAAATACAGCTTCATACAAAATGGAGGGGAATCAAAAGCAAGGTAGCCAAAATAATGACAGGACATCTGGCTAACTTCCTCTGCTTCTCTGTATATATATTTAACATTCAATTATTGTTTAACTGACAAATGAATGAAAGTGGTTCTGCACTTTATATATATAGATATAAACATACATGCATTTTATACACACACATATATATGCACATATATTTATAAGTTTTTTAGCAATTCTGTCTGCAATTAATACTTGACTTAAAGGTGATCAGTCTTTCTTTTTTTTTTTTTTTAAAGAAGTACATTACTTGCTCTTATATATGAAAATATAGATTTTAGAAAGGATTCAACTGTTACTTATTGTAAATGGTTGTAAATTGTAAATGTAAATCGTGTGCCAGTTACTTCTGTTCATGTGTATTCTGGAGATGTAATAATATTGATCTGTCTGTTTATCCATTATATATTCCTCTTACTGACAACACATTTTTGCTATAGCCATTTGTATTCAGTGCACAGATGAAATAATGCTTTGTATCACTCCTAATTTTGGATCTGATCTAAAGTCTGTAGCAATGAAATAAGTATCTCTTTATTGTTTAAGAGACTTTGGATGGGGCTTCTCAAGGCAGCATGCCCATAGCCCACAGAAGCTGTGAAGTCTAGTAACAAAAGTTAATGTAATGCACTTTCAAAAAGGGAAAACATTTTGATGCCAGTAGGTCAGTGGTAAATGTGGAAGTGGGTGAGAAATGAGTGTGAGCTTCTGGGGGGAGGTAGGAAGGGTCCCTTCCGGGTGGGGAGAACAATACAGGGTGGGTGCAGGGGGACAACAATGGTGTGAGGGGACGGGTCTCACAAGGGGACATGGTGGGAGGTGAGGAAGTTGGGGGGAGCTGGAACAATGTGCCGGGGGGACATCACAGCCGGGAGCTGGGAGCCCTGCGTGGGCGTGCGCGAGACTGGGAATATGCTTCAAGAACAATGACATTAACAGTGCTGGCAAGGCTGCAACTTTGGGCTGAGAACTGGACCAAGGTGGGAGGATATTCCTGTATTTTTAAGAAAAAAAATAAATAAATACCTGAGAGTGTTAGAAAATCAGTAGCCTGGCTCTACTTTCACCAGATTCAGTGGTAAAATTCCCACTGCAAGAGAAAGGAGCAGGATCAGCAATTCTGAATTCACTCTCATCTGCTTTTCTATATTTTGAGAGGAACATTGGGACTGTGCACTTTGAAATGAATCACTCTGGCCATTTTAGAATTAAAATCCAAAACAAGTCTCTTAGTATGTAGTGAAGTCGTGGAAACCACAAAACAAAATGTTGTCCATGTCTTAAAAAGGTCAGCACTGAACTGTTCTGTAAATGTTAATTTAGTCTTCTGGAGGTTGCAGAAATGTTTCTTGCTGTCAGGTCTGTGCTGCTCAGCAGGGAACTGATGCAACATTATAGAATAGCACTTAAAATGAAGGTTTTAGCTTAACTGACAGCCTTATTTCTGATCAAGCGATGAAATCTGTAACAGGGTAACACAGCTGCAAAAGTCAACTGCTTCAGAAGTTGGAAAGGAGAATTTGAATGGCTTTTAAAATGCAAAGTGTAGTTTACTGGAAAATACCTCTGTGATTTGAGAAGTGGAGGCACTGGAACAATCTCTACTACAACTGGACAAACGAGAAAATAACAGGGCCTGGTGATTCAGGCTTGGATCCCAGAGCTAAGTTAAAAATTAATAGCATATGTATATCCCAGGAAATTCAAGCTGTGTGGACTTATGTGTGGGGATGTAAATAATAACACTAATTGTTTCAAACTGAAGAACTTAAATTCAGATGCATTTTCAGGCTGTTTATTAGTACTCAAAATAATTTTGTTACAAAGCATCGTCATTGTATAGCTTTTCCTATCTCTAAGCAATGATTGGATAACACAAACTCCTGTCTACTTACTATCTTATTTTTATGTTGTCCATCCAACAATTGGATTGTTTGTTCTGCTATTTGAAAGAATAGTCTGAAAGTATAAACTTCTTTCTGTAGTACTTCTTTCTACTGTAGTAGAAACCCTAATATACAGATTCAAGCTTTTACCCTGTGCTAGGGAATCTATCTTTTCCTCTTTGCTTATATGTGTGTAATAGCTATTATCATAAACTGAAGTTATACAGCAACAAGAGGAGGTATTTTCAGGTGTGATCTCATTTTTTTAAAGGATAGAGTTATTCTAAGTATGTGCTTGTATTTTCCATTGTTTGCAGTAGCCACTAAAAAGTTAGAAAATAAAATGTTTCACCACTTATTCCAGCATTCTTCTGGGCCTGATCCAAAAGCCATGGCAGTCAATGGGAATGCTTAGTTAGACACTGCTTTTTTTCTTGGTGTTTTAATGAATTTATATATCACCGTAACTTTTCCTTTTGTTTCAATAAAAAAACACTGCTTACGGTGATACTACTGAAGAAAGTAAGCTGTAAAATATCAGGTCTTTTCTTTTCTTTTCTTTTCTTTTCTTTTCTTTTCTTTTCTTTTCTTTTCTTTTCTTTTCTTTTCTTTTCTTTTCTTTTCTCTTTTCTTTTCTCGTCTCGTCTCGTCTCGTCTCGGGGGGCGTGGCGGGGAGAAGGGGGCGAAGAGGATATGCGTGGGTTTAGGGAATTTTTAACAGATATTTTAATCTAGCATATATGGATCACTCCTCAAGCTTCCTCTCCAGGTGCAGAGTCCTTGCAGAGTTATTCCTGCTAAAAAGCAGGATTCTCTGGTCCCAGGGCAGTGCAGAGCCCTGGCTGTGATGGAGCACACCCCTTCCCGAGCTCTGGCTTTGCCGGTACTCCTGTTGCAGACATATGACAGCGGCAGTAAGGAATTTAGAGGCTCTGTAAACTAATTTCTTCAGCAGCCACACCTTTTAATCAGGGAAGGAAATCTAGAGACTTCCAGATCCATGCAAAAAACAAGGGAGCTGTCACTAATGGATACGCTGCTGCTGAGCAGTGGGTTTTGTGGTCAGTTTGGGGACCCTTCAGTTTTCAGGCCCTGGGAGAAGTTCTCTGGGTTTGGCAGGCAGCAGGTTCAGAGAGCCTGTCTCTTTTTAACAGCAGATTCCAACACCTCTTCTTTTGTTCTCCTTTACTGCTGGGGAATTTCCATTGCTTAAGTGTCCCTCCCCTCAGACAACCTGGGAGAAGTGAGTTTCCTTCAGCTGGGCCAACCTCAGCAGCAGCTGCATTGTTCTGCCAGGCCCTAGGCGGCCCGTGTCAGCCGTGCGCGCCCATTGTCCGCTGGCGGCTTCCAGCCGCCGTGAGGGATACGTGACAGGGTCCCTGTCAGCAACAGGCTGAGCCAGTATCAGTTGATGCTTTGAGTTATGTGCAGAGCGTGTAAAATAGACCTCGGCTGATAAGTATATCCTAGCTGGATTTCCCAGCTGCTACATACAGTTTTGAGTTAATGGCCCGTCTCTTAATATTTCTCTGTTTATTTATGGTGGGTGAGAAATAAATTGGGCATATTCTGGAGAAACAGTCTTTGAGCTCTTCAGATTCCTCCAACCCACAGGACTGACCATTTGGCCAGCACTAGGTTCTGAAGGATCAGCAGACACAGGAGAAACTCTAAACGTTCATTTTGATTTTGCCCCTCAAAAGGCTGTGCCTGGGATCTGTAGCAAAATGTCTCAACTGAGGATGCTGAGGAGGATTTCTTTTTAAGATTTCCAAGAATTGGAAGCTTTAACTTTCAAAAATTCAGCAAGGCAGGAGATGAGAATGTGGATTTCCCTTAGCTTTATTTACACATGACTTACATAGCTTCTACCTCTCCCAGTAAACATCTTTACTTAGAGCCTCATAGAGAAATTTTTTTTCAGCAGCAGAACTGCCTGCAGAAGTTTCTGGCTATTCTTCCCTACACTACCCAGCCAGTTCTGAAAAACTTTCTGTAAGGTGACTATACATGTAAAATCACTGAAAAAATAGTTCATTAAAAAAAAAAGGGGGGGGGGGGGAGGAGGTGGGATATATTGGGTTTTTCTTTTAAACAATGAGAAGCAACAACTTGGTTCAGTCATCATGGGGTCAACTTAGCTATGGGGCAGGAACTGCCCAGTGGTCAAGGACAGACAGCATAAACCAGATTTGCTGGTGCAGAATCTGTGGGATAACTGGAGACTTTGGGAAGAGCAGAGAAGTATTTTCTGTGTCAGTAGTACAGAGACAGGTACCTCATCTCATCAGACACCAGAGTGATCCACTTGTGGATAAATAAGAGCAGGCAACGTTCATGATTCATGTTGTCAAAATGATGGGAAGAGGTGAGAATAGAACCCATTCCTATTCTTTCAGTTAGTTATACACATAGCCTTCAGAAATAATACTAATATGTTAGCACATTGGACACTAGTGCAATGGTATGTTTGCTATTAAGTAAGAAGATGAGTTTGAACTTTCAAGCTTGTTAAAGGAAAAGACAGCAGGGCTTAAAATCTTTTCAGCATTTACATTTACCACTCATTTTTGGAGGGTATATTGGAATCATATGATCACACTATCTTTATTTATCGGATCCATTCCTGCCTTTGAAGTGCTCTTTTCCATCTGCATTTTATAATGTGCTTGTCTGAAGTCAGTATATCAGAATGGACTTGTTAAGTAGATTTTATATTAAGAATTGATAGTATATTGAAATAATTTTGGATTTAAAGGACTTTAGTTTTATGGCAAATTCATTATAGTAAAATGATGTCTGACTTTTGTTACTGGGAACATGGTCAGAAACACAAGGTTTTCTTTTCAGAAAAACCTGTATTCCCCTAGAAATGCAGTAAATGAGCATGTTCTTTTACATGTCAAAGGCTTCATTAGGGGGGGACAAGGGAAAGGCTGGTTAGTGTTTTTTTAAGCTTGTTCTTGCATGTGGCAAAATGTCACTGTTTACCTGACTAGCAATTCAGAGTTACATTGATTACCCAGAATGAAACAAATTTAATTCCACCCCAATGAAAGATGAAAACAAAACAAAAACAAACAAACAAACAAAACATACAACAACCAAAAAAACACTTTGGGGAACTGTCAAGTGACTGAATGAAGTTCTGCTCTTTTTCTTGTCACAGCTTGTGCTGATTGCAAGGGGAATTGATACCTAGTGATTAAGATAAAAATATTCTCTTCTTGTGAATTTTAGAGAAAACACTTTTGGCCATTTTGGTAGTTGTTTTTTTGGATTATTTAGACAGGCTTAGGAAAGAAAGATATTAAATTGCTGACTCTGCAAGCCTCACAGAAATAGCAAAAGCAATAGCTGGTTTTCATATTTTTTGTTGTCTTCTGATTGTTGCTAGTCTAATACCTGCAGACATGCAGGTATTTAACATGAATTAAAAATATAGAGTTCATGTGATTATGATTCATCCCCTGCCTTCCTACTCCACCGTAAATAAACTACATCATTTGTTATTTCTATATGCTTATTTTTGCAACCACATTTTTTACATTTCTTTTACTTCTCAGAAATAAGAGGTACTCCTTTACATAGCATTTTCAGAGTGAGTAATACATTTGTAGAAGACAGAGTCAATCAAACCAAATGATAACACTTCTTCTGCCAATTAAGTGTATATTTGGTTTAAGAAGGGTTCACCTGAAAAACCTTCAGCTGCAATCAAGCTTCCTGACATGTCGTGGTCTAAGGTCCTGTAAAATTACAGGAGCTTGCTTGTATTGTTTTCAGGTTGTTATTGTTCATAATAAGTTCCTGTTGTTTGAAAGACTGATTTCTCGTATATTGGCAAGAATAATGTCCTGATCTGGGGTGAAGTTAAATTTGTTGTGGCACATGCAGATATCAAAAGCTCCCTCCTGTTCTACTTTAAAAGTTGAGATAATAAGAGAAAAATTTCCATAATCTCTGTGAAGTTTAGAAGATGGGAATGAGAGGAAATCTACTGGATTATTTTTGCTTAATTTTCATTTCTGAATATCCAGAAGAAGTTTACAGGTGAATAGATTTTCTAAGCATGCTATATGCCAGAGGTTATTAAGAGTGATGGTAATAACAAATACACTGACAGGTTGGACTGCAGAAGAAGTGATTGACTGCTGATTTTTGGCTCTTTAGAATATTGGCTGTGCTCCAGGGTGGAAGGTAGGACATGGATCATTGCTATAGATGAGGCATTAAATTTGTTTATCTGGGTTCAACATCTAATCCAAGAAGACATAAGCTGTTTGCTATTGGATGATGAAAAGGTATCACTGAGAAAAGTTACAACACACTTGCCATGATTCTTGCATGTTTTCTGTAAACACATGGTAATTGCTTTTTTTTTTTTTTTAATTTTTTGGCCACAGGATACTGGGAGAAATGGATCTCTATGGCTGTTATGAATTAGTCCTTGATCTGAAAATAAAAATAGGCTTTTTTGTTTTGTTTTGATGATATCAGACCATGTATCTTTTAATTTTAAATATAATGAAATATTTATTCATGAAAGTGTGAGCTGACTCTGTTATGACATAATTTTTATAGCAAAAATTCAGGTGGTAATTCCAGCTTCTCTCAGCATTGTTTATCTTTTCTCAAGCTTCCACCATCAAGAGATCTGGCAAGCTCCCCGGTACCAAATGAAAAAGAAACCATATTCCTCAATTTTCCTTGTTAGCCGTCTTTTCTTATGGCTGGGAAAGGGTCCAGCACAAAGTTAATACTCCTCTTAAGTATCACTGAAATCCTGCTTTGGGGATTTAGATAATACGTCAGCCTTGTCAAGGCTCTCTATATGGACATACATTAACAAGAAGTACCTATGGGTGTCTGGGGGGGGTGCAATCTCATTTTTTTCCTATACTCAGAGCCTGGAGTTGTCCCTCAGTGCATAGATTTGTGAAAAAGCTCTGGATCTGCTTGCACAAAAGCAAGTTGGTAACATGCTTTTACAATAAAACACTAGAAAATGTAAAATAAATATCCTTAAATATTTAAACCACAGGGAAAGTCTCTGTGCTTTCTCACCTAAACTTTTCTTTAAGGTGGTAAAACCTAAAGTTTCTGAAGCTTGAAATGAATTCCAAGTCGTTTCACAAATGACTGTCTTCTGAGATCCTCAAGGAAATATGTACAATGTGTGGATTAAATGAGCAGTTGTAATGAAGAAACTGATATGTTGCACACATGGCTGTTGCGATTATGGTCATGCTCCTGACTATTAAACTAACCAGACAGAAGTGTCATTGAGCATGAATCCCTTAAAACAGTATATTTTAGGGTGAAGTGGGAGAAGAAAATTTACTATAAACTAGCACTGGTCGACCATTCAGAAAGACAGCTGAATTCACACATTCATAAACTTGGCTAGTGCTGCCCTCTAGTCTGTGCATGTACATTTGGAAAGGTGAAAAAAATCCCTTTCTGTTCTCAGAGTGGAGACACGAGGATGAAAGTATCTAACACTGTGTGGAGAAACAGCTTGTTTGACATAGTTTTCCAAGTGTGCTGCTGAAAACTAATGAAATGGTGCATAACACTTTATGGTTCTGTAGTACCTTAAGAAATACAAATGTGAATTATCAAAGCTTTGAATCGAACCTTTTTGCAAGTAGTGATTGTGGGAAAGAAGAAAGTACTTCTGCAATAGTTTGTAGATTTTAATTTTGGGGTGTTTCGCCTGGAAAAAAGTTTGAAATAGCTCTCTATACACTATTTGACCTCTCTGTTGTTAGAGAACCACATGCAAGCAGGTAACTTCATTAGCTGAGGAGAGAAACTGTAAAAGAAGAGTGAATATAATTGTGAAATAAGTGTGAAATTGTGAAAATAAGTGAAATAAGTGAACCTGCTTTCCCCAAACTTCCAAACATACAGTTTTGCTTGCCTTAAACATTCAATATGTATTTTACATTAAAAACATATATTTAGAGTAAGTGAAAATGCACCAGATAAATATATTGTTGTTTCCCTATATCTAATTTTAAGTCATGTTACTTATTTCAGTTAAAGACTTCTTACTAACCTAGACATAAACAAGTATGTACTTCCTATATTAGTTGCACACAAATCATTTTGCTTAGGCTCATCCAAACACCCTTTTTTTTCTTGTTGTTGTTGTTGTTGTTACCCTAAACCAGTTGCAATGACTGTGGAGAATTATCACAGAATTATCTAGGTTGGAAGAAACCTCACGATCATCGAGTCCAACCTCTGACCTAACACTAACAAGTCCTCCACTAAACCAGATCGCTAAGTTCAACATCTAAACATCTTTTAAAGACCTCCGGGGATGGTGACTCCACCACTTCTCTGTGCAGCCCATTCCAATACCTCACAACACTCCCAGTAAAGAAGTTCTTCCTAATATCCAACCTAAAACACCCCTGGTGCAACTTTAGCCCGTTCCCCCTCATCCTGTCACCAGGCACGTGGGAGAATAGACCAACCCCCCCTCTCTACAGCCTCCATTAATGTACTTGATAATTTCTGATACAGCGTCTTGCTGTATCACACTATATCACACATCTTCCAGCACACTTGCTAGAAGGCTTTGTCCTGGATAGTCTAGGAGTGACAAGGTTCATTTTTATGTCCCTTCTACGTTTTACTAATCTGCTGAAATCAGCAGATCGGCAATAAGAGGTATCAAATGTAAAAACATTTATTTTAATTTGTTATATGAAAATTTGATTGTAAGGAATTAGGTTTAGAGTAAAAGTACACATCATGTAATTATCAAACAGCATCAATGGTAAGTTTTTTTTTTCAGTTAGATTTAAGGCAGAAGCATAATTCTAGAGAAATAAAAGGCATTGTTAAAACAGATGGCCCATTTTGATGCTTGTATTTTTCCTGTTACCAAAAAAAAAAAAAATGTTTCTCCTGCTGTGCTTGTAAAAATATTTGTCAGTCTGTATAGTTTTAGAAGGGAGAAAGAAACATGTAGAATACTAACTCTCAGCATCCCCATTCTGAAGCTGCATTTTAGCTAATGGGTACTGTGAAGACCTGTAGTACTTTGCAATTTCAAATGGCTCTTTTGAAATGTCTTTAAAAACACTTTTCAAACTGTGCAGAACTTTGCTTTGGAGCATCCCTGTGTCGCTCTTCACCGTCTACCTGTGGGAGAAAGTAACTGGGGTGTGTAGGTGATTCTGTAGTTCATAGCTCAGAAACAGACCCTGCTTTCCTCTTGGTGCAATGAGCCACTCTGAAGGCTCTATCTGCTCCTTAGTGGGACATTGCTAAAAAAATCCAGTATTAAGACCAGGGATATTCCAGAAATACCAGTATTTCCACTTGTTTCAAGAACATACGTTCTTTATGCAAAATTTTCTGTAGCTTAAGTAGTATGAATAGATATACATTGGAAAACATTTTACGCCTGTATATAGAGAGAAGTTTTTGATTATATATTGTCGTGGCTGAAGTGACTGACAAATATTTCCCAGCATGTGCAATCTGTTCTAGATCTTTTCAGAATTAACTACCAATAATAAAAATAATAATAAAAAAAATAAAAATTGGAATAATAATAAAAAAAAAATTAAAAAATTGGACTTTCTATTGCTAATCAACAACCTTAGTTCTTGTTGACTGATGTGCACTCCTTACAAAGAATAAATGCTTGATTATTTGTAAATTTGTAAAGGGTGTCATTTTTTTTTCTTTTCTTTCTTCTTATTTATTTTACTATATGTAAAAATTCTGAAATGACTTTTTAAGCAGACTAAAACTGCATTACACCCTAACCCCCAAAAGGTAAGATGTTCTTTTCAGGAGCATCAATTACTCAGATTTCTAGAAGCTTGATGTGTGTAATAGTTCTTGCTTGCTAAAAATCTGGTGAGGCCTTTACCATTTAAAATACTTTATTATACATTTCAGGATTTGCAGTTAAAATATGAAGTGTGTTTAGAACAGACAAACCATTAGTGTATTTGGACAATATCCTTTGGATGTATGTTTCCTTGGTTGTATCTTTATTGCCTTAATTAAAGTATTTAAACTTCCAAAAATGGTTTTTGAGTACAGAGGTAGCAATCTTTTCCACATCAAACACTATCTGAATTGATAGCACACTGGTGGATAACAACAACAACGACAAAAAAGGTAAATATAATTTTGCTTTTTTCTATTTTTAATAGCTAAAATTATCATTAAATCCTTTTTTTTTTTTCCTTGTTTCCTAACCAAAGATATTTAAACAACCTATACTACTGCTTAATTAGGTTCTCTCAAGAATCACCAATTCTTGGATAATCTAAACAAATTCATCAAGGTTAAATATGTTATAAGTAAAATTACCTGTTTTATCCTAAAATATAGATAAATAAAACAAAACAAAATAAAACAAAATGAAATAAAACAATACAAAATAAAATAAAATAACAATTAATAATATTAATAATTATTAATATTAAATTATATATTAATAAATTATTATTATTATTATTATTAAAAACAAATCAAAACAAAAACTAGCCATACCCTAGATAGAATGCAAACATCCCATTGCAAGAAAGATTTCTACAATGTTCTCATATGAAAAACTGTATGAAAGACAGATACCCCAAATAAGTATCACTCAACTATGATATTCAGAGTTGAGTTTTGCAAAGCACTTGGATTTTAATACTGAATGTTGGCCTCTGCTTTATTGTTGCTGGCAAACAAACGTTTTGAATAATCAAATTGTATTGTTCTGTTTGTGTGAGGAAATGCAAGTTTTTGCAGGGTCTTGAAGTGGACTAAGGTCTTGCTCTCTTGGTTCCATCACTGTTTTAACTTTATAGAATCTCTTAAGAAACTTTTCTTCTGATATAGCACCATCATGCTCAGCCTTACTGACAAGGACATGTAAATGGCAGTCACTACATAGACTATCAGTAAATCTGGCTGGGGGTATTCTTTGCTTGAAACAATGCAGAACAACTAAGGCACTGGATCTTGTAAAAAATGTATGAGATTTTTTCCTTGTTACTTTTAGCTTTAATAAAATAAGGAGAATTCCTTAAAGTGAATGTATATCACAAGCATCACTGTCATTCTGATCATACCTCTCCATTTTATAGTTCTAAATTCAACAGTGTCAAAGGTATTGCTAAAATAAGACTCTTATGTTGTAATAACACTATTGCATGTGACAAGCTTTCATAAGGAATCATTTCAGAAATTAATGACATTTTTTTGGTGTTCTTCTTCAACTCTAAATATGTCTATTAAACTGTGACAATTATTTATTTATTTATTTATTTATTTATTTATTTTACAGCAGTATTGTGAGGAAAGTATATGCTTTATATGCGCATCCTATATTTTACATGCTTTTATATTTTCCTTTAAATTATAGTCACTGTAATGCATCCTTCTTATGGTGTTGGTTTGTTTTACTCTACTCTTTGGACAGTAAAGTGATCTATGGTGTTACAATTTTATTTATTTATTTATTTTTAAAGAACTGTATATGAGTAGTTTATTAACTAGGAGTGATATGAGGCTAGAATAAGAGACCTGTTAAAGCCGGCTCCCAAGTCTTCCCCACTTTTCAAATCTTCTGGTCTCTTATCAACACATTCTGAAGTGAAATTATTTTAATTTTTTATTACTGTTATAAATGTTGTTTTGTTACTTAAGTATGTATTTTGTTTGTTGATTTAAAGTTGAAAAATGAATCTAAATGTATTAAGGAGAATACACAGTTAAGTATGTAAGCTTGTTATGTCATTAACAGTTTCCCTTGGCCATATGGGTAAAACAAATTCCAATCAGGCATATTTTCAACATTCTTATGGGGCTATTGGTAGTGTGCAACATGTATGCAATACATGTTAAATAAACTCATATGAAATGGTATAATTTTAAGAAGATATAATTTTTATGTTAACCACTACTTTAAAAGCACTTCAATTTCACTAAGCAGAGTTAAATTGGAAAGCAAGAAGCTGGTTCAAAGAAATAACAAAGGAAAAGTGAGTGAAACCTCAGGTAAAGAACAAACTTCAAAAAACTCACTGTCCGAATTCTTTATTTTTTGTCCAAAAAATTTTACAAAGTAATTTCAGTCTGGACACTAGGATGATGATATGGAAAACTGGAAGTCAGATATAGATTTAAATTACTGAGTAGTAAGAAAAACTACAATTATTTAGGAAAGATAGCCTCTGAAATGATTGATCAACATTTTTTTATGTTAAATATGTGTGTTTGGTAATAGCATTTAAACGTCTTACAGTGGCTTTTTCATAGTTAAACTGCAAAGTGTTTTGCAAAGGAGATGACTTTCATTCTACCTCTGTAAGATGGGAGAAGGATGGAACAGGAAGACAATTTTCATAAAACAGCTTTTCTTTTTTTAGAAAATTGATATTCACATTTCCTGTTTTGTGACTATCCCAAATGTGAAAGGTTGATTGGAATAATATTTGCTATATAGTTTATTCACAAATTAATTCCTACCTGTCCCTTGAGTAGTTTCTTCTGGATTTTACTCTCTTCATTCTTTGTAAAATATAGAACACTTTTAAAGTCTGTTTTAAGATGTAGGAGATTTTGCATACATTGCAAATATGACTATGTAATAAATACAATTGCATATGTATGCTCCCTGTGGCTATAGACGTACATATACACAGAATAAAAGCTACAGTCAAAAGAATCCAGACTGCTTATTTTTATACTTACTGATATCCCAGGGAAAAAGGTAAAAAGCAGTTTATAAAACCTGGACAAAAGAAGGATGTAACTTTTTTTTGTACTCCCCTGGGTTGAATCTCAGCTGAAATAACTGACAGTTTTTGGACTTACCGAAGGAAATGATGAGTGAAGATGAATATCCAGATGTTTGCTGACCAGATGTATAAGATTACATTTTGGAAGGCATGAATACTCTACCTGTGTCTTCTGATAAAGAGGTTGTAAACAGTAAACATTCTAAATTGTCTCTACAATCTGTGAAAAAAGGGATTAAAACTAAAACTTTTTTGTTCTGCCTTCAATGTAATTTCTTAAGAACAGATGCAGGTTGCACATGCAAATTTACATAGCAGACAAGTGGAATTTTTTCTAGAGTCATTATGTCTTCATGGCTAACTTAACACCCTTTGTGCATTGTTTTTAATTTAGGGGAGATGCAGCTTATGGAACTGTCTTAATTTTCCAGCAGTAGGAAATAGGTGTGTCCAGTCTTTGAAAGTTTCCTATTTTCTGTTCCCATGTTTCAAGCTGCCTATTTACGACAACAAAAATTTAAACCTTGACTTTTTCCCCTCTTTCCCCCACCTACGCTAAGTCTCTCCCTTTCCCACCTAACATACAGATCTGCTTCTTTTCAAATAAATTGTTGGAAGCGGCTGCCTGCTCATACAGCAGCACAGCTCATCTCAGCTTGTGCTTGCTCTCAAACTTGGGAAGAGGAAAGAAAAGTCTTGTTAAAGTCAAGTAAATAACTTAGCTGCTAGGCAGTAGGAAAAATATTGGATTTGATTGTGTATTATTCCCATATGGGTGAGATATATTTAAAATTGAAAAGGAAACCAGCTCCCTTAAAACTTAAAGGGACAGATTTTCAAAAATTGGCAGCCAATTTTCGCCTGTAATTGTACTTAATGTGAAAGGGATTTTCCTCTGCTGATGAGGGATAAGAGGGTCTTGCCACCGGACCAGCAGTAAAGCAGTGGAGGCCCCTTCCTCCAGAACGTTAGTGTTGTTACTGGCCACGTCTCTCCTTCTTAGGGCTAAAGACCTCCTATGGCCTGCAGGACTCTGGGGAAGTGGGTGAGGGCTGGAGCCTGTGTAGCAAGCTGTGGTGCATGTGAATGAACTCATATCAGCTCCCCCCTCCTTTAGGAGTGCCAAAACAACCATGTAGAGAGTATAAAATCACCATGATTCTTCTCCAGGACAGGCAGTGTTGCAGCATGGTTCAACACTGCAAATTCCCTTAATTGGTATAGCTTGTAATTTTAAATGGAAACAGCCTTAAAGTTTTGTTTGATTATTCTGTTTATGTAGATTTGTTTGTGTTCTCATCCTGTCGGTGTGTAAACATTAGAAAACATAAAAACCATATAATTACAGAAGTCCAATATCTCTTTAGATAGAAACAAAAGACTTACAGAAATCCCTATCTCAAAGGCTGTCAAACTCCTTCTTTGCCAACTTGCTGATTTCTTCCCAGTTGTGTATACGAACAAAAAGGCTCTAGAGGATGACCTGAAGGTTGGCCTTTGGAAGCAAGTAGAAATAGACTGTTTCAATTTCAGTGTAATCCTCCTGATGCTGCTTTGAAATGTTGTGTACTCAGGTCAAGATGCTAAAAGACAGAACAATCTGTATGTATCACCAGACACAAAGCTCGGTGTCACAAGTCTTTACCTATAGAGAAGAAAGAAGCATGGTTGAGAAGAAAATGCAAGATAGTTACCACAAGGAAAAATTAATTGTAGAATTGGTATTATCCTGCTCCTATGAAGGTCTGGGGATCCTGGTCCTGGGAGCTCAACCCTGCTCCTGGGGCAGCTTCTTTTCTCCAGCAAGACAGAATAAAGTGCCAGGGAATAACCTCTTCAGCTACAGGTTGAGTAATGCACTTGGAAGTTGTCCCCACCTGGTGCTGTGGTCATGGCAGCATAGCATCTCCTGGGTGGGCAGGAGGCTGGACCCTTGTCACTTGCAGCTGTGGTTTCTTCATGCTGGTGGGGAGATGGGACAATAGAGAGAAAAAATACCTATTTCAGATTTGCTTATTAAACTATTTCTCAAACACATCTCAAGCCACGTGGTGGCTTATCGATCCATGTCTGTTGCCAGATGTTGCTATGTTACTGTGTCTCAACAACTTTATTGGCAGTACAGGCTTTGAAATAATTCTGAAATTATTTTTCCTTTGGCTTTGATTTCTGTGCCTGTAGGACACATTTACTTTTTTTTTTCTTCTTTTTTTTTTTTTCCTGTGTCTAAGAGGACTGAAGTAATTTTTGTCATAGTGAACAGGCTCACAGGTGAAGCACTAATGGAAATTTCACATATCACAAGAATAACTAAAGGGAGAAGTCAAATGGGCAGGCAAATATTCAGATAGGAAAATGTTATTGATCTGAGTGTGCAAGTGGGATATGGAAACACCACTGGGTGTGGGGGAGAACGTGAAGAGGGATGGATGGAGCAGAGGAATGTGACAGAAGACAGTAGGTGTTGGGGTGGTGCAGAGTCAGGACAAAATGAGGAGGACTGGTCTGAGGTTAATGTGAAATGAGAAAATTTATGATGGATTCATTAATGGCTACTGCATGGTATAGTGGAGAGATAAAGCCCTGTCCCATAAAGCCTGCAGAAATTTTGCTGTTAATTACAAAGTGAGAGTTTGCACCAGAAGTGAACGAAAGTCCTCTTTTCATATCAGGCAAAAAGAAATACTGTTTTGTTTTTGTTTTTGTTTTTTGCATACTGCTAAAATGAAATTTTGCAATATGGTTTGGGCAGTCCTCTTGTGTGCTGAAAGCACTCTAGCCACTTGCTAACTTATGCTTCAAAATCTTATGATTGTCAAAAGAATCTAAGGGTTTTTCAATACATAGAACATAGAATAGCAGCTTTTATCAGAAGAGTTGGGTAAAATTGTCCTCTACTCTCTGTTATGAGGGAGAAGACAATGGCAAGTGGTGGAGGAACACATTTTTATGTAAGATTGTCACAAGAACACCTCTTTAGAAATATTTAAATTTTTTTCATTTGCTTACATTCAACAAATAGATGTATAAATATTTGTTAGTTACATATTGATTTATATCTATTAGTCAAGTGATGGAAGCATCCCTTGAGAGGTGCGCTACTGAGTGTTAATATAATTGCTAAAAAGTTTCACGCATTTTTTAGGTGGGAATAATATCCAGTATGTAACGCATTTTCTATGAGGTGATAGCACAACATTTTACACATTAATCAAAATAATTCACAGAGCTTACTTCATCTTCCACTCTAGAAGGATATAGTTACTACACAAATAACTTTAGAACAGGAAGTAAGAATAATACTGTAATTAACTGAAATTGCAGGGGAACTTAGGTAGTCAGAATGTAATTATGCAAGGCACAACTCAGTCAGGAAACAGGATTAACTTTCCTGTTCTTTTGAAAAATGCCAGATGATTGCTAATATTTATAAAAGGTTTTTACACATCAACTGAATGATGATGCCTGTGACAGAGAAGCTGCCTTTAAAATTATGCTAAACAGTTGGTTCCTCTCTGACTCAGTGATAAAGATGCTTCCTCCAGAAGCAGCTGTTAAATTTCCTTCTTGAAAGCTATATTTCCTTAAAGGTGACACATGCAAACATTGACTCAATCTTTATTAGTTTGTCAGGATTAATTTGATCACAGTTTATCCAAAGTAAAGTTAAATTGAAAATGACTTAATTAAACTAGTTTGTTTTAGAGGGGGAAAAAAAGTGCATATTCTATGTTATGTCAGACACAGGAAAGCTCAGCATGACAGATATTGCCTCAACAGTGAAATGGACGCTTTCTCTAACTTCCAAAGTATTACAAGACCACTGCTAACTTTAGCAGATATTGTTTCTATAACCTATATCATTGCTGAAAACGTTTACTATGTGGCTCAGAAGTAATGTATTAAAGTCAGAACTAAACTGTGCCAGAAGAAAGAGAAAATAGGAGTAGCTACTAAGTATTGTTGATTTAAATCCATAGGCAGGGAATGATATTTAGTTCTGGGAGAAATTTGCCATACCTGTGATTTGCTCTAAAAAAAAAATAAATTTGGATTACTAATTAAAAACAAAGTATGGCAGTCCACAAGTCTGACACAAGTGAATGCTGTATTGACAACTGCTTTGAATGCTAAATATCAACAAGGTAAAAATAAGCCTCAGTATAGACCTAATGTACACTTCTGATTCCCATACACTATACACAGTAACTTCATTGCAAATCTGCCTGGTGTTATTTTTAGGCAAGTCATGAGTTTAACCTTAGATTATTTTATTTATTTATTATCTACTTTTGAACTTGTGTTTGCAATGCATTTAAGTATTTTAAAATTAAGTTTCTGACTACTATTTTTTAAGTCAAAATTAACTTTTTCTTTTTTTCTTTTAAATTTCATTGCTATTATCCATAATTGTGAATAAGTCTATAAGTTCTTTGTTACCTGCTAGTTTGATTAACTACATTTATAATATGATGGCTATTAAAGGTCACTTTATAAAAAAAACACATAATGGGCTACTGATTACAGTTTAGTGTATGATATTATATATATATATATATAAAAAAAAAGTATTTTGATCTGATACTTCAGGAATATTATTCTTAATACAAATTAAAATCGTTAATTTCGCATCTAATTTTCCTGCATTGGCTGAGTCTACAGGGTAAAATTACAAAAATCATATCCCCACTTTTGAGAGATTTTGAGAGATTTGTTCTGCTTTTGATATGTGTGTTTATATGGAAATAAGATTTCTGTAAGCAATGCTGTTTATATTAGATGTCTAACTGACATATTTTGATCTTTTTGATCAAATAGCATCCTGCACGTAGGAGCTGAAATGTGACAGTTCCATGCATTGCTTTAAGGAAAGCTAGCAGAAAGCTAACATCTGCCTTTTTGACTTCCCATAGCAGGGAGCGGATCAGTGAAGAGATAGAAAACTTTAATCCTTTGTACTCACTAAAGTATGTCTGACATCATGAACACAATTCTGTGGTATTTCTTATGGAAGACTTGCCAAGACTGTAAAGAAAATGTTTTTGCAGGGAGTCTTACTTTGTCCTGACATTTACGTGAGGACACAATTCTCCGTGAACCTTTCAGTCTTCCTCTGTCAGAGAATAATGAAAGGAACCTATTCATTGCAGTCTCTTGGTGTTTTTGTGGAAAAATAATAGTACAGTTGCACAGACCCACTCCTCTTCTGAAATATGAGTAAGACCTCGAACTAGAGCAATCTGTGCCCACTGCATATTTCTACCAGGATGCTGGACTGTTGCCATTGTTAATAATATTGAACCTAAAACCAGCAAATACAAATGAAAGAAACAGATAAAAATACTTATAAAAACCAATGCCAATAGTATAAATATACCAAAGATCGTATTAGAAAAAAATATGTAGGATTTCTATTTATTATTACATTACATTTTAAAATATTTACACTCAGAAATGGCCTTCTCTCATTTTGTAATTGTGGAATATTCCTTTGGGAGCAATGGCAGGATGTTTTCTGTTAACCTCATTTTTATTATATTTTTTTTTTTTGACTAGAAAAGGAAGGCCATTTCTAGCCATTTTTTTTTTTCCCTCTTGTAACTAGGTAATAAACTTGTATCTAAAAAAACACTTGCTAGAAAGTGCTGTTATCTGTTTAAAATTTACGGAAACACTGTATTTTAATGGTACAATAACTAATGCTCAATTATAGAGGAATTCCTCCGGAAGAACAAGTCATGACAGCAAGTGCCAAATAAATCTGCTGGTGTGACACGGATAGTAAAATTTCATAACAATAGTAATCTGAGGATTATATTTTCAAAGCAGATCATGTTGGTAGTACTACAGCTGACCTGGCTACGTTTGATTTGGTGTGCATGTGAGGTATAACGCTACCAAACTACTCAGGATTGAACAGGGTGACTCTTGTTCATAAGGTGAAAAGTCATAAAGTTATAACCCAGATGAAATACATTTTCAATAAAATAAATTGGACCAAGGTCACAAGAGTTCTCAGAAGCATGAGCCTTTCCAGAGTTTGGTTAAATTGTCACAACTTGAATGTCTCATAACAGGGGCACAACTGTCAAAATAAAAGAAAATACTTTTGTAAGGTCCTATAAAAATGCAAAATAATCAAAAAAAAAAAAAGGAAGAGAGATAAAAAAGAAGAGAACCTTTTTCAAAACTGGAGTATTACCATATAGAATTAATATAAAAACTGAAACACCACAAGGAGTTTCCATGTAGGCATAAATTCTGTATAGAAGGGGAGTTGCAATTTCACACTGAACAAGATTTTTACCATGAATAGTGCTGGAGTTGACAAGGAAAGAGTAACATTTTTAGATTAAAAAATAAGCTCAGCTTCCATGTCCTTGTGGCATTCTGTTCAGTAACAATATTTTTTTTTTTCCCCCCCCCAAATGATTCTTCAATCTTTTTTTTAAAAAAATGAATGTGTTCTCAGGTAAAATGCCAATGTTTATGCACTTATTTTTTGCCAATTCATTAGACAGAATAAGATATTATTCATAAGATGAAATATTTTTATTTTTACAGACATAATAAATTGTTATTATGTATTCTTTTATATAATTTTAAAATAACTTCTGTTGTTGAAAGTACAAAATCAAAACTAGCAACAATGTTTAATTCTCATGTTTTATTACCTGTTAGTATACTTGCTCTTATGATTTGAAAAAAATATATATTTTAAAACACTGTTGTGATTTAAGTCAATTTTTTTCAGATCACAAACATCCTGGTCAAAATATACAGCTGTCTTCTTTGAGTTGTATATTCTTCATTTATTCTGGAAATATATTAAAGAACTTAAATTTTCTTACAATTTGAGGCTTCCAATTAAATGAGACAGTCCTGTCAATTCAAAACATTTTAAAAGAAAGTTTAATTGTTTTTAGAACTAGAAGATTTACTTTTGGTTTATTTTTCATATTTATTTTTATTTATATATTTATTTGCAAAGAGGGTTTGCATTGTTTTTATTTAATGAGTGAATCAGAAATGTTAATGATCTAGTTGAAGCAACATGCTAAGGTTTTGATATAATCATGATTTCAGCCATATAAATGTGCAGCATGCACAAAATAAGATTATTTTTCATTTTCAAGAAGCAGAAGAAATGAAGGAAGCACTTATTATTGAATATAAGTGACAATAAGAATCTTAAATAACAATAATACCTCAGAATTCACATATCATTTGCTTGCTGGAAGCATTAATTTTACTGTGCAGCACAGGGAGTAATTACTAAAGTAAATGGTTATTTTGCAGTGCCTTGAAAATTTTGATGAGATTGATTCTTTAAAAAATATGTAGAATATTTTTTTAATATAAAATTTAGATAAAGTTTAATCACATGTTCATTCTAAATACATAATCACTCTACAACAACACAGCAGCAAGTACCTAAACCTAGTTCTTAAAATTGTAGGTATCAAAATTAGTTTTCAATTATTTCATTATCTCATTTCAATTTCAAATGGATGTAAGTCTATCGAAACACCATCATTTAGAGAGGCAATTTCACAGAGCAGATATTTAAATATTTCTTCATTGGAAAGGATTGAAAATAGTGTCTACTGAAGAGTCTGTGGCATTAGTGGAGTAGGCTCCCTGACAGCATTAGGGATAAAGTGAAAAAAAAAAAAAAAAATCCATCATTCAGAGTTCTCATCACTTTAGAAGATTAGGTGACCTAAGGAAAAGGTACAAACGTATCTGCAGTTGTCGTGGAGGAAGAAATAGGCATGGTAATGTATGAGTTGTGTATCTTAAGAAAAAGGTTCTACAATTTGACTTACTACTTTGGGCAGGAGACTGTGAACTGTTGCAAGGTAAGGACTGAGAATAGTTGCTGCTGTTGCTTGATAAATTAGGGGGTCATTTACGTTGAAGCCTCCCATGGAAAAGGTCAGCGGAAATATTACTAGGGACGTGTTGAGGCTCTAGCACTTCCCTGATGGCTTAGAAGGGAGAGCCTTTCCCTTACTGCACTGTGACTTGTAATGTACTTTACATCCAGCCGTAATGGAGGAAGTATGGAAAAGTCATCTTTGCAGGAAAAAAAAAGTTTTTGAACCTGTGCACGTTTAATGGATGGCTATTTTTATATGTTTATAACATTACAAATATATGGAGTATTTTCTATTTTAGAATATTTACTTGAGACAAAAGAAACTACAAGGGGTGAGGCTGCTCAGGTAACAAAAGATATTGCTTCTTCTAAATGCATCTTTAAAATTGAGTCATACAACCACTGGATGGCAAACAACTTCTGATAGTCAATGTCCTGTTTGTATTGAAAACTTCAGAACGGCTTTGTGATTTTCAGTGTAGGTATAAACTTTTTCACCTGCTACTAAATTGTAACTATTAAGTTGTACATATAAAAATAAGTGTGGCTGAGGATCTTATTAGACAATATTCTTACAATTTTTATGCCATGTTCAATATATGTTTAATTGTATTTAATTATAAAATATAGAATATTTTTTAAAATTATGTTGATGATCCCCTCATCATGGAGACATTGGGTTGTCACTAGTTCTAGAACCAGCATCAGAGATTTCCATTTGCCAGCCCAAAGAGGATTATTAGCCACATTTTCAGGTCATACCTTAAACAGTCACGGACTTCTGAACCACTATATTGCATACTTTTTAGCATGATAACCTGTGAGGGAGGCAGATCAGTTCATTGACCCAAAGAATAATCAATATAATTTTCCAACTTGTTGTGTGATCCTGAATCAATATGAGAATAAAACATAAAAGGAAAATGTATAGACTTGAGCATCATTTTCTGATATGTTTTTAAAAAGTTTGGATTTAAGGGGTGACAGTGTATTATTTTTCATGTCTGAATGGAAAAACATGAGGAATACTTTTTCCTCTGAGAGGACGAAGAACATTATCTCTTCCAGAATATCTGTGTGCTGTAGTAATTGCTCTTGTGAAATTAATTATCCGCTACTCAAGGGAACATACTTAATCGAGCTGGTTTATTTCTGATAGCCATGGAAACACAGAACTTATTGCCAACTCTAAGACCCTAACAAAAGAGAGTCACTTTTTATTATTTTTTTCTGCCTTGGTTTGCAGTACCCCAAATAACTAGTTTCAAGATAGATTAGGTAATTCTACCCAGCCTGTAGTAACCAGCCACTTCAGAAAGGCTTCATGCTTGGTGGGTTTTATCTCATTTTCCTTTGAGTAGGAGTTAGTCAATCCATGCTATAATTGCTAATAATCTTTTTGTAAAGGTAAGCATGTTTCAAAAGGTATTCATTTTATGAATACCTTTTTCTATGTGTGAAATGCCTTAAAAGAGACAAAAATATCATTTTGTACAATATGAGTGTTATTTTACTACTGCCAGGTTCTGATTCAACAGCAACATATGTATATACTTTTGAATGAAAGATTTTTCCAGTTACTTAGTGTTCAAGATGGATTTATTATGAAACATTCAAGTGCCATTAATGTTTCTTGTTCTGTTTGAGCAAAATAATAGCTTTTGTGTAAACAATGTTAATTTAATTCATTTCTTCACTCTTAAAATTGTGATGCTAATGGTTTATTTCATTGATCTACTCTCTCACTGGAAAAAAAAAAAAAAGGCAAAAAAAAAAAGACAAAAATTCTAATTTAAGACAGGTTAACCTCCACTCCTATATAAAGTAAATGGACATGGCAGTGACAAAACTGTCAGTCCTTCTACCTGTCTTATCAGACTTTAGAAGCAGTAGTCTTTAGTTTAATAAAGGCCCTGTCTTCCAGCTGGATTTGTGAAGGGAAATGCTCCCACACAGAGCTCATTGTAACTAATGCTACTTTTATGTGTGAATGCTATAACTATGCTTATGGCATTTGATACAGTGAATGAAATCTAATAGTTAAACTAGCCATCAGTATTTTATAAAAGTGAACAATTTAGCATACGATATCTCAATACCCTTCGTATTATAAGCTTCTATTTATCATTTAAGTAATTTTCATTGTCTATCGCTTATGTTTTTTTTTAATGCTGTTGCTTTCCATATTCACTTTAAACCTTGATTTAAATTCCTTATGCCTTTTTGCAGTACATTACCAATAAATGCTTCTTGCACATTGTTCATTTTATAGCAGAGAATATTACTTTTTTATTGGTAATTGCACAGCAGATTACTATGTGGTGAAAAAAAATAAATCCATTCTTTTCCTAAGGCACAAAACCAAGTTCCTGTCTGTTTTGCGGATGTTAAAAATCCCATGACACTCAAAGAAGAAGAGTGGGAGTATTAACTCTCAGAAACCCTTGGCTGAGTATCCATGAAAAGAGTCTTTCTCCTCCCAGCACAGGGGACTAAGCTTGTTAGGAATGCTTACTGTGAAAGAAACACTTTATGTAATCTTAATAAATAAAACAAATTTAAGAGCATTTTCTTAAACAGGAGGGAAGGAATGGGACCTAGTTCAACTTTTTATGTTATTAAGAAATATACAGAGTAGGACAGATTATCTGATGATTTGTCCAAGCTTCTAAGCATGAACTGCTTTGGGGAAAATGACTGTAAAAATAATTTTCCCTACCTACTTTTAATATTTAATAACTGTGGGGGGAAAAAGTCATTTTTCTCTCTCTTCCAACAGATATATAGAATAAATAGACAAACCACCTGCACTGTAAAGGTCATAAGGGCCTTGAAAGTAACTTAACATGATGTAGAAGAATTATTTGAAATGAAGAGAGATTGTCAGTCAGGGTGACCGCCCTAAGTAGTAGAGTAATATTAGTGACTGCCACATAAAAATAAAGGGTCTTCCACAATAATTTAGTATATTCAAAGTCTCTAGAGGGTCTCTTACATATTACAGACTTCACAGATTTCCAAACTTTTGCAAACATATAAGGTTATAAACCCTCTGGCTACAAAAAAAAAACAAGCCTTTAGAAACTCAGAGAGATTCTTTGAGTTGTGGGCTATCTCAGCCAACACCAGTCTGGCAGATAGCAGCATATAGGGCTACTGTGCCTAGCGGAACTGCTGGCTGCCCGTGCTAGAACCCAGGGCTTTGTGTTAAGACAAACAGGGAGAGCGGGTGCCAAGAGAGACAGCCCCGCAGAGCTGTGGATAGATGTTATTATTTTTAAGAAGAAGCTGTCTGGTGATATAACAGGGCTGACCTTGTTAGTGGAGGCTTCATAAATCTTTCTCAAGTGAAAGTTCTGGCCGCGCAGGTTGGAGGGCAGACAAAAGAATCAAAAGAGCCAGGATGTGAAGTCTCTGTACTGTACATGTGAGGGCTGCCTATGGGACTCTGCAATAATACAACAATAGCCAAGACTGCAAGGCACAGCTTCAGTTCACTGCCTGCTTTCAACTGCTTCTAATAACAGTTTTAATTTTAGATTCCTTATGGCCTTCTCCATAAATTCTTAAAGCCATAGAAATTTGCTAAAAATAAATACATTAATTAATTAAATGCTATTGAAAACACTTTTGAAAAAACTCTCTTAGTAGTATAGTAACTGTTCAAGATGATGATTAGAATAGAAAACAAAAAGATAGAGTGGCTAGAATATAAATGTTTGTTTTGTTTTGACTTTCCACATATTTGCTGTGCTGTGATGAAAAGAGCTTTATATAATATAATATTGGTCAAGCTACAGGAGACCATTTTCTGTTGTTATCATCTGGTAATTGTTTGAGTTGGATACTTTGCCGTACAGAACCTTCCCAAAGCTGGCTGAAGAAGCTTGCTGAAGAAGCTGACTCCTTACAGATGGGATGCTGCCAGTCTCGCGGTCCAGAATGAAACTGAAAAACCTTCTTTGTGGCTAATGTTTGCACCTGTTCAAACATGACATATATGTATGTGGGATATACATAGCCTGTCTTACTCCATCAGAGCTGAAGCCACGAGCATTGCTGTTTGCCAGATGTGTACTGTTGACACTACATATAGGATAGGCACTTTTCAAGTCCAAAAATCACAAGACTTATCTAGTTGAGCTAACTGGGTTTACAGTGTAATTTAGTTTTTCTTTGTGTTGTAGCAGTATCAGAGATCACGTAATCCCTAACTTGGGGTTGTACCTGAAACTTTTCTCTTATAGCTCTGTGCAGTTGTGTATAAACAGGTGGAAATTACATTTGTTACACTGGAATCCATATTTATTGTGTAAGAAGGAATTGAAGGACTAGGAAATGAAAGTATAATGTTTAGATAAGTATTCAGGACCAGCTTTAAGGCCATCTGAATTGAGTAGGGAGACTTTTTTTTTTTTTTCCCTTGGAGCTGGGACAGGAGCAGGATGTATGTTGGTAGAGTTTATGTGCTGTAGTATTTCTAGGGCAAGTTTTCCTTTCTTTATTTGCTATTCTAACATTTCAGCATACCATCATTTCCCCAAGTGGAAAATTTACACGAGGTGAAACATAATGAAAACAAATGAGCAAGGCTTGATTGGCTTTGCAATTTACATGAAATGTTGGCAAGAGCTGTGATTAAGAGTTTAAATTCACACAGGCTTAATCAAAAAGAAATTAAAATCCTGTAAAAATTTTGCTCAAGATTCCCTTACAGAAACCAGAATTGTCAGCAAGAGCTAATTCTGTGTGTTTCTATCAAGACTGGGAGAAAGAAATAGAGCATAATGAGCAGTCAAAATGTAATTAATACGTGTACATCAGTATACAATCAGAAAATGTGATAAACTATACTCGGTGTATAGCTGTGAGCTTGGGACAATGTTATCCAGTGGAAGACACAGGCTGATCTGGTTGGCAGGAAAAGATACCATCTTGTGGGTGCTGCTTCATCATTCATGTTAGAAATGAATGAGCACAAAACTAACAGTAGCTAACGGGCAGTCTTAATGTCCCTCCAAGTAAATCTGTCCTGACATCTCCTATACCCCATGTTTTTTTTTTTTTGTTCAATAGTTCAGGAAATTCTTACTGGACGTGTTGGAAATTTTTAGGCAATATGTTATAATTAAACAAAATCAGAGTAGGTTATTCTCTGTATGACCAAATTATCATTCACATTATCCATCATCAGGTACACAAGTCCTGCATTGCAGTACAATTTAATGACATGCCAGGGAAGAAATTGAAAGGAAATCTAACAGGTTTTAAACGGAAGAAAAGAAATAGAATAGGAAGAATTTGAAAAGAGCTAATGTTTATTTGACAGAAAGATTATAAGTATTAAAGATTTAGCTAGTATCATTCTTTTACACAATCATTTGAAGCTTAAGAGATGGGAGAAATGTGTTTTTTAAAATGAAAGATAGCATATCAGGAAAAGGACTTCATTATTTCAGAAGTGAAGATTGAATTATTTATGCTAACTGTTAGTATTTTATTACTGTGGCCTGCACCACATATTTTATAGCAAATTTCATAAAGGTGTAGATAGGAAAAGAATTTGGCCCAATAATTCTCACTGTAGATGTAGTAGACACAGTGTAGACACAGTGTAGACACTCCCATTCTTTCCAGTCTTCACCAAAAGGAAAAAAAATATCAATTGTTTCCAGTGTATGGATTTATATAGGTCAGTAAGAATCAAAATGTGCAAGGTCTGTATTCTTGTTAACTAAAGTTCACCATAACTTTTGAACCTGAGTGGAGATTTATTTTTTTTTAAGTGGAAAATAAAATCTAATAATTTCACTAGGAACATGTTCTGGGACAACTAATCATTTCCTTTCTGTGGGTGTGAGCCTTTAATGTGTTTGAAGCTATTTTGTATTTTGGCAAGTATTTCACAACTGTTATAAAATTTGAAATTTGCCAAACATATGATCCTGATGCACTCTGGGCAGACAACAGTTTATAACAAGTACGAGAAAATCACGGTGCTACAATTTGTTATGTGTATTGCTGCCATACTAGGAGATCCTTGTTTTAGCCAGCTACAGATCTTTTATATTATGGGGAGTGCAATCAATAAATTGTGTGCTAGTAACAACTGTATGTATCACATCATATTTCTGTATTTAGGGGCCCAGATCAGGGTAGAGGGTCCCCACATTTTATTATACTAAGCTGTACCTGTTCAGGTCTCAAAGACAGGTTAAGAAGAGTTGTTTTCCAGTTCATAGTAATTGCAACAACAACAACAAAAAATCACTTCCTTTTGCCAAAAGGAAACAAAGCAAGGCATTGAACAGAAAACTCCATTTACTAAACATTCCATCTTGCTCAGTGTCTGCGGCCTTACTAAGGAATTGCAAATAGTGCAGAATAAACAAACTACATTCTTTGTAAGAAATCTTCATGGGTAACTACTCAGATGATAGTTTGCAATAGTCCTTTAAAAGTAGCCAAAGATGCTTTTGACATAACGTCTTATACGCTTTAAGACGGAGCCTCAACTATCCAGATTTATTTAGCGGGAAAACATATTTACATTAAGTTCTGCTTTTTTTATATATATTTTTATTAACAAGAGATTCAGTGGACACCCCACTCCAGTTTTTATTGTGGGCTGTAGATATTGGAAATGAATGCGTATACTTTATATTTGGTTCTGTAAAATACATTGATACTGTAAATCCTGCAAAAATATTAGCATGGCCCACAGACAGCTTTCAAAACCACATTCATTCAGTAAATGTTCAAAGTACACCAGGTATGTCAAGTTGCACTTTGGCAACAAGTTTCTTGGAGATGCCCAATACTTTGTGATTTAAGTGATGAGATTGGAAGGAGGAACCATGACAAATGCAAAATAAAATGGCTTGTGATATATTTTTTTATCTGTTAGGTAGTCTGTATAAACTGTTGAATGAAGAAAGAGACCATCTTTACTTAATCAGAAATTGCTGGAGATTTAAATACTGTTGCACACAAGTAATTTTTTATGAAAACTGATTTGAGGGAGCCTGCATTTAATATAAAAAGCAGACTTATTTTCTGGTATCAGAGTGAGAACAGCACTATGATCTGTGATGACAACACGTGACATGTCCAGTGTCCTAGGATCCAGTAGTTGTTTTGCTTGGCCAGCGTCACACAGCAAATTCCACAGGATTTTGTCCCCCATTGACTGTGCTGGTGACAAGATCTGAAGTCAGTCAGCAGACAGAAAATCAACAGCTATTCAGCATATTGCTTGCATGTGCTTGACTCCACTGTTTTCTGTAAGGTTTATTAGCTGCTTTCATTATTTTTTGCAGTAAGCATTGCACTTTCTGATCCAGAACAAGTTTAGAAAGCTATAAAAGCTGATTTTGTGCTGCTTTTTTACAGTTTTCACTGTGTTTAAAAGTAGAAGCACATGACAGTTTATTGAGTTGCATTGATTTTAATGAGTTTTCAACAGCTCATCTCGCATTTATTTATTTATTTATTTATTACAAAAAGGTTGCAATTGCAATGTGAAATTTCCTCCCTAAAGCATCTCAGTTCAGATTACATCATAAAATGAGAGATTTTGTATTTCTTCTTTACTGACAAAAGTTGGCATACTCTGTTTTTCAGCATTTGAAAAAAGTGCTCTAACAAATACCCTTGTTTCTTGAAAAGAATTTCCAGTTACATGTACTAGAGCTTCTACGTGCATACTTGTGAAATGGATACAGAGAAATAGAGTTGAATGTTCACTCATAAGTAAAGCCTATTTCTATCTGAGTTGTACAGTGGTACATATGCTAATGCATTTGTATGGTCCTCACAACATTGCCTCACAAGTGGCAATCCCCTTCCAAGATCCCCTTCCAAGAGTATATATTTTTTTCAAAGTACCTTTTTCAAACATGAGTAGAAGTATATATATATATATATATATATATATATATGCATATATTTATAACTATATATGTGTATGTTTAAAATTTATATATTTAAAGATATCTTTCTTTTTTATTATTATTTTTAAGGGAATTTCTTTATCTATTCTGTACTTCTTATCAAATATGCTATTAGAAATTATATAATAATTTAATGGCCTATATTTAATGGTTTAAATTTTAAACCATTTAATAGATGACTTTTTCTCCTATCATACTGATCCTTATTTTCATACATGTGTAAAAAGATGCTGTCAAAAGGGGCATATATGAGTGAATTACATCTAAGTTGTTTTCTCAGGAAACAGTGATTCATGAATGCCATTTGAAGATGACCTGACTTTTCAAAGGTGAAAAATGTCAAGACTTTTCTCACAGTTGAAGGCCCAAATGTTGGTTTTGTGCTGCATGTTTTCATACTATATGTATATCAGTAGCACAACTGTCTTTCAAAACCTACTTTTCCATGCAGGAATGGAAGAAGCCTTTTCCCTTAAGTACGTAGTGTACTTGGTGGGAAGCAGCAAATAAGCGCTGGGAGCTAACCCACTCCTCCCATTCACCTCCCCCCTCCCAACAAAAACAAAACTACATTTCTTTTTATTCCCTCTGCCATTGACTTAACATAAGAGCATTTTGTAAGAACACTTTTAGTTGATTTCTTCATAATGAGTATTTGGCTATAAGCAAGCCATAGGCCATTCAAGGGGAAAAGTGTGTATCTGCATGCAGAATTTTATGTGGGTAGGTTACCTTCTGACACTTTGTGCAGATGACAAATGAGCCAAGCTGTCATCAAAGGACAGACACATGCATGAATATATACACAAGGAATTAAAAATAAATACATAAATAAAATCAAAAATGAAAATAAAAATAAAACATATGAGAAAGCAGAGAGTGTTTTTAATATTCATATATTTACATGTCCCCAAAAATATATTTTTCATATTTTTCAGTCAAATTATGTATTGTGCAATCTGTCTTCCTCTCTTCTTTGTACCAGATCTTCAGAGGTGGTTCTAGTATTTTTTTGTTGGTCTTTAAGTGTGTGTAAGCAAAATGCTGATGTTTTGAGCAGTTTTTCAATGACAGTAAATTAAAAACCTGGTATGCTCTGGGAGGAAGTCTGGCTTCATGGTCCTACTCCTGACTGGATAGGACTCAGTGCAAAAGTCCCTGCACCTGCACAGCTGTTACTGCTTGTACTGCAACATCGCTTGCCATCATACCAAAGAGAACAGTTATCTATATCCAATGGGATGACTTAAGTGTTTCAAGCAGTAGCCTTTCAGATGATGAATAGTACTTTTCCATACAAAGCACAGATTTAGGACTGCAGGGAAATGTTAAAGCTTGAGAATGGCAGAATTTGACTATAGCTTGTTTGAAGATTACTTTTGCTCGTCTCCATTTCAGAACAGTGCCTGCCATTTTGGACATCAATACCTTTCCCTATACACTCAATGAGGGATAGAAGCACTCTCTGAACTTCATGTCTGACTTTTAGGTGTTTCTCACTGCGGTTCTGACTACATTTGTAAAACCGGGTCTAAATGACATGCTGGGAAAAACTGGGATTAAAAGGAAAACTAAACAGCTGACACAGCCAAGGATTACAGTCCCACTTCTTCTTTTACAGTGACAAACCAAAATTTATTTACCGAGTTGGGTTATCCTACTAGTGTAATTTACAAAACAAAGTTTTGGTGAGTGCCAGAGGGAGCAGTAGTGAGTGGTGGCTAGAGATACAGGAGGGAAAAGGGGAAGACCAGTTGAAAACTATAACCACAGTGGTTATAGTAAACGAGATGGGCTTTGCCATGGAGTCTGACTTCTTCCTTCCGCTCTGTTCCTCTTCCCACAGTGAGCAATTCCTCTCCATATCCCCAGGTGGAAACTGAAGCAGGATGAGTCCAGTGCAGCCAGGATAAGAGAAGGGGATTTCTGTAAATCCCCATACTTCCATCCATTGTGGCAGACGTTATTCAGCCCTGCCAAGGAAATCACTGAGTCTGCAGAGAGAGCCATAAGCTTCTCATAGCTGTGACAGTCAAGTACTGATGCTGGGTAGCTCTAGAAGAGGTGACACATCACTGCCTCCTTTCAGGTTGCAGTTTCACTGATTGCTGTGATTACTAAGCATTTTTCACACAGTCACATTTGCTTTCTTATTATTTATTTATTTGAGTGAGAAAGAAGGAAGTTTTTGTTTGTTTGTTTGTTTTCTTTTCCACCAGAAAAAATAAATAAATAAACGCAGTAATGGTCCTGTTTTTCCATTAGAAACTTGCCACTGGGACTTAAATTCCCTAGCATCCTACCAGAGGGAAACAGAGAGAAGTCTGGAATAACAGCTCCATTCATAAATGGCAATTCTGATAGCATGTTGCTGTTTTTTCTTATCCTCAGTATGTTGCTACAAAGGTGTGATGATGTTTGACTATTTAAATTTCATGTGAAACTTCTGGATGAAGTGATTTTTAATACATCAGCTACATAAAAATGTGATAAACTCAAATTTCTCACCAGTCTTAAAATCCCTTTTAAATTAAAACTACTCTGAGCTAGACTAGTCCACTACTTTTTTTAGGAGTTCATGTGAATCTATAATAAAATAACAGAGCATGATATCTGAGATAACAATTTGCACTAGATTACAAACACATAATTTTAATTCTGTAAGAGGCAGACTGAATCACAGAATCATCTAGGTTGGAAGAGACCTCCAAGATCACCTAGTCCAACCTCTGACCTAACACTAACAAGTCCCCCACTAAACCATATCACTAAGCTCTACATCTAAACATCTTTTAAAGACCTCCAGGGATGGTGACTCCACCACTTCCCTGGGCAGCCTATTCCAATGCCTCACAACCCTTTTGGTAAAGAAATTCTTCCTAATATCCAACCAAAACCTCCCCTGGTGCAACTTTAGCTTATTCCCCCTTGTCCTGACTGTTGAATTTTCATTTTGTCTAAACTAAAATTTTAAAAGTGGAAGTAATAGCCTCTGGTCATGCCCAGAAAACATTAACACATACTGGTAACTAGATATATTGTAAATGTTTAATTGTGTAAGATTATTTTGTACTTTACCTTTCAAAGTAACAGAAGTGTTTATTACGTTTGCTAGATATCTAAACTATTTGATGTAAAATTTAGCGTAACAGAATGTAGCAAATGAACTCATATAGGACCCAAGTGATGTGTAAGCAGCTGGAATTATTTCACATTTCCAATATATCATTAAAAATTAAAGGAACTCTGAAATTAATCTTGCTTTTAGCAGATCTTCCCCCCCCCCCCCAACCCCCCCCAACCCCCCCCCCACAGGTTGTGGTTAAAAAAAAAAAAAAAAAAAAAGCTCTGATCAGTTAAACACAAGAAGTGTTTGTCCTTAAATTTCCAATATGTATTGTTAGTACATTCCTTCCCTTAGCATACGAGAAAAGCCTCCTCATAAACTTATAACATATACTTCTAGTGGCCCAGCGGGATAGAATAAATATATCTGCTTTTTGTTAGCAATGTATCTTCTGGCAGCTTGAAAAAATTAATAATATAAAGACACTCAGAAGGGAAATGAATATTTTATTTTATCTATTTGTTTCTAATTTAAAGTTGAAAAGGAAAGTGAAGATTTTTCTGTCTGTAATAAATTCAGATTTCCTAGAAGGACACATGGATTTTTTGCAGTTATCTTTCAATTTCGTATTCAATAACTTCCAAAACACAATACATCATAAAATACTCTTTATATAAAACATAATAAAAATCTTTCCTTTACAACTAGGCATTTGTTATTTCTGAGTAGTCCAAAAGCAAAGACTCTCAAGTCTCAAGTCTCAAGAATATCTTTCTTCCTAGGAATATAGGAATATAGGGTGTCTGGTATAGCCATATGCAAACATTGGAAATTATTCTATTTCAAGCCTCTGCTTTTAAAACACTTTACTGTCTGCTCCTAAAGTCACAAAAGTAATGAATGTTGTTGGTGCTGACTGGTGGATTTTGGAGCCAGCCTATAATGACCTAGAAGACATAACGAGGGGTCAGACTAGAGAAATATTTCAAAAAGCTTTTTGAGCTATCCAGATTTGTGAAGAAGCTGACATTGTGTTTTCATATGTAAGTTAACTGAACTGGCCTTCACCAACTCCAGAACTGTGTCCATTTACCTTTCTTAGAGAGTGTCATCTGCTCAAAGCAAAATGAAATTTCAGTCCATGTTCCCAGCAAGATGGCTATGTATAAAATTGTCGATCTGGGCTGATTTTACCAATCTGTGCTAGAAATCCAGAGAAATTTTTTGTCAGCCTCTTACATGCTTTTGTACTTCAGAATCTGCTGAGCTGGGGAGCTAAAAAAAAAAAAAAAAATCCAGTTCTTTTAATTTTCTTGGGAGTCTGTATGCATCCTTGCAGAAGGGTTGGAGGACTTGACAATGAAATCCAACTACTCTGGAAGGGCATTTGAGGAACAGGCTACGAGGACAAGGCAGGCCTTGGAACAGCAGGCCCAGGCATTGGAGCTCTTCCCTGCTCTTTCCATTGCCAACAGTATCTGTTTGGAGGAACCTGTGTTTCCAGAGTTTCTCCCCACTTGACCCCAGGTATAAACTCTTTTCCTGTTGCCTGATTAGCGGAAAGGCTGTAGCAGGAGGAAGAAAAAAAAAAGATTCAAGCTTCATTCAACATGCAGTGAATTATCTGTGTCTTTGGGGAGGACAATGCATGCCCAACCCTATTTCCAGGGTGTTTCCAGCCACACCAAATACTTTCTAGAGAAGCCCCAGGAGCACATTACTTTGCAGGAACAGGATGTTATTATTTGCCAATGTGTGGATTTAGAGACTGATCACATCTGAAAATCTTGAGCTTGACCTTAGGTTACGTACGCACAATTCATATATGTAGCCACACAATATATACAAGTTCACGTTATCTATGTACATTTTGTTTGGTTTGCATTTAGCTATTTCAGGATAAGATAAGAAAGACAGCAATCTGCCATTGTAGCTATTTTTCTCTTACATGAAACTTAAAATTCTGGTAGTACTTTTTGATTAATTCTAGCTAAAGCAAATTTGGCAAATAAACTATTTTTTTATTAATATTATTATTATTTTTAAAAGCAAACCCATAGAAACGTATTGAGAAAGGAAATTGTATCTGGCAAGTAAAAGCAGCCTGGATCACCATTCTTTACTTCACCACAACATACACCCACACAAACATTGAACTTAATTCCTAAGTTCCTGCTGGCTGCATTTCCAAAGATTCAAAATTATTCTAATAAAAGAAGTCATTGGCCAGCTTTTTCCTCTGAGTTCTGAACTAAATGGTGTGACCTATAGTTGCCAGCTTCCAAAATTAATGTGTGAATCATAATAAAAGACACTTTATTCTTGTTTATAATTTAAAAATATTGGTCTCTATATTTAGTTTGTTGTTGTTGTTTGATTGTTTGTTTTACATTATTCACAATTTCATTATTAAATGTGGGAAAAGTTCTTAGTGGGAAAAGGACACTGCAGGCCCATATGCAGATCCCCAGTCCAGACTCCATATTGTTATTCTCCTATTGCCTCACATCTGGAATGTGTAACTTGTAAATTCAACCATTACAAGAATTATGGTTGAGCAAGTTTAAAAGTTTGCATTTGCTGAGTACAGGAGTAAGGTTGACCTTGATAAGTCTGCCTTTTCCTTGCCTTGCCTTGCCTTGCCTTGCCTTGCCTTGCCTTGCCTTGCCTTGCCTTGCCTTCCCTTCCCTTTGAGGTCATAATGACCAAGTTATGCAAGATTATGGTTCTATTTTCAAGGCTGTTACTGTCAAGTACAGAATTGAGTATAGCCTGCTGTGTACTCCATCCTGTATGAGAAAAGAAATTGAAGACATGTAGGCTGACAGAATTCAAGCAGAAAAAAAAGAAAAAAAAAAAAAAAAAAAGAGTATGATCCCCTAACAAATATGAATAGGAACCGAGGAAGGATAAACTGAAAAGGTTTGATTCCATAACTATAACAATGGTGTTTATAAACAAGAAATATAATCAAGAAAAGTGAAAAGGAGAGGTAGATCTTTAAAGCTTTATGGCCTCCCTAATGCAAGAAGGTGAATAAATTATTACAGCTAGGATCTCCACAGCTACAGACTAATCTTTCTGTTAGCTGATGATGAATTTACATGAGTTATTGGGTTAAAAAAAATTGCAAGATTCCTGACTACTGCAGCTAGACTTATAACATGTGTTATGCACACTTCTTTCAGATGTGTGCAATGAAAGCATCATTCATGGAATGACTCCTAGACAGGAGTAAGCTATCCTGAAAGCTTAAGTCCTCCCACTCCCAAAATGATCAGATCAGTATGAGCAATGATTGAACCATCCTTTCTATTTGCTCCCATTACTGATCTGTAAGAGAACACTGTAAAATATGGGTGAACATAAGATTAGCATATGCTTATAATCTGAAAACATTGGATATTCAGGATAAAGATGTTCATAGTAAACAACGGCCTTTACTCGCGAACACTGTATCTTTTTCAAAATAATTTCAGCTTAATAACTATTCACTAAAGAAATGTGATATATTCCATTAACCTGGCTTTCACTTCCTTTCAATAGCTCAGTTTCCAATTTTTTCTTATCTTGCAAATTCGCTGATTTTCATACCTAATATAGGGTATCTTTATTATTCATATTCTTATTCTTATTCTTATTCTTATTCTTATTATTATTACTATATATATATAGAGAGAGATATTACTATATATAGAGAGAGAGGCACAGAGAGAGATAGATGATTTAATGAGGACAGTATTAGCTGCGCAAAAAACTTGGCCAAAATGAAAGTCATTGCTCCTCTGGATGGTAAATGATTAAAAGTAAAGCAGGCACATATGCTTGGTGCAAGTTTGAAGTAATTTTATTTCCAGGTACTGAATCTGATACTTGGCATCTAAAGTAATTTGTAGTAATGGTAGGAAAGATAGTGAAATGAAAACATTTCCATTTTTACTAGGTTTCTTCTTCAGTACTTCCAGGCAGGCTGTTATCTTAGAAATCTAACACTGGTTTGTGCTCATAGAGAGATTGAATGCCATTAATATTATTGGTTATGCTTATCTAAATAACCAGTAAGTTGAAAAATAAATAAATAATAATAATCCTAAAAGACTTGGTACTTTTTATGTATCTAACAACACTTTCCTGATGCCAGAAATTAATTGCCTTACAGAACAAACAAAAATAACTAGAATTTATTGGATTAACTAGAATTTAAATTTTAAAAAATATATATTTTATTTATAAATAAAATAACTAGATATAATAAAATAAAAATAAATATTAAATAATTAATAATATTAATAAAAAATAAATAAAAATAAATATTTTATTTATAAATAAAATAACTAGAATTTAATGGATTGTTTTCCATTTCACAAATCTAGATCTGATAATACACTACCAATACACCAGTAATTGTCTATATCTATATATATAGACATGGATAAAGTGTTAAAGATGACACATGGTGATATTTGAATATAAACTGTTTATTGTCAAGTATAAAACTTTATGACATAAAAGCAAAGACAATTTCAAAAATATAACAAAATTAATGAGAATTTTTGCTTTCTGTGCTCATTTTTCATGTTATGCTTGACAAAGTAGAAAAACACATTTCCAGATACTGATTATATTAGGCTCTTCACTCATTGTGTCTACTTGTCTGTCCATCAAATGTCTTGTAAGTTCTAGCATTGGCTTGTGAGCAGTTTCACAGGTAGATGGAAATAACAGTTACTTTTTCAGCACTTAGACTGATGATTTGAACTTGAGGGATGCACAGGGATCACAGCCCCATTCATAAGGAGGTGCTATACACATTTATAAGAGTGACAGCTAACACATACAACTACTTACTCAATTCTTACTTCTTAGTCCTTCTTTTTTATCAAAGAAAAATCTTCAGTCTCATTAGAAATAGCTTTAAACAATAAATTTCTGAACTTGTGATTTTGGGAAAAAAAATGCAAAAATCTAGCAAATATGACCCAGGTTCATTATATGTATTCTAAAATCATTAGGAAAAAAAATGTAGTTGCTTTTTACTCTTATTCATTTAACATAATGCCTTCCCTAACTTCTTAGGGACTGTTCTCCAAGGATGGATTAAAATGTCTAGAGGTGATGGATAAAAATCGGATATTCAATGATTTGATTTTTTTCTTTATTAATCATTTTCTCTTTAATTTTACTCTTATTTTAGTCTAATTTTGTTATAGTCACAATTTAAAATTAATAAATTCCAAGTCACTGCAACTAAATTGTCATTATTTTTCATCATTTAGAGAGAGACGTAAAATTTTGCAGGGAAAACTTTGCCTCTCTTAAGTGTAATTCCTTTGTGGGAGTTATTTTGAAACCAAAATCCTAGTCAAGAGACCCATGTACATCAAAAAACAAACAAACAAAAAATATCTGGTCATTTTTTCTGCAATACTGACAGTTTTGGCTGACATTAAAATTATAAAAATACATTTAAAACCACAGCCCAAGATCTACCACTGGATTTTACTTGAAAATATAGCTTGAATAGATATTTCATTTTTATTCATTTTATTCATTTTTTATTTAATACTTGAGTATCATCATCTATTGCTATAATTTAAAATGTTTATTATTATTATTATTGCAACTAAAAACAATGAGTGTTTCCTCATTTATGGTTAAGCTTGGTTTTGAGTTCAGGATACAAAATGGAAATGTCATGCTGAGGCTATTTCAGAGCTTTTGGGCCAATTTCTGTGTTGAGGAAAGAGTGTGGAAATATTTAACATAGGGTTTTAACTTTTTACAGCAAATTTTGCTTGTACAAAGCTTAATAAATACTAAACTTCATGAAATCAGTGGAACTGTGATACCATGATTTTCTCTGCGTTTTGGATTAATAAACAGTTGGGATAGCTATGTTTTATTTTATGAAGTGTCAGAATAATGTGAAACTCAAAAGATTGTCCTTTTCTTTGTTATCAGCAAATTTGTTATTAGCATTACTGGCTTACAACAGTTGTTTATGTGGTTAACAATAAATTGAATTTATTGGGCACTGGAAAATTTGAAATTTGAAGGATATATTTGTTATTTACTTTTACTATTAATTTTGCTGAGGTCATTGGCTTATGGAAAAGTGAATTCAGAATTTTAACTGTAAACAGTAATCTTTCCTTCCAATTTTTCTCATCCTTAAAACAAGAAAAAACCTTCCACTTTCTAATCCTAGTAAGAAATACTAAATATATACTAAATACATAATGCTAAACAACTTTAAATGGCAGTTTTTCTACAAACGAATTCCAATTCCAATCTGTTTTGTTTGTTTGTTTGTTTGTTTGTTTTCACTGAAAATATGTTTTAGAGGTTTTTTTGAAATTAAGAATTGAAATTAGCTTTTAGAATTACACTGATGAAATTCTTGGAAGCTGTGAGAACTGTCTATCAGTTAGGAGGACCTGTGTAGGGTTTAATTTATGGTTGTCAATCTCACAGGAAAAGAAATTGAAGTGGAAGACAGAGAAAAAAATCCCATTGTTTTTTTTCCATGGATCTTTAAATACATCACTAGCATCTAGCAATCATTTTTTTCTCTAAAACTGAAATTGTATTCAGTAGAATATGATTAGGTGAAATTTTCAGAGTAGCAATAAAAGCAGCTGTTGGATCTCCAGCATAAGAAATATGATGCCTCTTATATATGCTAAGTCTGATTGAAGAACAGAGCTTTGGAAAGAGCTTAACAAAAATATTCAATAAAGTAAGTTAAGTAACGTTCAGGTAAGAGAAGAGTGAATTATTTTAAAAGTAATTATTGAAACCATCTTTGTTGAATGTGAGGAACACTTGTAAAGTCAATCACCTTTACACAAGTAGCTGTTATGTGTGCTGTCATCTTTGATACCTGACTCATTAAAAGATCCTTCTGAACCCACTATGGATCTTTCTTATGTACTTTCCAGAGAAAATCGTATGTATGGGGTTGTGCCTTAATGTGCAGTATGGCCATGTCTGTGCAGATGCACAAAAACATCAGCCCAATATTTAGATTAATAAGTTAGGCTAACAGAATAAGTTTGCTTGTATGTTTGTATGGGAAACATCGTTTCATAAATTCTTTATTTCTTTGTCTGCCTTACCTTTTCAAACTTAGATGCTGCCATTTCTCTTTCAATGCCAAAAATGTTTGCATGTTGTGAAATCAGGTGATCATATTTAGTTGCCATAAAACAGGAACTGCCTCCTGAGTTTTGTTTTTAGTTGTCTAATCACTTAAAGCTCCACTGACTGCAATCGGCTTCTGAAGGGACCACCACTGATCCCCGCACTCCAGATCATCTCAATCCACCATCAAGCAGGTTGCTGGGAAATTATACAAATCCACAAACTTGTGGATTTGTGAGAATGACACACTGTCATTCTCCTTTGTTCACACCATTACCTGACATTTTATTCTCCTTTGAGTCCAGCTGCCACCTCTCCCATCCCTGACTGCTTTGTTATCTTGATGTTCATCAGCTTTTTTCTTGAGATAATTCAATTTACTAATCCAGCATACTCCAAGAACAGGCATATTTATTGTTTTCATGGGTTTCAGATTCAGAGCTGTAAGAAATGTATTCTGAAACTACAGATAATATAGTTACCACCTCTGAGTCATCTCATCTAGTTAAAATGGTATATGTGTCAACTTTCACCACTTTTGTAGGAAGTTAAAGATTTTTTACCTCGACTTTGACATCCAGTGCCTTTTAATGTCTTTCATATGAAATGAGCAAAGAACAAGATTTCTATTGACAATTACTAAGTAGGACAAACTCACAACATATTACATTCTTGAGTTATTACATTTTTACTCAAGAAGCACTAATACTTAATTTTGTGATAAAGAATCATTTCATCTCTATAAATATGCACACAGTTTTTAAAATCATGATTTTTAAGTACGCTTTAGTACAACTTTTATTATAAGTCTGCACAGTTTGGCAGAATGCTACCCATTGGTAGCTGGCTGCAGTGATTTATGTTAGCAAGATAATTTATACTTTGTATTTAATTATTAACAGCACTGTTAGTGCTTTTGACAGCTAGTCTTATTATAATCTCTGTTTTTTGATTATTATTATTATGATTTCTGTTTTTAACTCAAATTTTCACTGAAAGAAATGTGCTTATTTTAAACTAGCACTTTTTTTTTAAATATATTGATATATTAAAATTGGTCATGATCTATTTTAGAAGTTAAGAGTACTTTTCACGAAAACTATAATTTGTCTATAACATTAAGTTAATTCTATCCCCTAACTACTAAACCAAGTCATTTAGTACTTTCCTTCCTAAAGAAACAAAGATATTTTGGACTTAGTAAGTAAATAGTTAAAGTGCATACTTTATGGAGTTATAAAATACAAGTTCTTAATATTAAAACTGTTAAAGTCTCCTTGGAATTTTAGTATTAACGATTTCTTTGTTCTTAAATTACATCCCCTAGCCTCTCTTCTTGGAGGATTTTCTTCATAGCTCCCTCAGCAGTACTGAGGCCACACATAGCAAATACATATTTGATGCTTATTTATAAAGGATTTGACCTATCCCTTCTGTTTTCCCCTTGCAACTTCTCCCTTATGACCTCATCATTTCATTCAGTCAAGCCCTGTAAAATTCTACTTGTTTGTGGAAAGTACTTTTAATGAGAGAATATGGTATAATTTCCTTCTTTTGTTTTTGGTCATTGTCCTCCCAGTTGATATGATAGGGTTGGTTGCACAGATGTATTTTGAACTGAAAATTTTTCATGACACTTGTGTAAGGCTGCCTTAATCGTAATGGGCTTTCTCAGCCGTCCCTTGGCTATGATCTTTGACATCTTCACTCCCCTACTTCTAAAACCATTTCCTAATATAGAACCCGGCATATCTCACCCATGATAAATTGTAATTCTGGGTTGCAGCTGGAGATCTCATCAGATGTGCAGTGTGTTCTGGGGCTCATTCATTAATCCAAAATAGTGACCACAGGCAAATCCCTATATGCATTTTCAAAGTTCAAAAGTTTTGTTGTCCTGAAAACTGGCCTAGTAAAATAGGCTATGGGTAGGATCCATGTTTGTAGCCAGTCACTACTCCAGCTGAAATTAGATGTCAGAAATCAAGGAATGTAACCTTTACCTGTTTACCAATGTGTGACTCTACTGCAGAAGGGTTATCGTTAGATAACACATAGCAACATACTTATTTAGAAATATAGAGTACAACATTTTTATGGACTCAAAATCTTATGTACATGTTGCTGTGCTCTGTTGGTTTTATATCTGTAAAACTTTATCTTCTAAAGAGCCATCCTGTTAAGAGCTTAAAATTTATGCTTTATGTCCTTGTGTATTGTCCTTAGTCTGTGTTTCTTATATTTTATGTGGTTTTGTACTGACTTGCTAGGTTAAAGAAACAATTTTGACAAGCAAAATGACAGTGAAAGGGCAGAGAAGTGTTCTTGTGCTTTGTCAAGATCGTTATTAGTCAGTAGAGGATGGTCAAGGATATAAAATAATACTTTTGACCATGCTTTGGCTACCATAATCATCACTTTGGGTCATAGCAAATTAATTCTAGATTCTAAATCTGATTCTAGACCCGAGTTTCCCTTGAGGATGTTGTTGAGGTAGAACAAGGCCATATCCAGGAAAATCAGCAGCACTGTTTGAACTGGAGCTGGCAGATTCCTCTTATAGTCCTGGAACAGTAGCTTGGCTATTTTAGAGATTAGGTTGAGGTCCAAGAATAAAACATTGGGCTTCACACTCAAAAAATTATGTTGTATAGATCTGGGGTAAATGACTGGGGAAAAAAAAAAAAGGGAAAATTCAAGGTAGAGTAGCTATATCAGTATCTCAATAACAATTTCATTGATTTTTTCTGATATAACCTGATATTTTTCAGTAGGTTAGTTTTTCCTTTTGAACCATCAGCACTCTTTTTATTTCCTATCTAAAAAAAAAAAAAAAATGTAGTATGCTTCTAAGGGTAACATTTGTAATGCAAAAACTAGGAAAAATCTTCTGGATCTCTATGGTTGATGATCATCTTGATTCATCTGAAAATATAATGCAGATGATTATCATTCATGGTTCATTCTTTAAAATGCAAGAAGACCACCCCACCTGTAAGTTTCCCTGATGACCTGCTGCATGAGGTCAGAAACCTCATGAGGCTGGCATGTAAGCTCCCAAAACCTATCAGACACAAAAATCATGATATTCTTATAGAGTTCAAGTCCAAGAAAATTTATTAATGATTTCCAAAGAGTCCCATTGTTTCACAGACTTTATTATCTCCTATTGCTGTAGTCTGGCACTGCAGCTCAAGAGAAGACTGACAGGCTACTGTACGTACACAGTTGAGGCCTCAGCACTTGGCAGACTTAAGCCTTATCTGAAAAGCTGTTTGCAAAAGGGACTTTTTTCCTGATCGCAATTTGTATGTCCTTTTTGTCTGTTCTAGTTTGATAAAAACAGGTAGTGGTTTTAATGCTTAATTTAACAATCCTTAATTAAATGCTAAATTAACAATGTTTAATCTGTGTGAGTGTATAAGGCAAAATGCAGAAATAACATAATAAAGATCACTTTTCTGAGTTAGCATTTATATTTTTATTTTTATAATTAGCTGATAATTGTACAAATAGAAGGAATTATAGATAGATTTTTTTCTCTCTAAAATGGATTAAAATGAAGGCTGCAAAGCAATTAAAAAAAAAAAAAAAGAGAGAGAGAGAGAGACTGAATATCTTTAAAGAGTTAAAAAGAGTTTGCCTATGTTCCTATGTTCACAGCAAACCCACTCATAGATTTTGTTTAAACAGATTTTTCCCTTGGTTTGGAAGTGGAAAATCATGAGGTCTGAATACAATTTTATTTCTTCACTTGATTTCTCTACTGGAAGAGGAGAGATGAATTAATTGTGAACAGAGTGTTGTGGCCATGTTATTCATTTAGAGTTTTTGAGAATCCTGAGAAATATGTTTGCTATGTACTTCCCATTTTGTGCATATTCATCTGTTGATCTAAAAGCTAATAGAATATTGATGCCTTTGCAAATATGTTAGAAGAGGTATAGAATAGACTGGAGTGGCTGATGGATGAAGTACTGTTTGTGCCTTTTTGATTCTTTTCACTTTTCAAGTGTCTCTTCCTTTCAAAATTCAGAATGATTTTAGATGAACATTTTGCTCTGCTGCATAAAAACATGGGGGGTATGGGGTGAGGTTTGTTAGTCCAGAATAAATATCTTAATTAAAATGTGCAAAGGCAGAATCAAATTTATATTAATGAACATCTGTTCAAATGTACATACATTACACTAACATAATATTTAGCCAAATGATCACATACTGATTATAGCTGTGGCTTTCAAGAAAAAATCACCCAAACTACCTCTACATATATTTTGCTGCATAATAATTTATTGCAACTGAATTTCTTTTATTTAATGTTTATTTTGTCATGCTGAAGTACTGAGATTGGATTAATTGATGTAATACATGGAAAAATATTAACGTGTTTCAGTTTTTCAGTGGTTTATACAAGTTCTACTGAGGCTGTACAATGTGTAAAATAAGAGAAATATTTATTAATCCCCATGATCCTGATTGAAAAAAACACTTGAATGCACAAATAATCACATCTTCATATGTGTCCCAAATTAACAAGACCCTTGAGATATAACTGCCCATCTGACTTTACTTGAAATGTGAGAATGGCAGAATACAGGGAAGGCTTCCAGTCTCCAAAGCTATGCCTCACCAGAACAGCACATACATGTATAAACTAGAACCAGAAAACTCTCCTAATACAGATACTCAAAAACATTGAAAAGAAGCGGTTTGGAAAAAGATGTGAAAACTCATGTAGCCTGCCCACTGTGTTATACCAGGGTGGGGTGGTGTAGCCCAAGGAAATTTATAGTGACATCCCTGTGCAATTTTTTTTCTGTGTCTGTAGGAAGGTCTCCTTCTTTCCATCATCTCAGAGGCTTGGCTTTGACTATGTTCATTTATCCTGTCACTCCACTGCCTAGCCAGCTATGCTTAAATAAAATGTGCTATATACTGTCACGATAAATGTCAAAAACCAGCCCACCATCTATACCAGATGTCAGTGAAAATGCTTGCATCTCCTGCAGAACCAGGATCAAGAAAATGTGTGAAGTGCATTGTTAAAACTATTGCTGAAATATGATCTATACTGGGAGCTGTAGCTATTTTCAAACTTTTCCTCTGGTATTCCTCTGTAAGATTTGCAAGAAAATCAAGCAGCTATCAATAAGTATGGATATTGCTACCTGAAGGAAGCTAACCTACCTGCTTTAATAAGCAAAGAATAAATATAGATAGTTTATACACTTTCATAGTTCCCTCAAAGACTCTCAACAGACATAAATCAGAATTTAGCGGTTTAACACGTGGCACCTGGAACGTCTGCAGAACTGAATCAAAGCTCAGACTAATCCACAAAGATGACATTTTAAATGTAAATATACAGAAATGCAGAATAATTTATAAAGGTTTATAGGCATATGATAGGCACAGTTTACTCTGTTTTAAATTTTATGAACTATGACATCAAATTACAGTGAAGAGAGTTATTTTGGAAAGTAGAGATATGTGTGGATTGCTCTTGCATCCAGTCATAGTAATGTAAACCTTGTCACCCTGTACTATTTTAAAACATTTTCAGGGGATTATTAGATTTTTTACAGTATCAGAATATGCCTCACAACTAGCAAGGTTTGCTTTCTTTACAGTAACTTAGATACAATTTCATGCAAAAGCCATTCTCACCTTTGTTTTAAAATAATCTTTATTTTATATCTGGAAATTACTTGTACAGTTTTGAAATAAATTAATGCAAATTAGGAGTTTAGATGTTAAATTTATTCTCGCACCTGTGAAATGCCTTCCTGAAGTTAAATTTACAGACTCTGAACTGTGACCCATGTTAGATGAAGGAAAGATTTAGACATGGTTGGTGCAGTTGTCAATTAATGTGTCATGCAATCTGTGTGACTACAGGTTAGTCATGCACGTTATTTTTCCTTCAAAATTTCATCTTTTTTTTTTTTTCAGAAAATATGGTTCAACTTTAGACTTTGATTTTATCTAGAATTTAGTCCTCTAGATTAAGTTTTTTGTTGTTGTTCTTTGGTTTTGTTTGTTTGTTCGAGGGAGTGTATGTGTGTGTGTGGGGGGGAGGGCTTAATTTAATTTTTATACGGTTTGCTACATAATTAGCGTTGTAAAAGACAAGATCTTATACCTCTTACACCTACCAATTTCTCCTCTGGGCAGGCAGCATTGTAAATTATTAAATAAAACTACAGACAGTGTCATGATAACTTTTAATGTGATGGTGAAGTGAGAGCATTGATCTTAGGTAATTTGAGTCAGAAAAATCTGAACAGGTAAACTATTTGTAACTTCTTTCAGCTGAATAGGAACATAAGTAATATTAGTAACAGAAAAAAAGGCCATCTGGTCCAGCTTGCCTGAGTTTGCTTGACTGGCTGATTATAATCTTAACCACCTGCTTTTCCATTGAGCCAGTCCTATCCTATTCCAGAAACAAATGTATCTGTCTTTTGTACACCTTTATAAATCTTTCCTTATAACTTTGATTATTCAGACCTTATGTGATCTTATAGCACAGGAGGTCCCAAAGTCTCAGAAGAGGCTGGGACTTTTATATCCTGGATGCTCAACAAATACACAGAAATAAATGTTCTGGTGAGGCCGCACCTCGAGTACTGTGTTCAGTTTTGGGCCCCTCGCTACAAGAAGGACATCGAGGTGCTTGAGCGGGTGCAGAGAAGGGCAACGAAGCTGGTGAGGGGCCTGGAGAACAAGTCCTACGAGGAGCGGCTGAGGGAGCTGGGCTTGTTCAGCCTGGAGAAGAGGAGGCTCAGGGGCGACCTTATCGCTCTCTATAGGTACCTCAAGGGAGGCTGTAGCGAGGTGGGGGTTGGTTTGTTCTCCCACGTGCCTGGTGACAGGATGAGGGGGAATGGGCTTAAGTTGAGCCAGGGGAGTTTTAGGTTAGATGTTAGGAAGAACTTCTTTACTGAAAGGGTTGTGAGGCATTGGAATAGGCTGCCCAGGGAAGTGGTGGAGTCACCATCCCTGGAAGTCTTCAAAAGACGTTTAGATGTAGAGCTTAGGGATATGGTTTAGTGGGGACTGCTAGCGTTAGGTCAGAGGTTGGACTCGATGATCTTGAGGTCTCTTCCAACCTAGAATTCTGTGATTCTGTGATTCTGTGATCTATGGGTTTGTAATCTACTTTCAGAGAAAGTATGTGGATGATTAGAAGAGGGATGTGATAAAATTAGGTGAATGTTTATGTGACAGTATGATTGGCTTGACGATTTACAAAATGCAAGTGTTTATTTTGCATTTAGGTTGAACAGGCACAAATACTATATATAATCTGTACCAATATCCTGCTAAGATATTTATTCTTTTATCCATTCTTTTTTCTGTGGTAGTAGAATGTTTCTTGTAATTTTCCTTGGGAACAAAGAGAGTTTTTAGGACTCTTCAGGTCTTTTTAGCAGTAGCAGAGGGAAGTTAACAGCAGCCTCATGAAGCTGCTGAGCCTCATATTTTCATCCTATAAACTAAGGAACAGAGATTACAGAATATTTACACAGATATTTATTGGTCTGCCCCTGTCTCTTAATTCTCCTGTCTTTTTACTGGAGGTAACCGCTACCAAGGCAGAGGTTAAATAATTAGAAATATGATTTAAATGAGTTCAAATTAATTTGAACTAGGTTCTCCAAATTATAACACTTTGATTATCTGGGTCTCAATTCTCTGGTATAAACGCCTAGCAATTCCTCTGACGTTTTGGCAAGGGCTACTCTTAGCCTGGACTGACACAGTTGTGCTGTGTCTCCCTCTGGCCACTGGTTACTGTTCAGCTGCTCCTCTTGGCTGAGCAACTGAAAGAAAGACTTCATCTATTGCTGAGGCCTTCCACTTCAGAATGTAAGTTAGCACTGGGATGAATATGGGGTAATCATTTAATTTACAGGCTTTGAGAGCTCCCATGCTGGGTGTAGAGATAATGGGTACTGGCATACATATAAAATATCTTATGAAATTATACATAAATACTTGCTGTTTGATATGTCTTAACACACTGTAAAAATTTGTACTTACAAGTATGTTTTCCATAAAAAAATCAACACATTGCAGATAAAGAGAAAGATTCTCTGTTTCCCTTTCCTCCCCCGCTAACTGTGGGAGGAGATTGGCTGTGGAATAACAGAAGTTTTTTGGTAGACTAGAGTTACGTTTGGCACAATCTGCCTAAAGAGGCCAACAACACTCTTGTTTTGGGTCAGCTCGTTTGACTAGCTATGGATTTTAACCAGAGATCTCCAAACCACAAAGAACCTTCTATTTTTATATTTAAAATAAAATACCCTACATTTGCCAGATAATAATGACACTTTATAAAACAGAAGAGGCTATTTTTCTTAGGCAGGTCTGTTTCCTATATACAATTTTAGTAGTTGAGGTAAGTCTGCAATCTTGTGTCTTGCACTTCATAGCTATAATGCTTATTTTTGTGTGTTTGGAAAGAGTAAAGTACCTAAGATTCATGTTATGTTGAAGTTTTAATCTCAGGTTGTTTTATAGCTTAGAGCAAACAGGTAAATGATAAAAAAATAATTACCTTACAGTGAGATACATTAAAATGTCATAATTAATCAGTTAAAAATCGTTCTTTTCCATACTTGGTGTTTTCTGTCTCTGAAATCCCTTCCTTTCTGTTAGCTCTGCTACTAATTATCCAGACACTAGCTATAGGTCTTTGAAGTCAGAAAGCACAACATCGGTCAGAAGACATGTGGCTGCAAAAACCAGTGAGCGTGTAGAAAGAGTGCCTTTACAGGTCAAGTGCTATAGCTGTTCTTTGACAAATCAGTCTGAATTAGCATCAGAGGAGCCTGTTGGTATTCCTACTCCCCCACATCTCCATCTTCATCTGTTAGCTGCTGTTGTTGCCAACCCTCATGTTAAACTCCTAGGCATGGAATCTGTGTCTGCATGCAATGTTGAAGCAGGTTTGGCCCCACAAACATTGCTACCAAAGCTTACAGCAAACACTGATATACAATTAATAATTACTAGATGAAGTCTGGCAGAGGAGCTTCTCTTGCAAATTTTATTTCCTCTTTCCCCAAAATATTTATATAAAGAAATCCCTCTGACTCATGGTCAATGTCCAAAAGACAGCATCAGAAAGCATCAATTAAAAGACTTTCTTGAAGGCCAGTTTATGCCTTTTGCTAAATGTGTTTGATCATATTGCTGTTGCCCCAGGGATGGCTTCAACATAAATATAAATCTACATTTGTGTAGAACTAATCTAAGCATGTCTTAGTTCCCTGCTGAAAGGACAGGGCAAGGAGTGGTGGGAGAGAGAACCTTGAAGACTGCAGTCTGTTGTTAGAGGTGTCCTCTAGATAGTCCTAGCTGGTAGATCTAGGGATGGGATGTAGAATATGACCTATCACCTGGCTGGGTAGAATACTGAGTCAAGCTTGCGTGCCCCCTTTCTTTTTCACTTTTAAATTAAGGCTGTGTGCTTTAAGTTGCCTCTTTATGTAATCTGTCCCTTTATGTAATCTGTCTATATGGCTTCCATATCCTTCTTGTTCAAATGATAAATGGAAAAGTTTATTGAAGTTTCAGCATGTTCAATAGTGCTCAGAACCAATCTGTTGTATGACAGATAACAATAAGTAGTTACTTGATGCACATAGAATATCTATGGTTAGTGATACACTTTTAGAAATGTGAGTGTAATGTAAGTATTGACAATGGTGATGCAAATGCAAATTTATTTTTGCACGTATCATATACACTGTAAATAAGCAATGGATCTATCACTGTAAAATAAGCTCACAGTATTACAGAACTATATTAGTTCTTTTTATTTCAAAGAAAAAGAATGTGAGACACTCGTAAAACAATGTATAAGTATGGGTGGCCTAGATGCCTGAAATAGAGTATGAAGTGTCTCCAGTGGTCTTTTGTTTTGAACTGTATATTTGAACTTGTGTCAAAATCTGTTAAAGGTAATGAATGGTTTTAAACCAAAATCAGTAAGCTATGGATCGCACCAATAGAGAGAGCACAAAACATATAAGTATTGCCTGAAATGTATGTCTATTTTTTTCTATGGTTTGTAAATCTGCAAACTGATGGGACCAAAGTTGAACATATATATATTTTTCCTAGTATATTTTAAAAGTTGATTTAAGGGATGTGGTGTGTCCTGGATGTTCCCCAGGCTTTCCTGATAGTCTTAGAAAACTTCAGTGGAATCCTTTGCAAATCTAATCTGCATTTCCACATATCTGTCATTCAGGATGTTGGTTAATAAATCATATGAAGTCTGCAGGAGAAAACTCGATAGAACTAATTCCTCGTTTACACGAGATAACTCCACTAATTTATCAGTGTTAATTCTTTCTGTATGTGACTTGGAAAAATGAAGAACAAAATAAATAAATACAGGAATCCAGCTACAAAGTGGAACTTACATGAAGGGCTCATGGATATTTCTTTTGAAAACTCTGTGCCTTTCAGTTTCGGGACTTTAATTCCTTCCAGTTCATCTTTTATTTTTCCCCTTTTTTTCCTCCCTTCCCCCCTCCTCCTCCCTTCCTATTTTTATACATTTCCCTAGCATTTTTGATTGTATTGTTCTGAGGGTCAAAAAGTGCTGAGTTAGTATCATTTATTGTTTTCTTCCTAATATTCTGCAGCTTTATGTTTCTTTAACGTATGCAAGCTCAGTTTTGAACATTGTGGGAAAAGGTTTCATTGGCATCCATTCTTGCCATTAAAGTGCTTCCCATCTGAATATTGCCTGCCAAAGTATGTGGTATCCTGCAGAGCAAGAGGATGAGGACATAGATTGCAATGAAGCTGAACAGTTTGCACTTCCTAACAGTGACACCAGACATCAATCTTGTGTAGAGACAGCCCAGAATACAGAAAAATAAGAACTCTTTTTAAAAAAAAAACTCTACCAAAAAAAAAAGAGAATTAAATTATTTTCTTTTCTTTTTTTTTTTTTTTTTCCATTTAATTCCAAAAGTTTTCTTCTAAGATTCTTCAAGATGAATATGTTTTCAAATTGCACAAGCTGACATTTCAGTGGCAGAGGCTTTTGGGGAAAAAAATAATATATATTATTTTTTTATATCCACACACATAAAGGATTTGGAGAAGGAAATTTATATATTGATAGGCTCTTTGAAGTAACTTTTTATTATTTACAGATTTTATTTAATTTAGTCTAATTTAGTTCTCTTTATCATCAAGCTAAGGAGCAGAGTGTTAATTTGGCCACAGCTAATGTGTTTCACACATTTATACTACAGTTTGACATCAGTATTCAGTAACACCAAGTTATATTATACAGTCTGGAAAGATTGCCAGTGCTGCAATCAGCCATATTTGGAGAAGACTGAGTCAAGTCTGCAGCTTGTATGAAGTGGCATAGCTCTATGAAGTCTATTTGCACCAGCTGCTGAGGATCTTCTCCTTTACACAGGAAGTTGTTGCAGGTTTTTATTTTAATATATAAATCTAGTTTTACCAACAGAATGATTTATAGTTGGGCAATTAATGAGCCATATGCTCCTCTTTGTAGTAAAAAAGGTGTGGAAAGAGCTAAGTGCTGCAAAAAGTTGCTACAGCAATGAACTGCAAAAGTTAATATATACCATGTCACTTAATCAGGAGGCTGTAGGGGTGTCAGGTGGGTAAATTTTGCTATAACCAGTAGGAATCCTCACTGAAGAAAAGGATAACTGAAAAAATTGGGCTAACTAATAGACTTATGCTGGAAAATGCATCATATGACTTAGGACTGTGTTCACAAACAGGATTTTTCGCTATGATTTAGGTATTCTTGAAGCTGCCATGGCACCATTTTTTTATTACTTCATATATTTTTTTCTAATTTGGAGCTGTTTTCAGACTATTACATCTAAAGAATCTCTTATGAAAGCCAGGACAGCCAGAAATCCAAACCTTTTACACCCAGGAACGCCTTGAAAGCAGCCCTGAGGAGAAGGACCTGAGGGTTCTTGATGAGAAGCTCAACTTGAGCTAGCAATGTGCACTTGCAGTTCAGAAAGCCAACTGTACCCTGGGCTGCATGAAACGCAGTGTCGCCAACTGGCTGAGGGAGGTGATTCTCCCCCTCTGCTCTGTTCTCATGAGACCCCAGTTGGACAAGTGTGTTCAGCTCTGAGGCCCCCAGCACAAGAAGGACATGGTAGTATTAGAATGAGCCCAAAGGAGGGCCACAAAGTTGATCAAGGGGCTAAAGCATCTCTCCTACGAAGACAAACTGAGGGAGCTGGGGTGGTTCAGCCTGAAGAAAAGGCTCCAGGGAGACACTTTAGCGATTTTCCAAGAACTAAAGGGGGTCTATGAGAAATCTGGGGAGGGACTCTTTGTCAGGAAGTGTAGTGATAAGACAAGGGAGAATGGGTTTACACTAATAAAGCATAGATTTAGATTAGACGTTAGGTAGGAAGAAGTTATTTATTCAGAAGGTGGTGAGGCACTGGAACAGGCTGCCCAAAGAAGCTGTGGATGCCTCATCCCTGGAAGTGTTCAAGGCCAGGTTGGATGGTGCTTTGAGCAACCCGGTGTCATGGTTCCGCTTGAGTGGGCAGCCGAGCTCCACCGCAGCCGCTCTCTCACTTCCCCTCCTCAAAGAGGAACTGGGAGAAAATACAATGAAAAGGGCTCAAAGGTTGAGATAAGGACAAGATCACACAGTAATTATTGTAATGGGCAAAACAGACTCAGCATAGGAAGATAGTAAGATTTATTGCTTATTACTAACAAGCTAGAGAAGTGAGAAACAAAAGAAACCAAAAGCACCTTCCCCCCATCCACCCTCTTCCACCTCCTCCCCCCGAACAGCGCGGGGGAATGGGGGTTATGGTCAGTCTACAGCGCTTCTTCTCTGCCGCTCCTTCTCGGCAACTCTCGTCCCCTGTGCTGTGGGGTCCCACCCACAGGATACAGTCCTTGATGAACTGATCTGACGTGGGCATCCTACAAGCAGCAGCTCTTCCAGAGCTGCTCCAGACACGGGTCCGTACCACGGGGTCCATCCCTCAGGAGCAAACTGCTCCAACTTGGGTCCCCCACAGGCAGCAGCTCCTGCCAGGTCACCTGCTCCTGCGTGGACTCCTCTCCACAGGCTACAGGTCCGGCCCAGAATCTGCTCCGGCAGGGGTCTTCCACAGGCGGCAGCCTCCGTCGGTGCAGGGCCACCTGCTCCACCATGGTCTCCTCCATGGGCTGCAGCGTGGAACCCTGCTCCACCGTGGTACTCCATGGGCTGCAGGGGGACATCCTGCTTCACCATGGTCCTCACCACAGGCTGCAGGGGACTTCTGCTCCAGCACCTGGAGCACCTCTCCCCCTCCTTCTTCACTGACCTTGGCACCTGCAAGGCTGTTCTTCACTCCTCTCACTCTCCCAGCTGCTGTGTGGCGCAGCATTTTTTTTCCCTGCCTTAAATATGCTCTCACAGAGGCACAAAACAACACTGCTTATTGGCTCAGCTCTGGTCAGCTGTGGGGCCCTTACCAAACATGGGGAAGCTTCTAGATCCTTCTCACAGAAACCACCTCTATGGCCCCCTGCTACCAAAACCTTGCCACATAAACCCACTACACCCGGTCTGGTGGAAGGTGCCCCTGCCCATGCTAGGGGTTTGGAAATGGATGATCTTTAACGTCCCTTCCAACCCAAACCATTCTATGATTCTGTGATTCTATGAGAGATGAGTAATTGTGTAACAGCTGCTGCCATCATGGTTTCTCATGGTCCAAATATACAGATCTTGAAACAGAGATTATCCAAAACACAGACAAACAAAACTTTGACTAGCCACAGAGCTCCTGCAAGCAAATAGAGAATTTGAACAATTGGCTCCAGAAAGGTGTGAGAAACAGGTTGTTCAGGCAAGTTGGTATAGAAGAACGTGTGTGAGACACAGCAGCATACTAAAAAATACTTGCCAAATGCTCAGTTATTTTCAAAGATTACACGTGCACACGTTGCTAAAGCTTCATTCATTCTTTGTATTTCTTAATTTTCTGAAAAATTTCTATTTGTCTTTGTGGTAGTGTCCAAATACAACATTAGCATGATGAAATTTCTTTGGGTCGTTTATCTTCTCCATATCTTTCCTCATGAAAGAATACACATTCATTTGTTATTAAAACTATGAGTGAAATCAGAGATGGAGTCAGTGTGAATTAACTTCTGAATTCTTACCTAATAAACTTTATTCTCTTGTGTTTTACCATGGCATGCATGGAGAGAGACTGTTCAGTTTCTAGAAACTATATGAAGAGCTTCTCACAGGCAATAGGTTAGGACTGACCTATTGCAATGAACTTATACATTAATGCAAACTAGAGTAAGAATATTACTTTGCAGGCAGCGTGATTCACACAGCTTAGCTTCTGATGGAATTATTCCTACTATAAGAGACAATGAGTCTGAGGAACTCTGTGGCTTTTTCTAGCCTTCCCAATGATATTCTATGCTTGTGAGCATGCCAAGAAATAGCACAGGGCACCTATGGGTTGGAAAGACCATTATTTTTGACCCAGCCAAGCTCGGCTTTTCTAACCATGTAGTACCTTTACAAATTCAGAAGTGTATGACAGTATAGTTCGCAATCCTCTTAGATTATTGCTATGAGGGTATATGATCTGGTCCATTGTTTGTTCTGGGTAGCATATGTAATACTTTGGCTTGTCTTGAGTCTTCCCACGTTTCCCTAGACCATTCTGCATCTTAAGTTTTTCAGATCTTATTGTGGATTTTTTGTGTGGGAGCAGTTTTGTGTTTTCAACTGGTATGGCAGCAGATCAAGCGGGAGGTTTTGGCTTGTGCACAGATTCTGGAGGCAGGTTTTGTAGAAGGTTGCTCCAGTTTTTGGCTTGTAAGCCATGGGAGCATATACCATGTATTACTCAATTGTAAGTTAGCCCACTCACTAAATATTTTGCTGACCACATACAGTAATTCAAGAGGGCTGAAAAACAGAGATAGTACTGAATAAAGCACAGAAAAAAACAAACAAACAAACAAACAAAAAAACACTACCACACATCTTACATCACGGAAGAATCAGATGCTGAATTTCTATTGAAAATTCTTAATTACATTGGTGGATTGCAACTCTGTATGTAGCGTGTCACATCGTAACATTACTTTCTGTTTGAGACTGCTTATTTGGTATTCCAAATGATTATCTATGCTGGAATTACCTGTGTAATAAAATATATTTCATTATAAAATGACCAAAGATGGTGCTGAGGCTGAAAAGGTGCTTCTGACTTGTTCCACTTATCCTCTTGAAACACAAACTCTGGTAGCAAAGGCTAACATAGTCTATTTTTCCTTTTATGCTAACTAGCAGCAGAACTCCTATTTTCTAATTGCTGAAAACTGGTCTGTGTCAGGCATACACACAGGTAGTGCTTTCCAATAAGAATGTGAAAAAGATTAAAGTCCAGAAAATTGTTTGAAGCTATACTGTGAATGATATCTAATTCATGACTCAATCCCAATTCTCCTTACAGGTAGTTTTTTGATTTCTGTGTGTGACTATCCCGAGAATGCAAATTACTAACATTTACTGTAGCCAAGGCCACAATGTAAGAAAAAGATCTTATTAAAAAAAAAAAAAAAAAAAAGGAAAAAAGAAAAAAGAAAGAAAGAAAGATGTGTGTTTCCCTGTATGTGCTCTTCTTTGTGTGTGGCATATATGTCTTCCAGATATTTCCTTGGATCTTATCCTGTTTTCTTTAAACCCATGCAGCTCTTTGCTTACATTAACATAACAGAGGGAATAATTTGTTCCTATAAGAATTAAATTTGTAATACAAAGGAAGTGGAGGCTTTTGGCAAATAACCTATCTTGCAACACTTACTGAACACTTAAATGAAAAACATCAAGCAAAGTTGGATCAGAAGAGCAAGAAAAGAGGGTCTACAGAATAAGCGTATAAAGATTTCTGTTTTCATGTGAGATAGAATGAATTTGAAGGTGACTTCTCAATTTTAATAAAGGCATTCACTCTGTGTCCCAGGACACAGTTCTTTAGCCAGCTTTTACAAAAAACAAACAAGCATTAATTGTATTTCCCAGTGACAAACCACTGGCTGTCTCAGTGTTTTTTCATCCAATGGAAATATAGAATCCAGCTGGGAAGGTGAATCTTTTAAAAAAAACACCTCCCTCTATGAGAATGGATTCATTCAAAGGTTTCAGAAGCATCAATGGAACAAATCAATTAGAGCGGGGCAGGAAGGTAGTGAGTAATCACGCAGTTGTTTTTTGAGTAAGTGAAGCTAGAGTTCAGTGAAGAAATTAAGTAGTATTCCTTCCTCTCTATTTTACCTTTATTGGGAGAGTAAAAGGCATATAGAAGGACTGGAAGTTTCACTTTCTAGGCCAATATCCTCCACTTTCTGGAGAATAGACTCATGACATGACCCCTTAACTACCACTTGTAGGTGAATGCAAGACCGAGTACCTGCATTTGAGTATCAGCAGGTCACAGCTGCTCTAAGAAGTAGCAGTTGTCATGCTGGGGTTAGCAGGGGCCACACTGGGTGAGGGGTTTCTTGCCATTTGCTTGTTTTTGTGAAGTTCATCACAAAGTGTTAACCTGTGGCATAGGACAAGTAATATTCCTGTCTTAGTTTATACCCAGTTCAATTCAACACTGAATCTTGTAAGAGGTGTCAAGCATAGTCAAACTGAATGTTTTGTTTAATTTTAACTGGATGCTAAGGGGAAACTTTGCCCTGTTTGCTTAGCTACAATCAGTGTTGACTTAAAGAGAACAGAGACTATACGAGACTATATGGAAACATTCCTAAACTATCTGTTTGTTGGTAGGTGTTTCGTTTGTTTGTTTTTCTTCCCAGTTTATCTTATGTCCAGAAATTCAGATGTAATTAGGTTACAAAGAAATTACCAACCATCAGATCTTTACCATGTCAATTATTTTGAGGATTGTGAAAAATGTCTGTTTTCAATGACATGGCTCCTTGAAATTACAATGGGGTATTTTGGCAAATATATTTTCTCCAGTTGTTAATCAAAATGTAGTGGGATGTGGAAATCACTGAAAGCTGTGGAAATGAACAACAACAAAGGCTCATTTTGAACTTCCCACGTCATGTATTCTTAAAGAGAAATCTTATGTGTATGGTGACCAGTTTCTGTCACCACAAGGGAAATACTTCAGTGGTGAAATATGGCCCAGGTGTTGGATCTATCTTTTAGTCCCATTGAAAGGGATTTGATTAATGCCAAAACAGAAAATCTGAAGTAGAAAAAAAAAATAAAAAAATAAAGCTAAGTGGAATCATTCATACCACTGTGATACGGTTGTGATGGTGTGTGAAACTGAATTTTTATGTATTACTTGTAATGAGGAGGGAAGAAGGGGGGTGGAGGAAATGATAACATCTTCTCTTCAGCTTTTCCAAAAGGAAGAAAGATTAAAGTGGGAAGGAAATTTAGTAGTCTCCTTCTGCATAATGAAGACCTATGTCTAATAGAAGATAAAGATGGCATTTTCATTTCAGGTAGTTCTGTGAAAAGTTATACAAATTATAACCTAGCACAGCAAGGGTCTCCTTTGATGGTATGGATTTTCTTGTGTTTTGTTGGATGGAAACCTGATGTGCTGTTTGGATACAGGGAAGAACAGAACAACATCTTACTACTGGAGTTAATTATTGCTTAATACATTGCTGTTATCACTGTGCAGAATCAGTGAATTTTTTCACTTGCTAGACAATATAAATCCTGAAATAATCAGCCTGTAATTTTACAAGAGAATGAATGGTACCATCTAAATAGAAGGAAAGAAAATTGATGCTAGAATGTTCTGGATGATGGACTGGTTATCATCTGGCCCTCAGTTTTTCTCTCTAGCTCTTCAAGTCTACACAGACTCATACATGCAATTACTAAAATCAGAGGGCTGAGAGTAGTTTGGAGATTTGTATCGTAACCCTAAAGGAAAATAAAAAATTGTCTTTTGTACTATTATCATTAGTCTGATATATGAATTCTATTGATAAAAGAAAGAAAATGAGAGGCTGAGGGAACTGGATCAGAGAGTAGGAGGGGACCTAAAAGTAGCTTTGCAGCATAGATGAAACATCTTTTGTCAAGAAGATAGAGCCAGGCTTTTTGCAGAAGTGCGTGGTGGGAAGACAAGAGACGATGGAGAAGAAAACAGGTTCTGGCTGTATGTAAGAAAAAAACTTTTCCTCAGTGAGGACAATCAGGAACATGTTATGGAGAGAGTTTGTATGGTTTCTGTCTTCAGAGGTTTCCAAGACCCAGCTAACCCTCAGAAACCTCATAGTTGTTCTTGTTGTGAACAGGAGGTTAGACTAGATATCTCTTCTAGTCCTTTACAGCATGAATTATCCTATGATTCTATGATGTTAATTCTCCTGAATCAAAAATAGAGGTTTTGTGCTTTTTTTTTTTTTTTTTTATAATTTTGTATACTAATTATATTGACTTAGAAAACAGTCAAAATTTCATTAGAGCATTGTCTACATGACAATTCCATTGCCTACTTTTATTCCTGTGTCTTCACTTATGAATTTAAACTGGAGAGATATAAAAAAAACCTACTATAATACTTCCTGGTTTGTATGTGGATTTCTTAAAAAAAAAAAAAAAGTTTCAAAATTAGCTGTATCTCACTCTTGCTCTCCTTTTTGGTCATTATATAGTAACAAACATGAGAAAATGCACAAGACGGTCTTTTATAATTTCATTCTAATTCAAATAACGTTTTTCTTTTTATTTCAAGTAATCATTATTACATATGAATGAAAAAGTGAAAGCACAACCCTTTTATAGACCCAAACTTTTCTGTTTCTGTTTTGGATAGTTAGTAAGCAATCAGGTGTATTCTTTGATGAATGCTTCGTCTGTTTCTTACATTTGTAGGAAGTAATGGCTATAATTATTTTTAATGTCCTAATGGTTACAGACTGAGTTTTGGGGTGATCCATTTCACGCTTATTTATTATGTTATTTTTCTGCTCAAATAAAAGTTATAGATAATCAGTTTCTTCCCATTAATACTGAGGACAAAAAATATTTCTGATCATCAGCGCTGTTAGGTCAAGGAATTTAACATAGACTGTGCAACTGGTGTCAGCAAAAAGAGGATTAAGGAGAAGAATTTAATTCATTTAACTGTAGCAGAAAAAGTCAGAAATGGCCTAAGCAGTTAATTGCTTGTGACATAATTGTTTGTTTATGTCTCTAATATTCCTGTGGTACATTTTTGAATGATAGATCATTTAAGTTGACTGGCACATCTGAAAGATTAACATTATACCAATATTCAGTTACCTTGTTCCGTAACTTAGCTAGTGTAAGAGGCAGTTTAACTGAAAAATGAATGCTAATAAAGTGCCTGTTTAGTAATTCATTTTGAAAACCGTTTGACCTTAACTAGAATGAAAGTAGACTGTAAAAATCATCATAGATTCCCTTCCTTGAACTTTTCACAATGCTGAAAAATGACTGAGGGAAAGAAGCAAGATCCAGTTACTGTACCCTGTTTGTACAGCTGTACTTCATTGAGTGGAGGCTTGTGTTACACACAGTTTGTGATAGGAAGTAAATGCTTTTAAAACAACTAAGGAGACAGGTCTTTAACCTCCACCTTTTCAGATGCTTTATTCACTCATTTAGCTTCTGTCGAGGTCTTGGGAAACGTTTCAAATACAAATTATTATTGAGTACTGAAGCTCACCTGAATAATTCATCTCCTAGTGAGCTCATTAGAGAGAGAAGTTAAGATTTTTTTATATATATATATTTTATTTATTTATTTATTATTATAATTATTATTAGAGATAGAGATTACTAATTATTGATACAGAGAACATTTGCTGTTTCAGGGACAAATACGTTTAAAGGAAGAATTCTCAGACTGAATATTAAATGAGGTTTATGATAGATGAAGATAGAGTTTTAATTCAGCAATGGTAATGATTTTCAAGGACTTAGAGGACATTCAGAAATGATGTTGTCATGTAGTCTGTCAAAAATCCATCAAAGTTCATTGTATTTTAAAATTTTAATTTCTAACGTAAGGCTTTTAACTCCTGTTACAAGACTGTTCAGTCATATTAAATGGTGAAGACATTTTAAGATTCTTTAAGGGGATTTTTTGGCAGTGCTTCAAATTACAAGAACATGTTAATCACCAGACCTAAACTGTTTGATGTAAGCTTGGCACTAGATAATTTCAGGCATTTACACACTATAAGGTCATTCTGTGAATTAATTTCAAATATCTGCCAAGGGCACTTCTCTAATTGCTCTGGTGTAAGAAGTCAGTGGCAATGGCAGCATGCAGTTGATGGTCAGCTAGATAACTTTTAATTTCTGTAATCAGCTGAGGCTGTGTATATTTCATCCTTTGAAATATATGTGACCTTGAATTTAGTTTCATTATAAATATATATTATATAAATATATATATACTGCTATATAATGCCAAAAAAACACATTATTTTGTCTTCATTAACCACCCATTTTCACATTTTGCTATAATTAATGTCTTCTTCATAGCTTGTAGCACTATATCTGATGGCCGTGAACATTCCTGGCTTTCATTTCTGTTGATAACCTCCCACTTAAGACTGGTCAGATATAATTATTTACTGCAATGAGGCCACTCCAATGAGGCACTTAAAGGGAAAATGCCTTCATTTAATTTAATCCAAAATTAGGATTTTGAAATATTCTTCTTCATTTTAGTACATCAGAGGTCTCATGACTTCATAACACAACTAAAATTAGTTTTACCCTTATTCCAGCAACTTTTTAGAACCACAACACAATAGAGTAACTGCTCTCCTTTAGCTGAATCTGGAGTTTCCAGCAGTTTTGAGCAAACAACCATTTGTTTTTCCATTTGTGGAAAAGCAGTGGGCAGGCAATAGTTGCGTTTCATGGTCTGGGGTACAAGTGGACTTGAAGATTTATGTGATTTTATGTGAAAACCATAAGCATAACAGTAGATATCAGTTAAGTTGTTTAAACAGTCAGCTGACATTTAACCCAGTCTAACCAAACTCATCACTGGACATTAGTTTTTATTTCCTGCTATACTATGTTATATTATGGTAAATTGTAAATTGGCATTGTATTATGGCAAAGAGTAAATTGGGGATTTAGTTCCTTTTAGCTTAAGGAAAAAAAAAAAAAAAAAAAAAGCCATAGGAAACAAATGTTGCTTTGTTCTCTGGTATATGCCTCATTAGAAATTATGTGTTTTGCAGAGGTTAACATACTGTGGGCAGCACACCAGGTACATCATAGTTCTGAAGATTACAATTTATTCACGGCTTTGAGACAATCTGTACTGCAGAAATACACCTCCTGGGTAAGTTGCACAAGATTTGAAAAACAACTTAATATCACCAAGATTTAGTAAAAGTGAAAATATTTCCCTTCAAATAAAAACATGTAAATTATTTTATACGTTAAACACTGAAAAGCACAGATGACTTTCAGATTCTTCAGTTTCATAAGCTTTAAAAGTACATTCATTTTATAGCAAACTTGAAAAGTGATACACTGATTAATTTTAAGAAGGGTAATTTTAACTCTTTCATAAATTCATAACTTTCCAGGAAAAATGTGACTTTTTAAAAACATTATTTAGTTATTCATGCATCAGTGCAGGAGAAGATCAGAATATAGTATAACTACTCTAGAATATGTCCATGTAGCTGAAAGGAGCAGAGAAATAAGAAAAGATTGCTTTGGACGTGCAAACAGATTTATTTTTGTATCTGCTCATGTCATACATCAGCACTCCAGTAAGTCAAAGAAATATGCCGCCACTTTTATCTAGCTTTATTTCAGACAAAATGTATTGTAAATAATGATCTGTGTATGCATCAAATAGAAATTAAGATAAGTACTCATTTAAAGATTTAATTGAGAATACTATCCAGTTTTGGGCACAAGGTAACTGCTGCTTTTTATCAGCTGCTCTCTCATATTCTCTTATGACTGCTTTTTTAAACTCATTGTGGTTTCTTAGTGTTGTTTTTTTTTTTTTCTTTTCATTTTTTTGGTTGTTTTTGAAGTATAAAAACTTCAAAATTCGAACTCTTAGGATTAAATTTCAGAAGTAATTTTAAATATATTTTTATAGATAGAAAATACATAAAAGCTGTCCTGCAGTGAGATATAATGGTGGAATAAACATACAGTCCTCTGTGAATCTCTATGACTAGCCTATGAGCAAATGACTCAAACCCAAGCGTGTGCACTCACAAAAATCCAAATCCAGTGCAGCTCCATTAACTTCAATGAAGTTTGGATTTATGTTCACATAACTGAGAATGGGTTTAGCCTGTTGTTCTTAGTTGTTTCAAGCATATAACATTAGATAAGTTTAAGCAGTAGGTTCCAAAAAAGAATTGAGCTTTTCTAGAACTTGTGAAAACTCTCTCTTAGTTTTGCTTCTTAAAATATTCTCTGTAAATTATTATTTTTATTCATAAAATAGTCATCTGATTTTAGTACCAGTGCTGCAGATTTAAATGGCCATTATGAACAATAGTCAAAGTATCTCTGTCACAGCCCCACTTTCTGTGTAAGTACTGCCATGTTAAAGATTTAACTTTGAACATTTTACCCATTGGGACCATATGTACAAACGCTTAACAAAAACAATAATTCAAAAAAGACAGAAAGCCTGTGTGTGTACATATGGGTATGTTTATGAGTATTTTGTCTGCCTGAGTGGTTTTGAGGGTGATACCTCAGAGAGTACAAAATATTGAGGAAGGCCAAGGCATCTGGCCATCTTAGGTTCTAGAGACCATCCTCAGGACCACACTAGTACCACTTGTCAAATAATATATGTGTATTTAAAATTGATTGGTTTTGAACAAAGGGAAAACAACATAGAATCTATAATACTTTTGTGTGCAGTTTTTTTCTGCCAATATTTTATATTAACCAACACATTTTGTTAGTATAAATATGGGGATTTTCCTCTCCCCATAACTTTTGGAGAAAGAAAACTACTACACCTTTCAAAGCCTAAATGTGCACAAGCACTATTCCTGCTAATTCTTGCACTTTTTTTTTTTTTTTTTTGGACTGCCAGACTTGTCCAGAACCACATAGATGCTTCAAAGCTGAAACCCAGTGAAATCTTTAGTTATTCTCTGGGAATGATTTATGTCACTGAATCTGTACTGTTGAATGCAGCTTCAGATCCAGTTTTGTGGACGCTGTGAGAAAGTTGTGGTGGATGATGTGGGATTTTAAGACTGTTCTGTTGCCAGCTATGTATGTGTTTTAAGTTAAGGAGTATAAGATAAATAAATTAGAATATCAGTCTCTATGGGTTGTGCTTGTGCTGACTAGATGTAGAGCTTAGGGAAATGGTTTAGTGGGGACTGTTAGCGTTAGGTCAGAGGTTGGACTCGATGATCTTGAGGTCTCTTCCAACCTAGAAAATTCTGTGATTCTGTGATTCTGTGACTGAAAAGATTTGAAATGAAAAAGAGAAAAGTGTGCTTTAACTACAATCAGTGGTGTGAAATGTACTCTTGAAATTGGAACCAAATGTCTATTACTTCATGTCATTTGCACACAAAACATTTCCCTTTGTCCAGTAGAGGAGAGATGATGCAGACCTAGTGTTAGACCAAGAGATGGTTTTGAAGCCCATTTGGGGAGGAAGTAGATGGAAAGAATGTATATTCATTTTTAAGAGAACATCAGGATGCTAAGGTTGTATGCCTTTTTGCTATTGATGAAGCACCTAGTTGAAGTGTAATTGTGATAATAACTTGATAGTTTTAAACTGTACTAAGGTTTCAATTATGCTCTGTTGATTTTAATTCAGTGGAAATGTTTGTATATAAATTTCAAAAAGGTAATGGGTAACACTTTTTTCCAGCACAGAATCACAAATTTGACTTCTTTTCTATTGAGGAGTCTGACAGGTCTTGGATCTGTAAAGGATGCTTTTATTATATTTACCTTTATTTCCTGAGGAATCATCACAAAAGTATACCCCAATGTGAGCTGCCATGGAGGCAGTTTTCCTGTGGATCCTCACTGTGCCCCACAACCCCTTTGCTTTGTGCTGATGGTGAGCCTGAAAGATCAACAGGTAGCCCCAGAGACACGTCCTGGAGAGAGGTGGGCTCAGCACTGGATCTGTGCAGGAAACAGCCCTTCTGCTAAACCTCAGGATCTTCAGACTTTTCCCTTTCTTTCTTTGTGGAAGCATTCATAAGCTTTTGCTTACAAAAGAGAGACAGAAAAATAGGTCATGACCAATTCAGAGAGCATGTAATAATGTGGTGGACACACATCCTTCCAAAAGGGCCGATGCTTTAATTCTTGAGGCATAGTTGTGATGCAGCAGCCCCAGATATAAATTCCTCTCCACCCTGTCAGTAAGTGCCTTTCCCATCAGGTTATCAGTTACTGTGGCTGTGCCTCAATCTCTGTTGCTGAACCCACAAGTGCGAAAAGATCTATGAGTGTGATAAATATTTTTTCTTGAGTTTTGACCAGAAATTCCATCTTTGAGCCAGGAAATATTTTCTCCTACAGATTAGTGAAAGCTGGTATGTTCCCATGAAATGTTTTGATTTGGTGAATTGGCATTTCCAGTGAAAAAGTACTTAGGGATTTTTTTTTTTTTTAACTGACATTGATCTTGTTGCAGTGGAACCATAAGTAGGAGACTTATTTTTTTATTTTTAATTTTTTAAGAGTAGTTTTCATTTCTCCCTACGGGTTCTGATTTTGTGAATGACCTTTCAAATCCTTTCTGTCCTTTTTTACGTTTCTATAAATACATCAACACAAAAAGGAGGACTAAGGAGAATCTCCATCCTTTACTGGATGCGGGGGGAAACTTAGTTACAAGAGATGAGGAACAGGCGGAGGTGCTCAATGCCTTCTTTGCCTCAGTCTTTAGCGGCAATACCGGTTGTTCTCTGGATACTCAGTACCCTGAGCTGGTGGAAGGGGATGGGGAGCAGGATGTGGCCCTCACTATCCATGAAGAACTGGTTGGTGACCTGCTACGGCACTTGGATGTGCACAAGTCGATGGGGCCGGATGGGATCCACCCAAGGGTACTGAGAGAACTGGCAGAGGAGCTGGCCAAGCCACTGTCCATCATTTATCAGCAGTCCTGGTGATCGGGGGAGGTCCCAGTTGACTGGTGGCTAGCAAATGTGACACCCATCTACAAGAAGGGCCGGAGGGCAGACCTGGGAAACTACGGGCCTGTCAGTTTGACCTCAGTGCCAGGGAAGCTCATGGAGCAGATCCTCCTAAGAGTCATCACGCAGCACTTGCAGGGCAAGCAGGCGATCAGGCCCAGTCAGCATGGGTTTATGAAAGGCAGATCCTGCTTGACGAACCTGATCTCCTTCTATGACAAAGTGACATTCTGGGTGGACGAGGGAAAGGCTGTGGATGTGGTCTACCTTGACTTCAGCAAGGCTTTTGACACCGTCTCCCACAGCATTCTCCTCAAGAAACTGGCTGCTCTTGACTTGGACTGGCGCACGCTTCATTGGGTTAGAAACTGGCTGGATAGCCGGGCCCAAAGAGTCGTGGTGAATGGAGTCAAGTCCAGTTGGAGGCCAGTCACTAGTGGCATCCCCCAGGGCTCGGTGCTGGGGCCGGTCCTCTTTAATATCTTCATCGATGATCTGGACGAGGGCATTGAGTGCACCCTCAGTAAGTTCGCAGATGACACCAAGTTAGGTGCGTGTGTCGATCTGCTTGAGGGTAGGAAAGCTCTGCAGGAGGATCTGGATAGGCTGCACCGATGGGCTGAGGTCAACTGCATGAAGTTCAACAAGGCCAAGTGCCGGGTCCTGCACCTGGGGCGCAATAACCCCAAGCAGAGCTACAGGCTGGGAGAGGAATGGTTGGAAAGCTGCCAGGCAGAGAAGGACCTGGGAGTGATCGGTTTATAGTCGGCTGAATATGAGCCAGCAGTGTGCTCAGGTGGCCAAGAAGGCCAACGGCATCCTGGCTTGTATCAGAAACAGTGTGACCAGCAGGGCTAGGGAGGTGATCGTCCCCCTGTACTCAGCTCTGGTGAGGCCGCACCTCGAGTACTGCGTTCAGTTTTGGGCCCCTCGCTACAAGAAGGACATCAAGGTGCTTGAGCGGGTGCAGAGAAGGGCAACGAAGCTGGTGAGGGGCCTGGAGAACAAGTCCTACGAGGAGCGGCTGAGGGAGCTGGGCTTGTTCAGCCTGGAGAAGAGGAGGCTCAGGGGCGACCTTATCGCTCTCTATAGGTACCTCAAGGGAGGCTGTAGTGAGGTGGGGGTTGGTTTGTTCTCCCACGTGCCTGGTGACAGGACGAGGGGATGGGCTAAAGTTGCACCAGGGGAGTTTTAGGTTAGATGTTAGGAAGAACTTCTTTACTGAAAGGGTTGTGAGGCATGGGAACAGGCTGCCCAGGGAAGTGGTGGAGTCACCATCCCTGGAAGTCTTCAAAAGACGTTTAGATGTAGAGCTTAGGGATATGGTTTAGTGGGGACTGCTAGCGTTAGGTCAGAGGTTGGACTCGATGATCTTGAGGTCTCTTCCAACCTAGAAATTCTGTGATTTTGTGATTCTGTGATTCTGTCCAAAATTAAGTTTACATTGCAAGGAAACATGAGGCAGTTAGGAAAGCATTCTCCCTTGTCAATCTGAAATTTACCTATACATTTATATAAAATTTTCCTCATCTCACAACTTAGGAGGTGGTAGCAGTACTTAGAAGTACTTCTAAGTAGTACTTCTAGTACTTATTGAATATGAACCTTCCTTTGCCTGAGTCACCTGTAAATACGGTCAAATTGCATATGTTAATTTTAGGGAAAAAGCATATAATTTTTAACTCTATTTTAAATCCAGCAACCAATTCCATGCATGATCTGAACACAATTTTGTTTTGTTTTGTTTTGTTTTTTATTTTATTATTTTTATTTTTTATTTTTATTTTATTTTCAACTTTCTTTCCATTCCTTTTGAAAATTTCCTAGTTTTATCATGTCATTAGACAGGTACAAGCAGTAATAAGAGAAAACTGCATTAGCTTTACCAGCCGTGTGTCCTACTTCTTCATTGGCTTCATTGCAAGATGACCTTTGAGAAAAACCATGCCAGCACCCTAGATGTTGTGAGACAAATATCTTCCAATCTTTTCTTTTTAGAGCTTCCCCCACTTTTAATAATTAAATACTAAGAGGGCTAAGGTTGGTGGCAGGAAGCCAAAGGATCTCAGACAAGAGACTGACTCTATGTCAGTGTTGAGGTTATTTCTTCTAAATTGTGGGAGATTTACAGAATCACAGAATCACACAGAATTTCTAGGTTGGAGGAGACCTCAAGATCATCGAGTCCAACCTCTGACCTAACGCTAACAGTCCCCACTAAACCTAAGCTCTACATCTAAACGTCTTTTAAAGACTTCCAGGGATGGTGACTCCACCACTTCCCTGGGCAGACTGTTCCAATGCCTAACAACCCTTTCGGTAAAGAAGTTCTTCCTAACATCTAACCTAAAACTCCCCTGGCGCAACTTTAGCCCATTCCCCCTCGTCCTGTCACCAGGCACGTGGGAGAACAAACCAACCCCCACCTCACTACAGCCTCCTTTGAGGTATCTATAGAGAGCAATAAGGTCGCCCCTGAGCCTCCTTTTCTCCAGGCTGAACAAGCCCAGCTCCCTCAGCCGCTCCTCGTAGGACTTGTTCTCTTACACTGGATTTCTGTCTCAGATCATGGAGAATCATGTGTTAGAAAATAGTTCTTTTATTTGGTGCATAAGATCTGCATTAAATATTTAACTAATACATACCTCTACTCCAAAATTTCATGCCTAAATGAAATTTCATGCCACCTTCGATGGCATTTACTAGCTCCCACCTTCAGTAAGAGCTGATATGAACTCTTGTGAGTTTAACTAGACCAAATGATTCTTAGGGATTGAATGTGAAAATTTCACATGAATATATTTTCTTTTTTTGTTGTTTGTTTCATAAATATTTCAGAAGTGCTTCAGTCTTCAAGGATCAGACTGATTAAAACAAGGTTTCTTTCCAGTGCTTTGGTCTTGTTCCAGTGTTGAAGCCAGCAGACCAAGCTGGGATTGGAGGGCCTTAGTACTCTTGACAGTGAGAAACTACTGTGGTGATTTTCTCCAGAGCATCAGTCACATCAAAGGGATGGGGATGCATTTGTTTCATAGCCCCAGCTTGATGTCTTACCTAATGGGTAGATCTCTTGACAAAAACTGTGGGAATTTCATAATTAAATACTGTATAATACATGTACGTGCCATTTTTTTTTGCAGACCTATGCTAAAAGAATTTAAGACAGGGCTCAGGAGGCCTGTCGTGGCTATCTTATTGCTTTCTCTGATATTCAAAGAGTTGATTTTGTGAGAAGGACAATAGGAATTTGAATCTGTGCTTTAGGGAAGGATTAATTTCTCAGAGCAGCTGGTGTAACACAAGGTAAGGTAGAAAAAAAGAAAAAAAAAACAAACAAAACAACAAAACACCTTTGCTCTGATGAAAGAAGACTGACTTCTTAACATGTGAATGTCTTGTAAGTCTCATCCTATTGCTCAGCCAGTTAAGAAACTATTTGTGAAATTACTGGGACTCCACTCTGTAAGAAAACATTGTTTCCTAAGGAGGTAATTTGCTGAAACTATTTTCATGCCAGCACATCTTTAGAACCCAGCAATATATCAGGGCATCAAGAGAGATGCTGTGAGGAAGTTAGGGTGAGAAATTATAATTAATTTTGAAAGTGGAGCAAAGTGCCTTACCCTCATGATGCTCATGGAGGGAGTTCAGATGGAAAGGCTATAATGCTATAAATTCCCACCTTGCTTATTCTGTGATAATTCTCCCCTTTAAGTAAAGCCTTCATGTCAAGGATACGTTGCTGCATGCTACATATAGTGCAAAGAATAAATGTCTCATCTCAGGATTTTTAAGTTCTTTTCTTGATTTTGCTGCTTGCTCTCTTTATGACTTTTGGTAAATCACTTTCACTGAAATTTGTCCCACCTGCTATTCCATGTCTAGCAGTAACATAATAATCAGTATGTACTCTATATAATGTCCACATTACAGAGGTTTTAGAAGATGAAATTAAATGATCTTATGCAGTGCTTTGAGCTCCTGAAATTGTACTTCATTATATCACCACAACTTTAGTGCGATAAATATAATGTATATTTTCTTTTTAATTTTTCAGATGTTCAACTTGCCAATGGCTCTTTTCATTCCACCATCAGTGTTTGCTGTTCATCTACAGTTTAATCTACTTTACCAGTTTTGGATACATACAGAGGTAAACTAGGTTTTTAAGCCATACCTAAACAGTTAGCCTGGAGCAGTGTCCTGGAAATCTACTAGCAGCTGATTTATTGTGTAAGAAAAATCTTTGTCTGAATTCTTTAAGGAGAAACATCTGTTCATTTTTATTCCTTTTGCTGAATATATATTGCTAAGTTTATAAGAAGCAATGAGGCCAGTTGGTCCCAATTAGATTAAAAATAATAATAATAATAACTGTAAGGAATCAGAACTTTTTAATATTTTAATACAATATTTTCCTGTCTTGCAGCTTATTAAATATTTCTGGCAGATACTGAAACTGATTTTATTTCTAAGATAAATATTTTAGAGAAAAATATCCAAACTACAGTACTTCTTAAAGACCATTTAGAGTTAAAACTTAAGATATTGTTTCCTTTTTAATGCAAGTAGTTCTCAGATGAAAAATGTTATTTAGTTATCTAATAGCTATTTGCTTATGACTACACCTATTTATTTGTTTTGTGGGTATATAGGCAAAATGTATTTTACATACATATAGAGTTAATTACCCAGTGTAATTTGTAAGTAGTTTTCCATACTTCTCAGGTAGTTGGACAGCCTTTCATTCTCACTACAGTAGAGGTGTTTAAAGGTTTTGCATGTTATATGGCAGTAGCATGTATGTCAGTAGCCCCTGCTGGGCTGCAGGCTAATTACCTCTGCAACCCTCTTACTCCCTTGATTACTCTCACTACTCAGATGCTTTTTTCCCTCTGTAGTTTCATTATGCCATCTATAGGAAATTTATTTTGGAAAAACATATATATATTTTTATTTGCTATTTTTTTAAATACTGTTTTTATTTTCTCTTTTCTGTGTGCTTGCTTAACAAAAAAAAAAAAAGAACAATAATAATAATTAAAAAAAATAATAATAATAAAACTAAGATGTACTTAAAACTACTAAGTACTTACAGTGGCCCAATAACAAACTTCTACTGTTGGCATTACAGTTCTATTGGGCAAATTTCTAAAACCATTAATATGTGTCTCACATTAGAGGAAATTTTCATAGTGTATGTGCAAGTGTAAGTTTAGACCATAGTCTAAACAGGAATAAATTTCAGTCACAATAAAATGATAAGTACCCTTTACTACTAAATTATTGTATCAGTAGGAAAACAATGTATCTTTTATACTGATCCAATTGATCTAATCATAGATCTTTGTTTACAAAGGAGATATTCTTAATGTTGATATTGTTGAATTTGTAGTGCAAATGAAATCAACTGAAAAATGTTGAAGTTAGGCTTTAAGATCAAAACTGATGTCAAAACAGAAATAGGGTTACACCACTTATTAACATGTTTCCTGCTCTCAAGGACAAGGACCTAACAGACAAAAGAAGGGAAAGCAAGGGAAATAACAGCAGCTATTGTAGCCATGGAGGTTTATATTAGCCAGTATTTTTGATGAAGTTAAACTGATGTTTAACAATTACACTTTTTGTGTGTGTGTGTGTGTGTGTGTGATAACTGCTACAATTCAACTGTTTTAGAGGTTTGACATCTCTGATATTTTTTCAAATAGTCATTTTACTGAATTTTAACAGTATCTTACATTCTACTAAAACAAAAATCATTTATGTAATTCCCAGTTCCATCATAGTTCCTCAACATAGCTCCTCAACAATGCGGGCCTGCCACATTATGGAAAATGTGATCCTGGTTCAGTGACTGCTGCTAAACCTTCATCTGAACACTACGAGATTCATCATCTCCAGCTGCTCTGGGAGCCTGTGCTGGCTGCTGATACAGTGTGGCACTTTGTGTCATTAGGGGGTCCAGTGGAGATGCCTTTCATCAGTCATATTCTGCCACTAGAAGATGTAATAGTTTTCTTAAATTGTTTTCCAAAATGCAAGAGGATTTGTTAACAAATGATCAATTTATCCTCAGATTTCTATTACTACTTATCAGTATTCGTATTTCCTTAGGCAGAATTTGGGCCTATATTGACTAGTCAAGAATGTTTGGAAACCATAACTTCACTACTTTCAATTACACATCTTCGTCCTTCAGAAAAATAAAATCTAGTAAGATACAGTAAAAACGCTTTGTTCTATAGTAATCGATTTCTTTTTTTCATCACACTGAATGTCTTGTGCACAATTTAATGTTTTATGAAAGAAAAGATACATGATATTTAAATAATAGGAAACAAAAATTGTATGAAACTTCCTGAGGGAAGATATTTTATTTCAGTCTAGCTAGGTTTGAGTTTTTGCTGTTGTTGTTTAAAGAAATAACTCAAATTGAATTTAATAATTAAAAATAATTATTGTGCTTTGCTGAACCTTTGTATGTCATGTTTCAGCCTAGAGCGAACATTCATAGCCAAAGTATGATCCCTTATATTTTCCCAAACTTTAACTTGTTGTTTCAAGGCACTGAAAGGGCTGCTGCCGGGAAAGTTAACATTCCAGCCAGACCCAGTACAACAATGTTCAGAGAAGTTTCCTGTATTAACGCTTTGGCCTTCTTCAATATTTATCATGTCAATTTTTTTTCTTCTTTCCTATTAGAATATCAGGCATGGTCCATTTCATTTTAACTCAGGTAGCTCATATATTCCTTCATAGACAGTATACCGAATCACAAATATCAAAAGTACCTACTTTTTGTCTCAGACTTCCCTAGTTCCCGTATATTCGGTAAGCTGTTGACCTTTTATGTAAAATAGTACAGAATTCTAAACACTTTGAATAAGGATTATACTATACCATATTTTAATAGTAATAAAAGATCTTAAGCACCAAAATCAGAAGGGGCTATTGATACAGATAAAGAATTTCTATAATTATTAAATAAATGGTGCGTGTCCTAGACTGAAAACAGCTGTGTGACTTAAATAACTATGTACTTTCATTTAACTGTATTTTTTCTATCTGATTGAATAGAATTCAATAGATAGAATTTCTGCTATCTGATGTCCATCTCTTTTTTATTTGTTTCTTCATTGCTTCTCTGCATTATCACACTGTATATATGGCAATCTGAAATAATATCACAAATTTTCCAAAGATTTTTCTTTAAATCTCCGAATAACACTCAGGTATTGAAATAAATATAATAATAGCTCATTTAAATGAGAAAGGAGAAAATAAATTAAAAAAAAAAAAGGTTTTTTTTTTTTTTTTTAATTGTGGATAAAGATAGGATCCCAATAAATCAAGAGAAAACAATTTTTGGAATTTTGGTTCAATCCAATCCTATCATGTCAATGGAATGAGTCAGATGTTGCCTTAAATGGACTGGGAGAAATTTTTCTATGACTAGGCCATGCTCATCTAGACATCATCATGAGAGAAGTTTAAAAAAAAAAAAAAAAAAAGGCCTTTGGTCAAAAAACACTAAAAATCTAATTTTTCAAAAGCCACAAAATGTTTCAGGACTTTTACTGACAGACAGAAATACCCTATTTCAGTTTATTTTCACAGGTGATTCAGGTCTGTGGCTCATATTAAACTATATCCTTCCGTTATGCATTTATTACAACCAATAAGTTAGGTGCGTTTATAACCTGATAGACACCTATGAAAAACAGAAATTAGTTTCTGTTGGTTTAGCTGTAATTTTTATGAGATGTCAAATTGTATTTGGAAAATATCAACTGAATCAATCCCTGTTCATATTAATTGTGGCAGTAGATTATTCCTTGTCTGTGTGATCTTTGACACGCATTAGTTTCTGTTTAATTTTCTCATTTAGGAAAAAAATGAAATCTATGCCCTTTACCATACTCATAGAATTCAGGTTTCTTAAGGCATCTCTTTTCCCATGTTTGTCTTCCTTCCTTACCAAAGCAGAAAAAGTGCTACTATAAACCAGGAGTAACATGGGTGAAAACAGACAAGAAAGGAGTAGGAAACATTTTGACACCTTATGGAGGCTGGCAAAAGAGAATTGAAATCACTACAGAGGCCAATATTTTATTTATTTTATTTTATTTTATTTTATTTTATTTTATTTTATTTTATTTTATTTTATTTTATTTTATTTTATTTTATTTTAATCAGAAGATTAGTTCAGTAAAGCTGATGCTTGTTGTGGAAGTATATGGTATTTGGCATCTCCCTCCCTTTCAAAACCATGGGACCTATTTCCAAATCACAAGAGGCGCAAAGAAAGCATGATTTTAGTAGGACACTCCTGTGCTGCATGCAGGTTAGCTTCTTTAGCTTTGACTTCTGCTGTTTTCTTAAAAAAAAAAAAAAAAAAAAAAAAAAAAAAAGTGACATTGTGGAGGCTTCACTCTTTCATGAAAAGGAATCCTGTTTCTGGCACGAAGCCATCCACAGCCCATTGGCTGTCAGTACCAGGTGAGATATTGTGGCTCAGTCCTGAAGTCCCTACCTCAATCAACTCTTACCTAAGAAGACAGCCAGATTCAGAAACATCTATGCTTTTTGAAATGTAAGTAGTCGATAAGGAAATTAAACAAGATGATTAAAAAGGCAAGTAACATTAATAAAAATACATACAAGTTTATGTACTTGTTTTAAGAAGCAGTACACCTGTGATTACTATATCAATATCAAAAGCTTATCTTGAAAAAACATATCTTGAAAATCTAGAGGACATATATGTCTCTTAAAGCAAAAACTATTTAAGACAAAAGTCCAATGGGTGGCAGTTGAAAGTACCTAATATCTTTTGGACAATGTGATAAATAAGTGATAGCATTAGACAATAGATAAGATATTCAAGTGGACAAAAAGTAACAGTTTTAAATAGAGTTTACATTCCACATGAGGAAAACAATCTTTACTATGAGAGTGGTGATGCACTTCAACATGTTGCCCAGAGAAGCTGTGGATGCCCCGTGATCCTTTATTGATCCTTTATTTTTTCCATATTTCATTATTCCATTTACTTATGCCAGCCTTTTCCACATTTTGTGCTTTGGTCTCATTGAAATAAACAAAAAAGGAATGCAGAAGAAAACATGTAAAAAAGGTTTATTTAAAATGTTTTCAATAGCTTAGCAGTTTAAAATGAATTTAGAAATCTGATCCTTAAAACTAAAAGGTATTTTCTTGACCAAAAAATAAGATTTTGATTTTAAAAAGCATTTTAACAAAATTTAGTTGACTGTAATGTGTACAAGTCTTTGCAATGGGAAAATAATTTTGTTTTTGTGGCTATTTTGTGGAGTAGGAGGAAGATTACTCCTGGCAAGTAAAAAAATAAAATAAAAAAATAAAAAAATTCCCAAGGCCATAAGTTTGCTAAGGTGTATATTTGTCCCTAATTTAGTGTACGGTGAATAGTTCCTATAAGGTCCATGAGTAATGAGTTCAACTTAATGTGTAGAAGTTTTCTGAAAAAATAATGGTATAGAAGTGCTATCGAATGGATCACAATGGAAACCAAATATGATTAACTAATTTAATTTACTGGACAAGATAAACATGTTTGGCTTTTTTGTTTGTTTGATTGATTTTTGTTGTTGTTTTGTTTGTTTGTTTTTGTTGCTGTTGCTTTGTTCTTAAATAGTAAAAGGTAAAATCAGTAATCTAATGCATTGAGTATAGTTGTGAAATTGTAGTCTCTTGAATTTTTCACTAGAAATTCATTTTTAATTCAAATAGCACATGTCAACCAAATCTTTCATTTTCTGTATGCTAATATGTGGGCTCATTTAGTGAAAGAACAATCTTATTTTCTTTAATTCAGTCACTTAATTCAGTGCACTAATTGCACTTTGATGTGCCCTTCAAATCATAAACACACACGTCTGTCCTATTCAGGTTACAAAGGATTAATACAAATTCACAAGCCATTCATAAGACTTTTGCAAAAAAATCTTAAAAAAATCATAAAAAGATTGATCAGGGGTGAGATAGGCAGCCACAGTGGTGAGATTGATCAGGGGTGAGATAGGCAGCCACTCTCCTAGTCTGATATTTAAGATTATATCTGATAACAGAGTGACCCAGATGATTAATATGGGATTGCTAGAAACAGATCACATCATGTGATGTTCTACTGGCTTGTAATTTTCTCACTGTTATGAAGATACATTAAATTATTCTCAAATAAACAGGAAATGAGCCAATCACTGAGTTGCATAAAGAAAAAAAATGTTTTGCAAAAGAAAGTTGTAGTCTCTTTCCTGATAGATGACAGTTGTTTTATTTATTTATTTGTTTGCTTTTTATTAATATAAAGAAAATCATTGTTCATCTGCCACAAACTGAAAGTCAAGCATTTACTGTGGGAAGAAGGAAAGCAAATACATTAATAAATACTAGAGAGATAAAAATACTTTAAGGAAGACAGGGCCTTGGTAGGTCCAGATAGAATATGTACATGATACAGACGATAAAACTCAACCATGATTCTAAGAAGCAGATCTTACAACTTCAGTCCAGACATTCACAAGAGACCACAGTGCTCCTGTCCTGTCAAGTGCAAGTTGCCTGCACTTGAACACTATTTAATCACTGTTTATATAAAAAATATAGAGTCATGAGGCTTGGAGTTCTTGCCTTAGCACCTGTGACCTTAATGGTGATAAATGCCAACTTTACAACTTAGTAGCACCAGGGTGAATCTCCCAATTTAAACTAAATTTTAAAAGTACTCCTTAGACATTTTTTTTAACTGAGCCTATCTAGCAGTGCCCTGACATAAGTTTTTAATTCTTATCTAGCTTCTCTTTTAACTAAACTGCAGAATAAAGAGAGACTTAAAAATATCAAAGTCATTTAAATGAGCTTGCAAAGTACATTCAGCAGTTCACCATTCCGTGATCATTTTCATTCAAGAGCTATCTGTGCAGGGGAACTATTCTTTAACTAAACTGCAGAATAAAGAGAGACTTAAAAATATCAAAGTCATTTAAATGAGCTTGCAAAGTACATTCAGCAGTTCACCATTCCGTGATCATTTTCATTCAAGAGCTATCTGTGCAGGGGAACTATTCCTTTCCATTGCTGGAGAAGGGTCACTTGTGAGGCAAGAAATGAAAAGTTTATGGGACAAGAATATAAACAGGAACTTGACTTGTCATCCTATTTATTAAGTCCTTGAGTTTGAGTGCTGGCTTCTGGTCCTAGCACCAAAGATTCTTCTTGCAACAGACAGATATGGGTCGCAGTAGTGGGTCTGATTATTATTAATGTCCCTGCAGAAACCCTAAAACCAAAAATCATATTCAATAATTTTATTTAGATGACTCATGTCAGTTGTGTCTCTGGAGAATTATGAAGATGAAAGTAAAATGAGCTACTTAGAGATGCAGCTTATTTCAGTACTTTTTGAATACTGCAGAAAAAATTAAACAACCTACTTACCAAGTAAAGTTAATAAAATAATGAAAGAATACCACGATAACATGGACATACGTTAGAGAGATCAAGTCCTGTACAAACAAACAAACAAAAGATATTTAATTTTCCATCTCTTTAGCATTGTTTGCACATATTAACCTTGGGTTTTGCTCAGAGCTTGTCCTTATTGAGAGTCTATTTTAATCAGTTATGGCTTCAAAAGTAAAAGAAAATATGAAAGACATTTATTTATTAAAACATAAGGTGTAGGATGCTGACTATACTTTTGTCTTTTTAAAGAGAAGGGTGAAAACAGCACTTGAATATATTTTGGTTTGTTTCAGGGCTGCCATATGATTTATTGCTTTCTGCCCCACCCCCAAAATTTCCAGCATGTATTTGTCAAGCTGATGAAAAATACTGAAATTGTATAGCAATTCTTCTCTTGGATTTTGTTTAAAATCCTTAACTTGATATATGACTGAAAGAGTGGCTTTCTCTGTGCTCTGCTATATGTAATGCTGCAATTAAAACAACCCATTAGTGATGGTTTTCTTTCATTTTAGTGGACAACCTGATTGAAACATCTTATATATCCTCATCTTTCCTACAAGAGCACTTCATTAGACATTTAAAAACAAACAAACAAACAAAAAAGTTGCATCCAGCAATTGGAAGTGTTAGCTGAAATACTCATCTCAGATGTAAATTTGATTCAAACCTTAACCTGTTTGAGGCATAAACCAATGAAAAGTGACAACAGTCACTGCCTTCAAGGTAATTTATTATAAATACATTTCTAAAGTTGATGTGTTTATTATATAAACATACCCTAAACTTGACTATACATTAAAACTAGGCTTTTACCTCCCATTCCTAAAATACAAATTTATCAGAAAATCATCCCCCTATGAAACTCTTTATGATCCCAACAGGCCTGATTCCTTTAGCTTGTTTTATTTCCAAACTCTAAATATTGTTTTTTCGCTCCTCAGTGTGGAAATTTGGACACATCCATTTTACATGCTTACTGGAGTAGAAAACTGCCTAATCAGATAGGAAAACAGTTGGCAGTGTATAAATCAGGGTTTGCCGAAGATTTCAAAGTGTGAAACTGGGCAGATGAGCACATATCCTAGGAGTTCTGCCTTTCCCTAGCTTCCCTGTAGAGATTTCACATGGCAAATATGATCACGAGGGCCATCTGTATAAATATGTGTGTTGTCCTGAATTAACACAGCAGCTCTATTGAGGAATGTTATTAGGGTCTTATTTTTAAATTTCCCCACCAGACTGTCTGAAATATAGATTTATGTACTGAGAATAAAAATCTTATCTGGATTTTGATGAGGAAATAATTCTAATACCTATTTCACTACCAACTAGTCTAGCAAAAACCCCAAAGTTAAGTTCAGGGTGCTCCTTAGTGATGCTCAAGTGATGAATTTATCTTCTCCTGTCCTAGAGATCAGTTACACTACAATATTGAAAGTCATGCTCTGCTACAAATGGCTTTTCATATACTTAAAAAAAAAAAAAAAAGTTTTTATTTAGCAGTGGTTTTACTGTAACATTGCCTACTCTACTCAGACGACATTCCTTCCTAACGTTCATGTTGAAAGAGAGTTAAGCAAAGATTCATGTTGCAGTGGTGACAGGAGGAGTTGTTACGCAAGATGTAAAGTTTCCCTTGGATTTCATGTCATGATTTTTTCTCGTTATTTAAACAAGAACTACATTGAAGTGGTGCAGGTACCAGGCAATAAAGATTTCCCTTGGTGCTGACAAACTCTGAGACCGCAAATGGAGGCGCTTACATGCTGCAAGAGATATCGCATAATGTTCTTTTCCTTTATGTTAGGGATTGCTGTCACAAAGGAAACATCTTTATATAAGAACCACTACTATAGAAAAAAATATTTCTCATTATATATGAAGATCTCATTATATATGAAGATTTGACTTCCGACATTTTTTATGCAGTAATGTGTGGAAAAATTTCTAAGACTGCAGATTTTATCCTGTCTTGTTTTTCAAACTACTCTTGGAATCGCTACAAGTGTTCTCATAATAATTCTGCTTTATTGTTTAGAAATACCTCAGTGCAATAATGTAGGAATATGTTGCCTGTTTGTTTTTTTTTTTTTTTTTTTTTTTTCCCCCAAGAAAAAGGAGGAATATTTTTCAAGAAAAAGGAGGAATATGTTTTCAGTAGAGATCTTATAAGGCTTTTATGAGTGATTTACATAAGACACCTATCAGATTCACAGGTATTTTATCAAATCTATTTGTAAGGTTTTGTCATTTTTTATTTTCTATTTATTTATTTTTTGGCTATGGGATGTTAAAACATAAACAAATCAAACGGGAAAAGAGTTTTGCAGGAATGCTGCAGTTCATCTGTGGGTCACTGGCATACTAGCTGAGGTGCACATGATGTGTTAACTGAGAGGAAAAATTGGAGGCAGGGCTTGATTTAGAACACTAGGTGTCTGTATCTAGGAGACAAACACAAGCATAGCCCCTCTCTCCACCTCCCCCAGCCATATTAGTCAAAATACTGATAAAATCATACTTGGACAACAGTTGAGATACTTCAATTTCTAGGGCTATTGATAGTTATTTTTCTGTCTTCCTAAGATGTTGATATAGACAAGATTATTTTATACTCACAAGTAGACTCCTTTTTCTTGCAATAGTATGAATAGGATTTGCAGTAAAGTCAATAGGGATATTGGGCGATGACATTTCCAATATATATATTTTTTTTATTTTTGAAACTAGTTTCCGGTAAAATGATCTGAAACAAAGCTTTTATGTGGACTGTTGTTACACCACATTAAATCCTGTTATGAGTGAATCCCTACAAAGAGCAGTCCTTTCACTGTGATTTCAGTCCTTTTAGCCTCACATAACAGGGTCATAGAGTACAGAATCTTCCCTGGCAAAAATTGTCTTATTATCCTACCCTTCACAATTTACTCTGATGAAGGATCTGCTCTACGACTTTTACCTGTGGTAAGATGGTAGAAGATAGAAAAATTCAATGAAAATCAACAAAAATGATCTTCACATCGTGGTGCTGTAGGAGGCTTCAAAATCCACCTTTACAGAGGTGATATATTTCTCCTTGTTGGAATGAATTATGGCCCTTTGGAACCAGAAGTTTTTCAGTTATAACAGCTTTTTTCTTCTATTTTAGAAATGTTCAAAATATGTAGGAGTAAACTTACTGATAGCAAAGAAAATTTCTAGAAATAGCATCCTGTACCGTTTTAAATACCTGGTGGAAATGTATTTTTGATGTGTTTTAGCCAAAGTATTGATTTCTGTATTGCTAATTTCAACATGCTGGATCTTTTTTTGGTCAGGTACAGAGTACTGTGCCACCTCTGATCTTAAAAGTCATGTGGTCATCATTGTTATCTCAGGCAATATTTCTATCACCATGTGGCTAATATGTCGCTTAAAGGAGGTAACCTTGCTGAACCAAAGTGGGCCCAGGCATCAATCACTCATGATGCTGAAGGGAAGATGTTTCAGGAGACTTAAAATTGTCACCACCCCCAGAAAAGACTGTATGGTGGGCTCTTCACTTTTAAGTGGATGAGATACATTTCATTTTCCAAAGAAAATGCTTTCTCTAGGATTAGCCAGAAGTATTCATTTAAAATTGTACTAAAACTCCTGAGATCCTCAGGGAAGCTCAAAATGTAAAGTTTAACTTTATCATACCTAAGTATTATATGGATTTTCAAAAGAATGACTTTTAATTTTAAAATACGAAATTAATCAGGTGGATATTGAATACTTCAAGGAAATTTTATTATAATTTACCTGTAGGCTAAAAGTGAAGACTGCTATCTCTTAGTGATTCTCTGCACTCCTGGCACAGATTTAGTTTATTTTTACCAAGCAAACTTTGTTTAAATATTTAGCTAAAAATATACTGAAACCAAGTAGGTCAAAGTTAGGTGTAGTCTTAGAGATAAATCCTCGTTCTCTTAGGTGTTGGACTGTAGTTCATTCTAAGACATTCATCTCATTAAATTAATTTAGTGGTTACATCTCACATACTTTAAAACAGTGGGATTTTCTGCTTGAGAGAGGAGGAAAATTAAGCTAGCATGAATGATGAATTGTTTCTCACCTTTATGTGGTCTTTTAAAGCTTGAACTTATTTTGAGGGAGTACTGAGAAATAAAAACGGCCTTATTTATGTTGTCCTTGGCTTCTGATTAAAACAAAACAAAACAAACTTGTCCCAGTGTTCTGCTTTTCCAGCCAATGTGTGCAGGATTTTGAGACAGATGCTCCAGATGTTACAGTTCTCTCTGTCTGAAGAATCTTCTCATTTCTATACTCCTTTCTTTACAGAAATGTTCTGCTTATCCTGATAATTAGAAGTTACTTTTATGTTATGAAAGACAAATATAAACAAAATTGTTTATTAATTTAATTATTATATTTGCTTTATTCACAAAGATTTAAATTCATGTGATGAAATGTCCTGTGTCTACTTTTTGAGTTCAGATCTATTTTCACTTGCACAAGTGGAACTGAAAGTAGACAGAAATGGAACTAGTATCTTTTAGAACTTTTATCAGTAAATTTTATATGAATAAAATCTTTGTATGTTTAGTTATTTAAAAGAACAGGCCTACTCTCATGAGTAATGAGTGGCTGCCTATCTACTTAATGTGTTACCTGCCAATATTATCTCTATTTATGTATTACAGATCACTCATTTCTACAGAGTGAGTATTAAATTTATAATTATTATTTATTAAGTGGTAGGTTCTGCTTTGTTTCCTAAGGTATGTAAGTATTTTATTATTTTATTTTATTTTATTTTATTTTATTTTATTTTATTTTATTTTATTTTATTTTATTTTATTTTATTTTATTTTATTTCTCTTTTAACTGTAAGACATTATGGTCATAACCAGACGTGGCAAATAGATACCATTTTGTGATATATTCTGACCACAAACACATTTTACTCATCCAGTGATTGCATCTATTTTTGACTGATGGTTCTGTGTTTTGGATTAAGGAATAGTGGCTATGTCTGGTTATCCACACACTTCTATTGAGCTAACCAAAGCAAAAGATTTGAAGTTAATGCTAGCTTACCTCTGGCTCCATAATACAGGCAAATACCTTTTAGCACAAAACCCTGCTCATACAAACTTATGAGCATACAAACTCATCAGCATTTTATGACAATGCTTGAATCATTAGAGTGAGTTTATGGCAATCGATGTTTTCTGGTCTAAAAGGATCAAGGCTGGATTTCTGTCTGTTGAATCATTGACTTAGCTTGCAGGTTCACTGTGAATTTATACTGGTCTCAGTTGCCGCTGCTTCTTACGCCTCTAGCTCATGTGAGTATTTGTGATCATATATTGGATCAGATTCAGGAACTGATCCAGTTAAACTAATTTAAAAAAAAAAAAAAAAAAAAGTATCAGTTCCCTAATGAGGTTTTTTGTGCTGCTTCTGCTCGGGTAAAGGAAAGCTACTGACAAGTAATCAAAGGTACTGAAGGAAGAAGAAGTGGTTGTTTCTGGGTCAGTTCCAGCCATTTTGTGAGGCAGAGTGTTCACATCTTAAACAGTTACACTGGATCTTGAGCAGTGCCAATGGATATAGATAAATATTGTGAGTGAAGTGATTTGTGTAGAATCATGAACTAATAATAAAATATAAAAAGAAAATATGATGTTTGATCAAGAAAATATGTATATATTTTAACTTTTATTTAACTAGATTTCACTTTTTTTGTTGCTGAAAATTCTTCTAGCTCACACAGTGAAAAGGTTGAGGCAAAAAATTTGCATTCTTCTGAGGCAAGTCTCCCGAAGATAAACATCTTCTATACGCCTTTCATCCTCCTCTTTTCCCTCTTTCCTATTGATTTTATACAGTATTTTCAAACTTATATAAACATTAATTGTTTTCCAGGTTATCACCAATATTGGTCCTTTGGAGTGGATTCTTAACACTCCCAGTCATCACAGAGTTCATCATGGTAAGTGTTTTTTACATTTGAGATAAATTACTAAGCAGGAATTAAGCCTAGGTAACATGAGATAATTTGAAGATTTTGAACAAAGTAGTTAAACATTTGCAAATATGAGGAATGATAGAAAAATATCTCAACTTCTCTGACTGCTAAAACACGATCATCTTGTTGATCAATAACAGATGCTCTTGCATTCAAATTCAAACACTAAATATGCAAAAATATGTTTTTCTTTTTGAAGTAGAGCTGTTTAATGTTTTAGTGGAATTTAGTTCCAACTGTCTGAATTTTTTAAAAATATCACTTCACACTTGTACATGACAGCTGATATGACTTTCCATCAATATTCAGAACCATTAAACACAGTACTAAACACCTAAATTTGATTAAAAATTCCAATGCATCATAAAAATGCCATGAACATAGCTGCGGAATAAGAGTGGGTTTCATAGATGCCATTAGCTCATTCAGTGTGCATAGATAACAAGGAGAAATGTAATAGTAGCATGGAAGAGTAAAATAATTTGAAACAGACTCAAATGCAGTCATATGTACAGAGGATGTTATTAATATTTATTATATCCTCCATGTAAAGTGTTTATGGCACTGTAGACTTTTTAAAAAGACTGTGGTGCTGTAAGTGTCTAATCCTTAAAATTTGCACAAGTACTGGTAATCCTGGAGGGAGACACTCTGCTCTTGTTTGCTCTGCTGTAAATCCAGACTAATCCTCTGAGCCTGATCCCGATCAGAGTTGAGCAGAATCACTCCAGAGCTGATCAAGTGTTGTACAGTTGTTCCAAACAAACTCCACAAAGTTGGGGGTATTTAAGCAGTGTAAGCAGTGAGGGTTTTCTTTTGGTAGGATGGCTCATATACAAATGCATTCCCTAGCAAAAAAGGATCATCCTGAATTTAATAATAAAGACAGGATCAGACACATGACATAGAACATGGACAGACGAAAGCCATTAATGAGATGATTGTGCATAAATATATCTGGTATATATTTGCTTAGGTATAAATGCTTAGGTATAAATTGATGAGGTGATTTTTTTGTTTGCTCTTCAATTTTCCTTTTCTAAATATATATTTTAGCTAAATTTACTTTCCAAATAAATCTATTTATTTCACAGAAATTTGGGATATGACACATTTGATCTGTGTATTTGAATCTGAGTAGAAAGAGATTACATGCCTAATAAGAAAAAAAGACATTTTATAGACACATAAAAGGTAGCTAACCTACTACAACTTAAAACTAGACTAGAAGTCGATGCTAAGATTTCCATTCATATTTCAGTCACACATATTCTTATATATGGAATGACTTGCCAATGATTTTCATTACAGGCAGAAATCCTTACTGCATTGACAAAAATTATGGTGGCACACTCATTATCTGGGACAGGATATTTGGTAGGTAAAACAAACAAACAAAAATGTTCTTCCTTATCTTTAGTTAGTTTGTCAAACAAAAATAAGTGTACTTTTAATTTGATTGTTTGTTGCTCTTTTTTTTTTTTTTTTTTTTTTTTTTTTTTTCAGGAACATTTGAAGCAGAAGATGCTAAAGTTGTATATGGCTTAACACATCCAGTAAATTCATTTGAACCCATTCTGCTCCAGGTGCAGTTTGTATCACTTTGTATCACTGACTGGTATTTTCAACAGCCACTGATGTTCAAAAAAACTCCTCTCTTAGGCACAATTGAGGTTAACTCTGCATTGCTGCACAAGTCAGTTAATCTATCTTCATTTATTAATTGTAATTATTTCATTACAAAAAACAAATATTTCCACTTGCTGCATTGAACATATATAGATCACGTAGAGCCATAATTGAAGTACAATACTGTAAAATTATTAACTAATTATGAGGGAGATGTAACAGGTCTGTGATTTACCCACTGAATGATGTCCATTTTGCCATGCACAAAGGAATATGCAGAGAAGCACAGATGGAAAATAAAAAAAAAAGTCTGTTGTTTATGTCTTCTCTAAATACTACTATTTCATAAATAGTCCCATGGTGTGATATCTTTACTATCTGTTTTCATCTGTATGGAATATTTCTTCTTCAAGATACTTCAGAATGATTTGTGTTGACAGGATTATATATCATGGTTTCAACAAAAGCTGTAACACAGTTTGAATGCAGTTTAAAAATGAAGAAAAAAAAATCTTAGTATGATGTTTCTTGGTGGATTTCTTGGTCCAGGCTCCTCTTCAGCTGGGTAAAAATTCTCCATAAAAACCTCAGGGACTGAGGAATAAATAAGTCCCAATTTTCTTCATGGGGACTTTTCATACCCCATGAGGTATCTCAGTGAATGAGATTCTACCCAAAGTGGTGTCTGGGATGGAAGCTGGAAGGATGGCCACAGTCTGTGCAATTATATATGATCCAGACAAAATCTAAGGAATTTAGGAATCGAGAGTATATCATATATACTCTCATACTACTGGGACATCATATATGTCCCAGTAACAAAATTCTACTTTAAAACCACCATAAATAGAGCTATAAAAAATGCCATTAAATACAATGTATTGCTTACAAGAAAGTGAAATTTTCCTCTGAGCAGAAGTCATCTGTGAACCAAGGGCCTGATACAGCTCCTGCCTATTTCAGTCAGGTTTTCTGAACTTTTCTTTTTTAATTTATTCTCTTTACAGACTTTCAAAACTTTTTATTTGAAAGCTAAGAATGAGTAAAATATAACATTTTACTAAATTTTATTTTACTAACAATGAAAAATCACTTGCTCTTTTTTTTCAGTTACGTCCCTTGGCTCATATTTGGAACACATTTTGGGCCACACCTGGATTTTGCAATAAGCTTTCTGTCTTATTCAAAGGGCCAGGCTGGGGACCAGGCAAACCTAGACTTGGCCTTCCTGAGGAAATCCCAGTGGTAAATATAACATGCAGAGGCTCTCAGTTTTGTGTAATTTTCTTGGACCTCTTAATGCTAGCGGATCAATGTTAAAAACTCTACACATGCTATTTTAAATTAGCAAATTATCAGTGATAAGGCATAAGGGAAGATGAAATGGGAAAAGAAAATGAAGGAAATTAATGTTTTACTTTTTATTATTACTACTACTACTGCTATTATTTTATTTTAAGGAAAAAACATATCTTCTAGTTTATCTTTTCATTATTCATTTCCTAAAGAGATTTCCAAAATAGTTCTACGGAGTAAGATAATTTATCTTTTTCTTTCTGCTGTGAACATACACGCACACATATTTAAACTCTGTTGCATGCTAGGTATTACATAAATTTGAAGGTAGATTATCTCTGGGCAATTATCTATGCCCCTTAACCCTTTTGTGTTTGTAATTATAAAGAATACTAAAGAATATCAGACTGGATTGTGTCAATGATGAAGGCTTTTCTTCATCATGATCTGCTTTGCTTAATACAGGTCACTGGAAAAGAAGTTCCATTCAACCCAAGAGTACCAGCTTACCTTAATTGCTATGCAGTAATGCATTTTGCAGTGATAATGGAGCTGTATATTGACCTCCTTGCTACTGTGACTGTAAGTAATTCATATCTGTAAATAATTCATATCTTTGAGTAATACCATCTCATGCTGACAGTAATATGTCTCATGACATATGTCTCATATTTAAATAATAAAGCATAATCTAAGTCCTCTAATAAAGAAACTCTAAGGCCTGTATCATACATGTATATTAACTATTATAATCATAAATTCTGTAAAAAGTCCAATAAAATTACTAAATATATAATAATATGCATTAACATGTTAATTAAAATATTTAATAACTTTATTAACCATTTACAGATGCATGTGCTTAAGTTAAGCAATTCAATTAAAAATAATAAATGTTCTGTAGAAAAAGTATGTTTCTGCTTCAGGTTTTAGGACCTCATGCAAGGAAGAACATACATGAATCTCAGACTTGAAGCTATATAGGTCTTAAGATATCAAAATTGGTCTAATTTATGGATTCCAATATTGTCCAAGCTTTAGAAGGAGGATTGTAAAGGTCTTGTGGTGCTTGCAGGTAGGAATCTTCAGCATGAGTTCAGAGTTAGTGGACCACTGCCTTGGGGCAAATTGCTCTTCCAGTATTGAATGTGCAACAGCATTGACAGAAGTGCAGAGAGAGGGAGATATTTCCCACCATGGGTTTGGGCTGACAGGATCTCTCTAGTAACACAACACGGTTACCCTATGTGTGGTCTCTGAAGGCCTTCTCCACCTACAAGAAGTGAGATATTAACACACCTTTCCAACTACCTTTTCATTCTTTCTTCCTTGAAAACTCTTTCTACTTTAGTAAAGGGAATTTTTTTTAGTTAACTAGCATAATTTGAATGCATAAACCTAGTATCCCTGAAATCAGTCAAAAGCCTACCAAAACCACCACAAAGTCAAGCATTTAATAAAATGTCGTTTGCCCTTCTTATATTCTTTCCAATTCCTCCTTGGTTAAGTAGCGGTCTTTTTGTCGTTTGTGTCACAGACATTGCAACAGGCCAGCAGCCAAGGCATTGAGGGCCCCCTGGGGTCGTCAGCCTCTGCCAGACCATGGACCTGCCTCATCCCTGCTTGCTTTCCCACTAATCTCTGGCCCCTGGCCAATGGCAATTACTGTCCCCTACCTACCTTGCTGGATTGTGACCTTTTCCTTGGCTCCATAGCCCAGCCCACTGGACTGCTGCTGGCCACTATGCCGCTTGTGTGGGGAGCAGCTCCTCTTGCTGTGCCCTGATGCCTTGAATGACATGTCTGAATCTGTCCAAGTGGTGGATTTCTGGAAATAAGTCTATTTTGCATGTCTAAACATGTTCAAAGGATTCCAAAGTATTGCGAAGTTTTCAGAAGTCTTGTCTGAATGTTGAAGTTTCTGACTCAGAAATGCTTACATCCCATTGCAAGAAGGGCAGTGAAAAGGGTCTTTATGTGCAATAATGGAAGACATGGCAGCAGGCCACTTATTTATTTATTTATTTATTTATTTATTTATTTATTTGCTTAATTGTTTATTTGTTTTGTATTTGTAATTGTTAATTTGTTTTGTATTGATGTGTTCTGAGTAGCACATCAAAGCAGTAGAACAATACTGGTTTTGAGAAATGTTTAAAAAGCATTTTATGTAGCATTCTGAAAGCTAACAAGATACAAAAGCTAACTCAGGAACTCTCTTCTGATTAACATTAAAATATTCTACACATCATGTTCATCTCTATAAAAGGTCACACCACAACTGCAAGGAATTTAAAGATTACTAAACCATCTGAAGTTTAGTCTATTCTGAGAAATTTCTGAAGACAGGAAATTAACCAAAGGTGAGCATTAATACCTCCCAAATAAAAAGGGTATACACTTAATTCCAGTAAATAAATCGAGAAAATAAATCGAGAAAAGCCTTTGCAAGATTTTCAGGATATGCTTCTAGAGTCCTGCATATGATCAGCAAGTCATGTTTTTCTAGGGATCAAATCAAGCTTTTTGTTGTTTACTTGTTTGTTTACTTTGTTGAAACTGCTTTTAATGGCAAGAACTGAGTCTGTTCACGAGTTTTTTCATAATTTTTCTTTTCTCCTTTTGTATTTTTTGTGATCTGAGAAGGAAAAATGGATAGTCCAAATTATTTCTCTGCTGATAACTGCAGCTGTTTAAGAATGGTAATAAGGGAAGTTGAAAAATGCACCCAAAGCCCAGCTGATCATTAAATTCTTGCAATCACAGAGAGGAAAAGTATACATCCACCATGTATAAACTTATTGTAGCAAAACAACGAGAAAATTCTCTGCAGAAAACTGTGGGGAAATAAGGCAGTAAGGATAAGGAGAGCACAGGGGACTGGAAGCACCTCATCTCAGGACATAAACCATTGGCGTGGGTGTAGAAAAGTGCTGGTCCCAAGGCAGAGTTCCAGCATTGCTCTAGAGTACAGTGAGGAAGCTGTCATGAGAAGGAAGCTTGTGTATGAATAACTTGGCAAAAATCATTCTTCAATATCAGTTTTCCACTACACTGAATTATGAAATGTCTATGGATACAACTGGAACTTTCTGTCTGGCTATGAATTATGTCATAACTGTGGCATAGCTCCATAAATGGAGAAAGCTAACTGTTTTCCTCATTTTTAGGTATAAGTTCCATTTCATAATAGCCATAAGATGCAGCACACAGCTATTACATTTCTCAAGTGATTACAGTTGCTCAGTGTTTGGTCTCACGCCCTGTAGAAGTGTTAAGTTTCTCTATACGCAAAGAGCAACTGTATACCTGTAGTCTGAATGACCTACATTTTTAACAGAAAAAGAGCAAAACAAGAAAGAACAAATATATATTTTCCACAGGAGAGCATATACAGTGTTTATTTTCTATATAGCAATCTGTACTACATCCAGAGAATAAAAAAATACTTCTGAGTTCTGCACATCTAGATCTGATCCAAAGCTCATTGAAATAATGGGATTTGGATCAGTCCCAGAGAGAGTGCTAGGAGTGTAAAACTGCAGTACATTCAAAGCAAAAGTCTCATAGCTCCAGGACGGTATGTATCACATAAATCAAAGTGAAGTATACCTTAAACACTTTTTGCAGTGTCTTTTTTTATTGTTGATAGATACTATAACATTTACTGTGATTATAAAGCTATGAATATGAGAGCAGTTTCAATTAGACAAAAACTAGTAAGTGATAAGATAGGTCTCTTGAAAGTTGAGAACAAAATTAATATATCCAATCAATAGGACATGACCAAGCATCATGTAAGTAATATTGCTAAGAATTCAATTTTTTTAAGGAATTCTCAGTTAAAATAAAATGCATACAAAGACACCTAAGAACACAAGTTCCATAGCATTGTATTAACACGCATCATTTCAATGTTGAAAGTATCTGATTAGTGGAGGAGTTGTTAGTGTTAGGTCAGAGGTCGGACTAGATGATCTTGGAGGTCTCTTTCAACCTAGATGATTCTGTGATTCTGTGATATGACAGCAGGGCATCTGCTAAATTATGAAATGCCCTGACATCTTTTTCTGTTGAACCCCTGAAGACAACAGGCTGAGAAAATTATTAAATAATTTAATTTATTATTATTAACAGTCAATAATAATATATTAATTAATTAATTAAATTATTAATAATATATTAATTAATTAATTAAATTATTAATAATATTATTAACGACATTAATAACATTTATTGTTAAATGTTATTAATTAAATAATTTATTAAATTAATGTTATTTATTCTTCAGTAGGAATAACAATCTGAGTCCTTTGAAATATAAAAGTCATTTTGGAATCTTTCAATTTACATCTAAATGCACATTTGGACTGGCATATTTCCTTGGTTAAACAGATTTATTTTTTTTCTCTCTCTCTATTTATATATATGCTGTGATAATCTGTCAGTTTAAAGCAATGTAAACTTCTTCCCAAACTTCTATAACTCTTCTTCTTTTTTAAGGCTCCAAAATATTTTTTGAGCTTTCAATGGAATAAAAATCCAACGAAAATATTTTTTTCTGTTTGATTACAGCCAATAACCACATTGTAAAGTTGTGGCTGACTCATAACTGGGGAACCTGCTGTGGTACAACAGGCTTCTCTGTTTATGCAAATACTCCAGTATATAAATATTCATTTATTTTATGTATATATCCATTCAAATAATGTTTAAGTGGGTTGAAAATGCTAGTACTAACAAAGGTGTAAAAAGCACATTCTTTTCTCAGTACAACTTGCAGCGTGTAGATTTATTATAAGATGTTTAGTTTAGTGATATAATCCACTGACTAATGTTGATTTTGGTAGAGTGATGCCTAGAAAATGGATGTCTCAGCTGCCAGCATCCAGTTCATAGGGTGATACAAATTTGAAAATAAATATGAGAATTGAGACAGCATGTAACTATATCACTGGAACTGTAAAGAGCAAGTTAGGAAAGCAAACATAAATAGATATTTACGCCACATGATTGGTTTGCTGTTTGCAAACTTGAACAAAATGTCTGTGTTTTGGTAAAAAATCCTTCAGGTGATGGCAGTTCTCTTTCTCCAACGGGTAAATCTGCAGACTAGATGGCAAGATATCTATTGCTGAAAATGCTGCCAGATCTGCTTTCTAGGGTCATCATTGGCGTAGAGCCAACTGAAGAACCAAATTCAAATACATCTCCAAAACTCTTGAGTATGAAGAAGTGTCATTATAACACTATCTTATCTCATCTCATCTCATCTCATCTCATCTCATCTCATCTCATCTCATCTCATCTCATCTCATCTCATCTCATCTTATCTATATTATTTTATTTAGTTATTTTAAACATGAGTTGGTTGTTAATAGTTTAAGAATCTTGCCTGTTAGCCAAAAAAGATGGATAGTGATATTCTGGGAGAAGATTCATGGAGATTTTTGAACTCAACCCCAACTCACAAAACTGCAGTTGTTTCCAGATAGCTTTTCTGTATTTGCCACAATTTACCTACTCTTCCTACTCCCAAATGGCATTGTGGTGTATTTCACCACAAATTTCTTGGTAGTCCTTGACTAGGACACAAATGAACAAACATTTCACACGTTTTTTTTTTTTTTCTTGCATGTGAATATGATACATGTATCTATAGTGAAGAGTAACTTACACCTTCTACCTTCACAGTTCCCAGTAAGGCTCCAGCCTTCAGAAGGCAAAGGACTTAGGAAGTCAAAGGCTGAATCACAGTACTAAGATTTTACATTGCTATGCATTTGTGTGAGTTTGATGAGATTGCAAATAACTGCAGGTTGCAATTTAGATTCCTTCAGTCTTTCACATTCTGAGACACAGATGGTATAGACCCATAAGAAAATTTATAAAAGGCTACCCTTCAAAATCTTGTGGTTCTGAAGTGAGTGTCTGAAAAGGAAGACAAACAGAAATTGACCTCAAAAAGAGAATCCATATAATGTGATTGTACCTGGCTCTGGTAGCTCAAAATAATCAAAGAACCTCACATAGCATTTTAACCTAAAAGATAAAAGGTTGTTTATATGTGAATTTTATTTTCCTAAATCATAAGATTATTTCAGTTGTTTTTTCTGCTTCTATTACATTAAATTTCTTCTGCTATTCTGCTTCTAATACATTAAAATGTATTTCTGTTCCTTTTTTTTTTTTTTTTTTTTTTTTTTCCCAGACACTGAGAAATTAATTAATCATGGAAATTAATCCATGTTTAAAACTTAATTTTGAATTTTTCATTTTGTCTCAATTTTTTAATCTGTGTATTTTTTTCTTCTGTGATTTGGTAAATTTGGTGAGTCAAATGATAACTTCAAGCTGTAGTTTTTCACGTGTTAGAGAGACTGTTTGAGTAAATTAAGTTTGCATGTTCATGGTCCAAATTCTTGAATTCTCTCCTTTATTTCATTGTGGAGAGAAAGCTGCAATCTGAATTACTATATTACAGTGTCAATGTTATCAAGCTTATCAAGATCCATCAAAAATGAATACAAATCCATCAAAAATGAATAATAAAAATATTTATTGTTTCCTGAAAAGATGTTAATTCTGAGAGTCTCTTTTGTGTTTTTGTTATTTGTTTTCTTACTTTTTTAGAAATGGAAACTAAAATATCTTTTAGGGAAAAAAAAAAAAAAAAAAAGAAGTTATGAGAGAAAACACCAGGAAAAATATGCCCACAATGTGTCTGTTTTGGAGAAGTGTTTCTATCACCCACTCAAATGCAAGACTCAATCTAGGAGAGTTTAGCCTGCTATACCTACTTTCACCTCTATACTTAATTTCTAGCTAATGGCAAGAAACAATCATTCAGTAAATGCACTCTCCCATTGAGTACAGAGGAAGCTTAAATTAATAATATGGTTTTAGGCACTCCAGTTACATAAAGAAAGGTAGACTTAATCAGCTCCTCAGTTTTCTGAAATTGGAATAATAAGGAAACCCAGATGCCTAGGACTTAGCTGTTTGTCTAATGCTGGCCAACTCAGAAACAGTGGAAGGTCAGAAAAGTGTGAAAATATACAGATTTTTAAAACTGGAACTTGGAGACGCTCGTATTCATTCACAACAGGTGCTGTTGGGTCCTTCCCTGAAGACAAACATTAACATTTATTTTTTTCAAAATCATTGTAGAGATCATTCCTTTTCTGCAAAGTGTGACTTTAAGCATATATTGTAAAGTAGCAACTACATGAACTCTTCAAAAATTACATGGCATCCTCAAAATTCGTATTTGATATTCGGTTTTCTTGTTACCTAAGGCTTTATGTTCCTTTCCTCAGAACAATGCTCTATCAGTCTAGGGACATTTTTAAGACAGTCTGTAGAAGCCAGTGCATTGCACTGGAAACACAAAGCAAAATCAGACACAGCTGGCCAGGACTAGTTTTTAAAAAAGGTGCAATTCTACAACTGAAAAGTGAGGACAATCTCTAAAGAGGAAAAAATCTTGAATTCCAGTCCCAGTTGCCTGGCAAATTCTTTTATCTGACAAGAAACAATCATTGAAAAACATAACAAAGCATTTCTACAAAATTTATGGGTGAGTTCCCTTATGCCTGTGCCAAATCATGTTTTTCTTTGCTTGCTTTACTTCTTGAATTTTTGTATGACCCAGTTTTTACAGGAAGCTGAATTGAGAGTTGAACTTACTGTGGCTAGATGATCAGTTTAAGAACTACTCTTTTTATTAAACTTAAATAGAGTCTGTGCTGTATTTTATAACAAAAATAATAAAAAAAAATACTGTCCAAAAGTTTTGTCATTTCAACGCAAATTGCTTCATGTTGACAACTGAAAGTCTTTTAACCTTAGAAGAGCTGTAGAATTTTTGGATTCTAGAAACTGAAGTTTTCAAAAAGAGTACCTTTAATTTATTCTTTTACTGACATATTTTAAAACCTATATTGGGAATCTGAAATTGTATTCCAAACGATAAAAATGTTGATAAAAGTATAGACCCATCAGAGCATTTTGGCTTTCTTGATTTAAACAAGAATTTCAAAACATAAGTGATATATTGAGTCTCCCCACGGTTCAATATGTAGTTCAATATCTTGTCTCCTGTGGTGACCAATAGCAGATGCCCAGGGTAAGAATGTAAGAAAAGACTTTCTCCAAGTCTTCATCTAAGTAGACTACAATACATCAGTTTGAGATTTTGTAAGTTTATCATAAGGAAGGATGGAATGGACTGCAGTGGATCAATCCAGTAATTAATTTGATCTATCCTTGTATAAATCTGTGCAATAGAGTGATTTGTGAGAAGTGTGTTCTGGCTTGTAAACTATTGAGACTGCTGTTTAGTGTGCATGTTACTGGGATGTCGTTTTCTTTGTTCAGTTACCATTTGTTAAGGATATCCAAGTAGGCGCTTGTGATTCTTCTTTTAAACAGAACCCTACCCAGCTAGAGTGTATGGTTTGATGTTTTTTGCAAACATGGGCACTGTAAGTTCACACAGCTGTAAAACTTGAGATTATTCTCCTGTGGCCTCCCACACTCACAGATACTTTAGATACTTTAAAGGTAGGGGCCACCACTGAAGGAAAGTGGGCTTGTCACAGAGTGGAGTTTATTGAAATTAAGGCAGACATTCACAGATTTTTATTTTTTCAATTCCTGTAATCTTGAAGTACAAGATGCTGTTCGTAAAATTTATTGCTATTCAAACTAGAAAGGATTCTAGTATATAAAGGATTCTAGTATATAGTATATATAACTCAGCAAAATCCACTAGTTCTGTATTGTTGTTGTTGCTTCAGTGAAAAAAAAAAAAAAAAGGCTTTTCAAAATAACTTAGATGTAAATGTTAAAGACATAAATCCTCATGCTGCTGTTTGTCCAAATGATAACACACATGTTAAAGTTTAAAAGTTTTAAGTCTGATTAAAGTCAATGGTATGAACTGAAGAGTTTTGCTGAACTGGGAAACAAGTGTTGAGTTTTCATGAAGGGACAATAACAATGTTGTTTCTTGTAATATCAGTGTTGTTTCTTGTTAAAATATGGTTATGTTGTCACATCATTTGAATTCTTAGTCTCACCATTTTTTTTTGTGTATGTTTGTTTGTTTGTTTTGTATTCATTGGGATTCATAGGTAGCAATTGTAAAGACGGTAATGTAAGATGAAGAAAAAGAAGAGGGCTGAGGTGGTTTTAACTTAGAGATATGATTGTTTTCTCTTGGACAAAGGCATAAGAGAATTAAATAACTTCAGGAAAACACATAGTACAGAAGGATATATCTTTATTATTTTGGACATAGTGGCAACTATAAAGGTGGTTACTGAAAATCTTTGTAAAATAAAACAAATTACCTCAAAAGTGAGTCAGTGGACATTAACATCACTGAGTGAGGAAGCTGAAACTGCTGTTCTATTAGGTTCAGTTTCTCTTTAGCAAATTAGTCTAAACTAATATTTTTCTACTTTTTTTTTTTTTTTTTAAGGTGTTATCACAGGGAACTATTCTGCTGAGAATTTGCTTTATCATTCTGTCCCTGACGTCTTTTGGATTTCTTATGGAGAACAGGCAAGAGACAGAAGTTTTTTTCTTCTTCTATTATTAAGCATTATTTGTTATTATATGGAAATCTCAAGTGTGTGTTAAAAATATATTGATAAAGAACTATAAATGTACTCTGACATATATTTCTCCTGGAAAGAGTCCAGTGGAGGGCCACAAAGATGATATGGGGCCTGGAGCATCTTCCCCATGAAGAAAGGCTGAGAGACCTGGGTCTGTTCAGCATGGAGAAGAGAAGACTGAGAGGGGATCTCCTCAGTGTATATAAATATCTGAGGGGTGGGGGACAGAAGGATGTAGCCAACCTCTTCTCAGTGGTTTGTGGGGATAGGACAAGGGGCAATGGCTGCAAGTTAGAACACAGGAAGTTCTGCACTGACATGCAAAATAACTTCTTCATGGTGAGGGTGATGGAGCATTGGAACAGGCTGCCTAGGGACGTTGTGGAGTCTCCTTCTCTGGAGATATTCAAGGCCTGTCTGGACGCCTACCTGGGCAGCCTGCTCTGAGGAACCTGCTTTGACAGGGGGGTTGGAGCCAATGATCTTTCGAGGTCCCTTCCAACCCCTACAGTTCTGTGATTCTGTGATGTATGTTTCTACCTGTTGACTAGAAGATAACACAAATAACCAATAAGTAAAACTAGGAGTACTCCAATAGCAATTAATGGCCATATTTATATTGCAGCACTGGCTGCCCATGTGCTCAAATTTGCTAGCATTTGTTGGGTCATCATCTCTGGTTTTGAGATTCTTGCATGCCAAAATGGCTTGAAGACTGGCCCAAGGCTGTTTAAGCTCAGACATATTGTATGTGTCCCATGTAGCACACCATGGGTGGCAGATAGATAGGCTGACAGTATATGAAAAGTGCATGGTATAGCTAAGACTAGACTCAAACTCATGTAAGGGATAGACCTTAGTCTAAATCTTTGACTTTAGACTAAATTTAGTCATTATGGTTTCAAATCAAATTGGTGCTTAAGAAAAACAACAGCTCAGTGAGACATACACTATGGAAGTAGTCCATATAGGCACTGTGATCCTACAGAAAAGTAAATAACAATTTTCTACAGAGAAACTATTTGCCCTGCTAAAACAAAAATGTATATAGAACCTTCACCGTTGTGCCACTTCTACTTTTGCACCTACTATTCTTTCTATTTTATTTTCTCAGAAAGGAATACCTTTTGTTTGTATGTACTGAAAGTTTATTTCAGAATAGGTAAAAGTCTGTCAATATACCAGAGATCTGTATTAACAGCCTTAGCAAAGTGAATTAGTAGAAATTTACAGAAATAGACCTATGAAAAGATTCTGTGCTATTCAAGTAGCAGTTTTCAGAATTTTGCTGTTGTAATTTTTCAAAAGACATATTTACACTTAGGTGAGTTCACATATATTCTTTGCATATATGTATTCTCACAGCAAATTTTAGTGTTCTAGCTGAACATAAAATCCATATGCCAAAATGTAAGGTTAAGAGAGGTGACTTGATGCAAGTGCAGGACATCACAGACTATTTCTACATTCTCTATTTCACTCAAGTTAATAAAGAAGAAAAGATAGAACACTAACATGAATTATTTCTTGTTCTTAGGCCCAAAGCAGGAATTCTGGAAATCATCCGCTGCTCAGTCTTCTTAGGTGTATACAAACTTGGCTACTTAAGGAATCAGCTTACTTTGTTGGACTGTGCATATGAAGTAAGACATTTATTTTGAAGTATACTGTACTATACTGATGATCCTATATTACTATTGTTATTACTTTTATGGCATCCTTGCCTATGGCAGAGGGGTTGGGACTAGATGATCTTTAAGGTCCCTTCCAATCTGAGCTATTCTATGATTCATTCTGTTTTAGGAAACAAAACAAAAACAAAAACAAAACAAAACAAAAAGATAACATTACATTTACATTTGGTTTCTTTATTTCCATTACTTTATTTGAATATAATACTTTTGTTTGTTTGTTTCTTAGTTACTTATTCCTTTCTGCCATTTACTTTTAAGAAAATTATTGTTTTTGCTACACCCCATGTACATTGAAAAAAAGTCAGAAAACTGTTTCTTTACATATCCTTGCAAAAATACCGAATTATTGCTATATGCTTTCACCAGAATATCAGAAGTGTATTTCTGAATTGGAATTAACTCACATTTCACTGGAACAAATCTGAAGAAATTTGGAGGCTGGAAAAGTTTCAAATACCAAATATATCACTCTGTACTTATACAGTACATCAGGAACAGACTTTTAGCCATTGACAAAGATAGGATACTGGATTAAATAGACCTTTTATCTTATTAGGTATGGTTATTTTTGTGTTCATAGGGCATACTTTTATCCTGTTTGTGACTTTTGCTTTTTAATCTACACTGCTGGTAGTTTTTTGTTTTGTTTTGTTTTGTTTTTTGTTTGTTTGTTTTTTGTTTTCCTCAGCAAAATTGGCAATTCCTCTTAAAACAATTCTTTTAATATAATCTGAGTTGGATAACACTTAATCATTATTATGATTCCGATCAGAATGACATTCCCAAGCTACTTACTGCTGGTCAGCTGCAAAGTTGGTTCTCAACAATGTTATGAATCTTGCTAGACTAGTAGAACTGTTATCAGAAAGTTAATCTTTGGATTAAAACCAGAAAAATAAAATAAATAAAATATATAATAAGGATCAAGAATCAGACCTGTTACTGGTGGAACTCAAAAGGATTCTCTTGACTTGCAAAATTTATAGCTGTTGATAACTTTTCTAATAGATTTCTGGTAGTCGTGCTGATTCTCCTGCTTTTCTCTGAGGTCAGGCAATAAGAGAATGGAAAAATACACTATACTTATGTAGGTCTTTTTTTTTCTTTTTTCTTCGGACAGGAAACAATAATTATTGGACAATATTTAAAGCCAGACAAATGCCACTAATCAAGAATGATTTTTTTCCCCAATATTGTTATTTTGTTAAAGCTTGGTGTGTAAATCAGAGTTCTTGAATTTCTCTGGTAAGAGTCTGCCAGAACTCAGCAGATATTTTAAAGATTTTACTTGCTTATATATCTTATGGAAAATGTTTTTAGGATTTACTGACTAACAGATAGACTTGATGCAAAGACTTTTAATATTTGGCAATTAATTCTATCGTGCTAGCTCTGACTTTAGGTACTAAGGTATTCTAACTGAATTTGTGAAGAGTTATATGTCAAATTGTGGTTTCACCTGGCTGGCAGCTAAACACCACACAGCTCACCTAACTGAAACCCCTCCCTCTCTGAGATGGGGGAGAGAAACAGAAAAGTGAAGCCTGTGAGTTGAGATAAAGACAGATAGAGATTATTAAGACAGGAAAATAATAATATCAATAATAATAATAACAATAATGATGATAATAGTACTACTAATAATACTGTGTACAAAACAAGTGATGCACAATGTAATTGCTCACCACCAGCTGACCAATGCCCAGCCTAATCCTGAGCAGCTGGCTCCCCCACCCCGGCTAGCCACCCCTATATATCGTTTAGCATGATGTCAGATGGTATGGAATACCCTTTTGGTCAGTTGTCCTGGATCTGTCCCCTCCCAGCTCTTGCTGCACCCCCTGCATGCCCACTGGCAGAAGGGAGTGAGAAGCTGAAAAGTCCTTGGCTTGGTGTAAGCACTGCTCTGCAACAATTAAAACATCAACGTGTTATCAGCACTCCTAAAAGTCATTCAAAACATAATCCAAAACATAGCACCCTACCAGCTACTAGGAGGAAAATTAACTCTGTCCTAACTGAAACCAGGACATAAATATACCCTCAAAACTACCAAAAAATAAAAATAAAAAATAAATAAGTTGCATTTATTGCCTTGCTGAGTTGCATATGCATGAATAGCTCCCTTACTATGAAAGGAGTAGGAGCAAAATTTTCAGGTTGTTATTTCTATTGTTTGGAGGAAGCTAAATAGTTTCCTATTCTGTCATGAAGAAAATAAAATATTTCTTTTTCTGTTCTTTAGTTGTATCTGTCATTAAATTTTAACCTTTTTGCCCTCCCTATCTGTTCCCTCTTTCAGATGTACCTTCCTCTGATTTCTTGTGTATTTTTTCCTTTCCTTTATATTTGTACTTCTCTATGACTCTTTTTTTGGCACTTGTTTGGCACTGACTAGGTGGTTCATTTAAAATGAGAAACAGGAGAAACATGCTCACATTGTTTTGTTTGAAAACGCTTAATAAATAGGTGTCTTCCAAATCGTTTGCTCTTAATGCAACCAGAATAAATAATGCTTCTGAAGAATTCCAATATGTTAGTGCTAGAGAGTTGCATCTAATGTAATGGTAAGAAGCTTTAGTGATGTTTATGATGACATTAAAAAGTCTCCCATCTTAAATAATTGATTTACTGTCACCTGTTTTGCTCATGTACTGTCAATATATTATTCAATTTTTGAATTCAGGATAGGAAAGTTGCTATGGGCAGCTATGGGGTATAATGGTATCTACAAGAAAAGATTCTTGTAACAGTAGGGAAACTACTATAAAATTTTCAATTAATGTTGAAAAGTATTGAAATATTAATATTTTCAATTATTATTGATGTGATTGTTTTGATAGAAAGCATAATAAATGATTTATTTTTTTTCCTGGAAATTATGTATAAAATTTGTCCTAAAAATTGTTTCTGTTTAACATTTATAGAGGTTATCTGCCCTTCATAATTAAACACAATAGTGTAGATAACTCTGAACATCTTGTGAGGTTCATAAAACAATTATTGCTGCGTTTTTCCTGGTAATTTTTATCTGCTTGGTTTTCAATTTCCTTTGCTCTACTTCTTTTTCAAATCCAATTGCAATTTGTAAGAGGTATGGAATAAACCATTTATTTAATCTTTCTTTTCTTCCATCTATACATATTCCATCTTTACTATACATCCAAATTTAACTGACCTTAATCTTCTTAACATTACATTTTTAGTACTTATGGTCAGTAATATATTTAAATAATGTTCTTCTTACTTCATCATCCTTATTTGTTACCGAAAACTAATTCCTTCGTAATCCAATATTCATGGACAATAATAATGAATATAGGACACCATGTAAAAGAATTTATGTTGATTTTTTTTTTTTTTTAATATATATAAAATATATTTTAGTACACTTAGAGATAAAGAAAAATAAACTGCAAAAGGCATGATGGCAGTACTCAGTGCGTCTAGAATTTAACAAATAATTCTGTCCCAGCATTCTTAAGTTAATCATGCACATCACAGCAGGAAAGTGCAGAAACATTTTTTCCATACGTTATGTTGAATTGTTACTGAAAAATTATGTGACTCCTGTTAGTACATATTGTTTTTCTTGTGACCTTCTTCTTCATAAACTTGCACTCCTCGTTAATAGTTTATAACCACTAAATAAGATTTCAGAAGTAAATACTATTTTTAACTATTTTTTAACCATTAAAAAAAGTGATTAAAACTTCAAATGATTGCCTGTTATGGGATTTGATGAAGGTGTGGTGTTGTAGTCATCTAAGTGGGGAGTTCCACAAAATTTAATGATACAAACAGCTAATTCCTTACTCATTCTTGCCCTGCTCCTAGTCCTGCAAATAGCTTTCTACCATTTTAATGAATTAGAGCAGTTCATAAACACATCTAACAATTATCAGAACTACAGCATGGGAGGAAGACCATCTGAGTTAAAACAAAAAAAGAAAATACAGAAATGGGAGAAAACTAGGAGAGAAGAGGAGATGAAAGAAGAAAGAAGCCTTTCTCATTTTGCCCTTAAATTAGCACAGGTGGCTGTGAAAAAAGCAGCCAACAACTGCAATCCCATCAGGCAAAGCAGCTCCACCCTTTTGCTTCAGCCTCATCCAAACTACCCAGCTAACTGGGTCACCAGGCTTTTCTGATCAATGCAGCCAAAGGTTTATCTTCATGTTAGTCAGTAGATACAACTTTCTTCAGAGCAAGAAAGTTTTGTAATGCTAAGACCAATGAAAGGTGGAAGTAAAATGCAGCTAAAGATAGGTAAGAAAGAACTGTTGTTTTTGGTAAAGCTGTAATCTTTGTATGATTGTTTACTGTGTCCAAGCACTAATAAATATGATATTCCATGTTTTGAAATTATATATCAAATAATGTGATTACTAGTCTTGGTTCAATATGAAAACTATGTAGTTGTTTCTATTGTTAAAATATATAATTTTCATTACTATTATATTTGAAGCCCTTCCAAGAGAGTTGTCTCTTGGTGTTCTTCCATTTTTGCAAAAACAATGATTAGAAGATACTAGAGTTAGAAAAATAATTTTCTCTTCTAATGGGAGGTGGAACTCTGCATATTTGTCAGTATGTATTTTCAGTTCTTTGTGCTATATGTATTTCATATTGATGGTTATGCAAAAGGAGCAGGCTCTGTGTTCTTTTGCTTTGTTGTTATTTTTGGTTTGGTTTGGTTTTTGAAAGACATGGTGTTTAAGGAACCTGAGTTTGATGAACTTAGATCTTATGAGAATTCTTTTTTTGGGTGGAGGTCACAGGATACCTTGGTGGAGAGAGATATTCTATTTGACTGGATATAGACAGCAAACGTCTATAATACGTCTATAAACAGCTAATGTGTTTTTGTTCAACAGTCTGTGCTGTAATATCCTATACTAGTTAGTTTTCTTTAGGCTGATTATTTCATGCCTGTGTAATGTGATGATCATGTGTGTTACTAATGCCAAATCTTTTTTAGCCAGACTGGGTCTGGGATCTCCTAACCACCTGGAGGTAGCAAAAAAACTGAATGCTTGTGCATTCAGTTATGTGACAGTTCAGCAGGCACAATATGTAAAAATAAATCCGTGATGATGGTACACCTCTTCAAAGAGTTTCCATCCAACTGCTCTGGTTTGGCATCAGCCAGCATATTCCATGAGCTGATTTTGGTCAAGCACTGACTGTTACTTGACAGTACTACTAATGAGGAGCAATGAGTAGAAACGGGAGTCATTGACATGTTGTTGGAACTCTTGTCTCGAATATTTTCACCAACTCACATAGTGGCTGCAAGTCAGTACTGAGACTCTTAAGCTAAACGACGAGGATCTAGGAGCTGGAGAACAATACAGATGTCTATTTTGACATTGTTTATCTTTTACATTTGTTTTGGCTAAGTCCTTTTATCTGAGAGCAAGTCTATTCATCCAGACCCATTGTACACTGCAGCTTCCTGGGCAGCCTGGCTATGAAAGCATCTGCAGTTATGTATTCACTTATGGTTAGGAAGGATAAAGATATAGGACAACTTTCACTGGGGAAAAGAGAGAAAAAGGGAGGATGCATACCTGTGTGATATTTTAAATGAAGTACTTGTTTTCCATTTCTCATGGGCATGTGTTGCGTGACAAATACAACCAACTGTGGAAGATATATAGAGTCTTGTGCTGCAGGGCATAATTCAACCATTAACTAATGAAAACAGAAACGAACTTCTTTGTGGTCAAATTATTTATTTACTCCTCCAGAATATCTAAACTCTGTAGATGCAGCTGTTCTAAACATTTTTGGAGACAGTATTCTGTAGCAAACAGACTGCTCTGGTTTTCTGTGCAATTCTTGTATTCTTACAAGCATGTCAGCTAATTTGTCTGGATGAAATATATAATATCTCTTTATTAAAGAACTGATTTGCACTGTACTCTACATTCCACAGCAGTCCTTCTTAATGTGATATATTGCCATACAACTTACTTCTCCTTTCATCATACAAAGATTTGCTGTTACCTCACTTGTTTCTTAGTGTAATTTACCAGCGTCAGAATACTGACTTATGAGTACTGACTTAAAACAAACATTTACTCATAAGAACTTATTTCCACATCAACGATAGTTTTCTGCTCTGTAGCATTTTTCCTTGGTCGCTCATTATGATCATCTGTGCCACATTTCAAAGTGCAGCATATCCTATATTTGGTTTCCATTAAGGTGAAAGCTCCATGCCCTGTGCTATGATTTACGACCTCAGCATTTAGACAGTCTCTGTGCTCTAACTAGATTGGCTGGTGTATTTGAAATGTATTTTAGAAATGAAGCTGGGGATAGAAGGAAACTACTGCTTTATGATAAAAAGCCTTGTCAACACACATGGAATTAAATAAACACGAGTTGTAATCTGTATTTTCTATGTTAGACTCATTCAGAAAAGTCTGCTATACCACGCAGTGGACTGGACTTTTAATATTCCTGACAACTACCCTAAAGGGAATAATGTCCCTTAGAAAAAGTCACAGTAAAATCTGGCAGTAGATTAAGTTAGTTTCCATTTAGGTGTGACAGCAGAGTTGTTACTGATTTTAGATTTAGCCAGTTTGAGAGTCGGCTTCACCACCATCAACTACAGACTATGATGTATAGTTCCAGATGCTTTGGCCAATTGACCGTAAAATTGCTCCGCGTTTCTGGCAGAGCAGCCAAGCTGGAGCTTTTAAAATCTCTACTCCCTGAGCTCAACACCCTCCCCCTCTGCTTAAAAGCTGCTCATTATTCTTCTTCTGCCCACTGATCTTAGCAAAAGAAAAACTTCTGGAATCAATTAGAAGTGTCTGCACTTGATGAGATTTGCACGTGAGTTTGGAATTGTGAGGCTTTGATAGTGTCAGCCAACAGCTGCAGTTTCAGGTGGTAAAATCGGGGAAGGAATTTTCCAGGGTTTATTTACAATCATAAAATAAAACAAAAATCAAGACAAGTTGGAAACCATCTAATGTGTCATTAAAATGAAGCCTGAATTGGGCTATATATTTTGTCTGAAAAAAAGTAAACCAGTTGTTTATTATCAGGATCTTTTCAATTATCTTGCAATTATTAGGCTGTATGGACTGGTTGTAATAAAATGCAAGCTATGGCCTGCTTGCTGTAGTTTTGACTATGAAAGAGGCATCTGCTATTACTTTTGTCACTTTAATTGCTTGACAAGACAGGAAGGTAGTCATACTTAATAGAAATTAGAAGTGTAGTCAAAGATGAAGCAAAGGTGCAAAAAATATACACATTCACATATACTGTCTGAAAATTTTACGTTTCATTTTCAGCTACTGCTAAATAAGTAAATAGAAAGGTAATGTTCACATTGATAATTCTAGTTTATTTTATGACAATTCTGAGTCCAAAGCAGTTACGTATTGTCTTGTATCTTAATGCAACATTTACATTTCAAAGATAAGTCATGCCAAATGAAATTACTAATGTTCAGTTATACATCTGAGTGTCCTGAAGATGAAATTGTGCCATTTCATGCACATTGTCACTAATTTGCATTGCAGACTGGTTTGGTTCATAAGTCAAAGAATAATTTTTCTAAAAGCTAGGAATGCCACAAACCCCATCAAACTGCATTCTTTTCTACATCATAATAACACATGGATTATAATAGAAATATTCTCCATAGCAGTGAATTGCTTCATTCGTATAAATCTATGGTGACAACTGAGTTACTCCACATGGGTCTATGCGTCTGTGCAATTATGACTCCAGTAGAACAGCACTTTTGTTGTTAACGCACAAACACATTTTCGTTTCATACCTGGATTTATCCTGTGGAGGTAGTACTATTAGGGGAAGCCATACTGTAATTATTATCTTTCTCACTTTAAAGAGAGATAAAAAATCAGCCTAAAAATAAGTGCTTTCAGTGAGAGGTCTCTTGGAGGATTCCTTGTTTGTAGTATAGTCATCTGCGCATGCGCTGAGGCATCTTGGCATCTCTATTTTAGCAGTGCATAAACTAGAGTGAGAGGCAGGCATAGGGGTGGACCTTGCCTGCTTTGTATTCTGTAGGGGTGATGCAAATGCAGTCAGAGCAGGTTCATGTTATTTGATACAGCCAGTGTGATCAGTTTGTACTTTCTTACTTATTTTATGTTCAAAGTTGATTTAACATATAGCATAAGATAACGAGACAAAGTCAAAGGTAAGAGGACTGAGAGGCACTGGCTTACTTGCTGAGATTCTCCACTCATGCACATGCTGGGGGAGAGGCAGAAAATGCCTGCATCAGACTGTGTCCCCCCAGCTGTGCGGAGCACACTGGATAGAGGAGCCTCCTGGCCTCACCACGTATGGCCAGTGTGTATGTTGGCTCTGTGGCATAGCTGTTGTTAACCTATAGAACTCGCATGCATCAGTGAGTTTAGTAGGACTACCTAATGTGGAAAACTTCTTAGTAGACTTCTTGCCAAAATCAGATAGCCTGCCACCAAAACCACTGCAATTGGCAGGTTGGAACTGTCCTAACTGTGCCTGTGTTACCAAGACAATGAAGGCAGATGCCTTAGTTTGAATTTTATCCTCAACACAACACGCAGAATTAGCTTTTAGGAGATGACAGCTTTAATTAAGCCAGCTATTTTTGATGCAGAATAAATCTGTGTTTGGCAGATACAAGATGGCCACAAAGAACCAGACTAGTGTAAAAAGCATTTTGGATATTTTTATATCATGAGATTTAAATAGATAAAACCGAACTGTAGAAAAGACAGGCAAAGCAAGGCTACCCAAATTTGTGTGTCTTGCAGCAGAGGTGGAGGTACAAGTTCATTCCTCCTGAAAGTGTCCTATTTTACTTTGTAGGTAGGAGTAAATGGAACATGGCAGCTGTGAATATTTGGCATTTGGGGAATATAATGGCTCTGTGGGACCCACAGAATCAGACTGTAACATAAGCTACAGGAGAGTCAAACACATGTTTTTAGGAACGAACAAATTAACTTAAAACATTCTATAGTACATTTTATTAAAATTGATTATTGGACTTTTATTTATTTACTCATTTTTTGCATAGTCCATTTTTGACAGTAGCTTTCAATGAAGAACAAAGGAGAAACAGCACAAATTGAGATTCTCTTTGTTAGTAACACCTGAAATAACCACTGAAAACTGGTTTGTGATGTTTGGGCTGTTGTATGCTAAATTCTACCTAGATAGTACTTATTAATCTATTGCTCACTTTATCTGTGCTGTATTTTATTTTTTATTACTGTCTTGTTTTATCATTCTTTTGTATGAATTATCTTTTCTGTGATGTTTAGAATCAGGGAATCTAGAAAGCAAAAATACTGTATTTATTACTGTATATATGTTTCAATATTACACAAGTCAAAGAGAATGTCTTACAATTTCCTTTACTTGCCAATGCTAAATAAAAATTGCCTGATGAAAGAAGATTAGCAACTGGTGTGTTTAACAACTGATTCCTGAATGCAGAACCTACAAAACACTTTGTATACTCAAAAGTTGGAAATAGGTATTATGGGGGGGAAAAAAAAAGTACATACAAAGTTCTAGTTATTACTTGAAACTAAGGCAAAATAATACAGACCTCCCCTCCAACAGTGATCACGTCTGTCGTGACAGAATTGGTTTATCTTCATGTGAAGCCTATGAAATGCCCAGAATAAACTGTTTATTTTTCAGATTAGAAGCTAATACACAGTTGAAAATGTCTGGTTTTGGTTTAACATTTTAGATTCTGTGGAGAAAAGGTTACTAAATTTTTTCCTTAGCTATTACCTGAATTCATTGCACATCTGTATATGACTACAAATCCAGATGTAGTTATTTCTCTTCTTGTTGACTTCATGTAAGTTGGCTACAAAAAAACAGTCAAATTTTAGGTAAAAAGTGGTGGTTAAGCAGACTGTTAAGAAACAGAATCTGGCAGTTAACTGAATTGGTTTATATCTATGTATCCCCATACCTATCTTAACTTTCCTTTGTCTTCAAACAGTCTAGTTACAAAATTTGGGGGCAGATACCTGTCTTTCTGCATACATAAAAGGGCCTACTTCAATTATAGATCAGTAGTGAACAGAGCTGTCATCATCCTAGTTGAGTTCCTGATCATTTCTTTTCCCTGACTTTCAAATGAAGTCAAATTATCTTTTGTTTTTATTGTTTAATATTGTCTTTTTTTTAGTGTGTGTGTGTATGTGTGGGCTTCAACTGAGTACTTTTTAGCATAGTATGAGCCTAATTCTAATATCTTACTGAGTTGTCTTTGCTCATCTTTGCTCCTCATGACTGTATTGGTCTACAACAAGCCCATTCCAAATATCTCAAAAATACTATTGGAAGTGTTAATTAGCTTCTGGGATTATTTAGGCCTCATTAAAACACATCTCCAGACCATATAATGTGTCAAAGGCAGGAATTCAGCTGTCACAGACTTGTAAATGAGACAGAAAAATGTGTTACCAACATATCAGCAACTGAGATAACAGCTTCATAAATTCTAAAAATTAGGGGACAACTGAGTATAATTTGCCATGACCACTGAACAGAAGTCTGGAAAGTGCAGTTGACTGATAACAATGGCATATGCTTTTAAATCTATCTATCTAAACACTGAAAAAACATCTGAGACTTTCCTAAATGAAGGGGTCTGGTTTTCAACTTCTATTTCTGTCTTTATTCATTATCCCTTTAATTTCATTTGATATTTTTTTTCTTTCCAGGTGTGAAAAAGGAAAAGATAATAGAAGGAGGTGATTTAATGTTAAGACTTTCGTGGTTAGAGGAATTCGTTTGAAAAAACAAACAAACAAACTTGAAATATTAAGAGCAGAAAAACAAATCTTATTCATGAAATTTTCAAAAACAGCAATTCTAATGAGTTTTAGAAATTACGTATTTGTATCCTAGACCAAGTTTCCTGGTTACATCAGTTTTTATCGCCACCAGTAGCCACACAGTAGCGAACATGTTTTGTCCTATCAATTTGCTGAATATTCAAGTAGATCATTCCAGTAGAGTTATAAGTCTTTTCTGACCACACTGTCATAGCTCAGTGTGCTCTGCCTCATTGACTCAGGTAGTAGAGAGAGCTGTAGGAAAACTTATTTTCTAGTTCACTAACCAAATCAAAATGGAAGAAAACCTATAAAAGGATTAGAGGTCCACAAAAACTGGAAATCTTTTCACTACTTTTGCAAAATAGAAGACAAGCACAAACAAGTGGGAGGTTGGAGGGAATTATTAGAATATTTCTGTCTACTTAATACATTTTTATTTTGCTCTTCAATTGTTTTTGTTTTTGTTTTTTTTTTTTCCCCCTATCATTACAACATAAGAATAGCCAAAATCCGAAAGGAATTATTGCTTGAAATAAAACCATCTCATTCAAACTTTTGTATTTAGTGTAAAATCAAAAGTCTTCAACTTTCTCTAAGTTCATTAATAACAAAATCATACATTTAGAGAAATAAATTGAGTAGATTGTACCATCTCTACTTCCAAGAGTTAGAGAGAGAATAGTGAACGTTTTGTCTGAGTGACTACATGAGGACCTTGATGTTGAAAGTGAGAAGATTTCAGTTAGAGAGCCTGGATATTAAAAAAAATAAACTGCCTGGCAAAAGACTGGCAACTGTCAATTTTAACGCAGTTTTAACACAACTTAGAATTGGTAGAATATTAAGGCCTGGGATTTAGGTCAGCTCTTTCACCCTGTTTGATTCTGTCTTGATACTTTGCTTACTGGAAGCTCAGCTGAAAAAAAAAAAAAACTTATTTCGGAAGTGAGAAATTTTCAGAAGAGGCTACAAGAAGATCTTAGGGGGGAAAAAAAAAAAAAAACATAACATCTCTTACACAGTGTTACTCCGCTTAAGAACAGCGATAGAACAAATACAGTTGGAGAGCCTTAATTTTTATATAAATTGATGTCATCCTAACTTCATTTTCAAGTATCTAATTGGACTATCTAAAGTGATAAATTTGCTAATTTCTGCCAAGTTCTTAGAAAAATCTCAGTCCCCTGCCCCTTCCAGTGAAGTAACACTGACAGCTCAACTGCTGGCTAGTGGAGAGTTAAGAACAGGGAAAACAGAATCATTAATGGATCCAGGTTTATTCTTTTGGCTTTGTAAACTCTGTGGCTTTCAGAACGTATTAGTATCAAATAAAAATCTATAGCATTGGATTGCAAAACTAACAAAAAATAATAGCTGTGAAAGCAGCATGCAAACAAAACTCTCCATTTTCCTGGACAGTCCACATAAAATCTCCCGTTAGCTACTTTACCTCCTCTGCTGTTTTATTTTGATCTTTACATAGATGAAATTCTGTGGACTTTGTGATTTTATTTTGCTTTGTAATGTGCAGTAATACATACTGTTAAACCACACAAAAGCATATTGCAACTGTAAAATTTTCATGTGTTAGATTGCGTGTATTTAAGCCTATATGTCAGTAATTTCAGAGAACCCATAATTCATTTGGCAGTGGAGATTCTGATTTGCAGAAGTGTTCATGTGCAGACAAATGTTTGCCTCCTGTTTTAGGCTGTCTTTAGAATACAAATAGTCTTGGAAAAAAATATAGTAGAAAGGCAACTGTTCTGTTAGTTCAGTTGTAAAGAACTGAAGCTATGCTTAATACAGACAAAGATGGATCTTTTGCCAAATGTCCATCTGTTTGAAGGAAAACTGCTAAGACAGGCCACACGTTTCCCTTCAGGCCAAGGTGCAGTCCTTTTTGAAAGGAGACTTAGAAATTGGTGGCCATAAAGTATACAGTCAAATGTAGCATTATTACGGCTGGGGGAGAGAAAAATAAAATCAAATAAAATGCATATTCAAATATTAGCCAGGTCAACAGCAGGATGAAAGGAAATGACAGTGGGAAGACTTGGTAGACCATCTCCATGCCATTCAGGGCACAGCTGGTCCAAAGAAGTTGCTTCTGTGATTCCATGCCTGCTATATTATAAAATTAATGTATTACAGGAAATGAGAGAAGAGCCTTGTGTTTAGAGAGCTTTACATGCAGCCTTTGAGCCCAGCAGCCCTGATTTCTGAAGTATATAGTCATCATGTCTTTGCAGACAGATTATCTCTTTATAATTTGGAGACAAGGCTGAGGAACCATGGTTGGATATACTGTAGGCACGTGCTTATTATATTTCTCAGTGTTCGTGAGTTCCTGAATTGCTGTTTTAAGCTTTAATGTAGTTTTGGGTTGGTGTTTTTTCCCAAAGTACAGAGGAAATGTTGCTTTTGTTCTTATTAATTATCTTAAGTTTTCCCCCTTCAAATTTTTTGAAGTAGTCAAAACTGCAGTTTCGACTAATGTTGTATTTATGCTAGGTAAGAATGCTGTGTGACTTTTTACCATTTCCCTATTACAGTTAATGCAGTCCATCTTACTGAAACCAAAAAGCTATTGCCATATACCTCTTAAATTATTCTCAAGCTGCCAGCTGTGCCATTTGGCTTTGATCCTTTCTTTCATTGTAATTGTCATGCTGAAATATAAAACTAAAATATATGCTGCACCAAAATGCCACTTTTTCATATTTTGGAAGATATTCATCTTCATGAGATTTCTGCAGATTGTACATGCTATTAATAGTCTTCTCGATGTGCTATTGCTGCCATCAAGTGTAATTATATAATTATGCATATGTAACTGCTCATGTACTGTACCTTTTAAGGAATGCCAGCTCTCTGGAGCTCATTCTCATTCAGTGTTTTCATACCACTTAGCTTAAAAATAATGCTTAGCATTACATGAAACACATGAAACACTTCATTGTTTTATTTTAATGGGAGCTAAAAAATTGAAAAATTCTGGTTGTATATGCACTTTGAAGTAAGTTGCTGAGTGGAAGAATAGATTGCTTTGTTATTAAATGAAATTTGGTAGTTCAGTGACTTGCTTTTCTGTTTCGGTTTGCTCTTACTGTTAAGATAACAGAGAAAAAATGTAGCATCATCAATGTAAATAAATACCCCCTTTAATACAAACAATTAGATTCTCACATGTCACAAGTGTTATTACATGCTCAGATAAACATCTCTAAAATATTTTCCTTGCCAATCAGGTTTAAAAAAAAATGCTTTCCAGGTACGATTTTTTTTTTCTCTCTGTTTCAAACCATTTAGAGGGAAAAGCACGTTTCTGCTGTTAATTTTATGCTTTAGATATATTACTCTTACCATTCGTATGTTTTTGACATTTGCTGTATTGAAGAGGTCCTGAAACATAGAATCATAGAATCATTAGTGTTGGAAAAGATCTCCAAGATCATCTGGTCCAACCATCACCCTAGTACCAATGGCACTAAACCATGTCCCTAAGCACCACATCCAACCTTTCCTTAAACACCCCCAAGGATGGTGACACCACCACTTCCCTGGGCAACCCGTCCCAATCCTTGATTACTCTTTCTGAGAATGTCTCCTAATTTCCAACCTAAGCCTCCCCTGGCTGTTCCTTCTAATCCTATTACTAGCTATCCGTGATAAGAAGCCAGCCCCCAGCTCCCCACACTTTCCTTTCAGGTACTTGTAGAGAGCAATAAGGTCTCCCCTGAGCCTTCCTTGTCTCCAGACTAAACAACCCCAGCTCCCTCAGCCACTTCTCACAGGACTTGTGTTCCGGGCCCTTCACCAGCTTTGCAGCCCTTCTATGGACATGCTCCAGGGCCTCAATGTCCTTCTTATACTGAGGGGTCCAAAATTGACCACAGTACTTAAGGTGCGGCCTCACCAGAGGCCAGGAGTACAAGGGGATGATCACTTAATTCCTTCATCCAAATCATCAATAAATTGAAGATCTTTCTGCCCCTTCACTCTACAGTAGCAAATCAATATTTTAATGCACTGACAAAAGACTGGGCTGCAAGTGGCTATACTTCATCAATACAACCAGTATTTGCCAAAGGGAATAAGACTTCTTTTTTTCAGGAGCATTCTGGGCAGGCATTAATGAAATATGGCAATTCTGTTTGCAAAAATGTTTATACTGGAGATATGAGAAGACAAGGGTTTGGATGAGTATCCTGTATGTGTGAATGAATAAGAGTGATTATCTTGGGTATATCATTTAGAATGAATCTGCACATCTGGATGTGGTGATCTCAGGAGAGATGGAAATCAAGATGGGCAGACAAACAGTGATGATATCTGTTTTATAGGGAAAGAAGGAGGCAAAACTTACTTGAAAGCAGAATATATAAATAATTTCAACTATATGTAACCTAATCTGACTATCAGACACAAATATCAGGAAGGCTACAATGTAGTTTGTAAGGCTTAGAAGGGAAGAGTCTTGGCAAAGAGTGGAATATGCATGGAAATGATAGAGTTTGTGTTGGAGGTAATATTATCTAGAGGATTAAAAAAGCAAAACAGGGACATAGCTTGCACAAAAAAAAAGTGATGTATCTAAGCCACATATAATGGCAGAAAAAACAGTGTACCTACTGACCATAATGGTATGAAATGGACTTTTATAGATTTGTACAAGATCTAAACAATAGATATTTTGAATAAAAGAAAAAACAAATATATTTTATTTGAAGAAAAAATCCAGATATACAATAAATAGATTTCTTGCTGAGAATTTTTCTTGCTGAGAATATTCTTGCTGAGTTTTCTCAGTAATGTGACTTACTTATTTCAGTGCACGTGAAAATGAAATTTCCTGGCAACTGGAACCAAATGTGGTCCCTGGTCATGCTGCAATAGATTGCTCTAATACCACAAACTATTGCTATTGTCAGAAATAATCAGTTGAGGATTTATGTGTGGCATAATTATTCTTCAGCCAGCACTGTCTCTGGAAAAGCCAGAATAAATTGAAGTAGTGGTGAGAATACAGTAAACAATGCTGATGACAAATTAATAGTCAGAAGATGTAGAGATCAGTGCTAAACAGGAGTTAAATCTTTGCCATTAGCTGTCCTGCCTGGTATACACTAGAATATATAGACGCTGACATGTATATAGAATACAAATATATGGTATATATAGTGTGGGCAAAACTTAATTACTTATCTCTCTACACACACGCTTATACACATATATGTACATAGAGGAGGGGAAAAACAGTGTCTCTATGAATGAATATATGAACAATAAAGAAAGGTTTCAGGAGAGAGCTTAAAATGACTGTATTGCTAGTGAGACTTGAGGAAAATGGGAGTATTTCTGACTGGAAGAAGGGAGAAAATAAATTTAAGCTGTGTGAAAGGATGTAATAAAAAGGAAAGGAGAAAGCAGTATGGTTTGTCAGGTAAATGGGAAAATGTTATGGGAAAAACTATTGCTAAATTGTATTGCTATGGCATTTTTAGGAGTCAAACATCAATAGTTATTCACAGGATTGTTCTCACATAGTTCTAATAGGTGAAAACTGGTAAATGCAAGGTGAAAATTAAATCTACACAACATGCTTAAGGAGTTTCTTAACAGCAAATTTGGTATAGTTTTGAAAAAGAGCATTCTGAAGGAGTTTATCTGACTTCTTGATTTTCGAAGAGAATAGAAGTGTAAAAAGACTTATAGACAAACATTTATGGTGAAAGTAAATGTTACAATGTTACACACTGAAGTTGTTTTTTTTTCCGTTTTTTTTTTTTTTTTTTTTTACTCCTCAAGGATCTATGCCTGGGTGAATGGTTCTAAAGTTTCACTGTGAACAAGTGTAGAGAGTGTGTGTATGTGTATGCATTAATTTAATATATGCATGTGCTTTCAGAAGTAGAAGACATCACACATAGATTAGATTTCATAACTTAGATCTCAAAAGATCATAGAACCCAGCTGAAATCACAGAATGGTTTGGGGTGGAAGGGACCTTAAAGATCATCTAGTCATCTAATCTCTCTCCCATGGGTACGGACACATGCCACTAGACCATGTTGCCTAAAGTCACATCCATTCTGCCCTTGAACACTTCCAGGGCAGGCTTCCACACCTTCTCTCGGCAACCTGTTCTAATGCCTCACCACCCTCATAGTAAATAATTTCTTCCTAATATCTAATCTAAATTATCTTCTTTTAGTTTAAAACCATTCTCCCTTGTCTTATGCCTACAATCCCTGACAAAGAGTCCCTCCCCAGCTTTTCTGCAGGCCCCCTTCAGGTACTGGAAGGCCGCAAAAAAGACTCCCTGGAGTCTTCTCTTCTCCAGGCTGAACAATTCCAGCTCCCTCAGCCTGTCTTCGTAGAAGAGGTGCTCCAGCCCTCTGATCATCTTTGTGGCCCTGCTCTGGACTCGTTTCTTGTTCTTCTTGTGCTGGGGGCCCCAGAGCAGAATGTACTACTGTAGGTGGGGTGTCATGAGAGCAGAGCAGAAGGAGAGAATCACTTCACTCAATCTGCTGGCCATGCTTCTTTTTATGCAGCCCAGGACATGGTTGGCAAGTGCATGTCCCGGCCCAGGTGCAGAACCTTGCACTTGAACCTCATAAGGTTTGCACAGGCCCACCTCTTAAGCTTGTCAAGGTCCCTCTGGATTATCTGGAATCTGATTTCTGGAACCTGAAATGATTATCTTCATGAAAAGTAGTGCAGCAGGAAGACTTTGAGATCATCATAATAAAACTTGCATGTGGTATTACTATTTTTAAATAGCCATAGTACTGACTTTGTCTGTTAGAGAAAAACATAACTTGGAAGTATTTGCATCTGACAGTGATCTATTTTAAGTAAAAGAGGAATATTGTTTAGCTGCTAGTGAGAAGTGTGAATATTGTGATTGGCTACTGCACCAAAACTAGCAGACAGGTAATATGTGGAGAGCAAATGAATTGCTACTGTGTAAGCTTAAAACTGTAGACGCAAAAGCTAAAATAATATTTACCTATACATGGTATAAAGAATCTTTATTGGCAACTGGTATTCACAGACTATTTGAAAGGTGGTATTGGCCAGACACAAGTTATTTGGCAGAGATCTTGGTAGTATATATTTACGGAGCCTGTCTGTATAAGGATGCTGGCAGGTTTACCCTGATTTCTATTCCAGGTGACAAATTTCTGTCCAAGCATTTGAGTGATCAAATATTTTCCACTGGAATCTGGGCACTGTAAAATTTCTGAAGCTGAGTAGAAAAATTGCAGGATTTGTTTAAACTATAATAGCCTCTGCATACCAGTGTGATGGCAAAATATTTCCACTTGGACAACACCAGGGTGAACTGTGCTGAATTGAATTAAACATTTTTCTGGAAGACTGATGGTATTTTGTTGCCACTTGTCAATGGCATCTTCTTTTAACCTAAAAGTTGTAATCACTGTACTCTTCAGTTAATTTCTCAGTGAAAATTAAGCAACAGCAATGGAAAGTAGTGTTACACTAACTTTTTCTACTAAAGCAAAGAAATTGGTCCAAACCAGATGAAAGCTATACCATAACCACATTAGCTTATTTTTTTCCTATGCAAAGCCAATTAAGAAATAGAACAGTTTCCATTAGTTTATTTGTCTTTCCTGGAACAATTACAATTGCTAAACTATACAAATGTGGAGTCTCCCCTTGTGACAGGTTGTTTAAATTTATAACTTAAGCTAGCATTTCCATCTCCAATAAAAGCCAAACAGACATTTAATTATGGTGCGTGACATTTCTGACTAAAATAGAGCCAACAGAGCCTGTCAGACAGCCCTCATTGTTCATGAATTTTGAACAAATTGGGGATCTGTGAATTTATAGCCAGGTTTTTCTCTAGTATTGTTTAAAATAGCACACATGGAAAACACGCCATGGGTGTGTTGTAATTCAGCTTTAATGATGTAACACTTGGTTTCAGTCAGTTGTTACTGCAATCCTCCAACACTGGTTTAGTGCTTCAGACATTGCATGTTCCTTAGCAATTATAGTCCAGCTTTCAATAATGGCTGTTGGCGGGATATCCACAAGTGAAGTCATAGCAATTTTGAAAAAGAGCTAATAAAAATACACCTGCCTTGTAGTGGAAAATGAGCCTTTAATATCTTTACTTTGAAGTTGAGAGAAGCCCATAGCATTAACTAACAGATACCAGTATTATGATGCAGTAATCCACTTCCCCAGGGGAAGTCAGGGATTGAAGTATGAAAGACTGGTATTTTCTAGTCACATATTTTTTAGTCACCATAACATCATAAAGCAAGAATGGGAATAACAAGGTGATAATAAAAACTGGAAAGGGGTGTTAGCTGTAAAGTTAGGAATATGCAAAGCAATCACAAGCTGTAATTCAGTGATGCTACAATTTAAGTGATATATAATGAGTCAGTTGTTAGTTCTAATAACAATTCCTTACTTAAATGCATTCAAATCCACTGTTGTTAGAATGGAATATGAAATGTTAGAATGAAATATGGAATATTAAAATATTAATAAAAAAGAATATTTTTTTTTTTATGCTACTTCTCATCTTACTATTCTATTATGTTTCTGTTCTGGATCAGTTTAACTTTTGACGTTTTTCATAGCCACTGAGTATTGGCAGCCATTACTAAACCTGAGTTGATTTTCTTCACCAAAGGGTGGATTCATTTTGTCCTTTTGTTATTTTTTCTTTCATATTCTCTCCTGATATACTTCATATGCTTTGACGAACTTTTTCATTCTAGGAAGCACGTGTGGTTTTAGTCTTGTGGCACATATACTCAAGTTATGCATCTTTCTAAGGCAGAATATAATGTAGTAGCTACATACAATCTTAAACTTCTGTTTGGAAGAAGTGTAACAAAATATATTTTCAATAAAAATGGTGGGGAAAAAAAAATAAACCTCTTTAACTACTTCTAGAATAGGATCTTAGAGGATCCATTCCAGCCTATTGCTAAATTAGTGACTAAGCAAATGATATAATCTTTTTGTCTTCAGTTTAACTGAATAAAAAGTGCATCCAAGAATAATACATATATAATACGTATTATATGTACATTATATTGTATTTTGTATTATAATGTACATAATGTAATATATGTACATTATATGTGTATTATATGTACACTATAATGCGTTTATTAGGTATGATTACTGTATTTGTAAAGAGCTTCTACAATTACACTATGAATGGCCTTAAAAATTTAAAGTTAAAATGTAGAAAGAAACACAGTTCCCTGTTTCTCTTCTGTATTCTACACAAAGCTCTACATTTGCCCTGTCACAGAGACAGCTTTGTTAGTCTTTTTGTAGTGAACGCTCCTGAAGAAACTACAAGCCAGAAATGTATTGGAGCTCAGTTTAAGCTAGCTGTTTTCTAGCGTGATACATTATTTTGCAATCACTCTTGTTGCAATAAAGATCCAAACTGGGGGCAGGGTAGGAGTCATGAGTATTAATACAAATGGCCCTCTAATCATACCTGGAGGGGAAGAGAAAATAAGATAAGTGGTATGTTCGTAGCACAACAAGACTAATCTGGAAAAACAAACAAACAAACAGCAGAGCTACTTCCATACTAACAATTAGGTATAATATTTGAAAAGAAAAAAAAAAAAAAGAATTTATCTGAAACCCAAGGCAGTTCAGGAATCTGTAGAATATAAATGCAATTCAACCTGCAATCGCTGTGGTATTAGAGGCTCTCTTTCTTAAAATAATCAATATTTGATCTGTATACCTTCAGTTGCTTCTCAGCCTCATCCTCACCCCCACCTTCATAGTAGGGTCCTCTAAATGGAGAGGTTAAAGATAAAGGGCGCTTAACCCCATGCTGGCCTGATCAAACACTCTTCCCTGCTAATACAGGAAGCAACATTCATCAAAGGGATATCACTTGCGTATGATCCTACAATGACATGCATACATGCTTAACTTCACATTAATGGGACTATTTAGGTGCATGAAGTTAAGCATGTGTTTTGAATCTTTGCTGTATTGTAGTCTATATTTTCTTTTCCACTAACCTGAGCCCTTACACAAGGCAGTTACCTTACTGGTCTGAAATGCTGAAAATTGTCTATAGAGAAGCTTTTATATGTCTGAATTCACTTACTTATCTCCTCTGCTCACCCTGTGTTTTTAACTTTATTATGTCTGCTGTTTCTATTTTTTTTAGGGTTAATAAAACATTTAAAAATATATATATCATGTAACTCTTACAGACTTGTTACTTTTTCAGAGGAAGTATTTATGGAATTATTTTTCAAACAAAAATCCAAATAAGTATTAATATTAAAAAACTATTAAGAATGGTACAAACTTGTACTACTTTTATATACATTATATAGTTTTTATACTAGTTCTCACTCATAAGTCATTACCTTCATCTTAATATTGCCATAACATAACTGAAAGAACTATCTATTTAACTGATTTCTGTTGTATCATTTTGGGAGTAAGGAGGGGGCTGGAAAAGTTGCTCTTCAGCATTCAGTTTAGTAAAAAGAATGCAAGAAGAAATGCTATATCTGAGCAAAAAATCATTAGACTCCAGAAATAGAAGGAAACATAGTAAGTTTTTCAGCTCCTACCATGTTCAATTTCATAGCAAAATTTAAGTGCACTTTGCATTCAGTGCTAGTCACTAAGATTTTGTTGTGCTGGGTAAATCAGGAAGTGATCCGTCACACTTCTTGCAGACTTCATAGTACTGTCACTCCGTATTTTACTGCTGTTCTTTTCTTTGTAGAATTCAAGTGTGTAATTTGCATCATTGCTCTGAAAGTAAATTGCTATCGAGTCTTGACACCTGCCAGCACTGGTATTCATTTCAAGCTGTAAAACACTACTTTGAAATAAATTTGAGGAAATTCATTAAATGTTGTCAGCTGTATCATCCATACTAACAGAAAATAATGTAGTTAAATGTGTCTGGTTTCTATTTTCTATTCAAAAATGAACAAAGCTCCTTAAAACCTTTTTTTTTTTTTTTTTTTTCCCCGATACTTTAAAAGTATTTTCTAAATCTAAATCCACTGATTTTTACCAGTTTTATGCACACATTAATTTCCCCATGTGTTATTATATCAGAAATATGTTCAGTTTCTGTTTTTATACTTAGGAAGTTCAACATCCAATTAAAGGATTAACTGGGCCAAATCTGACAAGAACTCTCAATTTGAAATTCCCCTAGACTCTGTTATTTCCAAAATTCAGATGTAAACTAAATTTAACCATACTAACGCAACACAGTGCTTAAAGTCAGCAGAACCTGGGCTTTGACCTGGCTGTTGCTGGTTAACTCCCAGTGATTTCAGAGGTGTGGAGTGTAAATATCCAAGGAAATAATTTAGATCTAAGTGTAGGAATTGTATAAGTGCTTATGATTGCTTTTTTACTCATTTCTAACAGCAATCTCCCTTGCCTTGTGGAGTAGATTTATCTTCTCCACCTTTAGGTTCACGTTGTCTAAATAACTTTATTGAATCTGGATTGAGATGTGTCATACATCTTATTCATGGGGGTAATTTTCATTATTAAAACAAAGGTGTTTGTAATCATGTATAATCAGCAGATGATTTCAGCTGGGAAGTGTATATAAATTAGCACTAATTTACTGTGGTGTTGATAGATTTATTTTTCAAAAGGTTGTAGGAAGAGCATGAGAGGAAGAAAACCACTCATGAGCTCAATGTGCTCTTCATACTTGTGTTCCTACAACCCAGGATCACCAAATCTACTTCAAGAAAATATTTTGATTTTTTTTTTCCCCGAAGGGAGCTAACTATGATGTAGTAATGTTTGCCAGATAACTCTGATCATACCACTTTTGTTCTTGAACCTCCACCAACTCCAGTCACATGGAGTTCAAACTTCTTGCATTAATAATCAGGTCCCTTAAAATTCTGTGTACCTCACTGCATGGAGTATCCCATTACCTCCTGTTTCATAAGGGAGTTCAATTTTGAGTCTATGCCTGAGTGTTTGCATTTGAGTTCTTCTGTCCAGTCACTCCTTTCTTTCACTGAATTCATCTTTTAAATTATTACCTACTAATGCCGCCTTTAAATCCTTTCTCAGGATCTGCCTCTTCCAGAAGCAGTGTGTAAAGGGCTAGACAAAAAGAAACCTATAGATGGCTGCTGGCCTAAGGTATATATTAAAAGCAAATCCAGAAATTTTCTCTAATCTGTAAATTTGTTTGTCATTATATGTTGTAAGCTCATGAGGAAAAAAAAAAAGTGTATGACTTTTTATAATACTTATTGAAACCCTTATTTTTGCTGCAGAGCTTGACTGTGACAAAATAGGAAAGTCTACCCAAAATGAATATATTAATACTCTTTGTTCTTGCCAAGTAGATGAATTTCAGATGAAGATGCATTAAAATTTTGTAAGGAGTAATCTGTGACCTCCATAACACTAGTCCCTCTCACAGGTCATGCAGATGCTTTACTGTGGCTGAGAGGAAGTAGTGAAAGCAGGTAAAAAGTAGAAGATATCCTGGAAGTCCTCAGGGAATCATTCAAACAGCATTAGACAGGATTCATATAATCACTTAGGTTGGAAAAGACCTTCAAGATCGTCATATTCAAGCAGCAACCTGACCTACTGAGTCCTATCACTAATCATGTCCCTTAGTGCCAGATTATTGTTATAATGAAGTCTCTGAATTTCTGTTCTGTGAGAACAGAAAATGAAATTAGCAGAAGGGGAGCTGTTGGGAGGATGGAAGAATCATAGATAATGGTTTGGGGGCACAGGCCTTTCAAGTGGAGAATAGTGGCCTCAAGCAGAGGCATTAAGTCAGCATTCCCAGGCTGAAAAATCACCACCTGAGACAATTTCAAGCTTCCTGCCCTAATGGAGCAATCTGATGGAAATTTTGAGCAGGGAGTTGGACCATGATCTTATTTATAAGAACAGATTTTATAAAGAGGGAATAATGCAGCTGTATACATTTACTGAGTTTTCTTTAGAGAGAAATGTCACAGTACTATTGATATGCTTTGCAAGTTCCTCTACCCAGAACTATTAGGGTGTAAGCAGTTTGATTACGGAATGATAGGAACCAAATCTGCCTTGTGGTATGTCTAGACAAGTGTCTTAACTCCTGTGTGAATAACTACTAGACACATTAAGGAAAAGAAATTCTATACTGAAAATCTACTAGTTAATAGCCTAGTGATTAATCATTAGACAGATGGCAAAATAAGACACAAGAGTTTTGCTACTGTTGGTAATTAACTGTGCTTACGACTTTGCATGTACACGTAACCTCAGGCACAGAATGATAGCCACTGAACTTGAAGCTGGGTCAAGTCCTTTTAAAGCATTACATTTTCTTGGCTCTCCATAGTAACCTATGGAAGATGTGAAATGATTCCATTCATTCTGGTTTTGAACTTACACCTCTTCCCAGTGCTGCAAACCCAAGGGAAAAAAATTCCTTTATTAAGTCTGAAGCCTAAGATTCCACTGCCTCAGCTACTAAGAGGATTTTAGAAAATGGACAACCCTGCCTACAAGAGGCTGAAGAGGGGAAAAATAGACAGTTTACAGGCCTAGGAGGATTAATAAATCTTCCCGTATTCCTTGAAATCCCATTGAACTAAATTTACAGTAAAGCCATGGAGACAAAGGTCTTATGCCTCTTGCTTTCCTGATCAAAGTGGAAAATAAATTTTTTTGGAGAGCAAATGATATTTTCCCCCTCTTATTTTATCTCTAAATAGCTATGCCATGGTTTGTTTAGTAGCTGGAAACTTCAGAACTTCAAGTTAACAAATAAATTTACCAAAGAAAATATTAAATTGATGACAATAGTTTTGAAATGCAATGGTTAGGATGTCTTACATATTGAAAGTACTTATTTCTGTGTTAATGTGGGAGAATATGGAAAATATTTCTGTAGTCAAAAAAAAAAAGTACACTGTTTATGCTGGAAAAAAAAAGTGAAAGAAAAGATGTAAAGAATTTACTTCTACTTGGACCTTGTATCTGAGAACTGACATCATGATAATAGTATTGCAATGTTACTATTTAAAAAGAAATAATCTACCAAATGCAATGGACATATTGGCTGATATTTGGCAGATAAAAGAGAAAGGTAAAAGAGAAGGACAGAAAAGAATGGAAAATCAGTTGAGAGTAATTATTCAGGGCATGGGATGGGAGGGGATAAGAGTAGCCCTTTCAAAAATAATCTACAAGCTAGCAACAGTCTCAAGGCAGGTACAAAAGGGCAGGGGAAGGTGGAACAGACTAGCAAGGAAACAAGAAAAAAAAAGTATGAAAAAATTCCAGAGAGACAATTTTTATAGTCAACAGGAAATGAACAATAAAATCATAGCACTTCTGAGATGAGTTGAAAGGACAAAGTGTAGAGCCTAAAAAGGCAAACAAAGATAATACCTTCTCTTTGTGCAAGCAGCAGAATTCAAAGGGTAGTGAAGGAGAAGTATTTCTGGATATAAAAGGGTGAGGGCAAAATTGATGTGTGTAGCTATGTGCCCATCTTTGCCAGTATGGCAGTAAAAATAGTGGTGTTTTATCTTGGAAAATGGGACCTTCTTTGAACTTACTGCATAGGTGTTATGGTATCTGATGTTATCTTTTTGTGAATCATGTAACCACTGTGTCACTGATGTGGCTGATGTTCACATCTGTGCTCAACTTGCACAGCCAGAAGTGACTGAATGAAAAGAGGTATGAAGAGAGCAGTAAGAACCTTTGTAAAGACTTCCTTTGCTGGGAAGTGTATCAGATGGAGTTCCATCAGGCTTTTTATTTTTTTTTCCCTTCTTGTACTTTACATATTTGTATATTACGTACAATAACGGTTTGACAATACTGTGAAATACATATATATTGCTTTCACAGAAAGACCTGTATATTTTTTCTTTTCTTCCTCCCCCCACCCCCCTCTCCACCCCCCATCTTCCCCAGAAAATCCTGAGTCAGATTATAGAAAGATGAGAATTTTCAAATGTGTTGATGACAAAAGACAGAATAGCAGATGTAGTTTCATTCCAAAAAGGTGAGGGGGAAAAAATATAAAAAAAAGCATAGACATCTCTGTGATATATTGTTGACTATCATTTGTTGTAGTGGCATCTAATTTAAGTCATCACAGCCTTTTCCTGGAGCTGGCCCCAAGAGACATATAAACCTTTTCCTATCATGTCCCATTAGCATGTGCTAGGATATGGGAACCAAACTTGGATTAAAAATGAAATGAAGCTTAGATCTAATATAAAGGAAATGCCTCTAACTACTATAAGGCCCCTTCACAAGTCAAAGCCCCTCATTCCCAACCTCCAGTCTTTTATAGCCATTGGCTTATATCATTATTATAAACTGAATTTTATTTTTTAATTTAGTACATACTTTAATGACAGTTGTTTATAGAAAGCTTTTTTTTTTTGTCAATAAGTTTTCTTGTTGTTGATAAATATTCTGTGAAGTTGTTCAAATGTTGCAACATAGTGTATACTCCAAACATTCATGCAGTTACCAAACTGAGACGTTCTTGCATCAAAGACTAAGAACAAATTAGGAAGCAAATTTTAGGATAAATTTCTGTTCAGGTTTGCTATATGATAAACTTTTCAGGGAACGTGCTATGTTTATTTTCATAAAACTTTACCTTAGGGATTTCAAACAGAAACATTTAGCTATTTTTTGCAATAAATTCTAGCAATTCAGTTGTATATATTCAATAAGATTATAAAATAAATCATGAGAATACATAATGCTAAATGTTATAGTAAAATACATTTATCAAACCACTAACATCTTCCCCTTCAGTTGAAGTGTGGTGAACCATTTGTTAAATAGTGAAGAAATGTTTTAAAAACCAAAGGTATGATGAGAAAGTCATTTATTTACTCCCTACTAGAATGAATACCCAGGAGCATTATCTATCATGAATAAAAATACACATTTGAGATGAATAGGTAAAACAAAAAAGAACAAAGATATAAACCTACAAATAAAATTAATGTCTGTGTTCCTATATGTATGTATGCGTAAGATGTATATGATAAAATATAGATATATATTTAACATGTATAGTGGCATACATGTATATACCAAAGAATGTAGCGTACAGTAAGTATCATAGAAAATGCATAAAAAATGAATTAGTATTTGTTTTCATAATGATGAACAAGATTATCAATCTTCCTTTCTCTTGCCTCTAGACTTTCAAGTTTGGATTGCCTATCAAAAATACAGAAATAGATGTGGTGTCAAAAATTACTAGCAGTTGCAGAGATATCAATTGATGTTTCTTGATATATTGGTTAGCATCGCAGGTTCAAAGTAAATGTTTGTAATTGCAACTGCTTTACCACATCATGATTAAGAAAATAAAATACTTGAACATGTAAGAATTAAGTATTACAGGGTCTTGCAAAAGAAACTGATTCCTTTGCTAAAAATTATAAATTTTGTCTACACTGGAATGTTCTGTAGTTTTCAGACATGCAAAATGTAAGGATTATCATAAATTAAAAAATAATACCTGAAGTAATATTTGGTACATCATTTGGTACTATTTAAAAATCAGTTCTGTTTGTGATTATTTTTTCCCCCCATCAAATTCTCACACTTTTGAATTTAAAAGGGCTGCTTTACAAAACTCTCAAGTTGTAGGGAATCCACAGCTGAGGTACAATTGCTAGCTCATTTGGCAATGAGAAATATCTGGTCATGTCGTTTATACATGCTATTATTACCAGGTTTCGTGATGGACCTTTGCTTTATTAATGCAGTTTGTAACACGTTGCTTACATGGAAAGACAAATGAAGAAGTTCTAGACCGCTTACCATCAACTGAAGCTATTGTGTCATGTGGTGAACAAAACAAATAAAATAAAAAGTGAAAGGATGTAGTTAATGACAAAATGTGGCTTTGGCCTTGGAACTTCTCATAAGATGCTGTAAAAACATGAATTAAAGATCTAAGAATGGTTATAGTCTAAATATAACAAACAGGAAAAAAATCCAATGATTTTCTACATAAAAAGCATAAAAAAAAAAAAAAAAAGAGGAAAAAAATGGAAAAGTTGGACTGAATTTCAGCCCAGACTGTGGGTTGTGTACTGGACTGTGGTTAGGAGGTCTCACAGGACAGAAACGTACAAAAGATTACGAAAGTTCAAAAATGAACTAGAAAGAAAAATACATAGAAGGTTTCTGTACAGAGTCCATAGCTGGTTCAGGGCTTCCTTGAGTGGAAAGGACTTGTCAATTTAAGGGGTGTGATGCCAAATCTCATTTGAATTCATGTGCATAATATGTGACTGTTATTGTTATTTTTACCAAAATGCAGTTATGACGGAAGAAGTTCTAATGTAGATTTAGAGGACTGTAGGCTTTTTTTCGTTTGAACTCTAAATATTGGTCTTCTGTAAAACTTTGTCTTTCTGCTTTTATATGTTTGCAGTCAAGTATGGCATGGGTAATTCCTAGTAGATATCTGCTGGTAATACAGTAGTTTAAGTTTTGTGAAAAGTGCTGGTATTCAATGCAGATCAGCCATCAGTGATCACAATTAAACAGAAAGAAACAGGAAATTGCCATCTGATTCAGGAAACAAGCAAACTGATTTCTGTAGGAAACTGATTATTTAATTACACAGTAACGTATTATATAATTACACGTATTATTTAATTACACAGTAACGTAGCTCAAGTGGCAAATATGGATGGATGTGTCCATACTTCAGACAAAAATGTGAACTTTTGTGTACTACATTGTTCACAGTAAAGTGAACAATGAATATGAATATCTTATGCATGCCAGATTTCAAATATATAGGTTACTTATAAGAAGCTTTCATATGGAATTGGAAGTTATGACATTGTTATTAGAAGGGTCCTTAGATTATTAGGTTATTGAAGTCTTTTCCTAAAGTCAAGAATGACAGCCATATAAAAGTAACTTCTGCAGGTTTGCACCTACTTAAGTGGTTATAACTACAGAAGTGCTGTTAAGCTGCAGATGGTTTAAGTAATAGTGACAGGAATGATTCCATGATTGCTGTCCAAAATCTTGATGCAACTGATCACCTTGTGACACTTTCTACATCCCTTGGACAGCTAAAAGCAAGCAAATCCCAGGGAAAAGGCAAGGCAGGAAATTCTGCTGGCTTCCAGGGTCCCGCTGCTTCAGGGCAAGACAGAATTTAGGCACTTAGTATTTAGTAGTTTTGTCATAGGGGAACCTGGCAGTTTCAGCCTTGGCTGTCTTCCTTGGTCAAAAAGCATTAGAGGCACCACTGCATGCAGCAGATGAGAGGTAGGATCAGGAATATACGAATAACCCTGAGATTGCTCTCTAGCTTCACACTGTTTTCTGCATTAATTAAGAAATGAGCAGCAGTTTTAGCCAACTGCACCCCTAGGGATTCAATGACACCTAAAATTCATTTCAAATAGTAAACAACAATAACCACAACAAAAACATTCCCCCCCCCCCCTTCTATTACTTGCCTTTTTATGAGTCCTTGTAGACCAGGAACCTTCAGTTAAATATTATACCTGTTTAAAAAATCCATTGTTTGGCACCAAATGTAATTGGTTGTTTCTTTTCTGTAAAGGGTTAAAAAATGAGGAAAAATACAGTTATGTGAAACAGTGTAATGCATGTTTTATTATCTTGGTGGAATATCATGCTAACATGTTGTGGTCACTGCTAACTTTGTTGGCAATGCTAACAGATTTGAGCTTCCTCAGGCAGCAGATGGCCTTTGCTATTGTGGACAAATACTTTATTTATTGATGGCTTTTTGCAAACTGCAAACAATTCCTTCAGAAAAAAATAATAATAATAATAAAAAAGACTCTATATCAATGTGACATAGTTCTTTCAGCAGCAGTCCAACTTTTAATAAAATCTTTTAACAGATATTTAAAAAGGAAAACACTGTTTAGTGAAGATAATGAACTGCACTTCTGTGTGCATTCATGCCCTGTTTATCCTTCTACACACTCACCACAGAAACTCAGCTACCTCGTTTCCTTGCCAGTTGCAAATCTCTTTAGGCCTTGACTGTTGTTTCATTAGGTTCTCCTCATGTCCCATGCCCAGTTCTTTCCCTGCTTTACCAACAGCAATGCAATATACTGAGGAGATGGACCAGGTCTACCCTCCATATAATGCTGAAAAGACCATGACAGAGAGTTACATGTTCTTAGAAACAGGGTAAGTGCACTGAAGGGTTGAGGTTTGAAGGGTGCAGAGTGCCATGCAGAAGTGGTGGAATGGACACTGGACTGTGGAGCTGGATGAACTACTGAAAAAGACCACAGTCCTTCTGCTATCCCCATGGTCAATAATTCTTCCTGAGAGACATCCTGATTTATTCTAATCCAATCCAAAGACCTTCAGTGGTGGTGATTCCCCAGGGGCAATGTACTTCAATATTTAATTGTTCTTACAATTAAATATATATATGTGTGTGTATATACATGTGTGTATATATATATATATATATGTATATATATATATATATGTAAGCTTAATCATTCTTTCTATCTCTTGTCCTTTCCTATGTTGTTATTCTTTGATTGAATTCGTTTTTCAAACAACTCTGCTTGTTACACTTCATGTAAGTATTTTATGAAGTTTTATATACCTACACGTATGTTTATTTGACCTTTTCCCATAGTATGTTTCCAATATTTCATTTGTATTCCATTATGTGTTTGGAATCAGGAAAAGTTTGTCATTTAGAGAACCTTAATATTCTTTTTCCATAATTAGGTGCTTTTTTTTTTGTTTGTTTTTGTTTTTTAAACTAACATCCTTAATGTGGTGTTGTTGTTGTTGTTGTTTTTAAGGCACAAAAAACACTCCTTAATTGCTTTCCCCCTTAGATAATTTTTCCTTGATATCTTACTATTAAATTTCTAAGTTTTTTGAAAACAAACTTTTTATTTCTATCTTAGTCCTTCTTCTTACTCCAATCATCAAGTTATATTTTCGTATTTTAATTGTGTTGCCCCCAGTAGTAGAACCAAGTAAAGAGAATCATTCCTTCTTATTGCCGTAACACTTTCTCTATCAATAAATCATGGAATAGTAAAAAAGTTTAATGGACAAGCTAGATCATGCTCATTCTTCTTTTCCCCCCAAAAGGTCGCTGTAGTTTAAATCTTACATTATAAACAAGACCCATAGTATGGATTTTCCAGTTGCTAATAGTAAACATCATACTGAATAAAATAAGTAATTTAGCAGCAGAGATGTTGGATATAGTTTTCAATAATAATAGCTTGGTCTTGTCAGAGTCTTATAAGCGAAGTTGACTTGAAATACAAATGCAAGCTTTTATGAAGATTTGGTATCACATTGAGTATTTTTCTAGTTTCCTTGAGCAAAGGCAGCAGACTTTCATGTGTTCCAAATTTGTGCAGGTATTTTTTTTTTACTTTAACCATAGGTTAAAAGTATAGAGTAAACTAACTAAAATATTATGCAGAGCAGCTCACCATCTGATATTGATCTTAATTTTGAATGTCATTTTTTAAGTAGTAAGGATTAAATCACATGAGAATCAACTAATTGGCATTATCAAGAAGTCTGTAAAAATAATTACTAAAGCAGAAGTCCTTAAGATTATGAAGCATTGGACTGCCTGGAACACAAGCAGCAGGCAGCAGAAATTCTATAAACCAGGAGTTTTGCCAAACCTTCTCAGGCTGAAGGCCAAATGATTTTATTTATTTTTTTTTTTTAACCCAGCCAGATTTTCCATATTGAACCAAGCAAATTGCAGCCCAAGGAGCCCTCACATGTGTACATTCACATTGCAAGTGAATGTCTGTCTTTTTTTTTAGGTGTCTGTATTAGAAACCAACAAAAATGTATGCTAATGGGCTGAAAAAAAAAGTGAAAATGCTGGAACCGGTACTTGTACGACACAATTTATGAGGTGATGTGCATAATGTACAAACTGAGGTTTTGCTGCTGCAAAAGTTTACATACGTTATTAACATTATGTACATGAGTAATTCCTGAAGAATCAGATCCTACAAGTGTCCCTCAAGTCACTGTTAGCTGAACAGTTTTATGACTGCACGACTCAGCTTGCTTATCAAAAGGTATAGGAATAACTTCCTATAAGAAAATAAGTTTAAAACAACAAAAGTTTTTGTAAATTAGTTATAACATCCCTATAAGCATTTGTATTCATAATGCTGCAGAATAGTTACATCTAAGTGCATGATTTATACTTTTTTATAATCATTATGCCAGCATTCCAAAATAACCCCTAAACCAATGTTTCATGATTTGTAGTAGCAGACTTGCAGTTGTCTCATAAAATCATCAAAATAGATTCTATGATTTGAGTTCTTACATCTATGTGAGAAGAGAGAAGTCATGCAGAAGCAGATACAAGAAAAGGGAAAAGGAAATTGTGTACATGGAGCATGACCTTAGAAAGTACATCACAATAGCTGAAATGAAAAATGGACAAAGACCTGACTGTTCCACTAACGCCACTGGGACAGAGGTCACTCACATAGCAATGTCTAGGACAGTGCTCTCCAATTATAAGTGAGGAAGGAGGGAGGATGGGAAAATAAAGAAAATTGTTGCTAATGTGGTTGTAACCATCCCATTAAGAAGGAGCCCAAATAACCACAGATTTGATCAATTTCTACAACTGAATCTTTTTGAAAGCTTTTAATGTTTGTTTAAATCAAATTTGGAGTAAAGAAATATTATTTAAATGAAAACCAAACCTGATCCACCAAACATAAGCCAAGTTGTACAGAAACATAGCTGCTCTCTGCTGCAGCTGCTTCTGAAAGAAGAGAGAGAGAAGGGAGAAGAGAAGGGATTGGACATGTAACTAATGAGTGATGATTTATGTCATCGTGGAATATGATTCACAGTTTTGACTACAAAAAGGGTACAGATAGCTATGTACATTGGTCGCATTCAAATACCCAAGACATGTGAGTATAAGCACATCTACAAACATGATTTAAATGAAAATTTTCTTACCTGCTGAAAGAGGATGGGGGTACCTTGTGGGTGTATGGATCTGTCTGTTTGCTGTACAATTCTATCTTTGTTTGAGATAGAGCTGTACAGAATGATGAATAACACAGAAACACTTTTTTTTTTTTTGGTCAGAATAGTATAGTTTGCTGTCCATATGTTCTTGGTAAAAAGCTGATTTCAAATACATGATTATGGAAACTTCATACCTAGAACTATGGTCCAACAGGTGCAGTGGATCAGGTTAAATGATTTTATTGCTCTTCTTTCAAGTAGAAAAAAAAAATTAACATCAGAGTCTCAGGGAGCAATAGTCTGTAAGACTCCTGCTGTGGCTTTATTTGAGAAATTCCTTCAGATATGTAACCTGACACTTAGGTATCTTTCCTATAGCTCCTGGAAAAAAAAAAAAAAACACAAAACCAAAAAACAAAAAAAAAAAAAAACAAAAAAAAAAAAAAAAAAAAAAAAAACAAGGAGAAAGTTTTGAACCAAGAGCCTTTGTAGATGAGAGTTCTCTAATATTTCTCTAATATTTCTCATGTTCATAATATTTATGAACATGAATAAAATTGTGAACGTGAATCTTGGCCTGGTTTGAAGCTGATGTGCATGGGCAAAGAGAAATAGTAATCAGGTTTTGGTCATAGTTCTGCATATTGCATTCAGGCTTTTCTACATACAGAAGTTGCAGCAGCTGAATTCATATTGCTCCAAAACTTGGTTTGGGCACATTTACTTCAGTTTAGGTAGGGCTTATTGCAATTTAGCAGAACCTTGTTGCCAGCTGGTATAAGCAATGCTGCAATAAGACTGATTTTCATTCATTGAAATAAGTACCTTTATAATGTTGCATCAAAGCAGGGCAGCTTTGGCAAAATACTGCTTATGGATGCATAGGGCATCAAACTCTCTTCCTCTCTCACTTATTTTCTTTTTTAATCTCAAGAGTGTTTTTATTGTTGATTTTGCTCTTTTTGTTTATTTGTTTCATTGTTTTCAGTGGTGTCTTTTCTCCCTTTCTTACAATTCATGTATTAAATTCTAGTGCCTTGTTAAGGAATGAATTCATGGACACACTGATACAATCTGTCTAGGCCTCCAGAACTTGTAAAAGTTTGGGTTATGCAGTAGCCATAGAAACTACATATGCATAACAGTAGAAACATATTTTTAACTGTTCACACACACACACACACACACACACACAAAAAAAAAAAAAAAAAAAAAGCTGTCCATTTGCCATTTACTCTTTCTTTGGGATTGGTTTTGGAGATCCTTCACCAGTTGCTAGAGGGCCCATGGTACTGCTGGACAATGTTCTTACCTTGCACAAGCTGTGACACGTCAACACGCACAGTGACTTCTCAGCAGCACTTGCGGATCTAATTTATGGTGAAATCTATTGGTTTGTGGAATTGTCTTTATGGATTAATTCATTGGGAGTTTTTAAAACATGTCTGCACAAGATACTGGGAAAAAAAATAAAGATAATTCTATTGAAATTGTTCAACTTTATGACCAATAACATGATGGTGGTGCTGCTGCTAATCATTATTTTCTTTTAAAGCAAGCTGAGATAGAACAGAAGTACCCATAGGGCTTAGGATAACTCCCCATGTTAGTGGGACTAGGGACCAGCAGCATCTATGGCTGTAACTGTAGGATTAGGGACATACTCAGTTCTCTGGTTCCTTGGTGTCAGGCTGCAGAAAACCTGCGTGTGTGTAGTCTCACTCATAGAACTTGGCATGCAAGTTTTATTGAGGCTCAAATCCAGCAGGACCTTTGTCCGTGTGACAGGCAAGTCCATCTTATGTGAAGAGCAGCTTCAGCACCACTCTTGGTAGCTGGTGTGAATGTTGCCAGGGACTGCATCTTGAGTTTTCTGTGCGCATCTCTGAAGCTCCTGGTCAAACCTACTTGCCCTGTAGACTGTGAATGTTCCAGGAGTTCATAAGTCAAGATATAAAGGATGTCTATTGGTATGCAGCGCAGACCTTTCACTCCCATGCCTGCATGCTCAGAGCAGTGCACTTGCAGCCACTGAAATAATATTTCCATTAACATACTAATTTTTACTGAATGAAGATAATTTTTAAAATTCAGACTGTATATGAGGCAGCTGTCTCAATACTCAACTATTGCCTCTATCAATAGATGTCATGCACAATTATCTTATAGATGTCAAGATTATTATCTTCCATATAAATCTTTCCCTTGCTTTCTGAATTGAAAATCACTGGAGGCTGGGAGGATGTTCCAGAAAGATATCACCATATGCTTGTCTTGTGCTAATATTCTTATGCAGGCAATATTTTTTTGGCCACTGTTATAAATCGAATACAGGGCTAGATAAACCATTTGATTTTACTAAATAGTTCCTTCTTAATGTTCTTTATCTTAAGCAATGAGCAGAACCAAAAAAAAAAAAAAAATCTGGCAGTTGTCAAATAAATTCACTTCAATGTTACAAGTATTTTTATATCAATTTACATATATTGCTTGTTCATTATGTCCTATTTTACTCAGTTAACGCACATACATGTCAAAGGTTCTATGTGGAGCACCCCTCCACCTCACAAAGAAGATGAGATGCCATGCTCTTTTGTTTCTTTCAAAAGTCTGCCCCATATTTTTCTTATCAAAGACTCTCAAGTCAATTCTAGACTTTTCTAATTTCTGAAAATAAATTCTGAATTCCCTTATTCTCAATGGAATATTGAGAATATTCAATTCCTGTCTATACATGTTTGCTTAAAACTAAATAAATAATTTAAATATTCCTCTTAAAACTGTACTAGACAACCACATAGGACTGTTTTTTGAGATTTTAGATTTATTACCAATATTTGCTTTTACAATCTGCTCTAAGTTCTCAGTGACAGCTTATCTAGGTTGTAGATGTACTGTACCGTAGAGATACTGAACAGGATGCCTGCAACCTGGATTACTGGCTCAGTCCTGGCCCTTGACAAATATAATTGTATTTTTTTCTAATAAGCTTTTGTCAAGAGCAGGCTAGCCACTTTTGCTCAGAAAGGAACTAAACTAATAAACTCATTTAGATATGGGTTGCCCAGAATTACATACCATCTGAAACCTCTCTTCCCCATGTCCCAGATCCTGTGGAGCTGGGGGAAGTAGAAAAAAGGCATTCCCATGGCTGCATGCCACACTTTATAGCACTACCAATTCCAGCAGCATTTTTCATTCGTGCTGTTGCTCTATTCTTTCACAAGGAGACACCTCACAACCCAATTTTTTTCTTAGCCAATAAATCTGTTTCCTACCTAAATGTTCATATTAGTAAACCACTGTCTAAAGCAGGTTAAGGAAAACAAATTCTTATTTGTTCTTTCTCAGGACAGGCAGGTTTCACTTGGACAGACCTGGGGTAAGCTTGTCCTCTGCATTTTTCTGTTCTGGAAGGTATTCCAGATCCCCAACACTACTGTATATATAAACAATGTGAGGTGGCTAGATTTTGTTACTATTCAGTTACCTGACTGGTGTGCTTTCCCAGAGATATGAAGATTTTTTAACATAAGGAGGAGACATTGTGACTACAGAAAAAGAAGGCCCAGGACAGAATCTAAGGATTTGGTTTACTTGCTTATTCATATTCTTCAAAGTCACTCATAGTGCTGAATTTAAACTATCGTCGTTGTCTTAGGGATCTTTTCAAAAATCATAATTTGAGTAGAACAGAGGATTTGAAGGACTTTTCTAGGTGAGGACTAGAGGAGACACCATAAGGACACTGAAAGACTGTTGATGTGAAGTTTTTAAATACAGGAGAGTTGTGGGCTCCAGACATCAAGTGGAGTCATGAAACAGTCTTTCTGTAGACTTCAACGGAAGGGTTAGAAGAAGGGTTTCTCATGTGGCATGCTTTTCCGATGGTTATAACATCAGAATTTGGTCATTTCTTTGTTTGATTTCAGTGCATGTGCTATTTCCTCAAGTCTAATAGCGTTATATATATATACACATACACACATGTGTATATATATATATATTCATCATAATTCCATCAGTTGTTTTTAAGTCTTTTTTGTGTGTGTGTGTTAAGAAGACATTTTTAGTTTAGTCTTTATAATAATTATGGAAAGAAACATATTACATTGAAGCACAAACTGAACTTTAGATTGAGCGTCTGTCCTGGTCCCTAAAGTTTTCTGTGCATTTCTAAACAGATTTGAGCCTATAAAATTCATACTGATAGCAATAGAAACATTTTCAATTTAAACAATTCTGAATGAAAATTCCACTTTGTTCATATCCCAAGTTCTATGGGGCAGATCTCTTACTGCAAGTACATGTAATGTTAAGTATAAAATTACTATTAGTGTGCTCAATAGTGGCCTGTCTTCCATATTTTTTTGGTAAAAAGTTTGTCTCAAAAGTAATGTGTTGTTTAAATGATGTGAAGCAATGCCAGACACCCAGAGATTTCAATGAAGTTATTATTAATTTGCTTACTTTAACTAATAAATGAGCCATTTGCATTCCAGAGTACTAGCTGAGTTCAGCAAAACAGTTCTGAAGTAGAAAGAGCCATGATATTTATCATTCTGAATGATAACAACTGGAAATTTCACTTTATTTTAGGAAGTTAATACTGTCATGTGCAAACCTCCTTATATACCTTGTATAATAAAATAACTGTCACTTCTGCATGTGGAATTAGGTATGTGGCAATTATATAAAAATGGACATTCTTCTGATTCTAAATGTGAAAAGCTGACCTTTTAAAAACACTTTAACAAGTTTTAGTGTTATCATAAATCTTAGCAATTCTTTAATGTTGCAGTTTTTTTGTTGCATACATTACATTAGTTTTTCTACGAGTCAACTTTTGTTACAGGGAAATTTGGGCCTGGGGCCAGGTAGAGCTTTGGAGAGCTTTTAAGTTTGAGAGCCTGTTTCACAGCTGGAAAGCTCCCCAAAGTGAAGTGATCCCAGAAGAATATGTTTCCCATTACCCAAATCTCTACCAAATCATGCCTTGTAGCTCTAAAATAATTAAGACTTTGGAAGCCCCAAGAGGTCTTTTTTGATCCATGAATGAAGTTACCCCAGGTTCAAATAACTAAAACCTGACTCCCTCTTAACCAATGAAACACAAAACCCGTCCATTTGTCAATGTAACATAAAGAGAATGCTCCAAAATGTCAAAGTCTTTACGCTTTAATGGATTCAACCTCAGGATATGTCAAGAGTTTTGATTGCATTTGTTGGAGATCAGGCTGAGGTGTCTGTGCAAGTCCCTAGGGCGGAAGAGTTAACATTATATAATATACGGTGTAAAAAGACACATTGTTGTTTTGACATTTGAATAATGATGAACTTGTTAAAATCAGAAAAAAACTCAAAGTCCCTTGTGTTGCTGTTGCATTGCTACCTTCTTTTGTAGCAAAGAACACTGTAATTAATTTCAAGAGCAGGGGATCTGCTGTAAAATAGGAAGTACGTGTTTTTTGGGAAAGGTAGCATACCGTGGTATTTTTGAGGCCTTTATATATATATATATATATATATATATATATATATATATATATATATGTATATATATATATACATATATATATATGTATATATATATGTATATATATATATATATATATTTTACTATTCAACTAAATTGATACAATGGCTATAGAAAATATCTTACAAAGAGAACACATTGAGGTATCAAGAAGTATTGATAAGAAAATTTTCCAGACTCATTGAAGAAAGAAATCGACTGGCAAGATTTTGCTGCAGAAATAACAGGATAGGGTTAATATGAAGTTTGGATACTTCTAAGAGAGGTTCAGAAAGAGAAATGGATGATATTCACAGGCTGTGATTCCTATAAGATGAAACTCATAGGAAACATGATATCAACATAACTTACTTTGCTTTTCTTTCAGTACTTATTAGAAAAATTCAGTGCTTTTTAAGTTTATTAGAACCTTCTGTGGGATGATGCAATGTCAGTGTACTTTCTAGTCTACTTTTAAAGACCAACCCCAAATAAGGGAAAAATTTGGAGGATGCTAACTTCGAGAAATTTATTTTGTATTGTATTTGTTTAGTGATTTGCAGATAGTTGAAATAGAAAGTGGAATATGTAGTATGAAGGAACAACTAAAATCACTTGGGCCTCTGAGAATTTCAGTGTGCTCACAAATCAGACATCCATATAAATTTAATGATGCATATATGTAATTGCTGATGAAATTTTAATCTTTCAATTATTTGTACTTGCAAAGTATCAGAACTAAAAGTGACCTTAACATGAAAATTTTGTTCTGAAGCCAGTCTATTAGAATTTCTGATGTGTTACAAGTGGTATTAATTTTTATACTTCCATATTATAATACAGCATAAACTTAGTAGTTTTCACTCAAAGAGCAAAACAAGTAAGCTTGTTCCTCAAATACCACAGAGGTATTTGTAGACTTTCCGTTTAGCACATGCTTGAGCTACCTACTGAATGAAGATACTGAAATAAATGTGGCTTAAAAAACATTTTACACTAAGATGGCCAGTGTGTCTTATTTCCATCTAGATGAAAACTTAGAACCTCTTTTAGAAGAAGAGATGTGAACTGGTAGGGATTTTTTTTATTTTATTTTTTATTTTTTTTTTGCAAATGCAGTTATGTTCACCTCCTGAATTGCTGATGTTCTGTTAGTTGGCAGCAACTTCAGATATTGGCAACTGAAGGCTAGACTAGGCTGATGGCTAAAGGTTTTACAACCTCTAGTGGGATTATGCAGATCAGCTAAATACAAAATTGTCATTGAAAACTTCCTTTATGCTGAGAATACCCGGATTTCAACTGCTTTGCTTGCTCAGGCCTGCTGCAGTCTGAGCATGTGTAACTGTTGGAGACCAAGACCAACTTTCCATTTATACCATGGGGACCCCAATTCTAGTATACTTTTACAGAATGTGCTCATGACACTGATGGGTTCAAGATCCCCTCAAGATGCAGCAGCATCCTTTTTGTTATAGCACACACACTTGGTACTTCTCTCTGCAGGTAAGGTGCAATTCCTTTTTTTTTTTTTTTTTCCTGTCTGCAGAGACAAATAAAACTTCCAGAGAAGTACCTGAATCAGCAGTTTATCTGTATTTTACCTAGTGAATGTCAATTTAATCTGAAGTTGCATAAACAGCAACAAGAGCTAGGACTAGAATTGAGATTTCTCAAGTTTGTGCTCTATAGAGTCATGTTTACCTTTTCAGGTAAAGGTTTCCTCTCATTTCTTGACTCTTTTATTCTATTCCTGTATAGAGCTATAAATTCAACAGGAGGAATGAGAAAACATTTTCTTTTCCTCAGGATAGATTTTAGTATGGCAGTTGGACAGTTGGAGCATTAAAAGTAATGAATATGTGTGTGAACTCCCCTAAGCTGGGGACAAAATTGAAGTAATTTTCCTAAAAAGTTTATCAGTTGAGTTTACCTTTTTTTTTTTTTTTTTTTTTTTTTTTTTTTGGAGGCTGACTTTGTAAAAGGTTTTACAAACATCACTAACTGCTTCTCTCACTACATTTTAGAACAAGCTAATCTTCCTCAATACTTTAAGGCACCCAGTTGTTGGGCACCTCACTCACAACAGCCTTGAACACCTGGCTCTGGAGAAAGATTCCAGACTGTAGATCATCAGTTAGCAACACAAGTATGCAATTGCACTTTGAATTCAAATGCTTACTCTTTGGAGAAAAAAAGGTATTTTTCTATGGAACTGTGGCTGCAGTTCCCTGTTGGGTGTCCTAGTTCCCTTGGACCTTCTTTTGAATATCTTTTTTTTTTCACCTCTACATCCATACCTCTTAAGGACCTGTGTAGAGTAAATGGCATCTGGGTTCCAATGTGTAAGCAGGCACTTTAGGCACTGTGGATCCAGCCTGGGGTTGCATTTGAACCTGTGACCCAAAGATGTAAAGATCCATGTTATATTTCCTGTCTTTTGAGTCATCCAACTCCACCAAACATATTCTTACTGTTACTAAAAATGTACAGCATATTGACTGCTGACAGGCTAGACTCTCTGTCTGATTGCTTCACCTATTACCAGGATTTGTCCATCAGACCTGGCAGTATTATTCTTTTGTGCTTGGTCCTCTGTGCTTATATTTCAGGATTAAAGAAAAATGTTTCTATTAAAAAAAAATAAAAGAGGCAATGTAATTAGATTTATTGTCATATTCTCTAATTTTTCTATTAGTCCTATGTAAAATTGCAGGCCAAATTTTCAGCTGGCGTGAGTTCATTTAATAAATTCCTTTCCTTCCACAGTTTCCTTAATAAATCATTCTTCTTGGATGTGAAAAAAGTGCATTGATTTGTGCTTTGAGATTGCATAGATTAAGTTTGACTTCAGCTTTTCATTTGTTGCATTAATCATATTTAGCAAAAGACCTGCACAGACAATATGTTATAAGGACTGGATATCAAATGTTCTGCTTCGTGCAGGTAGAAAGCTGCATTGTCAGGCCAGTGGAATGTTATTTTACTTTAATGTTACCATGTGAGAAAGCTGACAATTAAAATCTTTCATGTGATATTTTTTTTTTCAGGAACATTTTTATTCTATGCTGATATTAGAAAAAAAATATGCATCCAGCTATTGGCAAATAAGGAGTGTTTGCTTATTTTAAATAGGAAAAAAAAAAAAAAAAAAGAATGGGATGGATGGTTTCTGAATGAGAGTGATTAATCATGCTCTGCATGTGCTGGGTAAGAAGTACTTAATTTATCATTTGAAGAGTTATACAAATAATATGAAATGCTGATGACTAACATCACCAAATTAAAAGAGTAGGATTAACATTTTGGTACTTTCTTAATTATATGGGACAATATTTGTTTTTGTTTTAAATGCTATAATACCAGTTTTAAAAACTTATTAAGAGAAGTATTAGTCTGAGGAAGGAACAAGGAAGTGGCATGTTATTTGATTTCTTTCTAGAATACAAATGGTTTTGTTATACATACATTTATTTTATTTTTTCTCTTGTTTCTTTTTCTTCATCATCCATTCTGCCTTTCTTATCTGCCTGAACAAACACACTTTCACTTCCACAATCAATATTTCATTCTTCTGACTTTCAGCATCATTCGTATTCCTTGCATTCCTTTTCAGCAATGCACACTTGCTCAATCTTATAACAAAAACCATGTATTGTGGTTAGGCGGTAGAGGTCAGCACTAGTCTTGCGTCACAGGTCAAACAAGATCACTTACATTCTTTATCAGGGTCATTTCTTCTCCCTGGGTGGGATATGAACTTTTTTTTTTTTTCTTAGAGAGGAAACAGCACAGATGTTCAACACTCCTTGTTCAGAACTTCAGGATTGTAAACCTTCATCTTGCATGTACGCTTCCAAAACAAGGGATGAATCACTCCTAACCAATCCTACTAATTCTGTTCAATATTCAGACACTAAAGTAACTGCAGAATGTATTTGTGTTGTATGTAAAAATTTAATTTTACATTTTTTAAGATAAATTTGAAGAGAGATCCAATATTTATAACTCATATTTATGAAACGCTCAAAGTGTTTGTTTCTGGAATTTCGGAGACATACGTATTTTTTGGTTGCATATCACAGTAATATAATTTAAGCTAATATAATGAATATTTCTTATTTTTTAATAGAAAAGGAATGTTTATTCAAAATAGTAACATTTAAATGGAACAATTCTGAGTTAAAAATTTTTGCATCCTTTGTTATAATTTTTCTTATCTTAAAGTAATCCATTTAATCTTTTTTCTTTCTTTTTTTTTTTTTTTTTTTTTTTTTTTCAGCTGTAGAAAGGCAATGTTACAAGTATTTCTTATTCTTTTGTTTTATTGACCCTAAAGGATATAGGATATTAATTATGCTTTCACCACTGAGTATTCCTCTTTCATGGTTGAATGAGGTAACACACTGGAAGTTCTGTTACTAATCTTCTAATTCATGACTGATTATTTTATTATTTTTTTTTTTTGCCAGCATTTGTCAGCAACATCACACTTCTAGGTAGATTAATATTATAAACATTTCCTAGAAGATATGTCATTCTCTATTCTGTTTACTCAATAGTTATCTGTTTTGGTCCCAAAAGTTAGAATACAAAGCTTCCAGGGTAAAAACAAAATAAGCTTTTGAGAAGTTTAATCTAAGAAATGCATTTGTTTACATGTCTGATTCTTTCTTCCATTTTTGAAGAGTGTAGTTTTTGTTAGTTTTCCTCAAAAAAACAAAACAAAACAACAACAAAACAAACAAACAAAAAAAAAAAATCAGTGTTCTTCACTATACTGTTCACTTGCTTCAGAAAGTAAGATTTACTATTTGTTTTGAGACATCATTACAGCTGATGAGCCTTAGGGGTTCTCTTGCGGGTGCTTATGTGATATAGCTCTGTCTGCGCTATAAAGTACTGCAGCACAATAGGAACTAATCTCTGGAGCACTTGTTGGTGCTGAGGATCTGAGTTTGCACTGTGCATGTTTTTGCTTTGAATGCGGACTGGTGGGTAGACTAAATTTCCAATAGCAGCTGGAGAGCATTGAGTGTCCTGACAGAAGGCATCTTCCAGTTGAGTTTCACCCCAGTTTTAACACTCTGGAGGTGCAATGTGAATCAAAGCTCAAGAAGTGAGGATGATCAGGAGATTTGCTTTTTTAGAGTATTGTTATGGTAAAACACCGCATCTTAGCATCCTCCTAAGTACAGAAAATAGTCAGTATTGATACCAACTGAGACCAGAGTTCACTTTTTTTGTTTGTTTGTTTGTTTTTCCCTGTTACAAGCATCCAACTGAGTTTGTCACATTACACTCTATTCACCTCCATGTTAGTTCATCCCTTCTTGCAATCAGGCTCTGAGGAGCAGAGTTTTCTATTCTATTTTGAAGACCTTATCAAACAGACCAAGAGTTCTGGTTTAGGTTTTAACTGGGCCAGCATTTCATTCCTTACCTAGCTATTCACAGATAAAAGAAGGGGAAAAGGAGGGAAAATAAAAATAATAAAAAAAGATCAAGGGAATCTGGCATTACTTCTGGGAAACCATACTCGGTACAAATGAGCCCAAGCCTTTGATATATTGACTCATAACAAGAAGAGTTAAAGTCAGTTTACTGATTTAACACCACCATCCAAGGTTATTAATGTTGGTGTTATAATAAAACCTAGATGCCTGCTAAGGCTCACCATAACATTACATCCCATAACATCCCATCATGCCAGAAGAATAGAAGAATCTATTTTCCACAGTCCAGGGATAGGACATAACTTAATGTGTAAGAAAGAGGGGAAAATTGTAAACCAAATTAAAATGGATGTAAATTATAATTATAAAAGATGCAGTACATCATAACTCATTGGCAAGTTTGAAGTGAATTGGCAAGGGTTGAAGTGAATAATGCTAGGCAAACAAGTATTCACATGAACACGTTCTTAAATTTGCTTTTGCTTTAAACAACCAAATAAAAAAAAAAAAAGTTTGTATATAGTATATTGGGTTATGTGCAAATATTTTCCATGTATAGTGTGTGTACATAATGTCTTATGACATCTGATATATATACAATATAAAAAATATATATAGCTTTGTATATACATCTTAGAACTGTCTTGCTGACATTGTCTTGATCAGTTTACCAATTCAGACAGTCATTATATTAAGTATTAGTTGTTCTTGTAAAACCTGCTGTTACTGAACAAAACAGTTTAGATTTATTCTGTATAACTTAACTATGATGTTCATGTCACAATAATATAACACACAATGCACTTACATGTTTCTTGTCAAAACGCTTGTGTATGGCGTCTTTCATTTCTTAGTATTTCCATAACTTGACACAGAAGGTTACAAAGAAGTCAAATTTGCCCAGCAATAGGCAATTTTCTTTCAGCCTAGTATCTCACCTTAGTCACACGTAAGTGTAAGCCACCAACTTTGCATTTCTACTTTAAACCTTCCAACTTTTTTAAAAAAATCCATAGGGTTTTGGGTTCTACATGCTTATCAATAGCCTCTAATTTATAAGATAGTTACCTTCATAAACTATGCTTCCTAATATTTTAATGCATATACAACATTGTATATACATATATAAATAAGATTGGTTGAGAGGATTTAGTAAATGATAATTAGTGATGGTGTTGATTGACAAATTGTTCTGTCTCATGAAAATCTAGATGCATGAATTTGTTAGTTTCTCTAGATGGAACAACTATGTGCAACTTCTGAGTGCAGAAAAATGAAATAGATATCTAGAGGAGCAGTAGACTTGTCATCACTCCACCCAACACTTGCATCACATTATAATCCTGAAAAAGCTTACTGCCCTATTTCCATTAATTTTGGTAACCTATTTTGGCTGCTGCATAGCCCAAACAGAGCAGAGTCCCAGCATTTAATTTTAAGATTTATGTGCTTTGAAAAAATTGTATAAGGCAAGAAATATTCTTTCACTTTTATGCTGCAGCTCAGATTTACATTTTTAGAGCTTCCATCAGCTTTGGCAAAATGATGGTTATTTTGATCCAACTTCTGAAGCTGGGAGTTAGGCCAAGACTATGGTAGTCAGAGATCTGTGAAAGCATGCTGCTGCTCTATTACCTGACACTTTTGGCCCTATTTTCAAGATTTTTATGCTCTTTTTTATTTTCTTGTGTGTATAGGACTCACATTTTCTTTTTCTCTAAGGTTGGAATCTGATACTATTTTTGCTTAGCATCTTTTGCACATCACTAAATGCATTATGAAGCAGTTCCCCAAGCTCAACTTCACTGGGCCTGGGGATATGTCAACAAACAAGTGGTTGAGCTGGCTCTACTATGGACATTCCCGTCTCCTATGGGTATTTCATCTCAATTAATGAAACAACCCTGAACTTCTCCAAAATGATGATGTTTACAAGGAGTAGCCTTTGTTTCACCCCCATCAGTTTTCTGGGCACCTGAACATTGCTTCTGAGTGGAAAAAAACGTTTGTATAATTTGCAGACATACATTTGAGCATTAATAATACAGTTATAATCAATCAAATAGAAATGATCCAATTTTGTCACAAATAAAATGCACTGAACCTGTATCTGTGGGTGAAGTTTGTCAAAATACAACTAGCTTTGTTGAAGCTATCAAGTATGATGCATTGTGAAAACATATGTGCTAAGGGAGGTCTCTTATCTGCTGGTTTCTATACTTGCTCTGCAAACAATATATGCATTAAAATATCAAGATGGTGCAAATACAAATCTAAACTTTTAAATTTGCAGACTTGAGTTCCTATTTCAATTTATTTTTTTTTGAGGATTTCTCCCTAAGGTTGTATGCATGTAGCATTTCAGAAATGGTTTTGGAAACCAAACGAAGTCCATATACATACAGCTGAAGCACAGAAGGAGCTGTATTGTTTATTTCAGGTAGAGATATCTATAGAATTATAATGATAAAGTGGAGACAGGACTTGTTTTTACTCTTTCAATTAACTTGTGTTTAGCTTATTCTTTGAAATTAACTGAAATGAAAATATCATGAGGAGAAACTGTATCTGCAGGATAAGACACATACCTTTGCAAATTGAAGATCAGTAAGGCATTTTATGTACGTTTTTTCTCATACAGAGAAAAAAAAATTGAAAATTTGACAATTGGCCTTTAAGAATCTATGGCAGTCATTAGGAAAATATCAATCAATCAATAAAAGGTCAATCAAAGCACACTGAATACAACAAATAAACTGTTACCCTAATTTTTGTGTTCCAAATGAAGTAGAATAAAAGGCAATGCTGCTAATTATAATTTGCCACATAGTTCTTACCAAAAAAAAAAAAGTAATTAATTGAAGAATTTGTGGAAATTTAGGATGCTGCTTCTTTGCTCTTTCTGATATAAAATTGAATCCCTGATATTTTAGCAGTGAACTTAGTACCAGTGGAATAATTTGAAAACTTAATATTTTTGAAGTTTAGCATTCTGTAAAAAAGTCTTTTTGGGGGAGGTTATTTTTGTTTGAGATTTTGTGGTCTGAATTATCATCCACAAATTTTGTGTTTGGGAAGGTTTTCTCTTTTCTAGTGGATAGTTTTCTACCTTCAGAAAACTCACTACCTCCTACTTTGTTCCTCTTCCCTCACACTCCTATCAATGCCCTTTTTTAGTTAAAGAGAAAGGAAATTAGATGTACAGGGTGTAGGGAATTCTTGACCCACTTTGAAACAGAAGACATAAATCGAACTCAAATGACTTTGCCAATTTGTTGCAAATGTTTTCAGCTAATTCTCCAAGGCTTTTCCCTTGACACCAGGAGAACTTCCCACCTTTTTTAGGTTCACTCCATTGCAAGTGGCCTACATCACATGCGTATGCTTCAGCTTGACAGGTCACAGAAAGTATACACTAGCCTTTCACCTCCAGTTGCCCCTCCACTCGACTTCCTCTAAGCAATATTGGCTTCTGCAGCTAAAAACTGCTTTTCACATATAATGAAATTCACAAGTGCATTGGAGGAAATGTGATTTTTTTTTTTTTTCTGCCCCCACAATTTCAATAGCAGTTTATTCCTTTAAAAGGCAAATTGCAGAAGGGAATAACTTTGAAAGCAAACTGGAAATATAAAGACAGGAAATGAGTCTGTGACTGTATAACTGAGTTCATAAATGGGTCCTTTTTCGGTATGAAACTGGGCTTTTAGAGTAGAAAAATCACCTACTTAACAAAACCATTCTCTGTTTCAGCGCTGCAGGAGCATGAAATAAATCCATGTTTCTTTCTAATACATCATTCAGTCTATCAAACTATTTCCAAATGACTGGAGTTCTAGCAGTGCAGCAGAAGGTCCCATACCTCTTCTGGGATGGTGGATTTTTTAATATAATCCTTTGAGTTTCCTTGTTCATTCTGGTTTTTAAAGATGCCTATAAAGCATTCCTTAATCTGAAGATGAGAAAAGTGCATATTGTTTCTTAAATCACGAACTGCAGACACACTAACTGCCTGCAGAAGTTCTTTTTTTGTTTTGTTTGTTTGTTTTGTAAGGAGGGTTTCTGCATTTTAATTCAGACATATTCTTCTGTGTAAGTCTCAAAGCATCTGTACATGCCCATTCTGAATTAATATTTGTTCAGAATCATCAGAATTGTCCCTAATCACTGACTTACAGGACTATCATGTCCAGTGGCATTAATTTAGCACCTAAATCAGTTTCTTTCACGTCAGGAAAAAATTCTCGCCTACACTGTTTAGGTTAGCACACAACCACCATAAATTCCTACAGTTTCTCTATATTGACTCAGTCTCACAGATAAAAACATTAGTACGTTAGTAATCAATTGCTTTTTCTTTTTCCTCCCCACTATCTATAATCAAGATAAAAAGCTCCTAGTCACAAGGCATAGAGGTAGTAAAACAGTTCTTTAGGATTTAGATTCATTTCACTGAAAAGAACTTTTCCTCTCAAACTTGCTTTTTTTTTTTTTTTCTTGTTGAGAATATTCTGTTTGTTTGATTGTTTTTTAAGATGAGACTCATATCATAGTCCACTGCTCTCTCACGGTTTCTTGCTGTATTATGACAACTTTTTTCGAACTCAGAGGCCTGAGGAGAAAGAAATGTTGCAAATGCTGTTTCTGCTAAAGCTAAAAATAAATAAATAAATAATCCAGAGATCGACTGAATATTTAGGTTACCTGATGTTGCATTGAATGCATATCACAAAGTGAAAGTACTGCATAGGACATACACCTTGCAAGCAAGTAAAGGAAGGACAAAGGCTGATTTCATTGTGCATATGAAAGATTAGGGGTGGTTTGTGGCTAGGCTTTAAAAGAAGAAATGGCAGTGAATGAGAGGGAGATGATGATGATGATCCATTGAGTTCATGTGGCTGAGCCTAGCGACTGTGATGGGTTCTCCCCAGGTTCTGCATATTCTGCTTTCAGTAGAACTAATTTTGTACCTTTAGAACATACCCTTTTTTCTTAGAAGGCACCTCAGTGCTCTAAAAGGTACTTTATTGCTGTAGCCTAAAAGTGTCATGACATTACTGTAAGGTATGTGAAGTGTAGGATGTGAATATAAAATGCAAGATGCTTTATGAGGTATTAAGTTGTTAATAAGAATACCCTGTATCTTAATCTTAGAAGAACTTATTATTTATTTATTTATTTATTTATTTATTTTTGGAGGTGGAGGAGTTAATCTTACAAGAGTCTATGATACAGAGAATGATAATAAGATTCTCGTGCCAGGCAGAGTAACAAAATGCACTGTGATTTCAAATCGTGACTACCTACTAACAAAGAAGGTACAGAAAAAAATATTGTATGGGAGAGAGTGTGGAGGAGTTAATCTTTTTTTTTTTTTTTTTTTGTTACTTTTTTTTAACTGCTAAAGGTGACACTGCTGAGTCATATTATTCTAGATATCTGAAAATGGCAGATTGGAAAAGTATGAGATGTATTTGATTTGGCATTTAATTATGGTATAAAACCTGTGAAGCTATCATATTGCTTCCTCCTTTAAATTTACTCTTACAGGCAATTTTGTCTGTCTATCATGTTAGAATGTAGTGTTTTTTTCCTCTCTGTATAGGTCTTATAGGAACAGTATTTTCATTATTCTTATTGATGGGAACTTTGAGAAGCATTATAATTGTCTTCATTGACAGCTGAATTATGTATTTTTAAAGGAAGACAGAATGGACTGGATGACATCTTAAACTTATTTAAATATAGTTCTTTATGTTGTGTTAGAGCAAGAATGCTTTCTTGAGTAAAATAGAATAGACTGAAAACAGCTTAAACTTATTTAAATATGATATCCTTTATTGTATATTATGGAGAGAGTTTCTTTTTTAAATTCTGAGCCAAATTCCACCATGTTACAGTCATACAGTTTATATTATTTCAGTGTCTTAAATGCAAAATAGAGCTTCTACAATACACTTTGCATTCAGATTTGAGTTACGCTAGCTACCTCCTCAGTACCCCTGAGTTACAGAAATTACCACTGCTTAAAATAAAATAGTCAATCTAAAACATTAAAACTTTTTAAAACATTAAACTTTTAATTGGTTTGCAAAAACTCAATCAACTCAAAGTTGACTAACATTTTTTCTTTATAAAGATGTTTGCTTATATTTGTTTCATTTTCAATAAATTATTGTGCGGAATTAAGCCTATGTTTTTTTTTTTCTTACACCCTGATTTATTTTTTTTTCTCTGAAATGTACCTAAAAGATTTCAAATTAACTTCTAGGCAGATGATCGTGCATATGTGGTAAATTTTGGATGCTAGTGTAATTGTCACTGCTTCCTAAATGACTAGTTCTCTTTTCAATTTAAGAAAATATAATGTGTGGAAAGGCATTATGCCTAACTTCAAGATATTTTTATCAGATGTCTAAATGCATTTAAATATGTTCATGTACACAATATCACCAGAAATATTTTCACAAATAGATTTAAGAATCAGACTGCTTTTCATGCAACTACATCCAGCTTCTGCATTAGAACAAAACTCTTCACTTCCCTAGGCCCTCGATCATGCTTAATGTTGTGAGGACAGCTGTCCATAAAGCTTAGGAGTTGGCGACCTGGGGACGTGGCTAAAGTACTAACATTTCAGCTTTTAAATGTATACCAGTTAAGTTCAGATACAACATAAAGACAGTACAATAATCTCCAATGCTTTGTTTAAAGTGAGTAGCCTTTTTTAGCCACTCAGATCCAAAAGAGAGTTCAGAATTGAAAATATTAAGGATAAGAAAGATTTTTCTTTGCTTTTATATCTTTAAGAAGAAAACCAGTCTCTACTGAGCAGCTTATGTCTCTCTCATCTCTGTCTACCTACCTGTTTTAATGAATGTTGTTTTTGTTTGTTTGTTTTGCTTTGATAGTTTTAAACATTTGTGTGCTTCTTTATGGAAACTGAACAACTCAGGCAGGGTATTTGAAGGTGTAAATGGCTTCAGGTGTTTGGCTTCTAGTTCCCATTATTGTCCATAAAAGGCAGAACTTTTATTTAAAAAAATCAAAAAATGTTTAAAAGATTTTGTTTCTTTATGACCAGTTGTAATTGTTAAAAGTTCTCTGAGGCACTGGAGAAAAGTGCCCATGTCTTCTGTTCTTTTCCTCTCACTAAAGCATATTATTTCTGGCGGGACTATACCCTTAACTTCTAACTTGACCAACAAAACTCCCCAAGCTAACTTGAGTTCGATCCTGGATCTGTTGCATAAACCTTCTTCAATAATATTATTCCATACCTATCTGCCTGCTGTTTCCTTCTGACCTTCCTGTTGCTGAAGTCTTTTCCCATCCTCAAGAAGTATTCCAAAAATAAAAAATCCTGTACATCTCCCCAGACACAAATTATCTACTATGCCCCCGATCTGTTCCCTCCCATCAGTATACTGGTCTCTCCACCCAACAGTGCTATGAACTCCCAGGCTTCAAGATATGTACTCAGTGTGTCTTGTTTACTTGGTTGTAAGGCAGGTAATTTATCACTATTAATATATATTATTAGTGAATAGCATTTTAATGGTAATATTTTCTATTGCATTTGTTTCCCTTGAAATAAGAATCATTATTCTTAACCTTGCTAAGGAAAATCAGTTATGTACTCTGGATTTTGGTTGCAATATTATATGTTGAAGGGCACCAGTAAGAAAATATCTATGTTGGGAGGTAAAAAGTAAGATGGGGAAAATAAAGAATCTATCTGATAATTAGGCTGGTATAATGAACTTCAGTACAACAGAGTAATTAACTTTTAAATGTTTACTGAAAATTGCTACTCTTTCGAACTTCACCAGCGCAAATAAAACATCATTGAAAAAATGTATTGAATCAATGGATCAATGCAAATGACTCAAGGCCACCTTCAAAACCTCAACCCTGTTAATGAAGATGTGGTGATCAAAGAGAAGGGAATGTGTCCAGCATGTCTTGAACTATATTATTTTTAACTGGCTGTACATATACCTTTTGAGAGCGGTTTATGGGACAGTGAAGTTACTGTGGCCCTGGGTGTTTCATAAATTACTTTTCAGGGCTGGGAAGTCCAAAGGTTAATGCAGGGAATTACGGTTATCTCTGAAATTCTTTTAAACTATGAAAAATATCTATATTCTATATAAAGTTTGAGAGCTTTGTTAATGATATGACAAATCATGCTAAACAGATCTTTGCCTTCAAAAACAAAATCTGTTCTTATGAAGAAAATAATTATCTCAAGGATTAGAAATGAAGGAATATAGCCTGTGAGTATCCTCGTAATCATTTCAGGCAGGAACAGAATGTTTCAGATTAGGTAACTCTCTTCCTGCCAAAATCCCTTGCACCATAGTCTCTGTTAAGCAGATGAAAAAAAGTTGCTGGAACTCATTATTCTAGGAGAAGAATATTTTTACATTTCTTCACTTCAGTTGCTTACCTCAGCATACAATAATAAGAAATTCAGAAGAGTGTTCAGAAGCTGCTGTTCCTGGTCCCCTGTTACGTCTTTGAATTGTGTCATTAAGGGGGGTGGGACTGCAGACATGAGTCAGTTCAGGGCTTAGTCCAGTGGAACATAATAATTTTCACGAGAGAAAGGGAACTTTCTCTAGTTTGCTGGTCCTTCTGGTTACTTTTGTACATTCTGAATCTTTCATCTGCTTCAAGTTTTGCATGTGCTTATGTGCATGTAGTTGAATCTTAAAGAATTGCAGATGTATATATATTTCTGAGAATGACATGCTTATCATTCCTCTTTGAGTTAAATGGTCTTTCAGATACCCTTCAGATAGATATTTTTCTTCATGGAAAAGCTTTCTGCCTCGTGAGAGTATTTCTTCATTCAAGCTAGGTCATTGGTTAAATAGGTTAAATTGTCTTAGAAATTTAGTAACTTAGAAAAGTTCTCTATATATGGTACCTTCTCTGTCTTAGAATGACTACCATTTTAATATGTTATAAAGACCTTTTTGAAATTTGAAGATGATTTTATTTTTCATAGTTAGAACTGAATGTTCTAAATCCTAAACCCTTTTATGCTTTCAGCTTTGGGAGCTAAAATGCCTTAGCACTATCTTTAGTTATCAAGCTGTAAAAAACTTTAAAATTAAAATTTAAAATTTAAGAACCTGAGTAAAATAATATTAACGCTTAATATTAACATATTAACAATAATATAACAATAACAATAACAATATAAAAATATAACAATAACCATATAACATATTAATTATATTAATTATATAATATAAATAATAGCATAAAATCTAGACTTTAGGTTAATATTATTTTACTCAGGTTCTTAAAGTAGAAGTGACATGAAATTGCATGATGTTCACCATAAGTCACTGAGGCAGCTGTAAAGGAAGCTGAAGATGATGGCCACAAATATATTGGTGTAAGCATATCTGAGTTTCAGCAGGTAGATTAGTATTTATCACGTCCTCTTACTTGTCCTCTATGCTTTTTGAGACAGAGACTCTCTAATCTGATCCTGAGTAAGAATAAAAGGAAGAGGGTTTTGAGCTATTTTTTTCTGAGATCACACTTTCTTTTCACCCAAGACCTCTTTGCCTTGGTCCAACCACTGTCTTTCTGTGGAATTTTAAGGGATTTGCTGTTCCCAAGCATCAGCAATGTAGGAATGAGCATTGACTCAGGGATCTCCAGGTATACTGTGAAAGTTGATCAGTTTCTTTTTGATACTTCCGCTGCTAATGGTATGGTCACTCTGCTTTCTATCTCTACCACTTTACTTCTCCAGATACAGGAGCCTTACATTTGATGCACTGGAGGATACACTCACTGGGAAGAATTTCTCTGTGCATCGTGTTGACATTCCATATGTCAACATGTCACTTCTGGTGTAGATAATACTTATCTCAATAGTATGAGTACTAGAATTTTGTAACAAACACTCAAACTTTATATTTTTACACTTTTTTTTCTATAATATTGTGTTTTATTAGTATGAAAGGTGCATTCATGAAGAGCTAAAAATTAACATTGCATACAGAAAAAGATGAAGTGATTTAAATTACATGTAGTCTTCAACAGTGAATGATTTATTAGACAGAAAGTGAAATATGTTTCTTCAGAGCTGGAAGGTAAAGGACTGTCATGAATACTACTACTTGCAGTAGTCTAAATGACATGAAAAGTTCTGATAGTCTTAATCTTAAACCTGAAAAGAGCTTGTCTATAATACCTATCATTAGTCAACATCATTTGAGACAATTTGTTGAGCTGCTGATTATGAATTGGTAAATTTGAGTTTCTCTGTTTGCCAACAAGTCAACATAACACTGAGTTGACAGAAGAGTGAGTCAAGAGTTGAGTTTGAGTGAGTCAATGGGAGGAAAAATGACTTAAGTAAATTACAAGTAACAGCTTTCTAACAAACCTTCCTTCTGTTCTTTCATGTATTTTTTTTTTTTATTTTATTTTTTTTACCTCTCCAGAACATCCTATGGTGTCAGATGGCAGATTTTATAGCACAACCAATCACAATTTGAGCTGTTCAGCAATTTCTAAGTGTCAGTAAAACAAAAGCACCAGCGGCTCTTTGCACAAAAAATGCAACCAGACTTTCTGAAACAAAGGCAGCCCTTGATTTTTCTTTCTGTAAATCCTAGTTACGCACTGAGTGAGAATGTGTGCTGCATATCCTTTGAGCACATCATGGAACTGGCAGCTGGGACATGGGCAGCTGTAAGTCTTTGTTAGCACTGACTCTGGTCTGCACCGGCACCAGTACCGCCAGCCCCAGCATGATTTAGAAAGTCTTGAAAGGCTCAGGTTACGAAGGCCTGTATCTAGTTACATCCACTCTGCATTATAGTAGTCAGTCTCTTGTTTTCTTATGGGCAGGATCATGACCCAGCATCTGCACAGTGCTAGCAGATTGTCCTGATATATATGTTAGTGGCCCAGTACTATCCTAAAGTAGCTGTGTGATTCTTGAAACACAATGTAGTACTGTGTTAGTGCGATTCTGTCCCTAGGAAACTATTGTCATTTTATGCTTTCTGCTATTTTATCCCTGGAATAAGGAGTGGACAAAAATCTGATCCTTTCTTTTAAACATTTTAATGGTATATTAGTACCCAGGCAGAATATAAATGTGCTAAAGAAAAGTGTTTGTTTTTTTTTTTTTTTTTTTTTAAAGTCATTCTGAAAAGTTCTTAAATTTGTTGGGCATTTTTATATAATTTTGACTTATCTGAAACAATAGTATTAAGCTTCAATATTAAATGAAGCTAGCTATGCGATTGCAAGCTGCTGTCTTATTATTTAATAATAATCAACTAATTAAATTACCTTTCTTATGCGCATTATGTCACTCACTAAAATTCTGAGAGGAAAAATAACATTTTGAAATCTGAATAGACAGAAAGGGTCATGCCTTGTGTTGTTTTTTTCTTGTTTATTTTTTGTTTTGCTTTTTTTTTTTTTTTTTTTTAAATGTTGTAATTCGTAATAATGGGGTGATGCATCACACCAAAGCAACTAATATTGAATTTGAACTGTTTTGGAAAATATGATTTAAAGATGTTCACACAAGACCACTGATTGGTGTTGGCAACCAGCTGCGCAAATCAGTGAATTGCTGCGTAAATACCAGCATTGTCAGTTGTTTATGTTCAAAAGTATGACCACAAAAACTAAACTAATAGATACCAGTAGAACAAATAGTTATCCAAGGCATTAATTCTTGAAAACAGATAATTAAACAGTTTACTGAATGAATGGCTGGAGGACTTAATCCAGAGAAGTTGTAGGTTGGTATTTGCCAACGTTGTCTTTTCTTAACAGGACCTCTAGCAGTAAACCTGTATCACTGCGTAAGTTCCAGGGCAGGCTGTCCATTTTCTCTTTATTCAATTATATTTTTTAACACATGAAACAAATTTCTTACAGCAGATCCTAATCTCTTATCAATAAAAGAAATTGGTTTTGATTTCAGCTTCCAGAAAAAAGTATTATGTTATGATTCTCCTGTCAGCAAACACATTTTTAAGGGGGAGGGGAGAGTGCTCTAAAATTAGGCAAGAGAGAAGATGAAATCAAACGGAAATGCATTCCTCACAGGAGATAGGCTAGTCCTTCCCCTCCTCCCACAGCCCCCCTCTTCCTAAGCAGTCATTAAAATCTGTTTCTGAAATCTTAACTTTATCAACTACAGATAGGAGAGTGAAGATATGTGTGGAGAAACTCTTTTTTTGAATGAGTTCCATTTTCCCATAACTCCAGTAGGGACACATGATAAAATTATCAATGAAACGTCCTAATTTGATCCTTAACCAAAGGGATGTTGTCCTATGAATCATCTGTGTTTGTGGGAGGCAACACTGAAGCTAACAGAGCAGGAATGGGCCCCAGATGTTTTCTGAGAAGCTGGTTGCACTGTAGTCTGTGTGTATTACCTAACGTAGGCGACCATATGGAAGAAAAGGTTGGAAACATCCCATTACAAGTCATATATCACTGAGCTGACAGCAAGGATTTCAGCTTGTTTTTATTTAAATCATGAAAGCAGCTGCTCAGCTGTCTGGCTGCATTAAATTTAACCCTTTTTCTAGCAAATGAAATTTGTTTTGTGAAATGGCAGACAAACTGCTGCCCTTGCAAAAAACAAACAAACAAATAAACAACAACAACAGAAAAAGGTTAGAGCATCCTGCAGTAACCCATGTGCAGGCAGCAGGACAGCACTAATAATGGCTACATCTGCTGCTGGGTGATCGCATAGCCACATAATACACCTGCACCTTATTAAACACCAGTAAACCCCTTTTTCTGGAAGGGTAACAGCAGAAATATATGTGCATTACATAAAGATAGTAACTTTTTTTTTTAATTTTAATCTACTTATTGTTCAATGGATACACACCTTTATAATGAACTATTACTTTTTTTTTAGTTCTCTCATCATCTTCCATTTTCTATGTTATTTCTCCGTTATTTCTTCTTTTCTTAATTTTCCTTCCTTTTGTCTATTTGTCTTTTTATTTCCTGTTCATGCCATGTAGTCTCTCTTCTGTCTGCTTTCTTTTTTCCTTTTCTTCCTTTTTTCCCCCTTCCCATCATTCTCTCCTCTCTCTCTAGCCAGCGTATAAGCTTTCCTCAGGGATCCTCCCAACTCTGCTTCTCTGTCCCTTTACTGTATGCTACTTTAAAAAAAAAAAAAAAAAAAAAAGGTTGGTTGTGTCAGTAAGTAATAATCTCTGGCCTCCAAATCAATCCTTCACCACATCTGTCTCAAACAGCTTATTGGTTTGTTATTTTTTATCACTCTTTTGCTAAAGAGAGAGACTTTAACAGAATCCTGACAATTACAGTTAAGTAACAGACGTACAGTAAGTACAGACTTTAATTTCCTGTGTAGAAATCTGTAGAAGAAATATAAGGAGGATCCAGCATAATACTAAATCAGATTAATAGTTACAGCAAACTAAAGAATGATAAACTTGGTTTGTCTCTTACTGTTTCATGGGGGCTGTAATCTTTATTCCGTGCTACATCTCTCCTGCTCACCTCCATCGTCTGAATTTATTTATTTTTTTTTTCTGTCAGAGCATGGACGTTTTCTTACTTTTTATTCTTCATGTTCTATATTGCATCCATCATCCATTAAGACTACAGAATATTTGAGAAGAATTTCTTCTGCATCCATCAATCAGAGTCTTTGCTATAAAGAAATGGTATGCTTACACTGACAGTTAATTAGTTAAGTATTTGATACAAACTTTTACATCCAAATTAATTCTCTCTTCCTTAGACATAGTGGAAATATGAGGAGCTTGGCAGCACTCACTTCCAACTAGTGATCTGTCTCCCAGGAGAACTGGTGTAGATGCAACCTATGCGCTCCAATGCAGGTACCAGGTTTTGGCCATAGTAACAGTATCTCTCCCTGTTAGTTTTGGAAAACAGGTAGGATCAAGAACCAAATATACTCCACTTTGGTTAAGAGCAACAGAAAGTGTCCTTACAGGCCTCTCACCAAGCCACAGGGAGGTTCTTCATGCACAGACACTATGAAAGGCAGCCAAAAAAATGCCCTCTTGCGGAAGAGGTAACTTCCATAGTAACACTCTGCTAGTAATTTCATGTGGTCTCTCCACATTTTGGAGATAAAGCTTTCTTGTTATTTTAATACCTTCGTGATTTCTCTTTTCTGAATTCCTGTCTCCCTTCCTTTGTCACAACTATTCTTCTGAAACTTTCAATGCTACCTAGAGTATGACATGTTTTCCTACTTATAACAGGTTGTCTGTTTTCTGCTGAAGACTTGTGTTCTGACTTTCCAAGATTTTGCTCTCTGTTTCATCTAGTTCACAGTCACCCACAGTACATAGCAAGAGGTCTAAATCCATGTTCAATAAGACTAATTTTTTCCTTCCAGATGTCTGGTATCACACTATGTACAAGTGTCCAGCTTAAGGTTAATAAGAGATTTCTTTATTCAGAGTAATACTCAAAATCACAGAATTGTGGAGATTGGACCTCTGAAGGTCATCTAGTACAAACCCCTGCCAAACAGGATGACCTAAAGCGTATTGTGCAAGATGGCATCCAGGCAAGTTTTGAATGTCTTCAGAGAAGGAGACTCCACAGCCTTTCTGGGCAACTGGTTTCAGTGACTCCACCGCTACCTGTAGTTATCTCCTGGAGAATTCTGATGGAAAATTCTTCACTTGTACTGATCCTTCTCCTCCTCCTGAAACACTTTCTTCCCTATTTTAGCAGCCTTGTCTCAGAGTGTTGGGTAGCATATACTCCTTTCACAAATACAGCATGGCTTGGATCTGTGGGGTGACTGATCTGCCGTGATTCACAACTATATTCTTGACCAGCTAAGCTTGTTCAACCAAAATATGTCTGGAGTATTATGTTCTTTCACGGGACATATAGGAAAAGCCTTTTCTGAAATGCTTTGCTTTTTTGCAAATATGGCAGTTTTGGTTAAAAAAAACAATAAAAAATTGTCTCTTATTATCACATATTATTCTGTAACTTTTTGCGAAGTCCTTCTATTTGCATTACTTTTGAGTAAACATTTTGCTTTAGCTTTATGTAGGATTTGTCTTTACAGTCATGCAAAGTAGCATCCTTCTCAAATACGACATCTTACCTGAGTGTGTTCTGCAGCCCGTTTTTTAAGTTTCATTTTACCTAGAGATGCAAAATTCTTCAAATCACTGATGCTCTCGGATAGTGTGCTCACTTGTTCTAGGTTGTTACATAAGTCTAAGGCCTCAGACTAAGAACTAGTTTCAAAAGGCAACCATTTGTCAGTCTCCCATCAGGTTGTGTTTTTTTTTTTTTTTTTTTTTTTTTTCGGAGAACCAAGTTCTTCACTGAGTTTTTCTAGTTATTTTTCATTATGTCAGGTAGTTCCAGCTGGACTGGAGACCTTAACTTCTCATTTTTACTTTCAGCAGCTTTCAAGGAGCTATGTCCTCTTTTCTTCAGTTTATTCAACATGCATAAATTGTAGTTAACTGCAAGATATTATCAGGCCTATATAATTAAGGCAATTAATGTAATATAAATACTAATGTGGATAGTAATATAACAATTAGTAATCCAACAAGTACAAGAAAAGAGGCAGTGCAGAGGGAAGGGGAAGTGAGAAGGATATCTCCTATCTACATGGTTCACCACTAATCTGCTTGGCTAGCTAGATATGTCCAAGGTGCTCTTTGGAGTGTTTCAGTTCTCCCTCAGCCAGGGGCAGTAGGGAACCAGAAAGGGTCTCTTTCTGCAGTATGAGGCTGCTTGAACTCCCAGAGCCTTAACACAGAATCTCACCCAAGGAAATCGACCTGATTTTTCCATGAGGTCCTCCAGGTGGCAATGCAGACAAACTAACAGGTCAGAGCATGTTTAAAAATACAGAACTGAGAACATTTGAAAGTTCACATTACCAAAGTGGTCATTTTAATTGTGTTTAATATAAAATGTTCATCATTCTGGCAGGGCTTCTAAGTTCATGTAAATGAGAATTGGGGGTAAAATGAGGGATAAATTTGATTTCTGCGATCCTATTAACATCATTATTTATTTCATAGCTAAGATTAGAAGGTTTTTAATTTTAAAACAAAATAATTACAGCTGAAACCACTAAAATTAATCACAGCTTATTTTTCATTATTGGTGCTTAACAAATACACACAACTGTGGAGAATTGCTATTTATCCCTTGTGGAATGCATGCAAAACATTGCTATTATGATTTTACATCATTTGTACTGATTTTATGAAGCTAAAGATACGTGTATAGTAACATATACATACAAGATACACATGTTTATGTACATATACACAAATGAGATGAAGATGCAAATTCTAAACGATTTAACAGTTTTAGCTGTCTGGAAATAAAAAGCAGCTAATATGTTCAGATGAGATTTCCAGACAATTAATTTCACTATGCTTGCATTTCACAAATGATTAGTTGGGTATCTAAAAAGTCTGACTAGTTGCAGGATTTTCAATATCCTCAGTCATAAACTGTTGCTCACCATTAAGCCAAAACTAAACTCTTAACAGTAGAATACCAGGATTTCCAACCTAAGATTCAGGAAAGACTTAAATAAGATTTTTCTTTATACTTGTTACAGAGAGGTTTCAACTGCAACCCGAAACAAAAACAAGTTTCAAGTGCCAACCTGCAGGAACTGACTTAAATAATGATTAGTTTATGTGATGATGTGAAAACTTTTTGCAGCATGCCACTCTCACATACTTTACAAAATACAGTACCCACTCTATAAAATGCCAAGCTGGCAAAATTGATTTGTCAGGGAAAGGAACTGTAAATGGAATTTAACCTTCCCAAAAGGACTTAATTACCAGATGCACCTATTTTAAGCTATCTGTAAATATTTTTTTTTCTTTTTTAGAAAAGAAAGTTCTCTGCAGTTTTATGAAATGATGTCTGATTTTCTAAAGATTTTTTTTTCAATATGATCCAACACCAGTTTGAACCGCAATATTGGTTTCTTATGTGAAAGGAACAAATTTCTCATTTTAAGTTGGCCATTCAGATGACTAGCATCAAGTCCCCACACAACTTTTCTGATTTTGAGATTTTTTTCTCATAAAATACAGGATTTAGGATTAATACCTGAAGTTTATTATATGCATTTTTTGTTGAAATGTTATACCTGTTTATGCAAATTACTATTATTTTATTTTATTTCTAGTTCTGTTATGCACTACTATTTTGTCTGTACAGAAAACTTAAAGGAAATGTTTCTAACACACACTTCTTTTGAAGGGTGTTTTTTTTTCTCCATTTGTCACTATGATATTGAGTGCTGCTTCAGCTAAGCATTCCACAAATAAACCAACACAGTAAATCTTTCGTGATGGATTACCAGGCCACACAATTATTTACAGAAACCATAAAAATACTCCAAAGGATAATTAATTAATTTATGTGAATTAATAAATATAAAAATTAATGATGTGAATTACTATAATGCTATGTAACTTATAACCTGTTCCTCCCAGAAAATTCCAAAGCTACATTAGTCGCTTAAGACACTCTGGTGTGGAAAATATATTTCTGTTCTGTAATGTGTTGTTAGATTTTAGCCAGAGCATGAAGAGTAAAAGCTGGTTGTGACAACCAGGAATTTGAGGATCTGTGGTTCCACTCCGTGTGTGCTTCTTAGCATGTGACAATGCTTGGTGCCCTGATATTTCTCCTGATATTTTTGTTCTATAACAGTTACAGATTCTGTGATTTGATTACAGATTAAAGTTTAGCAAAGCATTTAGGGAAAAAAATTTAGCTTGTGTTATGTTCCATACATTTGCCTGCACAAAATATTTATCTACATGGTTTCTTATCATTGTGGGAACTGAAACTGATGTTATAGAAACTTCGTCCAACCATATGTTTCTAATACCAATATTCCCTGTAACTTCTGTAAATTTGTGTTTCAAATTGTGGAATTGATGTATGTAATGTATTTCTATTGTATGGATATTTATTTATAATGTTCTGTTTAGTTGTTTTTTCTCCAGGTCTTTAATGACATACCAATATAAAGAAATTTCCATATTCAAAGAGAACATGTCACTTGGTAAACTTCTTCCTAATATTCTTAGAATGGCTTGGGTTGGAAGTGACCTTAAAGATCACCTAGTTCCAATCCCTGTGCCACCCACCAGATCAGGTTGCCCAAGGCCTCATCCAACCTGGCCTTGAACACCTCCAGGGATGGGGACACCACACCTTTGCTGGGCAACCTGTTCTAGTGCCTCACTATACCTGAGTGAAGAATTTTTCTGAACTAAATCTTGCCTCTTTTAATTTAAAACAATTCCCCCTTTTTCCACCCGTCTGTCAGTGTAACAGTCACTTTCCATCTTTTTTTATAAGCCCCTTTTAAGTACTGAAGGGCTGCAATCAGGTTTCCCCAGAGCCACCTTTTCTTCAGGCTGAACAACCCCAGATCACTCAGCCTGTCTTCATAGGAAAGACCCTCCAGCCCTCTGCACTTAATCCTACTGTCTATCTCACAGAAGATCACAGATCACAGAATTTCTAGGTTGGAAGAGACCTCAAGATCATCGAGTCCAACCTCTGACCTAACGCTATCTCATGGATAAAGATATCAGTTCTGGTCCCAGGATGGACCCCCTAAGAGACACCGCTCATCACTGGCCTCCACCTGGACATAGAGCCATTGACTGCAACTCTGGATGTGGCCATCCAGCCAATTCCTTATCCACTAGATGGTCCACCCTTTAAATCCATCTCTTTCTAATTTAGAGATAAGGATGTTGTGTGGGACCACGTCAAAGGCCTTCCAGTTAGATAACATTGGACAGTCTTCCCTTGTCAACTGATGCAGTCACTCCATCATAGAAGGGCACCAAGCTGGCCAGGCATGATTTCCTCTTGGTGAAACCATGCTGGCTGTCTCGTATCATGTCCCTGTCTTGCATGTGACTTAACTTTGTTTCCAGGAGGATCTGTTCCGTGACCTTTCCAGGCCAGATGTGATGCTCACTGGTCTGTAGTTCTCAGGTCTTCCTTTCTACATTAAAAAAAAAAAAAAAAAAAAAATTGATGTTTCACTTTTTCCGGTCATTAGGGACTTCACTTGACTGTCAGCACTTTTCAAATATGATGGAGAGTGGCTTGACAGCTACATCAGCCAGTTCCCTGGGATGCATGTCATCGGGCCCCATAGACTTGTTCAGTTTCATCAAGTGGCCTTGAACCTGCTCTTCACTTATAGTGGGAGGGACTTTGCTCTCCCAGCCCTCATCTACAGGTTCAGGGAAATGAGAGCCATGGGAAGCCTGACAGGAAGTGAAGACTGGGGCAAAGTGGTTGTTGAGTTTCTCAGCCTTCTCTATGTTTGCTGTTACCAGTCCTCTCTTCTTCTTTATCAGAAGGGGTACACACTCCTTGGCCTTTCTTTTCTGGCCAGTGTACCAACAGAATCCTTTCTTGTCAATCATCATATCCCTTACCAAATTCAGTTATATTTGCGCCTTGGCTTTCCTGATCCCATCCATACACATCCAGACAGCATCCCTGTACTCTTCACAGGCCACATGTTCCTGCTTCCACTGCCTGTGCATTTCCTTCTTACATCTCAGTTTGACCAGCAGACTGAGCCATGCTTTCTGCCTTCCCTGCTTGATTTCTTACAAATGGGGATAGAGAGCTCTTAGCTCTTGTACTCTAAGAAAAGTCCAGCTGTCAGCTTTGATCATTATGAGTATATACATTTTAATACTATTTCCATATGCTAAAATCCATTTTGACCTTTTGCCCCATGATTTATTCTGATATGCTATTACCATGGGATGGTAATATGCTGTTACTATGTATTCATGGGATGCTGTCCAGGATGGGAATTGGGTGCACGAGAAGGAATGGGTTGTTATGTGAGAAAACCATTCGTGTGGTTCCTACTGCAGGTGGGATGCCAGGCCAAATGTTGCTATCAGCAGAGATTGAGGCAGACTGCTCTGGTTAAAAATGGAGTGACAAGATTGGAGAGGGGAGAACTGAAAACAGCAGTTTTTTTACTGTTTATTTTTATTGGTGGTGTAGTAGCAAGATGGTGAATACAACAATGAAAAAAGGTGAGTGGGGGTAAAAAAAGCAACCAACAAGAACAAAACAAAAAACATGGAGCTATAAAATAAGGAGCATTTTCTTCAGGAAAGCTGCAAGCATGAAGTTATGAGAGTTGTATTGCTGCTATGTTGTTATGAGGCAAGTGTTCACTGGGCTTTATATGTTTATTTGTGATGTGTCCCAAGAGCCTGTTTTTTTGTTCCTACTTTTGTAAGCTTAACATGGGATGTCTACAAACATAAAATCATAGATGCAGACAATGCTAGGATGCTGCTCCCATCTAGGCTTTAATGATGTAGAGTGGATTGCCTGTTTACAATGTCTTCAGAAATAGGAATTCAAATCTTGTTATATCTTTACGCCAAAGGTTGTTCCCAGTCAACAAAGCTGCAAATGTCTGATTATTTCAGCTGGAGAATCAGGGTGTTTGGATAACATTAAGCCTGTGCATGCTTTTACCTAGTTGTCACTATCTATAAAAGTTGTATTTGACTTGATGCACCACATATTCTCAACTGAATTTGAGACAAGAGGCAGTCCTTGGGGTTGCTTGGAGACTGCCTTTCCAAAAATTTTCAAGCACTTTTTCAAACTTGTACAGGGTAGATGTCTAGAATACAATGGGATATCTTCATACAAGGTTAGACATAAGTTTAACATAGATATAATAGAAAATAGAGTTAATAATATGGTGCAGACATATCAACCATTTGTAATAAGGCAGGACTGATCTGTAGGAAAAGCAGAATTCATAAGTGTCACAAAAGTAATTATGCACTTCACTTGTAAAAGGGAAGCAACCGTGTATTTATTGAAGAAAATAGTGATTTAGCAAAGATTAATAATGAAGAAGAAAGATATTTTAGAAAGTTCTTATGGTAAACTCAGCATTAACAAGATTTGTGATGGCAAGGTCACTTAATTATTAACAATTATTAACTGCGTAGACGACAGGTTCAGATTAAAAGTGTCGGGAAGACCCCTTACTTCACGAGTAATGAGGTACCTCATGAATGGAGTAGTCCCTTTTGCCATCCTAACTCCAAGGAGTCTAGATGTGACCAGATCCTATTCCAATCCCAGACTCAACATTTTATGCCTAAAGGATTATATCAAATCAATCCTTATCTTATCACTTAGCAAAGATTACAAAGTTTCAGCATGCTTAGCAAATTATTTGCAAAGTTTCAGCAAGCTAGTTATTGGTCACTTACCAAGTATCTGTCTCAGGTAAGGAATCTCTTGATGTCAAGAAGTAAACTTGAGAGGGGTCCATGCTCAAGGGGAAAATCCTGTCATGAAGCCCACTGCAGTACAGGAGAGCTCAGTGGGCTCTGGGCTGTCCCCTATTTACGGGCTAAGATGATTATTATCACATGTCATATTTGTATATCAGCCATGTTTGGTTGGTGCATGAGCCATTAGCCCTTGGATCTACCTTTCCCAAATCCACCTTGAGTCTGGTTCTGCTAAAACAACCGTATGCATTTATCATGGCTGCCATTGATGGTTATTCCCAAGCAAGGGGATGGGTGAAAGGTCAGGTTGGAGCAGGGCAGGAGGAGTACACCACCACAATAAGGAAATAGCCAAATAATTTTGATTAATAAATCTATTGTGAGGTCATTCTGGTCCCATAAAATTTGTGTATAACAGAAGAGTTGAAAATTGTTGAATAAATTATTTCTTCTGAAAATGAATCTAAACGTACCTCACAGAAACATAGCTAACTTTCATTGCAATCATAACAAATATCTTCAAATGCATTTTTTTTTCAAAGCAGAGAGAAGAAAACAGACTCTAATCCATAGTTGTATTTTTTGGATCAATAAATTATTGTCCCCTACTCCTCATGTCTGTAATAAGCTCCAGCCAGATGAATCCTATGTGTAAACTTCAGTATGTTTTGACAGAATAATGATAATTACACACTTATCCTTATTTCCCATTTCCAGATACTCGACATACTACACATTTTCTTCCTTTTCAATCAACCACACATTCTGCACAACTCTCTGATTATGTTTTTTACACCATCAGGTTGGAATATTTGATTTGTTCTTTAAATGAATATATCACAGTGAAACGCTTCATAAAGGGATTGTGGGACTGTGGAGATAAAATCATTAATATAGGTCTGATATAGTTTGCATAGTTTTCTCACCAGTTCTACAGTAAAAATAAAAAATAATAAAAAAAATCATATATGTTAAAGATATATAAATGTTATATATATGTGTGCTATATATATAAAAATGTTATATATAAATGTTATTTCTTTATCTAATATTTTTCAGCTAGTCATACTACAGTACTGAATACAAATGCTTAGAGGAAGGCTCCCCTGGGAGCCAACCCTGTGCTCCATTTGCCCATTTGCATGGCTTATGGCCTGGTGAGCAAAGTTAAGCATGTTGATCCAGATCAGAATCAGCCCTGTGGCATGGTCCCACAGAAAGCTTACAGATAGAACAAACCTATCTGTTTAAAATTATCATTGTGTGGGCTTAGTAAATGAAAAACTCATGTTTATTTATTTAAAAGTACAGCATCTGTGTCCAAACTTCTTTTTCTCTGGATGCATTTACATAATACAGCAGCCTGTAATAAGCTTATTCATATATTCATCTATGGATAGATCATTCATTTATTTTTCTCTTATTAGTGGCAGATAGAGGTGCTTTTAAGTCACTTTTAAAATTATTTATTTTCTCCTTTATTCCAAAAATCAATTCTCTCTGATGGCGATATTATAATATCAGTCGTAAATCCCTTTAGATACAGACTAATCTTCTTGTGGGATCTGACAATACTATCTTTAACAACTGGGAGGAGACTCAGATGCTACATTCCAAATTGTCTGTAATAGTCTCTCCTCAGGTCCTATTATCTGTCATCACTATGGATGTGCCTGTAAGTCTTCTATAAGATTATCCTGTTGCTAAGCTATTTTACTCATCTGGACATCATTTGTTTTATGATGCAATATTTGTTCTTATAGCAGAAAAAAATAAGTATATTTCTTTCAGACTTTCAGGGTTAATCCTGTATTTTTTATGTGAGTACTCCTTTAGACTTCAGTAAGATTACTTCTGTGAATAAAGGTTGCAAGATTAGATCATATGTCACATATGTATGAATTCATTATAAATATGTCTATGCTTCTATAACCCTGTCCCCTTTCATTCTCCTGCTTTAATGATTTTTATCATAACACACTTATTTTCCACGTTTTCTGTATGATTCAGTAATTCAGTATGCTTGCTTTCAACAAAAATGGAAAGTAGTTTTTGTAGTGCTGCTGAAAGCATGATTTGACTGATATATGCATAACTGCAAAAGACTTTTATTCTGACAGTGCTTGAAAGAAAAAATAATATGCTTTCAATAAAAATTGGAACAATTCATTACTAGTCAGGTGAAGGATAGAAAAATAATTCAAAGAGATAGCACAGCAAAAATATTACAAATAACTAAACTAAGACGAGAGATAAACATATATTATTGCCTAGGTTAGTTAGTTTTCAACAAAACCTCTTTGATCCTGAATAAACAACTGAAAAATATGACATTCTTGTTTAAATAGGTAGCAGTGCATTGACTCCTATTGTCACACAGGGACAATAGGGGAGAATAGGATTTTCTTTGTGTGTGTGTGTGTGTGTGTAACCACCTGACATTTTGAAGACCTCTGTCATTTAGTTTGGAGGAAAAAAAAGGTTATTGCTCTCTTTTAAGGTGTTAGGTTATCAGATGCTGTGTTATAAAGGCTTGGACAAGAAAACAAAAAGACACTGATATATTTGGAAGTGCAATAAATGAGTTGCAAAGGAGAAAGAGAGACAGGGCAGACTAAAGTTAGTGATACAGGCAGAAAAATTCCCATAGCTCTTTCCTGTGTGAACAGTTTTGGGCAATGTTTGGCTAAAGTACAGTAACTTTTTTACTGAATTTGTGACTTTCTAACCAGCTCAGACTCACTGACTCCTTATAGTTTGGTCAGGTGAAACCACTTTCTTAGTCTTATTCTGTTCCTAGAATTCATACATGATCCATCTCGTGAAGTACATGCTCCATCTCTAAGGGGGGAGCAGCAGCCTGCATGGCTGATCAGTGAGATCACCACTTAGAGTAGATCTAAGTTCTTATCCTTATGGCTTAGAAATAGTGTATCTACCATGCTGGATTTGACTTCATTTTGACTTCATCAGCTTTAAAGCTCCTTTGGTCTGAAGTAAGAGCTCAGAAAATCACTTAAAGAATACTTTGGAGGAAATTGTCAAACCAAAGCTATTTCTGTGTCTGGGAAATGCACTGGCTGAGAGAGCTGTTTAGCCATTAGTACAAGAACATAGTTTGATGTCTGAGTTGAAGAGTTTGCTGTCTGGATGGTGATCAAGTCAACAAAAGCATAAAAAAGTTGTTGGGACTGAATGTAAATGAAAAAGTATTGATGAGTAATGGGGAGGAGAGGGCAAACCCTTAGGAAGATTGGTCCATACCTGTTCAAGTAGCCTGCTGTGAATCTTTAAGCAAACATCATTCAGATGACTTACGGAAGAATGTCTTTTTGATTGTCTGATAAGAATTACCACTTTGACAGAGCTGTTCTTTCCCAGAGATTTTTTTCAGCTTTTTACAGAAAACATTGATCATCTGCTTGTTTCCACTGTTGACAGACATGTTTCTTCATTTCATAGACGTTGTGGCAGAAGGAGCAGGCACTCACTGAGCACTGCAGGTAGAAAACAGGTGCAGCCGTGCATGAGAATGACAAAGCTGTTCTTAAAAGCAAATGATCTGGTGAACTGTAAGCTTAACAGATAGTGATTGTGTTGATTCACTGAGCAGTGGCTAATCATTAAATCCAGGAACACATCTTGTTTATGTGCTGTTCTGCTCTTTAAGTATCAGCTAAAACTATATACTACTCCATTTGATGTAAATTAATTGACTGTGCTTTAATTGGGAGATTTATCCAGTTAAGAAACATGTAATACTTCAAAAGGTGCTACTTGGAGAAATGTTGAAGGGAGTCATTATAATGGCTACAAAACATATCTGCAACCTGTTCAGAAGAAAAGAATAGACATTTGACCTACTATATCTATGAAAAAGTCATTATTGACCATCAATATGTATGCACAAAAAAAAAAAAAGGATAATTACTAAACAGTTACTATATGTACATCACTATTTAATGTGATTTCAATTGAATGTATGAGGTAGGTGATGTTATATACAATCCTGGGCAAAAACATTTCAAAATGTAACTGCATATGTATTTTCTTTTTGACTTCAGAGAGTTACACTCAAGATAAATATCACCCAACAGTTCAAGATAAAATCTATATTATGGCATATTCAGCCTACAGTCTGAGGAAACTAATCTTTCTAGAAAATACATAGGATATATGTATTTTCTATGTAGCTTTGAATTTCCCTTTGTATATATATTAATATATATATATGTATATAATAAATATATATATATAATACCCACTTCTAAGTAATGTCTTTTCAATAAAATACATCATTGCTTTCTTTTTTTTTTTTTCCCTTAAATAGTCTCTGCTTTAATAATTAAGGTCTTTATCCTGATCACTAAATTTGTGCTCAAGAGGGGGAGATGTAGTGCATGCTCTCACCTATTTCACAGTTTGAAATCCTCCCCACCCCTCCCCTCCAAACAAAAACAAAAACAAAAACAAAAAAAGAATCTTTTTGAACATTTTTATTGTTTAGGTAATCAGTACCTGTGCTGCCAGGGCTTATTGAAAGCAGCTGGATGCATGCCTCTGTCCTCCCTCTTTCTTGAAACTGCTGCCAGAACAGGTAGTCAGAAACGGAAAGTAGAGAAATATTTGAGCATCTGTGCACTCTCTCTCTCAGGAAAACAGCTGTGGCTTCCATAGGAAGCACTCATTTTTTCCCATCAACCAAGACTTTGGATACCCCTGCGTCCAGTTTTGGCACAGTGAGCCAAGTAGGATGCAGTTTATGGCTCAAAACTATGAGAGAATCTGTTCATCCCTGGCAGAACATTGAGAGAAATTCCCCAGGCTGCAAGCCACATGTGGGCCTCTGACCTTTTATTAGCACACCATGGGAGAGGTTAACAATTGTTGAGACTTCAGTCCTCCCTTTGACATACAAATAAAACAATACAAAGTAGCCTTTCCAAGACAGAATCATATTTAGGGCACAACATCCTTAATATAGGATTCAACATTCGGGGGGGGGGGGGGGGGAAGGGGGGAGGAGCAAACAAATCATTAGATTAAGAAAATGATATATTTCTATAGAACTGAAGTCTGGATTGATATTTTTTCAACATTGTGCAATTGTTCATGATACAGTGACTTGAGACTTTTTTAAAACAACGTAATCATGAGATGGAAACAATTTCTCACACCATTTTTAGCTCTTCATGTGGTCAGCACCATGAGTTATGGAACTAAGATTGCTCAATAGCTGGAGCCATATAAAAATACACTCAATTATCTGATTTTTAAAGATACCCATTGTGTTTACTCAAGCACATAATTGTTGAGAAAAAAATTACTATAGATTCAGAATTATTTATATAAAGCTTGTGACAGAAAAAAAATCATGAAGTGTCAAATCTATGTCTTTTTGATATGTCTTTATCCTCTCAGCATTACTCTAGTTCACTCATGAAACTGACTTAGTTTTTAGGAAGACAGAGACTGGAAACTACTTATTTGGAGGGAGATAGAAATATTGTCCCTGTTTTGCAGCTAAGAAGCTGTGAAGACTGAGTCTTGCTGTAAGATGTCTCATTGTGTCTGGATTACATTTTCAAAGAATGGAAACAGCATCCTAGGATTTCACTATAATAGCTTGATTCTTTGAGAGTCTTAGAAGCAGATGATTTTCACTATGCAGTCCCATACTTTTAGTGCAGAGACTATGCTGTGTATAAAATAGGAATGAGCAAACTCATGCTTCTGCCACCAGTCTTTGCAGCTAATATTTGAAAAGCCAATGCAAGATGATTTCTAAATGCAATAATCCTGTGATCCTCTGATATGAAACAGGTTCAAACCTATCCAAAATCAGAAAGCAGATTTTTCTTTTCATCTCTTTATTAAGGCAACAATGACATCTGAAAATTAAATCAGTGAAGTCTTGCACAAGGTTGGTTATTGCAAAAAATGTTTACTAAGTAATGGTTGCTCTGTGCACTAAGCAGTCTCATCTTAACTGCTGTTGGCAAAGTAGATGGTCTTAGAAAATGTTAGTTTGAGATGAAGAGTTCCTTTGTATTCATTGTGAATAAACAGAAATACTGGTGTGGCATGGAGTCTGCACTGAAAGAAGGATCAAGTACAGCTACACCATAGACATGCCTATCTTGTCATTTATATACTTTTTCACAGGTTCCTTACATAGCTGGTTCCAATGCTATACCAGCTTTCCAGGCAGTAGGGCTTTATTTATTATGGAATGAAAACCTTAATTCAAAAAGATTTTTTTGTTTGTTTGTTTATATTACCTTGAGCAGTAGCTTATCTTTTCTTTCTGTATTACTCTTGTATATTTCAGAAGATTTTGCTTCTCCTGAGTATTATTTTATTTCAAAGATGCACAGTAGAATTTTTTCAGGCTTTCCTACAGGTCAGATGTTCTAAATGTTTTATCATTTTTGTCTTCTACTTCAGGACTACACCCAGTTTATCTAGGTTTTCCTTAAAGACTTCATCAGCTTTGAGTAGGCTGGAACAATTACTGTGTGTAACATGAAACACTCCTGTTAATATCTTCCACACTGATACTGGCATATTTTTGTATCAGCACTTTATGTTTGAGATGTTTTGTTTGTGAGCTGCTCCATATCTCAGTTGTTATTTTTTTTTCTGATGTGTTCTTGACTATCCATTATTTGTCATTCATATGTGTGCATATGGTTTCTTCTTCTTAATTATAGTACCTTTCATTTCTATTAAATTACACATTTGCTTCAGAAAGAAATAGAAAAAATAAAAAGGATATTTCCATAGCTTTTTTTTTTTTTATGTTAGAAATGTTATATAAGGGCATATTTTTTTACTTAAATTCTGATACCTCTTTCATTTTGTGATATAATAATTGATTAATTGATTCTTCCTTTCTTGGAGATCTTTTCTTCCAGTCAGTTCTGTACCTTCTACATAGAAGTTTCATTTCTTGTATTCCCCTAGTTTTCCTACTGGAAAGTCATACAGATTTTCCTGCACAATAATCATCTCATTATTATTATTAATAGGCTAATTAAATAACATAACTGCAGTGGCTTGACATAATGAGTAGGAAGATCCTCTCTGCATTACTGTAGTGAATGACTTAGGCAATTTGAATATAGCTGTGGTTACTGTCAAGAACAGCAACTTTTACATTATCAAAAAAGTTTGTGAGATTTGGGAATGGAAATTTTCCAGACAAAAAATAGAAGCAACAAGCCAGAACACAAAAAGAGTGTGTTGTGAGTATGGCAAGAAAGTGACACACACTCAGAAGGAGAACTGGTTTTCCTTGTACGGTGATGGACAGAAGGCTGGACTGACTTCAGCACATTTCTCTTTTCCTTGGAACTTAAAAACTGTCACATCTTACTGTTTTTGGCCTCAAAAGATGGTTGGCCAGCAGAATGGGTGTGTTCTGTCTATCTTTAACTTGGACATGTATCTTCTGTGGCAAGATTTTTCCTTTAGGGTATCAATTAGTATTAATATATTTCCTTTGCTCAGAAGACCTTTTTTTTTTTTTTTTAAATGAAGGCTGAGAACAGCCTTCTATGCTCTCCATTGTTTCAGTGAAGGGATTAATTTCTCCTTACAATGTATTGGCTTTCACAACAGTCTTTGTCTCAAATGACTTTTTGCCTTGATCTCTCTCAGTCTTCCTTGAATACTTTTCTTTTTTTCCACTGTACTGGAAATCCCTTCTGCTTGTCACTCAATTTTTTTATCCCTCTCTGCACATTTTTACTCCTTTCTTTCATATTTACCATTAGTCACAGTAGCCAGCTTTTCCCCATCACTTCTTTTCAACATCTGCAGCAAAGTTTTCCCGTCAGTGATCTAATGTCTGTGGGCTGAGATTTCTTTCTTTTTTTTTTTTTTTTTTTTTTTTTTTGTTTTTTTGTTTTTTTTTTCTTCTTTTTTTTTTTTTGTTCCTTTTTTAAACAGCAGATATTCCTACTTCAGAGCTTATACCTAGTCATCTTTCTCTCAAGAACATATTTAGTATACTAATAGTCAGAGATCTCCCACTCTCCCACTTTGTAGCCACCTTTGTCAAAGCTCTAAGGTTTGATAGAGTGCTCTTGGGCTTGTTCACCACCACACCAAGACACTTACGCATGATATCTACACTCTGAAATGGCACCATCTGTATAGAAACATATAGTATTTTATTTCCTGCTAACGATGGAGAGATTAGACACAATCTTCCTGCAAGATCAAGATAGTGTTGTATTAAACTGACATAAAAATGAAGGGCTTGCACGGATTTAGTTATCCTTGTAGGTACTTATTAGGTGAATATTGCACAGCTAGGTGATCCAAATTTTGAAATGTTATGATTCCAAATTTTTTCTTCTATGTTCAAACTACAATCATTTTTTGTTGTAGCTGTAATTTTTCCATATTTTCAAGTGAGGCTTAAAGGACAGGTCCATCCTGCATAGGGTCTTTCAAACTAATTTGCCTCATGTTTTAAGTAAAAAAAAAAGAAAAAAACAAAAACAAACAAACAAAACACTTTTGACTGAGGGATTAAGCAGTATGGTAACTAGCTTTTCTTAAACTTATGACTGTATAAAAACAATACCCTTACTCTTATCATGTACAGCAATATACATGTCCAGTCTTTCTTATATAGAGTATTGAATTTAAAAGCATTCAGTTCTTTAAGCCTAAAGAGAACAATTTAAAATTGATTAAATATAAGATAGTAAACTTCTGATTAAAGGAGAATGAGATTCATATTTCTTCAGTGAGGGAGGAAGAACTGCTCCTTACATATAATTAAGATAACCTTTTATAAAAGGAAATAGTTCTTTGCAGATATCTCTTTTACACTCCAACTTGTGTTTGAGCTCTAAATGATGCTGTGGGGTGTATTTAATTATGCCACAGCAGCTGACAGGCATAAAAGTAAATGAGATATTTCATCTCAATGGGTGTACTTCCTGTTTAAATCTTTTTAAAAAATAAACTCAACAACTTTTGCCAAACTGAGACGGGACTATCTCAAATAATTTGCTTCTGCAATGAACAGCTATTAATAAATCTTTCAATCTCATTTGGCCTATTGGCCTTCAAAACATTAAACCAGTATCTTTACAGATCGAGTTATTTCTAATATTTGTCTTAATTTTATGAAAGCTTAATTTGTTCATTTAAAATACAGTAATTAACAAAATTATTTCTATACCCGTTGTTTCTGATTTTTTTTTCTGGAAAAAAATGCTGAAAAAATCAGACTCAGAAAAAGGTGAAAGTCTGAATTGAGTTCTAAAACTGTTGATCTGTGAACTCTTTTTTTTTGGTACTGTATTGTTGAAAATATAAAAAGCATTATTTCACTGATTTTCCTTCTAGCGGTGATCCCTTCATCCTAGTCTAGTGTGATAAATCTAGGTAGTATTAGAACAGCAGAGACTGAGCAATTCTGCTGATGCTCATCACTCTTGTTCATCAGGATCAAGATATGGAGCTGGATGCTGACATGGCAGCAGCCAAGAGGGGTTCAGAGTAAGTACTGGAGTTCCCTCAGTGATGGCACAGTGTCTGGACTCTAGCAAAAGTTTAGTTACTGGTAGAAGTTTCTAGCGTGAGCAGGGCTGTTAGTTGTCATGTTTTTGAAACTGAAGCTCACAGATTTGTATATCAGCACACAATTTTTAATTTAAAATCCTTGAAAACAAGAAATCTAACCACTACAAGTAGAATCAGAAAGCAAAAGCATAGAATTACAAAATGCAGTTTTCATACGTTGTTAGGTGATATGTTTTTCATGTGATTTTGGTAGTTTTGGTTTTAGGAATATTATGAAGCCACTAGGTGTTCTGACATGTATCTGGACATAAAGATAGGACTAATAAGTAAATAGAGATGAGAATTAATTTATGATGAAGACTAGCAAACAGTGAAAGTAAGTTGTGGTTTGTCAGAATTAATCATTTGAAAAGTTAAATATGAAATAACAACATGGTTGTACAATTGAATGGTTAGTGGCAATGTTGGGAACCCAGGGAATAACACTGTGAACTAGGATTATCCTTTTTTTTTTTTTTTTTTTTCCCCCTAGTAAAGCAATATAAAAGAATGCAAAACAGAAATTATAAAAGAATGCTATTCTTTTATAATAAGATGCTATTGCATCTTTTATGAGATTTTTAAGCTCAAAGGATGATCAAAAATGTATAATTACTATGGAAATTTTCTTAGAATTCATTTTAAAAAGCAGTGAAACACACTTGGTGCAGAAGTTGTTTTAAAATGTTTGTTGATCATCTAGAAAGATTTATTTTGCTTAACAGATTTCCTTAGAGAACAATTCAAAAAGTCTAAATGTTTTAGAATGATGTAGGAATTTATGGGTGGAATTAGGTAACTTATTGTGAGAAGTATTCTCAGATATTTCAGTAAAACATTTTGGCAATTTTTGTACTGAAGAGCATGCAGAGAGTTTATGTATATGTTAATGAATACAATGTTGATACCATTTCTGGCTTGCATTAGCTCAATGTAAGGTGAGGGTTTAATGATTATTAACATACTTTGAAGTTCCTATTCACGACTGACAGCAGAACTTCCTGGTTTTGGGGTTTTGTTTTGGTTTTGTCTCTTCAGGAATGAGATAAAGCCTTCTTAATCCTAGTGCATAGACTGTGGATTATTCTTTGACCCAAGGAAGGACTAGAATAGGTAGCAATTCAGTGGGATACACATACAAATGTTTTGAGAGGCAGTGTGATGGTGGGATTCAAGATATCGTGCTGGATGCACATAAACTGCCTCAGGTCTAAATAGAATGCAATAGCTCTGTGTGAAAATCCCCATGTGTTTAGCTGAGGGATACAATTTACCAGCTCAGGTGCAGTGCCAGGTGCTGTGCCAGGAGAGTCTGTCAACCTGGTGCTGTGCTGAGAGATACTTAGCAGTTAGAATGTCCTTGCTAACTCAAGCATCTCTGCAGTGTATTTCATTTCATAGTGAGGATGTGCTCAGCTGTGAAAGTAACTGAAGAATATCCTTTCTTCGTATCTTTCTTTGTCTTTCCTGAGTATGTAACATAATCCTTTTCAGGTATGGGAGTTTTACGGCCTATGTTTTCAGGCATTATTATTTCAGGCTTTAGGGTCTCAAACCATATTTTAATAAAAGAAGAATGATTAAAACATTCAACGGAATAGACATGAGATGTATATATATGTATATATTGCTTCTCTACTATTTTCTCATCATCTGCTAATAATGAAGTATAAAACTAAAAAGGTAAATCAAACTAAAAAGGTAAATCATACTAGCAAGAAACCTGTCCATGAGTCCACTGCCAATATGCTTTTGTGGGGGTTGGAGATGCTTGGCTTAATCATGTGTGTGCTTGGAATTCTTTTGATACACACCCTGTTCTATGTCTGGGACATGTTGAATCTGAGACGTGTGCTGCACCAACAGTCTAAATGTGTATGATGAACCCTTGTGGAGAATTTCCTGACATGCTGCTACTTTTGCAGGAATCTTGAATGAATGCCATGAAGGCTGTGAAGCTACTGTAGATACCTTCTATATATATTTCCCTCAAAAAAAAAAAAAAAAAAAAAAAAAAAAAAAAAATTTGCTCCCAAACCCCAACATCTAGAAATAGTGAACCTCTTCCCCCACTTCTGAGACACATATTTTCCATCTCCTTTGTGTATTTCAGCACGGAAACAGTCTCAGATAGTCTAAAAATAATTTTTAATTTTCATTAAAATTATTTCTAGTGCCTTTGAAGAAGCCATGATTGTATTTGTAGATAAATAGAACCTTAGTCTTGTATAATTTTCAGTATCAGTTAAACAGTTAGCAATATCAGCTTGAGCGGGCTCATCATTTATCACATTTGCCAGTACCAGGTACATTTTTTGATGCTGTCAGTCAACCTAATGATGTGGATGTGATGATTTTCCTGACCTCTTTCCAGAGCTAGGAATAGTTTACCAAACACAGAGGTGTTCAGATAATTCAATTCCATTAACATTTCTGTTCATATGGCATGTACCCCCAATACAGTCGACTTGTTGAGCAGGTGCAGACAGGTGCAAACTGTCTCTGCAGTGAAATTTGAAGTGAACATGTCTGTGCAGAATCAGAGAAGTGCCAGAGACAAATTGAATGATTTAGGTTGGAAGGGGTCTCTGAGGTCTTGTGGTTAAAGCCTCTTGCCCTCCCAAATGCAAGGCTATCTTTGGACACTTGTCCGTATTTCTTGACTAATATCTAAAGTCTTCTATCTAGATGAAATCTGCAAGATAAAAAATAAACAAACAAACAAAAAACACTGTCAAGGCAACTCATCTGCAAAAGCCATTACAAAAGAGAAAATGGCAGAAAATAGCATTAGTGATCATCAGCAAAACTAGTCACATGGAAGTGGGTGCCTGAATTTAGATAATTATTTTAAAGTAGTTAAAAGGTAGGTATCTTTATTCTTGTGAATAGTATTATTTCTATTTCCGTCTGGAAACAGAACAACTGTATGAAGGGAGGTGATGTAAATATTTTAAAGAGGACTGCCCTCTTCCAGCAGCCTAAAGGACAGTCATTAATCTGTAGTTACTTGAAGAGGTAAAGGCAATAAGTGCTTGCATTAAGGTGGCAAAAAGTTTGCATTATGAGCTTAACTTTCCTGGATATACGCTTGTGAGAAATTCTGCATTCAAGCTTAACTGTTAGTTAAAACTAACTTTTAATTAGTTAATAGTGTTGCTGTTATGGAATAATATTTGTGGGGGAACTTCCCTTATTGTGAAAATAAAAGAATGTATACTATTTAATTCTATCTTTTTAGTTTCAAAACTGACTAAACTGGGAAACTGATATATAAATACTTTTTTCAAGAGGAAAATACTAGTGGATTTGGACAGTATGGGAAAGAGAATTTCTGTGACAATAATTTAGATAACTCTAAAGGGAAAACAAAGACCGCAGTTAGGATGCTGGAATGTTGAACTGGGAAATTCAAACTACCTGCATGTAGGGTTCAGGATCTATGGTTTGTCAAGTGCATTAAAAAAAAAAAGTCCCAGATAGTTAAGGTTGTCTGGTGGAATGCTCTTCTGCTGCTTCCTGCTGCCCACACTCCCGTCTACTCAAAATTCTGGCATGTGTTAGCTTGACTTTCCATTACTGACGTCATGTGATTGCAACATTTATTCAAGTGGTTCAAACCTCGCAACTCTAAATTATGTAGCAGCAATCAGAAGAAACAGAAATCCAACCTCCACAGCAAGTTTTTGCTTGGTAGCTCCGTACAGCTGGCTCTGCTCACTATAGGTCAGCATTGTAGCAGTAGAGCTGGCCAGAACTGCTGTCATGTGAGGAAGGATGGGGCCCCTTAATTTTTTTCCCTGATGTTCCACTCCTCCACCCCCCTCTACCTTACAGAATTATATTTTCATGAATACATTACTTTCCATAGAGTACTGGCAGTCCTGACATTGATAGGCAGTGAATCAATACTTTTATAGAATCATGAAGCCAAACTAATTCTGCAGATCCAGTGTGCAGTATGTGGTTTTTCATTCTGGATATAAGAACTGCAGTTTGAAATATGCCCCTACAGGCACTGATTGCATATTTTAAGAAATTCACAATAAGGAATTTAATTAAAGAAGTTGCCTCACTCTATCTGTAAAACAAAAATTCACCCAAGATGTTTATTATTATTATTATTATTATTATTATTATTATTATTTATTAGTTTCATTTTCAGTATTTAATAGCAATAACCATCTTTAGCTGAGGATATTTCCTGGGGCTTAATGGCCCATAGCTGTGCTTTTCCAGGTGATCATCATCTCCCAGCAGTCATTAATGCCCTACAAATGCCCTGTGCCTCAGTCATTAAATATGCTTAAACGTGCTTCTTCTGAAAAATGAAATACTTCTTCCAGGGATAGGAGTGATCTTTCTGAGGTGAGGAATGAAAGGACTCAGTAGTGGTTCAGAGAAGTACTAATTATGACAATTAGATAAGATCTGTTTCTAGAGATAGCACAACAAAGAATTTTTCTACAGTCAGAATATAGTATATGTAAGTCATTTTATCTAGGTGATAATTCACACAGATCCTAGTTACATAACAGACAAGTCAGAAATAGAGACAGTTATTTTTAATTGTTTTTCTCTACAGGGGCACCACAGTATAGAAATAAAGCATCTCACAAAAGAAGGAGAGTATGTGCCTGAAGCACTACTTAAAAGTTTCTCCATTCAATACATGAAAAATTGAACCACGCAGTGTTTTACTCAAGTTTTACAAGGTGCTTGCAGTAATATATGGAAAAATAAATGTTAAATCTTTCATACTGAAGGTCTGAAACTCTTATAAACAAGTCTTTTGGTGAGAGTTTTGTGAGTCTTTCTTAAAAATGAGACTGCAAATAAGCACTGACAGTGTCATCAGAAGTTTTAAAGACAGCATTTACTGCTTGGCCTACCCTTGGTCAAGTAGAATTAAAACCTTCAATTAGAATAGTTAAAAGGAATTTGTCTTGATCAAGATTGAATGGGAATTTATTTTGTGGAATTGTGTTTAGTTATGATTTTGTTTTACTTCCATCTCATGCTACTAAGTATGTACTGTACAGTTTACGTGAAGGCTGTACTTGTCCCATATAGGTTGTGAGGGGGATCAGATCTCATCCCATCACATTGCCATCAATGAACGCAGAATTAGTACCTTTTAGGTATTATGGTCATTTATTATTTATTTTGGACGTTCAGATCTCATGTACTTTGATGAATGTGGGTGAGCACAGTAGTAGATTTTTGGGCCATGCATTTTTGAATGTTGACTCTTAAATGATAATGTTAAAATTGGAGCTGTCCTAGTCAATACCTTTTGATTGCAGATAAACCTGAAAAAAAAAAATGTTATAACTTGATCCCCAAATTCCTTTGATTTTAAATTTATTCTGTTCCTACAAATAAATGAACAAACAAAACCAACAAACAAAAAAAAAATCACCTGGAGAAAAATATCCTCCAGGACAAATGGAATCACAGAATCATAGAAAGGCTTGGGTTGGAAGGGACCTCAAAGATCACGTAGTTCCAATGCCCCTGCCACCCAGTAGATCAGGTTGCCCAGGGCCTCATCCAACCTGGTCTTGAACACCTTCAGGGATGGGGGCATCCATACCTTCTCTGAGCAACCTGCTCCAGTGCCTCTGAATGAAGAAGTTCCTCCTAACATTTAACCTAAATCTTCCCTCTTTTGGTTTAAAACAGTTCTCCCTTGTCCTGCCATTATCTGCTCATGAAAAATGTTGCTCTCCATCTTTTTTATAAGCCGCTTTTAAGTATTGAAAAACTGCAATGAGATCTCCCCAGAGCCTTCTCCAGGCTGAATGTCTGCAGCTCTCTCAGTCATTCTTCATAGACGAGGCGCTCTGATCATTTTCACGGCCTTTCTCTGGACCCACTCTAATGGATCTACATCCTTCTTGTGCTGGCAGCCCCAGACCTAGATGCAGTACTCCAAGTGGGGCCTCACAAAGGCATAGTGGAGGGGACCAATGTTTTGTTTAATTTACATTTACTTCAGTAAAACAAGGTTATCATACTTTTTTAATTTTCTGAGTGAGAACTTTATTCCAAATGTGAAATTAAGAAGTTTCATTGAAAAACATTAAAATGAAACATTTCACATATATACATGCACACAAATGGTTTTTATCCTGTTATTTCTTGATTTTTTGCTTTTGTTTTGCTTTTTTTTTTTTAGACAAAACTTTTAACTGAATTAGATTCAGCCCTGCAAATATTTGTACTTATCCCAAAGTAATTTTGGGCAAACAAATTAACAATTATGATAAAAATAATAGATCTTCTATTAAAATTCATTGACTAACAAAAAGATGTATGGAGCCAAGGACAAGAAAAACAGTATTAAGTCTTTAAATTATTTCAAATCTACTTTATATCTTGACATAAATAGTAGGTTGGGTAATAAGTGCCTGTCTATAGTACTGCAGCTAGAACACTTCATTTGCCATATATTATTGTTGTGGTTTAACCTAGGAGCTAGGCACCATGCAACTGTTTGCTCACTCTCCCCAGGTGGGGTGGGGGAGGGAGTTGGAAAAGTAAAAGTGCAAGAACTTATGGGTTGGGATAAAGACAGTTTATTAGGTAAAACAAAAGCCATGCATGCAAGCAAAGAAAACCAAGGAATTCATTCACTGCTTCCCATTGACGGGCAGGTGTTCAGTCACTCCCAGGAAAGCAGGACTCGTCATGCATAATGGTTTCTTGGGAAGACAAATGCTATTGCTGAATGTTCCCCACTCCTTCCTCCTTCTTCACCACAGCTTTTATTGCTGAGCATGATGCTGTATGGTGTGGAATGTTGCTTTGATCAGCCTGGGTCATCTGTCCTGGTTGTGTCCTCTCCCAGCAATTTGTGCACTCCCAGCCTCCTCGCTAGCAAGGCAGCACAAGGAGAGTCCTTGTTTCTGTGTAAGCACTGCTCTGCAACAACTAAAAGCACTGGTGTATTACCACAACTGTTTTCATCAAAAATCCAAAACACAGCATTGTGTGAGCTGCTATGAAGAAAATTAACTCTATTCCAGCCAAAACCATAACAATATTTAAGACTACTTTGGATATTTGTATACTACTATGCAACTTGCAGTGTTAGCAGTCTTCAGGCATTACTTGAAAACAAACAAACAAACAAAACATTTTTGCATCTACCTCTTTCTACCACAGCTGGTGTTATTCCCCGTCTTATTATAAGTGACTCTGAGTACTCCAAATCCACACCCAATTACAGAATCACAGAATTTCAAGGTTGGAAGAGACCTCAAGATCATCGAGTCCAACCTCTGACCTAAATTACAAAATAGGAAAAGTTATGCAGACTTTGCAAGTTATCTTATTTTAGTACCATTAAGAAAGAACAAATTAAAACAAAAATGTACACAATAAAAGGTACTATAAGAAGAAAGCATATACTCCTGAAGTGAATTTATAAGTATGCCTAGAAAACTTGTGTAATTTTTCCTCTTGAGACTTCTGTGTTTTCATCCATTTGTGTTTACAGATAAATATTTTTAAAGTGTTATGCAATGTTTCTCATTTTAAATTCTGTATTGTAGGTCTTGTTTTCCCTCTGCATTGCATTCTGGGGAATCCAAGTTATGAAGCGGATCACTTCTTCCAAAGATAAACGTGTCTGAAAGAACGGAACTAACATCACTTTAATTATGGATGCAGCACTTTGGAATAACCTTCTAAGTTCTTTGGAATTAATCACCTATGACTCTTACTGAATTGCAGTCATTTCACATATGATAAGAAAGGTTTGTGATTTTATATGAAGATTTGAAAGATTCATTGGGAAGTGCATTTATTTTGGGGTTTTAAAAATATTTAATTTACCCCCCAATTTAAATAAAATTTTCTTTCACAGCATATTTTTGCATTCAAGGGATCAAAAAGTCTTAGAAACCATATGAAACTAATGAAATTTTACAGTAATTTTATTAGTATTAAATCATATATGAAAAGTATTTTTCACAATAGGAATAATTAAAATCATGTTTTTAGCAACCTGATATAAAGCGACTGGCTGTCTCTCTGTTGAGCCTAAACATAAAAATATGTGAATGTCAGTTTTTCCATAATGATTGGAGTAGACTAGAATCTGTGTCATGCCCAATTTAGTGTTCATAACACACGGCTACATGAGGATAGTCAGGGCAAGAAAATGAATAAAAACAGCATGATAAAGTAACTCAGAGTAGTATGAATTGAAACATCTTCAGAAAAATTGGCTGATGTATGCATTGTATAATGCAGACTTTCAGTTTAGACTGAATTATTTAAGGACTACACCTGCAGTTGCCAGCTTTAGTCACTGATCAAGCCAGCACATGAGTATCCCATTGACAAATGTTACTCATGTGACAAAATATTTGCAAGGCTGGGCCCTTAATTCTGGTAATTTCCTGCAGAGTTGGTCTCAGGGGAGATGCACGTCTTTCAGGAGCTGCTGGAAAGATGGTTTCTACTAAGATAGGAAAATTAAATACAAATGGTAAAGGGAGTCTCCAAACAGCAGGACTGGCAAAAATACTGGAGCTGGGTTGTTTTTCTTTCCTCACACTGTTCCAACTTCTATTTGGCTCCAAAACTTTTAGAAGTGCTTAAAGTCAAGTAGCTAAAAAATGTAGGCTGTCTTGCATGCCTCAAACTAGTAATAATACCTGAATTATTTTTTCCCATTCCATTTTCCTTTAGAATATTAATGGCATGCTAACAGTGTTCTCAGATGTAGCCATCCTATTTTTAATTAATCCTTATTTTCAGTCTTTAGCTGTAACAGATGCCATTATCTATATAATTGGATATTTCTAGTAAATAATCAGAAAGGCATTGATGTATAAATGAAATAGATCCAATGTCTAGTGATAATATCAGCCTAATTTTATATAAATTCTTGCTTTAAAACCCAATTTTTGAGTCACTCCACTTTTAGGTCAAGTGACTTCTGTCTATTGATTTGCATTTTGCTCAAAATACTTGAAATATTTAATCGAGAAAGTAAAGTGCTTGTTCGATTAGAGGTACTAATACCTGTAAAGTAAGGATCTTACCTTCCTAAACCAATGGTATGTATAAATACATGTATTTACTTGTAGATCTTCTTCACTTTGTATAATAAGATGAAAAAAAAAAAAAAAAAAAAAGCCCTTGAAAGCCCTAGAAGAAATCAGATTTTAAATACTTGTTCAGAAGTTTAATTCAAACATTTACACATAACATGGTAGGCTTCCAGTGCCTTCTAATGGATAAATACAATTATATACATCTGGGTCTAATAGTGGAAGTATAATCTTCTGATTAACACACCACAAAACTTACTATCTCTTTGCTTGAATTTCCCCATTTGTGGAATGGGGGTGATAACGATACTGATCATGTCTCTCACCATAATCAAAGTACAACATTTGGAATCTTTTCCTTACAAAATTATTATAGGATATTTAAGAAAATTCCAGAATATGATTCCAAACATAACAACATGATCAACTGACTGTTTAATTTATTCCATCAGTTAGTGTACATCTGCTTTCAAATTTTGTAATTATGATAGCAACATCACAGGAATATTTTGAGGTCAATTTAATATCATGACTGAGTACTATAATAAAGAATCATACTGAAAGTCAGTTTTCTTACCACAATAAATTATTCAAAGAGACAGGAACAGGATACTGAGTTAGCAACTTCTGCCTTTTAGTTGGTCAGCTAAGGTAAAGCTCTGTATGTCTCTGTATCACTTCCTGCAGTGTTACCATATAAATTGAATATACAGAAAATCTGCATTTAAAGTTCTGGTCTTTAAATTATAATAATGAGGATCTGAATTAAATTAATTATAAAGATATCCCAATGAATGCCATTTTTTACATTAAGTAATTAAAGTAATGTGATTTTAAAGGTAAATTCAGATTAAGATGTAAATATCGTATGCCTGTCAGTGTCCAAGAGGTATTTTGACAACGGCCTCATTGATATGCTTTAATACTTAATTAATCTTGAGGAGGTCAGGCAGCTGGACTAGATGATCTTTGAAGGTCTCTTCCTAGACCTTAGAACAATCCTATTCTAATAGATCTATTCTACTACATAAAACACTTTTTTTGCTCTAGTTACTATCAGTTGCCTTCAAATAAATAAATGAAAATTACATAGATAAGCTAGTGACAAATACAAAAGGAACAGTAATTTAACTAATGTATTATTCCAGAGAATACAGTTGCGCTTTTGTGGGATCAATTCTAATATATGAAATATATAAAATACAATTATGGAGTATAATCTAAATATATCATTGCTACAGCCTACTTAGGGAGACAGAGCGCTACAGAAACTTTACTATCCTACCTTAAAAGTGTCTCATATCTCAGCTTGATGAGAATCTGGAAAAGAAACATTCCTCAGTTTGTTTGGCACCCCAATTTGGCCAAATTTTATGGGGGAATCTATCACTGGGAACATCTAACATGTTCTACATACATCTAACAGGACTACATACCTTATAAAAAATTGGTGATGAAGGCAACCTAGTAATTAAAACAGAGGCCCAATACATTTCCTCTTTTAAAGGTATTTCAAACCCCATCTTCCTACTTCCAATAACTGCTGCCATTGTGTATGTGTTATTTGAAAGCAAGGTGCATAAAAGAAACAGTGTTCTTCCCATTGCATACTCGACAACACCAGAGTCAGAGAGGGTGACTCCTCTGGTTGAAGACTCAAAGAGCCTTGTCCTCTAGTGGGTGTCCCAGACTCCTGTATTTTATAATAACATCTATCAGGTATGTACATGTATAAGCAAATCTGTGGCTGCAGAATAGAAGCAGGTGTTTGCCTTTCCCAGAGAAGAGAAAGTTTTATGGACAGGTTCACAAAACACTCGACTGCATTATTGAGGGAGCTGGGCTTGTTCAGCCTGGAGAAAAGGAGACTCAGGGGCGACCTTATTGCTCTCTACGGGTACCTCAAAGGAGGCTGTAGCGAGGTGGGGGTTGGTCTGTTCTTCCACGTGCCTGGTGACAGGACGAGGGGGAATGGGCTTAAGTTGCGCCAGGGAAGTTTTAGGTTGGATCTTAGGAAGAACTTCTTTACCGAAAGGGTTGTTAGACATTGGAACAGGCTGCCCAGGGAAGTGGTGGAGTCACCATCCCTGGAAGTCTTTAAAAGACGTTTAGATGTAGAGCTTAGGGATATGGTTTAGTGGGGACTGTTAGCTTTAGGTCAGAGGTTGGACTCGATGATCTTGAGGTCTCTTCCAACCTAGAGATTCTGTGATTCTGTGATCATTCTCCTACTAACTACATGATAGGTAGCGATATCCCTGTCAAGTTGCTTATCATGATTTTTTAATAGAAACTATTTAATTTTTTTAGGCATCTAATACTGGTACTGAATCTAGTTATACTGTCTTTATAGACACAACATAGTTTGAAACAGTCATCTCAAAGGTTCTGTTTTTGAGTAATCAGGAGGATCTCTAGGCTAGGTGGTCGATGAATTAAATATGACATCATTATATATTACATACAGTTAATTGAATGAATTAAATGCCAACTACAAACAGTGCTTATCAACAGAATATATTAGTGGCATTTTGGTAATCCACCCTTCTACCCTCACATTTGTAAGATTTCATTGTTTATTTATTTGGTGTATGACCATGTTGTGAAGTTTGAACAATTGTATGGGGTCAAATCATAGAATCATTAAGGTTGGAAGAGACCTTCGAGATCATCGGGTCCAACCGTCATACTACTACCAATGTCACCCTCTGAACAATGTTCCTAAGCACCAGGTCCAACCTTCCCTTGAACACCTCCAGGGAGGTGACTCCACCACTTCCCTGGGCAACTTGTTCCAATGCCTGACTATTCTTTCTGAGAAGAAATGTCTCCTAATTTCCAACCTAAACCTCCCCTGGTGCAACTTGAAGACATTCCCTCTAGTCCTATTGCTTGTTATCTGCAAGAAGATGCCAACCCCCAGCTCCCCACACCTTCCTTTCAGGTAGTTGTAGAGAGCAATGAGGTCTCCCCTGAGCCTTCCTCTTCTCCAGATTAAACAACCCCAACTCCCTCAGACACCCTTCACAGGACTTGTGCTCCAGGCCCTTCACTAGCTTTGTAGCCCTTCTCTGGACTCATTCCAGGGCCTTGATGTCCTTCTTATACTGACTTATGTGAGGGTATTAGTGAATATACGTATTAGTGATATATATATATATATATATATATTTAATTAACAGATTTTGGGCAAGTAACTTTTTGTTTTAGAGAGCCATTGTTGCATCTTTGGAAACACAAATAACCTGCAGGCTAAAACCCTAGCATAAACCCCATGTCCAAGTGAGAAACTCCATAAATCACAATTGTAGTATTTGCAGTATTGCTCAAGACTTCCTTCTGGTTTTGTTTGTCATTAAACTCCCTGGTGGCACACATCTTTGGGAGAGAGACATAGATAAACAGAGATGCTTTTTTCTTTTCTTTTTCCTTTTTTTTTTCCCCTTCAGCAAGAGTGCTAAAAAGTGATTTCCCCTACTCTTTCCAGCTGTTGTAAGGTCACATCCATATGCATGGAATATGCATGCACATCCCAAACTACATACAGAACAATATCAAGTTACTGAAAATTCAGAAGTAAGCAGCTGAATCCTGTATTCACTTGAGTCCTGACCCAGTGCCATTCAAGTCACCAAAAATCTTGCTGCTGACCTCAGGAAAAAAGAATGATGCAATATTCACTGCAACTCAAGCTTTAGTACAGTGCATTAATTAAAAGCAGTGTAGTTGCACAATGACTTGTTCCTGTAAACTGCTAAGATGGTGTTCTTTGTGTTATGTTAAAATCAGAGCCCTTTGACTGATAAAGTGACAGAGGAAGTTACAGCTGCAATCTATACATACCAGATACTCGGGACTTGAATCCTTCTCTCTTGTCTTTCCTGTTTCCAGTTTTCACTGAAGTCTGTGGGAGTATGGACATTGTTACCTAAACCATTATCTAAAAGAAAGGAGATGATCAGATGGCTTATTCTGAAGTTTCCTCTTTACAGGCAAACAGATTTCTGTGATCGTTCAGGATTTAATGTTATGTGATTAGACACTAGTAGGCTGAGTGGCACTAAAGGGTAAGAGTTGTTCAGACTTTTCTTCTTTGCTCCTTGACTTCTGGTAAAAAGAGTTGTGGCTCAAACATGGAGTTCATCAAGGAAAGTAATAACTTTCAGAGAACACTCAAAGCATTGCTGCATCTTGCTGTGTTATGCAAACTGTGTTACCCATAGTGTTTCTTAAAACACCGGAATCTTGTAAATGTTGCTTTTATTTTATTTTATTTTATTTTATTTTATTTTATTTTATTTTATTTTATTTTATTTTATTTTATTTTATTTTATTTTAATTATTCACATTCATTAGCAAATATTTCTATCCATTGAAAACATGAGCCATAGAAGTTTCAAAATCTAAATGCAAATAATAAGATTTTAATAGGTAGTATTTTAAAATATTTTCTCTTTTAAACCACCCTAGTAATTACATGAGGATTGACTAATGATTTTTAAACTCTTGGGACAGCTAATGCTGCATGGGAAAAAACTATTGGTCTTTCCTTTTGCCATAAATCCTCTGGTTTTAGTATAAGAATATATAACGGCCATGAAGCAGAGTTTTCCCGGGTTTCCTGATTCACTGCTTGTGTTTGGCCTGTTTGGCTTGTGATTAGTTTGGGATTAACACAAAATCCAGTGCTACACCACAGAACAGGCTCTCTGAGGGTGAACTACACTCAGTAATTCTCTGCACATGCAGACCTAAGTCATAGTGTTACCTCTCCCTCTCAGCAGTTCTGGTCAAAGCAAACAAGAGACATATTATGGACTTCAGGGTTTTGTGTTTCTAAAAAAGGAAACGAGAAAACATAATGAGTTTGAAACTCAGATACAAACCGCAAGGTAAAGCAAATATAAGATATCTCACATATTGGAGTAGCACTTCCATATTAATATCAAAGCCAATGGACTTGGCTTGGTTCTTTGTCGTTTTTGCCCCACCTATGAAAAACAGCAGAAAAATGTGGAAACAGTGAGTAAGAATGAACTGCTGAGCGTCCTTGTGTTTATGGTTTGGCAAAGAAAAGTGATAACAAAATGAATCCTCTCCTCCCTCCCCTTTCTATATTTTTAATGCTTCCTCATTTGTTGTTCCAGTTTTTCTGCCTCTCTCTCTCATTTATTTATCATTGAAAAAAAAGTCTCCTGCTTTTTTTTATTATTTTTATTTTATTTTATCTTATTTTATTTTTTTTTACATTTAGAGGTACCTAAAAGTACTTTTCATTCCCACAGAGTGATATTTCTCACAAGTGAGAACCAAACCTAGTTATCTAAAGATGATTACTTTCATAACTGTTCTTTACAGTCACCTTTATGTTCTAGTATTGAAGACACAAAATACATTGCTCATACATTGTTAATATTACATCAATTTATTTCATGTGTGTCTGCCTAGTTCCCTTGAATGGTCCATTATCTATTTCTACTCCTGTAGCAGCACAGCAGCACTGTCCTTTTCCCAGTTTCTAGTCCTTTTCCTTTTTTTTTCTTTTTTTTTTTCTTTTTGTTTTTTTTTTTTTTGTATTAATTCCTTCTAGCTACCTTCTGTCCCTTCAGTGATGTGCTTTAGCTTTCACTGTCTGTCTTTGCCTCAGGATGTGCTGCGGTAGTATTTTATACACTATATCTTAGCCTGCTGATTTTACTATAGCAGAAAAAGGCAGCCCAGTAGCAATAATGTTTGATTTAAAAAAAAAAAAAAAAAGATTAAATGAATAAAGAAGATCATGGAACATTTCAAACACTATGGAACTTGTGATGATTCCACTTCTTAGATTTTTCCATAAACCTTGAAGTACTTTATCAGCACATAAATTGCCATTATAGAAATATGTGCCAAGAAAGAAAAAAAAAAACACAAAGAACACAACGGTATGAAGGCAATTGAACTACACTTTTTAGATCGAAAAATAACCTATTAACTTGACTGTGTGTGATCATGTCTTTTATTGGATGTCTATCTGAATTGGAGTCATGAACCTTATATTTGAAGGTAATATTGTAACTTCTTTGCTTCAAGTACTAGCTTTTGTGATTTCAGATCTAACAGTCCTTTACCTTCTCTCCACTCATGACTCATGGCTGAGTCATTACCATTAATCGTTTTGAAAACACATATTTTATTTTTCTTTTAATCACAGAGCAAGAAAACACTTTGAAAAAGGGTGAAGTGTTACATAATGCAGCAGTGTAGGTAACAACATGCTTACTTTTGGAAACACTAAATACTCTCAGTTCCCTATCCATTGCCACAAACTGGATTTCACAGTGATGTCTAACAGAGGGAAGCCTCGTGATCAGGGACTGGTGGAGGAAATGAAAGAGATGTTTCTGAGATTCTAACAGCAACATTTGCATTGGAAGTCAGATAAGTCAGATCACCTTTGATTTTCTTTTATATAAAAAATTTCCCCTGAAATACAGCATTAGAGAGGAGTAATATCTTCATAGATAGTAATGAGATATATTCTTTTTTTTTCCTTGTCAGCAGTATTTCTGTTATTTGTGAGAAAAATATAAGAGGACCTTCGTGTCTGTGTTATTTCTAGCATACATACCACCATACCATTTAGGAAGTAGAGATCATTTCAGAAATGCAGAGAAACTGCTAGGACAGAGTTTACCTAATGTCCTTCTTTAGCAAGGTGAAATTCAAACTTCAGATGGCCAGCAAAAAACTGAAGGACCATGTTTCCACTTGCAATTTTCTGATGGTTTTAACAATAGAGAGATTTCATACAGTCCTCATCCTTGGGTTCAATGCCACCCGAGGAAAACGAGAACATGAAAATCAGCTGTCCAGCTTGGAGGATGCACCAGTCTTTTTTTTTTTTTTTTTTTTTTTTTTTTTCCTATTCCTTCCTGCCTTTGAGCATTCATACAGGAGAGAAAGCTACTGACAATGAAGCACATACTGGGAATTAGACTGCAGTGTGTGTGTAAATGGCCTTTGTTAATGAAGAGCAAAGAACAATGGTTTGTGCAATGGAAGTAGAATTATTGCTCAATTATTTATTTATTCTAGGATTTCTTCATGCAAGGGAACCCTGCGTTAGGATTTAGTTAGCATAGTCCTAAGTATTATAGGACCATGGAAACTTCCTGTACAATACTAATAGCACCCTCTTTGTACCTCTTTGTGGAAGCCTGTAGTATTTTCCCTGAGGAATCACAAACTCATACAATGTTACATGAAAAATAACTTATCTCTGAGTGTGGCTGAGAGGCATCTGAGCATTCACAGAGACGGTTCTTAACCATAGCAAGCAGCCTAAACAAGATAAGGTGTTCAGTCTCCCTTCTTCAGTGTTTTCAGCAGAGGAAGCTGAGGTGGACTTGGGCATTGAGAGTGGCAGAGTGAGGTAAAACACACAGGTTACAGCAGGCTCCTGTTGGGGCAGAAGACAGTCAAGCTGTGGCAGGAAATGTAATAGAAAGTTGGCAGTTCCTAGTCTACAGAAATGAATAGCACAAAGCCATTTTTATCTTTTTTTTTTTTTTTTTTTTAATTCAAAAGTACTTTAAAATAAAAAGTACACCATTTCACATGCCATCATTCTTTTTCTTCATCACCATGAGGCTGTCTGAACAAATCACCCAATTGATTTATTATTTATATCTATATTTATATTTTTATTTTTATTTTCTTTCATTCGGTTTCAAGAAGTTGGTTTAAGTTCTACATCACACTATACCTTAGGTAAGTATAAAGCACATGGATCTTCTAATACATACCAGGGATTTTTCTACCAAAAATTTAATCAAGAAGAAGAAATGGTATGCTGGTGGATTTGAGCATGTGTGATGTATTTGCAATGCATGACTTCATGGTCCTGTCAGATTCTGTTGCACTTATAAGATAATGAGATTAGGCAAGATATAGCACTGGCCAATGAAACTGGTATAAACAATGTCCATTTAAAGTGCTTTATGAGTACGTTACCTACCATAATTCTCCTATTTGACAGAATGTGTGTGCAGGTTTATGTACAGGGCTTGTAAGTCATCGGCAGTAATCACTTCTGGCTGATGCATGCAGAGGTAGAGTATTTAAAACAATCTTTTTATATATATATTTATTTTTTTTTCAGAAAGAAAAAATGTTAAAATAGTATTTTCTCTAGATACTGTTTCACAAATAGTATAGTTGTAGGCAGGGTAACAAAAAGTAACTGTTAAGTTTTATCAGTACGTTGAAGAAATTCAGAGGTGACCTGCCATCAGATTTTAAGGGGAAACAGCATTGATAACCAATTGTATTGTTAATAAGAGCTAGAAAATATTGATCAATGTATTATTAATATTAGTAAAAGTAACTCAATGCTTCAAATGCAGTTGCACAGTTTGAACTCAGTAAAAATTGCCAAAAATGTGCACTGGGATATTTTTGTTTTTTCTGGAAGATTTTCTGGAACTTATGGAAAATGTAGTTATATAGTCTAAATATATTCTGTGGAAAATACTCAACTGTAAGACCCATTTTCCTGTTAGGGAGATTTCAGAGCAACAGAATTATTAGTGCCTGAGACCTTGAGCATGTCTGGTTAGAAGACACATATTTGGTCTCTAAAATACGGAGATTTATGTCTGAATTCACATGAATAGGACATGTAAATACATTTTTGTGTTTTCCAGGAGGCATAGTCATATATTTTTTTGACTACTCTCTAGTATTTCTCGGTTATTACCTGCAAGTTATTACTGACTGCATATGCAGCAGACACAAAGGTTAAAAAGGTGCAAAATAGTAATATTACATGGATCACACTCTGTTCCTCTAAAAAGTAGCTTCTGACTAGAGAGAATTGAGAATTGAGCTAGAAATATATATATGTATATATGTCTTTAATTCTTTCTGCAACTTACTTGCTGGTTTGGAGAAAATATGTGTTGTTTCTTCTTCCCCTTCCCCTTCCCCTTCCCCTTCCCCTTCCCCTTCCCCTTCCCCTTCCCCTTCCCCTTCCCCCTTCCCCCTTCCCCTTCCCCTTCCCCTTCCCCTTCCCCTCCTCTTTTCTTTTCTTTTTTCTTTTCTTTTCTTTTCTTTTCTTTTCTTTTCTTTTCTTTTCTTTTCTTTTCTTTTCTTTTCTTTTCTTTTCTTTTCTTTTCTTTTCTTTTCTTTTCTTTTCTTTTCTTTTCTTTTCTTTTTTCTTTTCTCTTCTCTTTCTTTTCTTTTCTTTTCTTTTCTTTTCTTTTCTTTTCTTTTCTTTTCTTTTCTTTTCTTTTCTTTTCTTTTCTTTTCTTTTCTTTTCTTTTCTTTTCTTTTCTTTTCTTTTCTTTTCTTTTCTTTTCTTTTCTTTTCTTTTCTTTTCTTTTCTTCTTTTCTTTTCTTTTTTGACTTTGCATTGCATGTCCTATCAACCTTTTTCCTCCTCAGCTTTTCAGAGCTACGGATGGAGCTATAAGCTATATAGAACTCTGTATTCCAAATGTTTGAGAAGATCTGATCAATAGAATACTGTTAATGATTTTTCTGTGCTGTGGCAATCAGTAATGGATGTTGCTGACTTTGACTTTTTGTCAATGGATGCTTTGAAAGGTGCCTTGCTTCCACAGGAAAACTACATAAATGGGGACAGTCAGATAAGCTGAGAACCCTAGCATCACAGTCCTGGGTATGGATTACCTATGCAAGATTTTCTTAAAAGTCAAGAAGTATTATGCTGTTCAATTTCTGTCTGTTTTCTGGCTGCTCATTTTACAAGATCTCTGGAGGCTGTCACCTAAGTAAACTGTGTAGGCACTGTGTGTGAGGGCCTGAGATCTACTTTGCTCTAATGAGCTGATGGAGAGAGTCTCACAGATAAGTTTTCTGCTGTTAGTAGCACATCAGAGAAGATTAATGACAGACAAAATAGGAACACCTTTAACAAGAAACAGCAGGTGAAAAACAAATGAAAAAGCACCTTGCTGTGTTTCATAAAATCTAATTCTAGATTATATGTGCTCAGGCGATGTCATTTCTGGAGGGAAGAAGCCCTGCTGGCTGGAGTGTGTGCGCTCATATTTAGTAATCTTCAGCAGGAGCTGATGTTTCTATCTTCAAGAGGTTCCCATTAGCCCAAAGCAAAGCTGGTCTTTGATCCACCACCACCGCCACTCTCCCCTGCCCCACCCCCCTTTTTTGTTATGTAGATGAGAATGAAGCGGAAGCATGGCTCTACTCCTACAGTGATGTACTAAGAAAATCCTGATCCTTGGCTGATATAAATTGGATAGCTCTACTGACCTTTGTGTTTGGTTGGTTGTCCTTTTTGGCTTATTCAAATCATCCTAAGCTCATTAAGCTGTGGTTCAGCCAAACTCCCCGTAAGAAACGATTTAAAAGGTAAGTGAAGTGGCATATTTGAAGTTCTGTTGCTTAGGGCAGAATTTTATTGAAAAAATATTTGCATTAATATATAAAGGTTCTCTGGAGCAGAAGCCACATGTTTGTCACTAGCAGAGTATCTGAGTGTCCAAGTGTCTGAGTCTTTTAATTAATTCACAGATCCAGGATTCCAGATAAAGAACTTTCTAAAAAAGTAATGGACTCTTCTCTGGGCGAGTCATTTTCAACAAATTAATCAGCTGCTTTCGTCTCTTTGGTCCTTCAGCCAATTGCCTATAAATATACTAGTAACATTTTGGACATATTTGTTACTCAGAATAACTCCCAACTGGAACAAGGTTCACAAGCAGAGCATACAGCGCCTTCAGACATGAACATGGGAGCTGTTTGCATTGGATACTGACATCTTGTGGTAGTTTTCTAGGGCATGGATGCTGCAGCATTTTTTGCAAAACTTACACCAGTGAAAATGGCCTACTACTTCATCAGAAAGGCATTTAACCAATGTGTCTACAAAGACTTTTTTTAAAAGTAATTTTTTTTGTTTTGTTTTTTTTTTTTAAGTAGCTTGATTTCCAGGTCAGTAGAACTAGTGCAGTCATCTCAACATTGTGTAGCAGAGCTGAAAGAGGTAACCGTATAGGTTTTTGCTACACTATTCCAGTTTAAAAAGAGATTCAGAACAATGAACTGTTACCAATATTCGTACACACAAAAAAAAAGTAGTTGTTGTGTTTGTTTTGTTTTGTTTTTCTTTTTCCCCAAGAATTTTAGGGTTTTGACAAAGAGTGCTAAGTATCTGTGTGTTCAGTACAAAAGTTGAAATATCTATGCAGCATGGGCAAATAACTCTGAAACTGTTTTACTCATAAGCTTTACTTATCTATTTTAAGGAACACCATCATATTTTGACATGTCATTCCAGAAGCAATTGAAAAGCTTCAAAGACAGCTTACCCCAGATATGATCCAAAGTAACAGGCAAAAACAGCACTTCTAAAAGACATTGCAGTAATGTACAAAATGGGTTAAAGAAAACACAGAACATTCATTGTAGTTGAATCAGGAAAGAGCAAAAAGCAAATGAGAAAGTGCTTACTAACCCAGGCTCTCAGTAGGTTCAGTCTTTCATATTCTATGAAATCAGTAGATACTATTGATCTAATAGTGAGAGTTTAAAGAATGAAAAGACATGCAACTGTTTGGATGGCAGCTCTTCAATTCTACGTCTAGCTTAATTAATTTTGCTCTTATGCTGGTATTTGTAGCAGTCCAGGGAGTAAGTCTTTCCTTCTGCCTTTCTCTTTACATTACACAAACAGCTCTCTTTTATATTTTGATAGTGACATCTATTGGAGCTTTGAAGAATAGTCTTTTGGGAAAAAACAAAAACAAAATCCAAGGTTATATTAGTAAAACTAATTTTTTTGACAACTAAAAATTTCAGTTAAAACAAAAGCAGATACATATCTGTCATCAAAACATATACAGGAATGAAAATACCAGTGCAAAAAAGAATAAAAGGGGCAAGAGTTCACATTAGTTTTGAGGCAAAATTATGCCTCTTTCTCTTTGATGATGGGTGAGCTTAGAAACTCACCCAGCTGTCATGAACCAAAGCTGTAACTTCAAAGTTTCTTTCAGAAATACAGAATTTTATTGAATCATATACATGATTCAATATATATATACATGCACAACTTTGAAAGCATGGGAAAGACCAACTCTAATAGAGTGGGTACAATAGCAGTTAAGACAGTCAGCAAAGGTTTGGCAAGCAACTGAAGCCTGTGCTGTTCGGGAACAAAAACATCAACAGTATTTATAATGAAAACAGCTTGATTTTTTTCTAAAAAATCCATGTTCACAGCTCTGGATTATATTGTCAGTATGGGGCAAAGGTCTTAGACTTTTCCAGAGACATCACAATAGTACCAGTGGTCACTGATACAGTTCTGTTTTCAGAGTGAAAATGGATGTAATGTAAAACCATTGTGACCAATGTATTTACATTACAATAAATTAGTCAGTGTATTTACATTTTTAAAATGTACATGTACCGTGGGAACTGTCTAGAATGCTGTCCCTGGTGTCAATAGTAGGCAGTACTGCGTAACACTATTTCACAAAACCTCTGAGAGAAATTTGGAGATTCGTAATGTACAAGGAGATTATGTAGTGGCATGCAGTCACCAGGACAGCGTGTTTCCATACTGCTTACACCAGAGTGCACACCAGACAAACAGGCCTTATTTTCCTCAGACTATGCCTTTCCATGACATTGCATCCATATTGCTGAGAAGATCCTGATATTAAAGTTACGTGTTTATTTACTAGAGGTTGTGACTTTGGGGCCTTTTTCATCTTTTCCACAGCAACATGGTAAAGAATTTAACAATACTTCAAAGGATTAAAGAAGCAGCAGACTTTTCTGCTGTCTCAGATTACAGATTTTGTTGTTTTGTTTTGTTTTGTAGATGGTTTCCCTCTTCCCTTCCTTTCCCTCTCCTCCCTTCCCCTCTCCTCATATGAATTGATTTCAGTTAATTCTAATATTTAAAGGAAATTTATTTTCCCAAACAATTAAAGGTTTTTGTTATGTTTTCCTTCTTCCTGGTGTTGTTTCACATATCTTAGGATATGTTTTTGCTCTTATTTATCCTGGTGTTTCTTCAGTTGGTAGTTTCCCTGTGGTTTACACCTTATTGAATCCATTGTGATAATAAGTCGGTCAGGGAGCTAGTCCGGCAGAGATCCTACTATGAAATGAAGAGATGAAATGTGGTTTTACAATAGCAAACATAATTGACTCAAATGATCTCAGTGCAAGAGTACTTGATGAAGCCTCAGGTTGACTATTTTCTGAACTGCATATTTTTCAAACCTCTGTATAAACCCTCTCTTATACCAAATAAAGCAACTGATAATATCTTCAGTTACTATTCTCATAGAAATAATATAATCATTTCTCCTGCTGCTGGGTGAGAAATGTTCAATTTTTACAGCCAGCATTATGTTCTCCACTCTTATTCAGCATTTACAGAGCCTGAGGGAGAAATAAAATGTTAATGACGTTGTAAAGACACTTTTTATAATGAAAATATATCCCAATTCATCTCACCTTTCATTTATTTAATAGGAATTCTATCATATAATTTGGTGTCTTAAAAGAGTCTGTAAAAGGACTGTACAGGAAAGTATCAAGTATTTTAGCCAGTATATTTTGACTTTTCTATACAAATGCTGCTAGAGAAGAATAACCCTGTGTTTTGGTACTGTATCCATTTGACTGCATAAGCAGTTTCAGTGACATCAGTTAATTGAGCAAATGATGCAGAATCACTTTTGACCATCTAGCAGTGCTTTCAAGATCATTGATTGTTAAAATGAATATGTGGCCAGAATACAAGAAGAAACAAACAGAAGCTTCTTTCTCTAAGTTTAAGCATTAAAGGAGAGATTTATTTAATTAAAATGAGACCTAACTCCCTAAAATCTGTGCTGTGCTGGAAACCCAGCAAATACATACCCAATATGTAGAGACACCACAGAGGACTTTTATATATGTGTTTTTGGTCTAGCCAGGTGATTTAATAAGAGTCTAAGCAGATTCTGAATAGAATCATAGAATCATAAACTCATTAAAGTTGGAAAAGACCTTCAAGATCATCTGGTCCAACCATCACCCTACTGCCAACGTCATCCACTAAACTATGTCCCTAAGCCTTTCAGTACTGTTCTTCTATCACACAGTTGGGTGCATTAAGCTCAGAAATGTTCCTGCCTGTACTTGTACAAAGCTGTGCTTTTAAGCTTCTTGGAACATCATGGAATAAGAGAATTCCTTGGGTTGGAAAAGACATTAAAGGTCATCTGCTTCCATAGGCAGGGATGCCATCCACTAGATCAGGCTGCCTAGGGCCCCATCCAGCCTGGCCTTGAACACTTCCAGGGATAGTGCATCCACAGCTTCTCTGGGCAACCTGTTCCAGTGCTTCACCACCCTGATAGCAAGTAATTTCTATCTAATCTAAACCTACCCACTTGGACTGGATTTACTTGGACAGGTGTTGGTAGCAAGGGAGCTAAGGTGGATGTGGCCTGGAGGAGGTTGCAGCTCATGTAGAGCCCCCACAGGAGCAGGCCCTGGACCAGAGCTGCAGCCCATGGAGAGGAGCCCACGCAGGAGCATAGGGTCTGGGGGAAGCTGCCACCCATGGGGGACCCGTGCTGGAGCAATTTGCTCCTGGGGGATGGACCTCATGTTATGGACCCATGTTGGAGCAGATCTTGAGGAGCTGCTGCCTGTGGGCAGCCCCCGCAGGCCCAGTTTGGGAAGGACAGCATCCTGTGGGAAGGACCCCACATGGAGCAGGGGTAGAGAGTGGCTGTAAAGGAATGGCAGATGAAAAGCATTATGGACTGATGACAACCCCCATCCCCCCTGTGCCTACTAGGGGGATGAGATCGGGGAGGAGGGTTTTTAGTTTGCTTTTAGTTTCTCACTGTTTTAGTTTGGTAGTGACAGGCAATAAATTATATTCATCTCCCTACATTGAATCTGTTTTGCCCAAGACAGTATTTGGTGAGTGAGTGATCTCCCTGTCCTTATTTCAAATGTTGAGTCCTTTTTCTTCATAGTTTCTCAGAATCACAGAATGGCTGAGGTTGGAAGGGATCTCTGAAGATCATCTAGTCCAACCCCTGTGCTGAGCAGGATCATCCAGAGTACATTGTGCAGGATGGCATCCAGATAGATTTTGAATATCTCCAGAGAAGGAGACTTCATGACCTCCCTGGGCAATCTGTACCAGTGCTCTCTCACCCTCACAGTAATGAAATGCCCCCTCATATTCAGCTGGAACTTCATGTACTTCAGTTTGTGCCTGTTGCCTCTCCTGTTGCTGGGAACAACTGAAAAGAGACTGCCTTCATCCTCTTGACACCCTCCTCTCAAATATTTATACACATTGATGAGGTCTCCTCTCAGTTTTCTCTTTTCCAGGCCCAGTTCTCTCAGCCTGTCCTCATATGACAGGTGCTACAGTCTTCTAATCACCTTTGTAGGCCTCCTCTGGAGTTGCTCCAGTAGTTCCATGTCCTCTGGAGTTGCTCCAGTAGTTCCATGTCCCTCTTGTACTGGGGAGCCCAGAACTGGACACAATACTCCAGGTGTGGCCTCACCAAGGTTGAGTGGGGGGCGGGGAGGATCACCTTCCTTGACCTGCTGGCAACACTCTTTTGAATGCACCCCAGAATTCTCCCCCTCTTTGAGGACAGGGAGTGAGACAGTGGTTGTGACGGAGTTGCCTATCAGGGTAAAAACATCACACCTTTTTCAATGTAAAACCACTCCATCTTGTCCTGTCACTACACTCCCTGATAAAAAGTCCCTCCCCAGCTTTCCTGTAGGCCCTCTTTAGATACTGGAAGGCTACTATAAGGTCTCCCCGGTGTCTTCTCTTCTCTGAACAACCCCAGCTCTCTCAGCCTGTCTTCATAAGAGAGGTGCTCCAGCCCTCTGATCACCTTTGTTGCACTCCTCTGGACCTGCTCTAACATCGTGGCCTGAGAGCACATGGCAGAGAAATAATGCCAGTCTATCTTGTCTTGTTAAATCCACAGGTGTTATTCTCAGGTGTGGTGGACCTCAGCTCCATACAAAGTCACCTAGCTGCTTGTATTCCCAGTAATTTCCCAATTTCTCCAGTATTTTGGGCTGCAGGGATAGCATGTTGGCTTTGACACAGCAGATCAACTTTGATGCAATGTTTTAGAAAGACACTGCACTCAAAGTAATGATCCCTCCTAAACAGGTCCTACAACCAGAGCTGCTGCAGCCTGTCCTGTTTCAGTGCTTTTCTATCTTCATAGTACAGTCATTGAACAACTTAAACTGCCATTGTGAAAATATGGAATGGACTTTGTATTTAGTGATTTGGTTTTATATTTATAAATCAAGGAAGCTTTATCTTGATGATCTCAGCTATACTCTTAAACTGTTTATGTCTCAGATAGGAGACAAAGAATGGTTAAAATGTCTTTAAAGAAAAAAAGAAAGAATTACCTGTAGTCTGCATTCTAGGGAAGAACATATACGCACAGGAAAACTGATGAATAATCATATACTAAAAGAAAATCTAAAAGGAATGGAAAAAATAACTTTGTCTAGGAAGTCAGACATGAGAAAGGATCAGTTGAGTTCAAAATGTTGAGTTCAGAAGTTGCAAAAGGACTGGAATAATAAATTCAAAAAGTATGTCTACTAGACATCCAAATGAATGCTTTGTTTAAATTTTAAAATAAAAATAAGATGTAGAACATAAAAGCAAAATGAGGATGGTTCATGAGTTTGAATATATGAAAAAGGAAATAACAACTTGGAAGCAAAAGTAAGAATGTTTAATGAGTTCACCTTTGGACACCCATTATTCTCTGTTCTAAAATAATGAAGGAATAAGGATGCTTTCAACACTGGAAAACAACAAACACTATATTTCTGTTAAATAAAAAGAGAATATGATTGAATTAATTTGATGCTCATTATCCTGACCTCAACAGAATTCAAAAGTGTTGAAAAAAAATTAAAAATGTGGAGGCTAAAGAGGAAGTAGAATAAAATGTGGCATGTGTAACCAAAGTGAGAATGTCAGGATAATTGCTACCATAGTTACTCTACATGGAGTAACTGATTGCTTACACAAGAAAAACATAATACATCTCTACTATCAATACTATAACAAACAATTTTATATGATGTCACATAGGAAATTGTTAGCCAAACTGGGAGAGATTATGATAAATGCAGGAATTGCAAGGCATATAAAGAACCACACAAAATGGATGACTAAATACACAGCCTCAAGAAAAGCCTGCTGAAAGGAAATATGATTGTGCTCTGTAATATGATGTGACCATTGTGTCCTGTGAAATTGCAAGTAGAAAGGACATCAATAGGGGATGATAATTAACTTTTTTAATATTAAAATATTCAGGTAACATCAAATAAATTTGTAAACTTAGGTTCAGAAAGAAAATGGAGTGCTATTTTCACTTGACATAACTGTGAAGTTTACTGCTACAAATTTTTATAAATAAAAAAATAAGTAAAATTAATTTGGATTTATGGATGAATTTATGGAATAATAAAAAAAATCTATCATGGGCTATTCAACACAAAAATCTTGTACTTTCCCCAAGTACCTATGGTAGAAGGGAAATTTAGGTCTCAGCACACGTTCTGATCTTCTTAGGAACTGACAAAAAGAAAACCATGAGATAGTAGCAGAATTCTTCAGAATTCAGTCTTGGGGCTAATATTATTTAAGTTTTCTCTAACTACCTTGGCACACAATATTTGAGTGAACAAATGAAAATTAGCTGGTAAAGATGAAAGACAGACAGAAAAGGATGTAATCTGAACAAATAGAATAGCTGAAATTTAATAATATGAACTTTGATGCCATTCACTGAAGGATTAACGACAAAAATCTGCTGTTAACTCAAAACACAAATGATGAAGACCAGGGCTTGCTAGTCAGCTCCAGGGGTCTCTAAGGGGCTGTAGATGAGAAAGGACTTATTCAGGAAGGTATTAAGTCAGAAATTCCCTGTTCAGATTAAACAGCATTAATTCTATTTTTACTAGATGTTGATGAGATCCTGTCCATAATACCATAATACTATGTACACTTCAAATCATCTATACTCAGAAGAAGACAACAAGGCTATTCTGAGACTACAAAATGATTCGTCTCTCAAGCAAAGTGAAAACTAAGATACGATTGTATATCCATATCTGTAGATTCTGTGATAGCTGCAATTAACAGACTCTAATTATTCTTGTTCAGACTGGGGATGCAGGAAATGTTGCTTTCAGGCCAGTGTACCTGGTTCTCTGCTCCGTAGAGACAGAGGACAGAAGAAGAGGAGAAAGCCATATCTTGTGCTGGTGTGTGGTAAGGACATGACTGAGAGGCACACAAGTACAATGGATAAATCAGTCATTGATAAATCTAGAATGAAAATTAGAATGTATAGGTTTGAGAATTGCTTACTAGTATAATTAGTTGCCTGTAAGTTCATGTAAGATTTCATTTTTCTTCTAGTCCAGAACAGAGCATTTTCAGCATTTTGTGCCATTTTACAATATAAATTGAGAGAAAAAAATGAATTAACGTACTTACTTTCTCATCAGTTCTTGAAAGCAGAAAATCAGAATCATTCAGCTGAGCAAATGCTACTTGGACTGGGTATCACTCAGTGCAGAAAACTTGAAGGTCTTATTCCATATTTGAAGCAAACCAAAATGAGAGAGAACAGGAATTTTGAACTCAATTGTGTGTATGTTGGACAGGAGCACTGGTGGAGGCAGTATCACTAAAGATAAAGGTGGGGTGAAATTAAAATTTCAGTTTTGGGGTCTCTCTTGACTTCCACGGTAGCTGCTACTAGGAAGTAGCTATTAGCATGTATTTATTGTTTTTGAGTCGTTACATGATTACATGGGAAATAGTGTTTCTAAATTAAATGCTTCAGTGTTGTCACTTGTATACGTATATATGAAATATGACCTTGATATTCAAAAAAATTTTTGCAGATGGAATTTGGTGTTCTCAGCAATGAGATACTACTGAAGGATGATATACCCATATATACCAAATACAAGTGTTTCTGGCATCCTCACACCTACCATGCTCATAACTGTTTTATTCTCTGATAAGTTTGTATTTAACTGAGGCTTTGCCTTGAGTACTTAGAACTTGTGATAGTATAGCAGAATCTATTCTGCTAATGTCACAGACTGTGGGCTTTATTTATGTGGTGTAATGCTTTATATATAATTCCTCGATTGATTTATGTTGATACACTTACTGTGATGCATTCTTTTCACAAACATATCAAATTGTGCTTTCTAAACTGAAATCAGAAAACTTGCTTGCCAGTATGATTTACTGTTTCCTTTTTTTTTTTTTTTTTTTTTTCCTGCAGTGTGGGCTAGATGAATTATTTAGTTTTCGGGAAATATTAAATAGTAACTCATTATATTCTGTAACTGTTCTATGTTTTGTTTAAATATTTCAGAATAACGTTATTTACAAACATCAGACTTTTTGTCATTTGTTTAAGAAAGACACCAACAAACATGTTTCATTGAAGAAGAAATTGAAATTTATTTTAATCCATATTAATTTAGGAAAAACTTTGCTAGTTTTCCTTTTCTTTCCCTTCTCTTTGCTTATGTGGCTCTAAGGTATGTGATATTTGCAATTCATGCAGTGTTTCTTACTATAAAGAAACTGAATAACCTATTCTTATTCTTGTCACTCTATTTTATTCTATTTACTGTTTTGATCACCTTCAAGATGTTGTTTGATGTTGCATTAATCCATTTGCTTATTACTATTACAGTATTTCATGGATTTCTGTTGTTGCTAAGCTGCTAGATAAATGAATCAAATGACCTTAGCAATATCTCTCTGTTGATAGTGCTGTTGTTTTTCCTTCCCATTTCTTTCTTAAAATTGTAAAAAACAAAATGTCTATAGCACTACACTTGGGCACTTGTTCCTAATTGGGACTATTAATGAGCTAGGTGAAGGAACTTGGATAAACTGAGAACAGCTGGGGAACCTGTTGTCCTCAATAAAAAGATTGCTTTTGGCCAAAGGTAAATGTGGTGGTGGTGGCTTGGGTATATGCTTTTTCTCTTCTAGGCTTTTTACCAGTCTAATAAGAAAAAATATATTTATTCTACTCTGTAGGTAGGTATTATATGCTATAGTAGCAGTATTAATAGAGGACAATTTTGCCTTTTACTTTTGTTGTTGTTATGTAAGCAAAATGATTTTGCTGTTTCTAGTGGTGTGGAATTTTGTTTATTTTTTGTGTTTGAGTGAGCTAGAGCTAAGATCCTGTAGCTTGCTTAGAGGTTTTTTCTTGGTTTTTAATGGACTTTTTTTTTTTTTTTTTTTTTTTTTCTTCTGTGTTTTTCCCTCTATTTGCTCTGTTCTCAGACCCTTCTTCTTACGCAACGTTGAGAGAGGCTTAAAGATATGGTGCTTTTTTTTTTCTTTTCTTAGAAATAAATTTTTCGTATATCTTGTACAAAGAGTATTTATTTTTCATTCTGAGGTCTTATACTCTCAAGAACTATCTTTAGAATTTTGATGTAGCCTGCAACTAAATGCAAACTTACAGAGGGGGTATTACTAGAAAGCCACAGATAGTGGCAATAATGTCCACAGTCATTCATATGAATCTTGCTAAAGACTGATTGCGGACTAAAGTCCATTTGTTGGAATATGCATCCAGGCTTACTGTGTTATGACTGTTATTTTATCTGCACCTTTACCCCTTTAGAGTAGACTGTGTTTTGTTACTGTCATCTAAGAGTATGTATATGAATGATAACAAAAACAGAACTTGTAACTCTCTGTCTATATATTAATTCAGTATAGCTTAAGTTGTCTCATCTGGACCTTATTTTTACTGAAGAGTGTCATTTTTATTACTTTAAATGAATACTCATTTAATTTGCTATCTCACCTCTGAGCCTGTTTTGTTAATGTCAGTATTATACTCACATTCCTCTGAGTCTTAAATACTCCCCTTATTTTAGTATCATTTGCAAATTTAATGATCTGACTTATTATAGCTTTATCTAGACCAATGAATAAAATATGAAAACCTGCTGGTGTTAATCTACAACCCTGTGGGACTTTGCTTCTTAGCAGCTGCCTGTTTTCCTTCTAATCTGCTGTCTTTCTGAGTAATGATTGGTATGTTAGTACTGCTGATCCCTGAAGGCAGACAACTGCATCAGATGTGAAGTTCACTGAAGTTATTACAGTTCTGTAGGAAAAAGAAGGTCCTTCCCCCATAAACTTAAGGTCAAGGACTGGGAAGAGATTTCAGAAAACTGACCCTCAGATGTGAACAGAGGGTCACAAGTGCTTGACATTGGAGAAGAGTTTGAAGCCTATTTTTAACAAGAGCTTACTCCACTCACATGGAAAATGTTTTAATGATAACAATAATCCATCATTCTGAATTTCCTCTGAACCTTTTTAAAAATCCAGCTATATCAAGTCTGTTGGTTTATCTAGGCTGATAATGTTTTTTAGAAGTAACCAGATTTCTCTAACATGATTTACTTTTTCTATATCCACGATGAGTCATAATTATTAAATTGTGCTTATACAATTATATCCTTTAAATTGATCTAGAAATGTAACATCTCTTTCTTAAAGACCAGACTCTGAGGCACAAAGCTTCCTTGGTTTCTCCTTGCAGATAAAAAAAAAAAAAAAAAGTGCTAAAGGGATTCATTAGAGGATTAGGTGAGAGTCTGACAGCTCTGGAGAAGAGGTTTGAAATTTGGTATGAGAGGGGATTTCTCTTTTTAATTTATTTTTTTAACTAGAGTAGGGGGAAAGTGATATTTGTGGAGTTGGACCAGAATGGTACATCTGAGAATCAGTTTGATTTGAGAGTCCGGGAACACAGAAGGAATTGCATGAAGACTTCAAACTTGAGAAAGGAAAAGATCAGCCATCGGCACTGAGGGCTGGGAAGCCTGGACCAGCTCCCATGTTGGTGGGCAGGAAGGGAAGCCTGGGTGTTAATTTACAAAAGGCAAAGTCTTATTATTTTTCTGGAACTATAAGCTTGTGTTCTTTTATATCCTTCTTAGACATAAAAGTCTTGTAAGGCTTTTGTGTTGTATTTATAGTTGCTTTTGTGTTGGTTCAGATGTGTTTTAAAAAAAAAAAAAAAACAACAAAAAAAAACTATTTTCTTGGCTGTGGGGAGGAATCAGATTTGCTGATTTCATGTTCTATTCCTGTTTGCTCTCTGATGTGGTCTGAAAGATGTGGTGTGAAGTCCTAGCAGCCAAAAGTTTTAGTGATGGTGTTGGAAATTGCCAATATTATACAGTGTTTATCTGCTGCAGTAAGGGTGATAGGTGGAAACCTTTTAAAGGAAGAAGGAGGAACTTGGGCTGTGTAAATCTAACATGGTCACAGTTGCAGTTGTGGGCTTCCCTATGGGCCTTTCACAGAAGCAGCTTGATGAAATAGACATACTGTGTACCTTGCAGAAGAAATAGAATTAATTTTGAGGGTGGTTTTAATAGTGGTATCCAAGTGCTGCACAGCCTTGTTAGTGAGCCAGTAGCTGCAGTATTTTCTTTGCAGGTACCTATGGAACCCCCCTCCTTCCTCCTTTTATATCCTCCATCTTGTGGGATGACAGCAGGGGAAGGAAAGTAGGCGTTAAATCCTTGTTTTTATATCTTGCACCTTGCAGCCTGAGAACTTACAGTTCTATCTGTATTTGTGCCTGTCTGTGGGTGAACTCTAAGGTGGAGGAGAGAACAATTTTACAAAGCTGGAAAACTACTGTTCAATAGCCTTTAGTCATCTGCAGAACCTTTTGCCAGCCGATATACCTTATTAACAGCACAGGCCAGGCATTTATAGAGCCATTGCTTCCAGAGTTTCTTTCAGAGACAAGCTGTTCATACTCTGCAGGAATGCAGTACTTGGTGAAGGAGGCTGAGCAATTGTTATTGAGGCAGCAGTGTGACCTCATATCCTGCTGCTAACAGAGGCATAACAGCAATGGAAGATTAATTCTCTATTTCTTTCCCCAGAGTGTGACAATGTTTTAGGTTCAGGTTTAAATCAAAGAAAGAGACAAACTTCAACTATGTTTTTACTGTTCCCCTTATTAGGTTGAGAAACCATTATTCTGTTAAGTCAGATGATACATAATCATGTTCAATCTTATATTTTCATAAACATTTTTAAGTTGCAATGGGGTAAAAGTACATGAGTCCTTATTTTAAGAAAAGGAAAAAAGAAAAATTGGTTCTAGTATTTCATTTCTTTAACTATACATGCACAGTAGGTATTAATGCTTCCTCATTAGAAAATATGATACTGTTCTCATAATTCCTTTATCCTGCCTTTGGAAAGATGATCAAGATTAAAATCCTGAGATGTGGATGAAAGGAGTACATAATACTCTTCTTGCATTTGAAAAATACCCTAGTTTCTGTTGGTAGGCTCTGTGGTAGTTTTACACTGCTGGGCAGCAGAACTCTACCACAACCTCTCTCTCACTTCCACTACTCAAAGGAAAAGGGGTATGAAAATATGATGGGAAGGGCTCAAGGGTTGGGATAAGAACAGGGCGAACACTCAAGAATTAATATCTTGGGCAAAACAGACTCAATGTAGGTAAATTAATATAATTTGGTATATTAATATAATAATAATTAATATAACTTGCCTATCATTACCAAACTAGAACAGTGAGAAACTAAAGGCAAGTGAACCTCTCCCTTCTCCCACCTTGTCTCCCCAATAGGCACAGGGGGATAGGGGTTGTGGTCAGTCAGTGCTTTCTGATCTACCACTCCTTCACAGTCACTCTGCCCATGCTCCATGTGAGGTCCCTCACGCAGGATGCCATCCTTCCCAAACTGAGCCTTCGGGGGCTGCTCACAGGCAGCAGCTCCTCAAGATCTGCTCCCACGTGGCTCTGTACCATGGGATCCATCCATCAGGAGCAAACTGTTCCAGCATGGGCCTCACATGGGCGGCAGCAGCTCCCCCCAGGCCCCCTGCTCCTGCATGGGCTCCCCTTCATGGGCTGCAGCTCCGGCCTGGGGCCTGCTCCTGTTGGGGCTCTCCATGGGCTGCAACCTCCTCCAGGCCACATCCACCTGCTCCACTGGGGGCTCCTTCGTGGGCTGCCGCATGGAGATCTGCTTCATGTGGGGGCTCCTCCATGGTCTGCAGGGGGATAGCCTGCTCTACCAGGTGCCTCTCCATAGGTGGCAGGGGAACTTTTGCTGCGTTCCTGGAGCACCTCCTGCTACACTGAGCTGGGCTGGTTCTCATGCCTCACTCTCCCAGCTGCTGTTGTCCAGAAATTTTCTTTCAATTTCTTGCTCTCATAGAGACTTAAACAACCTTGCTTATTGGCTTGGCTCTGGCCAGCGACAGGTCGCTTTAGAGCTGGCTGAAACTGGCCCTTATCTAACATGGGGCAGCTTGTGGATTCTTCTCACAGAAGCCACGCCTGAAGCCCCCCACTACCAAAACCTTGTCACGTGAATCCACTACAGGGCTCCAAGATAGTCCAGATTTGATGTTGTTGAAGCTGATAGATATAAAAATTGTGGTTTCAGAAACAATAAGGCAAAACTTGTGATTTGACTCATTTGGTCTGTACAAGTGAATGTACTATTGGCTGTGCACCAGAAAAAGGGCAGTGGTACCAAAAATTCTAGTGTTGTTTTTTTATGAAGGAGACAAGTTTTTAGAGAGGATAGTTTATTTTTCACTGTGGAGCTCCATACATGATAGAGCTGTACTGTAGAAGTAGCCATGCTCCTGAGCCTTCAGTCCTGAATGACTGTGCCAGAAAATACTGGGAGATGTTTCCAAAGCACTTCAGGCAACAATGAAACAATGTTCAAACAACAAATTGATTTAAGTTTAATTTTACTCTTTAAAAGTACAAGGCAGGAACAGCGATGCTCTGCTGCTGAGATAAGAATTCTTTATTCTCAGTAAATAAAGTTGTAAAACTTTTGAGACTGTTTTCCTCATCTCATCTGCTGTAATGGTCTTCTGCAAATTGGTTCAGAGTTCTGAAATGAAGTACTTCATACTATGCATTCTTGTTTAAATCTTCTGTTAGTCATTTTTTGGATGGTTACCAGAGGGCAGAGGTAGACCAGGAAACTTTCTTGAGGATTGACACTAAAACCCAAAACTTTTTTCTTTCCACTGTCAAAGAATAATACTGCAGTTCATCCTCTGCTTTCTTTAGAAAAATAAATAATAAAAAAAATACAAACAACTTTTGATGACTTCATGCAAGTTCTTTTTTTTTTTTTTTAATGTTAATTATTTGTTATTAAAATTGTTGGTTACTCTAGGAAAAAAGAAAGGGTGGGGTACGGTTGTACCTAGTTATAACCAGTAGACGAAAGTGGCAGCTTATATGAACTAGCTTAAAAGCAGTTATTCTTCTATAAGTAGTCATTTGAGGCCTACCTTTTTCTCCCACTCCTCATTTCCTTATTTAATGGGGATTGCATCCATTAGTGCAATTGATGTGCATCATTAAGGTGATACCTTACATGCGTTCCTCAGGTTTATGAGGTCACTTCAGTTTTGTGGTTGTAAGCAACATCTTAATAAATGTTCCTTTTTACAAATGGCCTTAGTTCTTAGTGAGAAATTCATATCAAATGATTACTTACAGCCTAAACTTGCTGTACAATGGTTCTCATAATCAACCTCTTATATAGCTGTTATTAACCCTTGGCAGTTTGGAACAATAGGATGTTTCACAAAATAAATTTGGATGGTATAGTTAGCATAATTTATTTTAGTTTTAAAACAAATTCAAAAACTACTCATGTTGACATTTGCTTTCTCCTGTCAAACAGAAGTGAGAGCACAATTCTTGCAAACAGAATGCTTGGTTCAACATGGTTCAGAAAACAAAACTTATGACCTGTCTTCTGGTTGAACCTATGACGGTGACTTTCTAACTTAAGGTTATTGGTTTTATTTCCTGAAACTCCAACAGGTAGAAAGCAAATTCCAGCTACAGAAGAAATTCTCAAAAATTAGAGCTATGTTATGTTTGGCTGTGTGTTTTCTTTTGTCCCATTTTGTGCGGGCATTGGACTTGTGAGGGACCTTTCAGTTTGACATGCTACAGATATCTGTAGACATACAGATATCCACAGATACCTTTCAGCCTATTTATCTCTTCCTGTGCAGTTCTTAAAGTATTTTATTTTCTTTAATTAGAAACTGTTTCTCTAGTATTTAGAATAAGTAGTTTTAGATGGGGTAGGTCAAAACTTTATTTGGAGGAAGAGCTGACTTAACTGCTATATTTGTGCATCTGAAATAATGGTTTCAAGTGCAACTGATAAGGAGCTGGATAATACGCTAGCAAGCAGGATGTCTGTAGTCCATCAAGAACTAAATGAGATCTATATAAAGCAGCAGTATAATTGTAAAATCAAGATGCATAGACTGGAGAAGATCCAAAAATAACAAAGTTGTTATAAATGGAGCATGTGGTTCTGATGAAAGACTGGAACTTCACTTGTGTATTTAGCATATAGGTAAAGCAGATAAACCAAATCAATTTTTAGTAGTTGCCTAATAATATTCAGTAAAAATAATAATAATAAAAACAATCAGTCAACATGTAAGGAAATTATTCTTTCCATATGAAATTGTTGTGGCTTTGATACTTCATATTCATACTGCTGAAGTGATAGATCTTTGTGGTGTTTGGACCCAATGTATGAGGTTACGTTTATTGCTTGGTATGTTGTCTGAAATAGGAAACCATCTGATAACAGCCCATGCTGTAAGGCTGGCTGAATGACTATGGTCTCTGGTACAGAAAAATTTTCTCTACTCATTAAATCACTGGAGTGTTTTGGGTGCAAACACTGGAAGAGGCAAACCCAAGAGAAGTAGCCAAGGTGGAGCACCTGTCCTGAGACTAGTTACATGTTCCAGGATATCATGGCCTTGGCTAATTAATTATTCCATAAATATACCAAGCTTTACCACAGAAGGGATTCAGAAGCTACCACACAAAATAGTTCTTCAGAAACTAATGCCTATTAAGGGTTCTGGTGTCTCTGATCTACTGAATTGTCCCTTTCACAACGGTGAGAGAGATGTCTTCAAACAATTGTTCCTGACCAGATGTTTGTCTTCTAGTGCCTTAGATCCATCATCTTAGTTGTTCAATTATCAAAGGGCAGCTGGAAGGCAATTTTGGAGTGTGGGTTAAAAACAAAAAAGTTCCAGTTTCAAAATCATAGAGTTGTATGAGATGTTTTTTAGGCAATAGGAAAAGTACCAAGTCTTGCAACATTGTGATATCTGCACTTAGCAACATGAAAGGTATCAACTCTTCAGATAAATTATTACCATCAAAACCTCATTGCTCCTATGTGAAGATAAAGAAAGGATTGTTTTGTATTGTATAAACATATGCAGAGGGAAAAAAAAAAAGGAAAGCATAGATTCTAGGTGAGTACTATCCATTCCTTAAAGACTTCTAAATGAAGGTTTAGTTTGTCCTTTTAGATAACCCTAATAGTAACTACTATTCTGAATGGTTTGCTCTTCAATTACCAAAATATATATAATTCCAGAAATAGAGGCAATTAACCTAGAAGATTAGGTATGAAAGCTATTTTTTTAAACTCTTTCTCTAGTATATAGAAACCACTTTTAGCCCTGAGAAAATATTTTATTAATCATGTATTTGATGCTTTATGTCTCCTTTAGTAGGAGTCTTAATGCTTAGCATTTTGAGGAGAGGAGGTGGTTCAGAGAAGTCCTAATTAAAGCCCATTTTATGACTTTAAAGCATGAAAAATAGCTATATTGATTCATTAGATATAGAAAATGATTGTAGGATTATCATTCTGTCCAGGCATAAGCTTTCTTAGAGCAGCTTCACTCCTTATCCTCTCTCCAGAGAGAGGAGAGTCCTCTTGCATGCTAACTGCCTTGAGAGGGAATCAAAAAGATTAAAATTCAGAAGTATCCTTTGACTTACTATTTTTAGGGCCTTTAATCTGTATTGTAACTCTTTTAGTTAAGAGAACTGTAGAAAGGCAAGATCTATTCAGGAAGCATCAGAGCTGCAGTCCTCATGGGACAAAACACAGCAGTTTTTCTGCTGCTAAAATAAACCCAGTTAAAATAAACTTTTTTTTTAGTTAGCGTTTTTCCAAAGTCCAACTATTAAAAATCTGGCATACTCTTGATCGTCTAAAAGCTCTAAAAATTAACATGGAATGCATGTTCTCTCTAACTGGTTATTTAAATATCTTTTCTTTTGTGAGTTCTGTGAGGTACAGTGATTTCCCATCAGCTTTAGAATGTGGGTATGTTTGACTTTTGACTTAAACTGTAATGTGTCACCCAGTCTACCAAAATCCCACTGAAACACCAAAAGCATAAGACAAATCTAGATTCTTTGGTTATACAGTCCCTTCATGCCATACTGTCTAGCATGAAAATATCCCAGATATACAATTTTAGCTGGTAATCCACTTTTTTAATGTCTTTTTTAGGGAGATGGACAGATACAGCCTGCTTTGATAGAGACTTAGACAGGAAAATATAGTTCAAATACATAAATATCTTGAGGTTTTGTTTAGGGCTGTTGTCCATCTTTAGGAAGCAGAGTATAATCTTTTTCTTGCTAATCTAACTCCTTTTATTCTGATTGGATTACTAAGGCTAGAGTTGAGGCCATTACCAGAAGTTTGAGAAAAGATGACTATCAACTGTAAATATTTGAGGGAAGTAATTCCACCTTTCTCTCACCTTAGACTGAGATGTTACTGTCTTTCCTATATTATAATATATATTATTATATATCTAATACAATAATATGTATTATAATATATCCTATATTATCCTAATATATTACATTCAAGGTGAGCTGCACAGACATAGATGAGCCTCTGAGTGATTTGCAGTATCAGAAAGTTTTAGAAACTCATATCTAGGGATTCCACAAATAGGAAATGGATTTAAATGACTTAATAGTTCTGAAAAACTGAGACAAATTAATATAGTACTGTTTACCTTTTTCTCTTGAGAGTGTGTGTCTGCATGAGCATAGATGAATTGTATCAAGAAACATGTACGGACTAGGAGTTCAAGACTTCTGGGGTCAAAGGAGGAAAAAACTGACATTGAAATAATTTCAAATAATTGTGTGAAAGAAATACTCTGGAGTCCCTGCTGGCTAATCTGTTGTTGTTTCTTTTGCTCCTTGTCCCCATTGTCCATAATGCTTTCAGCTCTGTGGCCTCTCCTTGGAGAGGAGATATAGGATGGGCAAAATTCTTTAAGATATAAAGCTGCCATCAGCTTCATTGCTTGTCTCAGATCTGGCACTAAGACTCCCTAATGCTCACTACGTGTTGGCCCAGCTTCAGAGGATTCTGAGGGTGCTTTCTTGAGGTGTGGAAGGAGAACAGGTCCTATGAGGAGCGGCTGAGGGATCTGGGCTTGTTCAGCCTGGAGAAAAGGAGACTCAGGGGCGACCTTATTGCTCTCTATAGGTACCTCAAAGGAGGCTGTAGCGAGGTGGGGGTTGGTCTGTTCTTCCACGTGCCTGGTGACAGGATGAGGGGGAATGGGCTTAAGTTGTGCCAGGGAAGTTTTAGGTTGGATTTTAGGAAGAACTTTACTGAAAGGGTTGTTAGACATTGGAACAGGCTGTCCAGGGAAGTGGTGGTGTCACTATCCCTGGAAGTCTTCAAAAGACGTTTAGATGTAGAGCTTAGGGATATGGTTTAGTGGGGACTGTTAGCGTTAGGTCAGAGGTTGGACTCGATGACCTTGAGGTCTCTTCCAACCTAGAGATTCTGTGATTCTGAGTGTGCCCAGCTATCTTACAACTAAGTGAAAGCTAGAAACAGTATCTTATCTCTAATTCTCAGACTGAGGGAGACCGTTATAGTACGGGATGATTGATTTTCCTATCAGTTCTTATGTTTTTTTATATGTTCCATCAGGTAGATACATGGGTAATGTGGGCTACCAATCTGCCAGGAATTCTGCTCCTGACAAGTGAGGAAGGACATACAGAACTTAGCCATACAGGACTATCTTTCAGAGCTGTTCAAAGACATCTAACTCTCTCATTGACTGTACATGAAACAGAAAATTTGGGTATAGGAGAGGCCTATTCACTTCTTCCCAGAAGGCAGAAGCCCCCCTCACCCCCCCCCCCCCCCCCCCCCCCCCTTAGAATAGCCTGTTTCTAGGATTAATGAGGTTGCTGAGAACTATGAATGCATCACCTTTTTTGTTCTGGTAAATGCGGAATGTTTGTTTTGTATTGTAGAAGTTCAAAAGTCAATGAAGAAGTGTTGATTCTATTTGTGACAAAAACTGCTTCATAGCACTATTAAATAAAGAAACTTATGTAATAGTGTCTAAAATACATGAACATATTATTGAAATCTATTATAATCTATTAAGTACTTGATGTGCTATTGGCTAAATTTTAGGACCTGTTGCAAGTGTTGTTAAATTTTATTGACTTAAAATTTGTCAAGGAGTACCATGGTACCGTGTGGGAAATAAGAGAACTTCCTGCAAATACAGGTTGCAATAATCAGTTGAATATAGCAGGATGGAAGGAAAAAATCCAATATCCAATACAATAAATAAAAATTGGTAGTTATGGAGGAAGTTTTCAATATCTGTAACAAGGGATTGTTTCTAAAAAACCTTTCTATCTTTTCTTTGACTTTCACTTTTTATGGTTACTCTAGTACACTTTTTCCAGTTGTTTATGGATGAATAATTCATCAACCATTACTCAAAATATGAGTAAAGATTCTTTTTCTGCCTTTTAATTACAGTACATCTCTTATAGTACCTCGTATTTGAGATGGTTGAAAACTTGAAAAGGTACAGGAACAAAACTTCTGCCCTTTTTCCCCTTGTAATAACAGTGGATGTTTTCTAGAGGAGCTTCTAGAAATTATTCCAAGATTAGCCACAACAATGTTAAATGTTTGGGGTAGTCTTAAAGGGCAGTGGAAACTATAAGCTTTGCTTTGGGGACAAATCTGACTGTTGAAGTCTGTATTTTGACTTAACCTTCCTACCATTATCAGGTGTTAAAGATTCCCAATATAGACCAAAATTTTAGGCATTTTAGTGAACTATTCAGGTAGCAAAAAAAAAATACAGTTGTATGTCAAGCAGCAAGTGAAGCACTAGACCTTACAGTAAGAGGAGGGAGGCTGAGCATTGTATTCTACTACTAAAACATCTCAATTTTTAATGGTATAGGAATCAACTATGCTCGAAGAACTGAACTTTAAGAACCGCTGCTGTAGATCGCTTTTCTATGTAAAAGAAACAATCTATGTAAAAGTAACAATTTAAAAAATAAGATATTCACTTCCTTATTTTTTCTCTCCATTTATCAGTTTAGAATGGGTGTTGATATTCTTCATTTATTGAAAACATGTTTTGTGAATTGAAAGGGAATGGTTTTGGAGAAACACTATAAATGGTTCTGTTCTGAAAACTGATGTGGAAATAGTTTTAAAAAATGATATATATTGTCAATTTATGGTAGGAACTAGACTGATAGACTTTTGTGCCCACCCCCAAAAAATAAATTCTATTTAATCCTAATAATTCCTGAGTTTTTGAATAGCTATTAATAAAATTCCTTTTCTGAAGTTACCAATTTAAGAAAATGCTCTCATTAATTAGAGAATGGAACTGCAGCTAAATACCTAGTAAAAAGAAATCAGCTTTGCTGAATAAAGTTTAAAAAAAAAAAAAAACACAAAAAACAACTCAGTGTTACTGACTTAACCTATCACTTGTAGTATTCTGAAGTCAATATATAGTAATAAATTGCTAAATATTAAAACATGTCAATTGGTAAGTCAGAAACTTGCTTCTGACAATGGACTATACTTCCTCTACTACATCCAGCAAGGATCTGGTGATGAAGCACAGGATTTCACAAATGTGTATATACTTCACAGGGAAGTGTGTCAGTGCATGTGGAAGAGATAGAAGTATTCTGGAAGAAGTTCAAAGGAAATATCTTAGTAACTACAGAAACAAAAGCCCTTCGTGCCCTATGTTGGGAAGAAAAAAGACTAAATAGACTAAATGAACATCTTCCTTTTTAGTACTAGGTTGGCTGAGACAGATTTGTCCTCTAGAGCTGATGGGGCTTTGAAAGAGAGAATGATGAAATCTCCATAAAACTGCAAATGCTTTTCTTATGATCTGGGGACAGACTTAAAATAAGAACACCTTCCAGCATTGTTCACTCATGTGATTGAGATCAGGCTGTATTTCAGAAAAGCTCTTCCTTACACTTGGCTGGAGTTCCAGGTTTTGTGCCAAATACAGGAATCAGTTATTTCAATTTTAGTATGGCTCTGACTTTTTAAGAACAAATAGATAAATAAACTTAAATATTGCAGGAATTTCAACTTTGAGTCAATAAATGAGAACCATGAGCTTCTGTATTGTAGTCCTTAAATAAACTTTTGGATAACCTTTTATTATATTAATCATAACCAAATCATACTTATATTGTCATCTTTATATATGAAAAGGTTATAAATGGTCTAGAGTCATTCAGGGTGAAATTTACACAAGAATGTGGCCCATATTTCAATCATTTTACTATTGTCATAGAGATTGGCAGCAAGGCCATAGGTGTAAATATTGTACAGCACATTAGGCATACTGCACTGTTCTAAAATATCTTATTCCTTTTTTTGTTTAAACAGAAATGTTTAAATGTTTTTCTAATATCTGTTTTGATTAGACTGACCGTAGAAGAATTTTTACTTATTTTTCTTTCTGAAAAGTGGGAGGGGGAAGAGGAACCTAGTCCACTTGGATTTTGCCTAAATCACTGTTAGAGCTTAGCAATTGAAAAATCTTGCTTGTTCAAGGTTTCCTGGAAAAAGTAGGGGGCGTTGTGTTTTAAGTATCTGAAGACAATTCTTGAAATGCATCTGTCCAATATGACTTGTTTTTAATGCTTTCTGTAAGGGAGATACAAAAGCTTTCCATTGAGGAAATTCCACTAATGATTTCTCCACAAATTTTTCTTCAATTTACAAGAATTATTTTGCATTTTCATTAGGTTATCAACTGAAATTATATGTCACATTATAAAGTGGATTATTTGGTTTTGTATGTACAGAATGTGAATTATTTGAAGTACTGAGTAGTACTTCTCTGTGTTAACTTCAGCAGGCTTTTTACATAATATTAACGTGTCTGGAAGATATTTCTGTAGACTCATCTCTAATGTATTTTACATTGTCAATGTTTTTCTTAATTTGAAGAACTTACTCAAATTTGAACATCAACTTTGTATGCTAATGAGCCACCAAGTATTACAAATGAGTCTTCCACAGGTAAAATTTTTTATGTGACTTTGAGAATTTTGCCTTTCTGCAATATCTTCCTTACTCTTATAAGGCTCAAGAGTCCTTAAAGCTTAGTGTGTGTAATTTCTGCTGTGAAATGACTGTAGGTAAATAATCTCAACCTTTCCAAAGGCCTCGTCTCTGTAGCAGTTCAGGAAACACCTTTTCTTAAGTGTGAGTTTAAACAACAGTAACATTTTTGACTGTGTTAAGAATTTGTAACATGCAAGCTGTTGTTTAACTCAAAATGAATGGAGTTTACTATAGGAAATAACTAAATCCTACTGTTATTCATCAGAAAGGCTTTTGAGTTAGCTTACAAAGTCTTGTCAGGGGAAGCTCCTCAAAATGATTTCCTCAGAGTTCAGGAAGTTACTAATGAGATTTGGTTACCAATGTGTTTTCTGTATGTCAAAAATAGAACTTAAGGTAGCAATGGCTAGACTTCTGCACTCAAATGTGCAGTCCAGGGTATTGTAGTCTTTTCTTCTTTGCACACAGCTGATCTGAATATGGAAGGAAAAACAAGACAAACCACAGCACACCTTTCTGGTCTATGACCTATGTAAAATGAGAATTGTTATGATTACCAACCTTCTGCAAAAGATGTGGTGACTTATAACTCAGCAAAAGTGATGAATTGTTCTTTCCAATTTGGGTCTGTGGCCCTAGACAGAGAGAGAGCTCTAAGATCAGTTTGTTCTTCTTTCCTGCCACAGCAGCATCTTGGAATTATAATCAGGACCATGGAGTATGTAATTACAGAACAAACATCTCTGCCTCACAGCACTGGTATGTACTAGTAAACAGAAATGAGATAGGTAGAGACTGCAGGAACGGTCTAAAAAGAGGTGATATCAGCTTGCTCATGATAGATGGTCTATCTGTGACTGGAAACATGTTTGGGCATTGAAGAAAGTTACGTGTGCTGGTTTGTGAAAGAAGAAGAAAAAAAAAGGTAGTTTTGCATACCTCCATGGGGAACTTCTCTCCTGTGGCTGCCGAGGCTGTGATTAATCCTGTAACTCTCTGTCAGAACATACTACTCATAATTCTTCTGAGGTCCTCAGCCATCTTGCTTTGCTGGTTGGTTTCCTTAGCAAAGTTTGCTTAAAAAGTTTACTCAAAAAGCAGATTTTTGGAATGTTTTTCCTTCATTGCAGGGCTTGAATTTAATTTAAATCTTAATTTAAAACATACTTTTAATTTTAGAAGCAAATTTACGACACTTCTGAACTGTCCTTAGGCAGCTCAGTCTCATAGCACAAGAGTGCTTGTTCTGTTATATATAAAATGGTGTCTAAAGACATAAGCAATGTTTCAGATTAACTCAACACTAATTGTGCTTTCTCATCTACGTACATCTTAGAATCATAGAATCATTTAGGTTGGAAAAGACTTCTAAGATGAAGTCCAACAGTTAACTTAGCACTGCCAAGTCTACCACTATACCATGTCCCTAAGCACAGCTATGCATCTTTTAAACACCTCCAGGGATGGTGACTAAACTGCTTCCCTGGGCACCCTGTTCCAGTGTCTCACAACCCTATCAGTGAAGAAATTTTTTCTAATATCCAACCGAAACCTCTCTGGTGAAACTTGAAGCCATTTCATCTTCTCCAAAGCAAGAAGTGACAAGAGACTGAGCCCCCCCCCCCCCCCGCCCCGTGCTTCAACCTCCTTTGAGGTAGTTGTAGACAGCAATAAGGTCTTCCCTGAGCTACCTCTTCTCTAAAAATAAGTAAATAAATAAAAATAATCACTCCTTCTAAGGATGTTTCTTTAGACCCTTTACCAACTTCATTGCCCTTCTTTGGACATGCTCCAGCACATCCATATCCTTTTTGTAGTGAGGAGCTGAAAACTGAACACAATATTCTTGTAATCATTTTTCTGCATTTGTGAACTTTAAGAGCTTATGAATATTCTAATAATATTGTATTCTAATAATATTGTATTCTGCATACAATCTCATAATTACAGGTATAATTAAAAAATAATTGGGAAAAGAGTACCTGACAAAGAACCTTATCCTTCCGATATATAACAAGGGCACAATATTTCTTTTGAGGTTTCAAAGGCAAAGGAACTGAGGAAGGTGAGAAGGATTTTTGCTGTTACTACTGTGTTTTGGAGAAACCATGGTGTCCCCCATTCACACTGTGTTGTAAATATCTACTTTAGTTTGAGTAATCTCAGTTATCTAACAGCAGTGCACTGGGGCAGACACCTAACCTGTCTTCAGTATCAGGAAAAAGGATAGAAATAATCCGATCTTTTTCCAAAGTTGCCTCATGCACTTACTCTGACAAGTTTTATTTTTTCTCCACTTGTAAGCTTAATATCACCTGGTTTATTTCTGTATATATTTAAAAAAAAAAAAAAAGTAGTTTTGGGAAATGAGATGTAGTTTCTGCTTTTTAAGGAATCTAATAGTCTCATTCTACTTCTTATTTGGTCTGAGACATACAACAAATTGCAGTATAAAAATCTGGTAACCTAGCTGTAAATTGGAGCATTTTTTTTTTCTGTACTATGCTGTCTTGCTTGTTCGTTTATGCTGTTCTGGAGCCTATTACTGATAATATCTTGCTGTTAAGCAGGATGTGCATCTACCTCTTTCAAATCAGTGTAAAGATGAAAAGCAAGTCAGACTTGTTTTAAATTTTTTTCCAGCTAGTGCTGTGAACTATGGTGCTCCAAACTAAACATTTTTATATCACAATCAAGGAGGTACTTCTGATAATGAAGTTAAACATATGAATGTCATACCATCTTATATTATTATGCAATGTTGCTTCTTCCTTAACCCTTCTTTTTGTCTGCGAGCTTTTCAGGTAAGTTAGGGAAGCCAGTGTTTCTCCAGAGAAGTGCTTTAAGGTGGATACAAAACTGATGGGGTAACTCTGCAAAGAGTAATAATTAACTGTTAACTGTCTCACCTAAAGGATTTCATTGATCTGCTCTGGTTATGGTAGTATCTTTTTTTATTTCACCAAGGACTATTATAATACAGTAAGTTCATTAAACTGTCCAGCAGTTGCAGGAATAGCTACTGTTCTATTGGAAGATCAGGTTGAAGTTTTTGGTTTGTTTTAATATTTTTCCAATTTTCTATAACATTTTGAACTACAATAATAAACATCTGGAAAAATATTCTGGCCTTAGTAGAAATCATCAAATGCAGAAATACAGGTTGAGGATTTGCTACAAAGTAGTACTATTTCCTGAGAAAAGGATCTGTTCCTGTATGTTACAAACTGAATATGAACAAACAAGGTCATTGTTCATTAAAACAAACATGTTAAGAATTAAATGAATGATATTTGTAGTACATTTATTATAGTGTTTCTATTCTACTTGGTACTAATGAATTAATAGCGGCTGAATTATTTTGTCCCTTTTTGGGTTATCACATTGAAGAAATTGAGTGTCCTTCCATTGTGGAGAGGAGAGATGAGGGAGAAACAGTGTAGCCCAGTACTACAATAAGGCAGACTTAAGTATTTTTTCACTGTCCTGACTGTTGTATTTGATGTTGAGGTAAACAGAAACACAGTGCTTGAATTTATAGTTCTTAAACTTCCACTGATATATTTGTCTGATTTAAACCAATCTGGACTGAATTAGGTATGAATAATTCTGCCATGGAACAGGAGTTTGTATTAGATAATCTTTAAATGATTTTTTTATTCAATAAAAAAATACTTCTTAGCATATTTCCAAAGTTACTTAGGTAAGATTAGCTGAATAGGAGAATAATAGGAGAAAAATAAAATTAGATGGTAAATCTTTCTATTTATTGGAACAGCAGGTAGTTTGCACGAAATCTGTCTAGTTGAATGATTATTAGGGAAGTTGTTATAATTAAAAAACTTCAGTGTCATAGAAGAAGAAAAATATTCCCAACTGTTGTGGTGCAGCTAGCATGCATTTGTACTGTGTAAAGCCTATGAAAAGGCTAACTGTAATTTTTTTGCATTTTGGCAGTGTTTTTTTATTTTTTTTTATCGCTTGATGTTTCTAATCAGATCATAACTTCAACTAAATCCAAGCTATTGTACCACCACCTGCTAAAGTCTCATGTTTGCTGTAACATTTCACAGAAGTTCTGTCCAGTCTATTTCATTTCAGATGTGTAACCCTTCAAGTAAATGGATTATATGAAACAGATTAAAGAAAACTGAAGATTTTAAGTTTACAACATAGATAATTCTATTTCTTAAGAGACAGTGAATTAACATGAATTTGCAGTAGATTACAGTAGCAACATAGGAGCTCAATACAGAATAGCTGTTGCATATTAAATGTTGGACTTACTCCATTTCTAAAATGCATACACTATAATTGGAAGTGTTACTGTACTACATAGGCATAATGCAAAGGTTAGTCTGGCCAGATAATACTTTAAGGTTAAAGATGAGGGGGGAAAAATGCTTAAAACTGGGAACTACTTGGCAGAAGGGAGAAGAACATAATAGATAAAAGGCTAGTGAAAAAATTGCAGCAAATGTGGTGAAAAGTCCATATTGCAAGTCCATATAAGGTACCTGTCCTAAAAACTTATGTAATTAAGGCTTCAAGGGGAAGGCGGGGGGGGTGAATAAAAATGGATAGTTGCTACCCAGAAGTAAAATTTATTCTCAAATGCATGACTTGCTCATGTATTGCTGTACTTCATCCTTTCTTTCTCTACTGGTGATGTATAGGTGTGTCATGGCACTAATAATTTCTTGAGAGAGAGAGAAAGCTTTCTCTTCGAATGAAATAATTTCTTTGTAGTCTTTGATTTCATAATATTTTTCAGTTGATTGTTCTTGTTTGTTTGCTTGTTTTTAATTTTTTTGTTATTCTTCTGACTTTAAAATATTTGTAGGAAGTGAGCAGTTATCCTCTGAAGCCCAGATGGGAGTAGGCAAGCCTGCACAAACACATAGGCAGAATACATCCTTGTAAATCCCCCAGCTATGGGCTATGAATGTTCAGGGGGAAACCATGTGTCACTTCAGCAGTACTGAGTGAGGAAAAAGGGGAAAATGGACTAGCTTTAAACTACTCCATAAAAAACATCATTTGGTTTCTTGGAGTGCAAAGAGTTTTTCAGCTTTTTTATTGTCAGTAGAACTCCATGGTGGCTTTCCACCTATCCATTTACACTGTACTCCTTATACAGCAGTGTCACAATAGCATCCAGCCCAGATGGTGGCTTTGGAATGGGTGGTAAGAAGGGATGGAAGAAATTCCTAAGGTGTAGCATGCTTCTATCTAGCTTTTTTTTTTTTTTTTTTTTTTTTTTTTTTTTTTTTTTTTTTTTTTTTTTTTTTTTTTTTTTTTAAATAAATAGGATCTTGTGGAATTCTTGACTGTCCTGTTCCTTTACTATAGGGATAAATGAAATAACTTCATTCAGGTTTGCTGATGCTTAACAAAATAAAATCAGAAGTCTCAACATTCAGGGGGTTGCTTTTTTATTATTTACAAGCTTTGATGTGTTTTATTTCCCAGACAGTTACAGAAACAATTTAATGTTCTAATGGTTATCTCAGGGGAGGTGGAGGAAAAATGTAGCAAGATCATAGGTAATATCACAGTGAGTTGTATCCTATTGTCATGGAAGAAATTGTAGTCAGTAAGATCTCTGCTCTTGAACACAAACCACATCCTGTTCTCTAAGAGATGTTTAAAATATATACAAACAAATATATAGGCAAGGAAAAAGGTTAAAGGGGAAAGAAGTGTTGGCTTTTATTCCTTCTTGTGTCTATCTTGCTTCAAACTGCTTTGGACAGGTAGATATGTTCTCAGAGTAACACACAATTCTGGAGGACAAAGAAGTCTCTTCTTGAGCATCTCTATTCTATAAAGTGACTTGGTAACAGTTTCATCATTTCAGTAAACTAGTCAGATCAACATGGTTTAAGTTGAATCAACAGTAGCAAAGTAAACAATGACATTTTCTTAACTACATCTTCATGTGTCACCACAGGAATTGAAAGGTATATTCATTTTATGATGATACTTCAGGAAGAGCAACAGGATTAGGGATGTTAGAATGGAACTGGAGAACAAGGTGGTTATGACAATCTAGATAAGAATTCATTTTGTTCTTAATCTGAAAGAAGAAAATGCATATCTTGGCTTTTAGATCTTAAAAATAGTGCTTAGAAATGAACTAATAGTTTATCAATAAAAGCTGGTAAGAAATCCAATAAAAAAATACAGGAAAGTTTTAAGGAGAGCTATGGTTAGATGACTTCTTCATCATGAAACACAAAGTGAAATCAAAAAAAACTTTGTTTCAACCAGGAATTTCTGACATGCTCCAGACTTCTACTGACTTAAAAGATAACTTATTAGAAAAAATCAACCTTTAGCTAATGATCTCAAGTGATCAAGAGATCAACCTGAGTAAATTCTTAAACATAATTGCTTCTTTTTAGATGATACTGTACTTCCATTATAACAACTAATTTCAGCCTTTGGGTTTGACATGTTCTGCTTTTTAAGAATTCCAGTCAATCTTCTTGGAAAGACATTGGGCAATTTTTCTCAAGAGCTTGACTTTTTTTTTTTTTTTTTTTTAGAAATTCCTTTTTTTTTTTTTTTTTTGAAAACACATCTGCTTAATTTCAATGCTAAATAGTCTATTTTATTATTGTTGGGTTTTGTTTTTGTTTTCACATTCTTGTGCTTGAACTTATTTAAATAAGTACTCCTAGGCTTTTAGAATATTATTCAAATATCTGAAGCTAGTGCATATGCATATTCAATGTGATAGCTGGACTCTGTGCAGAACAAATACTTTTTCAGTGTGTATATTAGCAGCAGTTGTTCATCATGAATTATGTTTTACTTCAGAAATTGAGAATTAAAGGCAATGCTAAGAAATATTTTTGTATATAATATAGGGTTTTGTATATAATGTAGGGTTTAGCCTGGAGAAGAGGAGGCTCGAGGGTGACTCCCTATAGGAGCTTGGGGATTGGTCTATTTTCGCATGTGCCTGGTGATAGAATGAGGGGGAATGGGCTAAAGTTGTGCCAGGGGAGGTTTAGGCTGAATATTAGGAAGAACTTCACTGAAAGGGTTGTTAGGCATTGGAATGGGCTGCCCAGGGAAGTGGTGGAATCAAAATCCCTGGAGGTATTCAAAAGACATCCAGATGTGTGATCTAGATAGTAATATGGTTTATTGGAGGATTTGTTAGTGTTAGGTCAGAGGTTAGACTTGGTGATCTTGGAGGTCTCTTCCAACCTAGATGATTCTTTCTAAATTTAGTCTGACACTTACAGAATCACAGAAAGTGTCTCTAAATATTCTTTCTCTGATTATTTCTTCAATTTTCAGCTAATTAAAGCATGACCAGTGACAGCATGATGATAATGCACTAGGGAAATGAGTCAGGAAAAAATCAAGGTAAATTAAACAGTGAAAATCACTGGTGGTATGATGGCTTTCAGATTGGGGAGAAGGAACCAGAAGACACAGGATTCGCGCAAATAATTACATTTGCCTGCATATAACACAAGAAATAGTACCTAATGAAGCAATACTGTCAAGGTAGTAATGCATATGTTTCAAGTCATTGCTTGTTAGAAACAAGGGACATATCCTTTTCTCTCATGCAGGCATTTATACTTGTATAAAGCCAGAGTGATAGCACAAAAATAGAGATTCTAGAGCTGCTTAAAGTGGTAAGCACAAGATAATATATTGCACAAGAAGTGTAATAATATATTGCTGAGAGTAGTACTCCTGGTCAGAGCTGCATATAGGAGGTACAGTAGTTTACAGACATGCTAGGAGGAAATACCTGTCTATGAGCTGTTGAGCTTACGACAGATGTTAGGCTGGTTTTCAGGTCTCTATGGTGATCAGATAAAGTGGGGATAGAAGTGTGAGAAGAGACCTTTTGCACAGTGTGGTAATTCCTTCCATCTTCTGCTGCAGCTATCTGTTCTACATCTTTTTTTTTTTTTTTCTCTTCCTATCTGAGAAATCTGAAGAAGGGAGTGGACCAAAGAGCACCTAGTTCCCCCTACTGTATTGCAGACCATGCCTTGGTCAGCTCTCTGGACATCAGGCAATGTTCTGTAGAAGTCAGTGTATACTACAACTCATGGAGATCGTATACATTGTATATGTGATTTTTGTCCTGACCCAGGAAGTCCCCAGATACCACAACTTCAGTAAGGGAGTTATACTGTATAAAAATGATTAAGACATGGTTCAAAATAAATATTTTGATATGAAATAAAAGATGATTAGAAACAAGAAATTTTGAGGATAATTACCTACTGTTTCCTTAAGTCCTGTAAGCTAAAGGGTAAATGAACAGAGGAACATGCAGAGGAAGGATAAATGAAGTTTTGCCACTGGCATAGTGGTAACAGAATTTTTTCTTTCCTGTTCAGTAAATGTCCTGTTCAATAAATGGCCTGTAGGCTCAGAAGAGCTACTGTTTTTCGTTAAGAAACATGAGTTTGGATTAGAAGTAGTCAGAAGTAGAAGATAACATCAGTTATAACATTGAAGAAACATCTAAAGAAATCAGCGTAGGTCCAACTAAGGATCTAGGATGAGGATAGTTGGGGAGGAGATTTAAGGTGGGGATTTATACTGCTGCAACAGCACTAAAAACAGTTCTGTCAATTTTATTTCCAAAGGAGTTGCATGTTTCAAACACTGTAACTGAGAAATTGTAAGAGCATAAGAACATTCAAGTAAATAGAGACCTGACTTCAGTATCAGGTACAAGTTCTAGTAATGTTTATAGAACAATAGTCAATTTATGAGTAAGCCTTTTACAAGTAGGATGAACAATTTAACTGTTTCAAGCCCTGAATGCTCTAGGGATACAAATCCATGATGGAGAATGCAGTAATTTGTGACCATACTCCATTTAAAGGCATGCTGAAACTGGGAAGCCTGATAATATTATGCAATGATTAGTATTTTAAGTAGCAATCCAAAGACAAGCTGCATCTGTTTCTGAAATGAAATGGGTTAAGTTTAATGCTTTCTGATAGTAGAATGAATTCTTAAGGCTTTTTGAAGGTTTTTCTTTAAACAGAAAAAAAATCTTATCTGGAGTATTTAGGAGAAAAAGTGCTGGATGAAAGAAAATCCAGAGACCAGAAGTTAGGTATGTACCTAATTCTGTATTATAGTCAGAGATGCTGTAACACTCAAAGATTGGTGTGCCTCTGGGATATTTTTTCCATATAGAGACCCTTAGGAGACTAGGGGAAATTAGCTGAAGGTGTGAAGCTAGACTGCATTAAACTCTGCATGGACACTTTTTTCAGAAGTGTGGCCTTGAGTTACTTTAGTCAAATCAACCTTTGTATGAAATAAACAGAAGCACAAGATAATTTGGTTCAGTTTATGATTCCTTCAGTTAATTGATTTCAACTTTCCGAAGTGTTATTTGTTTTTTTCTTGTTTTATATGAGTCCAAGTTTCCATGATATCATAAGATCAAGATCATGGCAACAAATCCAGTTGAAGTGATGAAGATTAAACCTTAGCAGGGAGCAACCTGATACTTCTGAAGTGGTTGAAGATGTGATGGTATAAGTAGGTTTTACCACCCTATGAGGAGGGGGGAAAAAAAGCTGTAATTACGAAGTGTACAAGGTTCATTGCTTCTCAGGACTTTCTTTTTTATTACAGAGACAAAAATGCAACACTGAAAACACATCTTAAGCCACCTGATGTGTGGTGTTCCAATTGTTTCCTCTACTGAGATGCTAGACTCACATCCTCAAGTATCTCTGCTATGTAAGTGCAGACTACACCATCTTTAGGAGTCAGTCCACAGTGCTCAGTTAATTCACTTCAAAAGAAGTGACTACAGTCACTCTTTCAATAAGCGTCAAAATATCATGCATCATATAAGTTTTTTTGGTTGTCTAAGGAAAAGCTATACATTCTACTGCCTAATCTCCTTCAGCTTTTTTCTAAGTCAACACCAAATTGGTGTTTTCCATATTGTAGTATGTATAATAGTGTAGTATAAAAGTATAGTATTTATTCTAAACTATCATTTTTAACCAGGGAAAGAAAAATCATTTCTGCTAGTAGACATTGTTTCTTTGCTTCTTCAAGAAAAGAAACAGGTGGACAACAGGTACAACAGGTCAAGGGAGGTGATCCTCCCCCTCTACTCAGCCCTGGTCAGGCCTCACCTGGAGTACTGTGTCCAGTTCTGAGCTCCCTGGTATAAAAAAAAAAAAAAAAAGACAAAAAAAAAAAAAAAGTTCTCCTGGAAAGAGCCCAGTAGAGGGCCACAAACATGATACAGGGCCTGGAGCATCTCCCCTATGAGGAAAGGCTGAGAGACCTGGGTCTGTTCAGCCTTTAGAAAAGAAGACTGAGAGGGGATCTTAGCAATGTTTATAAATGCCTGAAACGTGGGAGACAAAGGGATATTGCCAACCTCTTCTCAGTGGTTTGTGGGAACAGGACAAGGGGCAATGGCCACAAAATGGAGCACAGGAAGTTCTACACCAATATGCAAAAAAACTTATTCACGGTGAGGGTGACAGAGCACTGGAATAGGCCACCTAGGGAGGTTGCAGTCTCCTTCTCTGGAGGTATTCAAGACCTATCTGGACACCTACCTGTGCAACCTGCTCTAGGGAACCTGCTTTGTCAGAGGGGTTGGACCTGATGATCTCTTGAGGCCCCTTCCAACCCCTACAGTTCTGTGATTCTGTGAAAATGAGACACCATACTAAAAACCTACAGGCAGATTAGTCAATATCCATCACAGTTGTTTTCTTCATTTCTTTCCCATGTCTGTTGATTTGCCGAGCTGTTATCTGACCTTCATAACTAGGTTTAGATCAGCTTAAACATCTACGGCTTTTATTATGATTTCACCTGTTAAAAGTAGCTGCAGAAGGCAGCTATCAAACTATGCTATGCTAGTTTGATAACTATGCTATCAAACTTTCTGAAATTAGAGTGAAAGGGATTGAAGTAGCTTCATGAATAGCCTTAGCCACTTTTTAAGGGAATTTTAAGTCTGTTAAACAGCTTTTACTCTGAAAATTAGAACAATTAATAAATCCTGATATCTGTCTCATCTCCAGTAATATATATATGTATATATTCTCAGGGCATCTAAAAGTAATCCAATAGCAAAAACGTTTATTATTATAAACTTTGTACTTCGAAAATTTATGAATTCTAACAGTCCTCGGTCAGGTCTATCCAAAATTGCTTTTAGAGTTAGAAGTTAGTTAGGTTAGTCATCCACAGACCAAGAGATCAGAGTGGTTGTATATCCCTGCATTATGTTGTCAAAGACATTGTACCTGAATTCAATGTCATAATATATAATGTTGCATGCTACTGGAATGCACAGATGTATTAAGTATTTCTGCTGTTACTCAATTTTGCTTCGTTTACTCTTTTTTTTTTTTTTTTACATTTGCACAATAATTCTCTGTAATCAAGAACATCAAACTATTTTTCACCAAGTTATCAGTGATTTTTACAATTAATGTCTCTTACAGCTGTGAAATGCTTAAGAGTAAGTGCTCAATGTTCAACATTTCAGAAGGAAAATATTTTAATTTAAACATGCTTCTCAGATTCTTCAGGAGCCTAAAACATTGCATGAAAATGCAAAACTCATTACATTATAAATAAAATCTTTACATTTACAAGTCTTTTTAAATTTCTTTGAAATGGCTGTGAGCACCAGTGTTTTCTGTGCCACACAGAAAAATAAAATTACTTTTTTTTTAAATGAACGAGCAGTGCCCAGAGGGGAGAGACTCTTTCAAATTAAATGTTCTGTTGCAGTCATAAAAATGGCTTCAGTATTCTTTAGATTGTTTATGTAAACTCCTGAATAATTGATTCTATCACATCAGCCTTCCTACTCTATCTGATATTTATGTGATGCTTTTTTAAATTTTGTAAGTGCGTGAACTACTAGAATAGGAGCCTCTCAGTAACTTTAGAAAATCTCAATGAAACAAAGCCTACGAAATAATCCTTCATTAGAATGACATTAATTAAAAATCAGTTACTTTACAATAACGTGATGTGTACCTGCTGTGAATACTAGTTGCTTATGAGTTGTGATCCATTAAAACAGCTCGTGTCCCACACCAATAAATAATTTAACTGAAAAGAAAAACTGAATTTTTTTTTAAACAAAATCAAGCATGTGACCCAGTATAACAGAAGTAAATAAATAAATGGAAGCACAAATTATGAAGTAGAGAGCTAAAACATTATTTAGTGGGAAACAGTAGGATTGGACTATGCAGGCAGTACCTAAATAGGATAACTTTTGTCATTGTTTACTTTAGTAGTTCTGTTGCACTTGTTCATTATAAAATTAGCTGGGGATCCTCTGTCACACACTACATTAATAACCTTTTTCAACCCCTGAAAATACAACATTAAACAAGTAAACACATGTAAACATTAGTAACAGCTCCTTTATGAAACATACATTGGTGTTATCATTGCAATTCAGTGATTAGATTTAGATTCCTGCTTTCTTTTTACCCACCTTACTTAGTTTAAATGGGAGCCTTCAGACACTGATAAGTAACAGTCTCGAAATGTGAAGATAAATTACTATTCCATCTACTGATGCTGCATTATTGAATGCTATGTTTCCATGATTACATTATAGATCAGCAAATAAGAGCTTGTACAGAGGCTTGAGCTTACCTAGGAAAATCTGCATTACTTTTTTAGAATTTGATCAAAATACCAGAAAAGATACTAAAAACAATTATAAAAGTGAAGGAGGAATTTCCTGCCTGAACTATTTAAGGGTCAGAATAGATGCATGTTAATTGTAAGTTAACAGTCCTAGTCCTTAGCCATCTGGGGCCTGATCCAAAGCCCACTGACGTCAATAGGAACCTTTATACTGCTTCCATTTTGGCTCATGTCCTAAATTTCTGTGGCAAAATATAATGCTGTCACACAAAATACAAAGCTGTCACACACACACAAATGTATGTATGTATATATGTATGTAGTACTGCGACTTCAAATCTCAAAATAGCAGTGTATACAGAAATCACATAAGAATTGTATTGCTGCTGTTCCAAGACACTAAGTATAGAAATACTACTACTGCTTTTATGTCCAAAGTAGTGATTTTGAGTACAAAAATTAACCTATCTAAATTAAGTGTGTGCTGCATGGGGAGAACAAATTAACTTAACTGTGCTGTGGCAATGCTTAAGCAATGCTGAGGTAATTTCAGCGAAACTGAAGGGGTGGCAAAATAACTCTTGTATTTCTCAATGGTAAATTCAGTAGAAGAATTGAATACAAATGCTTCTCTTTTCAGTTGCCATAGTGTTATTTCACAAAAGCAAAGTGCATTTTTCCCTTGCTGTTTCTCAAAAAACTGATTCATGCAGTCATAAAATTTAAGAATAGCATGGATTATTAGGAGCTTAATTTATGTAATTATATATATGTTATATATAAATTCTCTCCTACTTACTCTCTTTTTGTTCTTTGGAACTTTTTAATGATTCATCTGGATCTGAACCCTGTTACTCTAAACACAGTGCATTTAACTTGTTAAAATGAGGTTGGAGTTGTAGGATCTTCAAGGTCCCTTCCAACCCAAGCCATACTATGATTCCATGCAATGTCACATCTTTCCTGTTGCATATGGAAACATTAAGAGGGATTGTTATATATTAAAAGATAAAACAAGAATACATTGAAAAGGTCATCAAAGTAATTGATATGTGTGTATATATATACATACAATAATAATTTGTTCATGTTTTATCGTGAAGCTTACAAAAATGTAACCTGCTCAGTTAACTCTAAGACTACACTTGTATATATCTGGCTTTTAGGACAGACAAAACAGATATTAAAAGTTGAAATGAAGGGGTGAAAACCTTTTTTTTTTTTTTTTTTTTTTTTTTTTTTTTTTTTTTTTGTGGCATTTTCATCTGACAGGGTAGTAGTTTTTGACAAAACTGTACTAAAATCGTATCTGTGAACAGGTATGGGTTTTGCTGTTTTGGAATTGCTGCCTTTTAGAGTCAATGAGTAACTGAAGTATGATACTTACTAGTTAAGAGTCTTGTCCTCCATCTAGTAAAGAATTATTTCAAGACTTTCAAGCATTATTTTATCCCCAGGAACACTATTTAATATAACTTAATAAGTTAGAGAGATAAGCACTGAAAATTGGTTATACAGTGGATTTTTGGTTATACAATGAATTTGGGGAAAAAAACGTATTTATTTCAAAGCAAACAAATTAATAAATAAGATATCTGAGAGCCCAGTTTGTATTGTGTGTGTTATTCTGGGAGAGTAACATAAAGCTCACATTTATTTATTTGCTTATTTTTTCAAATGAAGACAGAGTCCAAGAGCAAAGCACTGCACATTATAACTTGATGTCATTCTATGTGTTTGAGTGCTGTGAATCATGAAGAGCTATGTGAAAAGCTCTCAAATGCGTTTCATTATTCTCCACTCACCTTACAATGTAAGAACCCTTGCGTTTCAGGGCATGACTCACTGCCTTTCTCCACAAAGAAAAGAAAAATATGCAATCTTCTGTGAAAAGATCCTTAATGAAAAATAAGGAGACACTGTGCCCCTACCAAATTAAAAACAAAACAAAACAAACAAACAAACAACACTACCTCATATATTTCCTGAGGATATTTCATTTGTTATATTTTATTCTGTTTTAGAGGGCTTTTTTTGTTGTTGTTGTTTTGTTTTGTTTTTCAAGACTTCATTCACAAGCTGTGCAAGAATTCTGATGCAGCTGCAGAATGTGACCAATTTATCTCCTAAGTACTCCCTGCTCAGAAGTGCAAACACTTATTTCTGGAGAGTTTCCCTGAAAATTCAGGTGTCAGTGTGTTAGAAGTAGGGACGCTGAGTAAGAGAGTACATGGATAACATGGAAAAAGGGTTATGGATATTAAATATCCATATGAAATGATATAAAATTTAGATATGAATCCATTTTATACATGGGTAGAAAATAAAATATAAAATACCACAATTTTGTAACTCGTATATCTGGTTACTAATAGAACAATACAAAATTGTAGTTTTCCAGACAAGGCCTGGAGGTACTTCAGCATGTGGGTTTAGAGTAGATTCACAGAGGTCTATTTTCAGAAATAATGTCTCCTAGTAATTGCTTTCATTGTGTCACATGTGTTAAGGATTTATTGTGTTGCGGTAAAAATAAATAGATAAATTCAACAGTTTCTCTTTACATATGAGTGTTGATCCTCTTTTAAAAACAAAAACGTCCCTCCTACCCCAAGCAACTTAGAGAATTAATTAATGGGCAAACATTCATTGGGTCTGTGCAATCAAAAGGTTATAAGATATATAAATCGAGCGTGTGAAAAAAAATCTAAGGAAAACTAAGCTTTGAAACTAAGCCCCAGAGCCAAGTCTTTCAAATACAGATGAAAAAGTTTTTCTTTCATGAAAGCTTGATGTTACCATAAATACATAGGCTTTAAGGATTCCCTTTTGCTCTGGGAGAAACTAAAGCCAGCCTCGTGCAGTGTTCACTCTTACTGTTCACTGGTTTACTGTTATAACCAGTAAAATTGCATTGGCCTCTGTTTGTTTAATCCTGATTTACATGAATATACACAAGATTATGGTTATGTCCTGCAAGTAAGTCTACAGCTTTTATTTTGAAAAGAAAATTGTAACAATTCAACAGACAGCTATGGCAAGTATAGATTCTGTAGATGTGAAGTAATAGTCTGTGACTCTATAGGTAATCAAATATTACAGCCCTCAACTTTTAAAATAAAATATGCAAAACTAAAGATGTAGTATATTGATATGCATTCCAAGGGCTCTAACTCAAACTACAGGAAAATCATAGCTGTTTGTTTCAGAGCTTTTTGTTTTCAAGCTAGCTTCTTGAATATGAAATCAACTCTTGATTGCTCAGCTTGATGTTCCATTTGTTTTTAATCTCTCAGTAAACAGCAGCGTACTTGCAAAATAAGGTAGGGGAAACACTTCAGTGATTTACTCCATGTCCTGAAATGTAAGATTAAAAAGAATTACAGAAAACACTTGCTGACTTTGTGGGATGACAGAATGATTTTAAAATCAAAAGTATTTTGGAGAAGACAATATTATGTATGTCAGAGCTGCTTTTATTCCTAAACTGATGAATGTGAGAATATAATTCTCACTGTAATGAGTTTTATCCTTATTGTGAACTCAATTAATAAACAGTGATTTTAGTCTTTTCTGGACATTCTTTATGGGTGAGATTGGCAGCACCTTGAGCATTTTTCTTGTGATGAACTTCTGATGGCTTGGGATGAACTGATATAATAAAACTCAAGTAGCTTCTTTTTATAATAGAAGATTCTAGATTAACAGCTTTGCAGTTATTTGTTTGCAGATGTTCTAATAGTCAGCACAAATACTGGAGTAAGTGCATTGCAGAGGTACCTTTGCAATTCCACCCCCAAACAAACAAACTAGACCAAATATGATGGCAGTTCATATATGTGACTGGAATGTCTTGATGATATTTTGAGCATTCCACACAAAATTATTCTATTTCTACATTCTAAACAATTTTCATGCATCTCCTTAATTTTCATTAAAAACACATTCTCAAGGCCTTGTTTTGCCATTGAGTTATTGGTCAAGTTCTGAAAGCATTGTATTTTAAGTGAATGTTTTTATCTAATTGAAAACAGCTAGAAAAGTCTGAGTTTGTCTAAATTAAAGTGATTCTCATGTAGAAGCATTTTATTTGCTTCTTCATGTGACTTGTCCTAGTGAAATTTGAGATTCACTGTGGAGCAGGAGCTGATGATAACTAGATAGATTTAAGAACTTTAGGAGTTAGTATGAGAAGGAAATAAATATATAATTAAATGTAATTAAGTACTTAATCTTACTTGAAAGTAAATATTTTTAAATACTTAAGTACTTTAAAGTACTTAAAGTATGTAAGTACTTTACTCTGGGTAAACCCAAACCAACCATAAGGTTAACACTACTTCTGTGGTGCAAATCAAGTGTTCCACAAAGGTCTTGAAACACTAGTATATAGAGACCATAATAGACATGAAATCTACAGTATATCCTGAGTCATCCAGTCCTCTTTCAATAGCACGAACTGATGAAACGTGACAAATTTGAATCTTGGTTCTCTGCAGCTTAGTGCATTTCAGATGCTGGTTTGTTACTGTCCATGGTGCTGTTTGATGGTTACTGAAAATATTATGAGTCCTGTATTTGCCAGTTAAATACAGTCACTCTCATTTCTATTAATATATTATGACACTGATCTTCAAATATGTGATTTATTATCACAATATGTCTCATTCCCTTACTCTTAAATTTTATGTCCCAGTCACCATTCTCACATTAATGAAGTAGACACAAAGGAAAGCTCTCGTTTAGAAAGGACCACAGTGAAACAGGTACATGTTGTCCAGGGTAGCAAGTTCACAGTACTCTTGACACTGCCTTATTGCTGACATCTGCATTGTCACCAACATATGTTTTGCTGCAGGTTTCACCCAACTCACTCTGAGTTCCTTCAAGAACTACGAGAAAGATCAAAACCTTACAGATCATGAACCTTCCCAATCCCAATCAGATAATGAGACCTCACTACAAGTTTGTGCTGATTTATCCAGCCTACAGAAAGGTTTGGCTGTGTACTTACTACTTATGTATACATGTACGTTTGCTTTCTAAAATCTATTAGCATTTGACTCTGAATTAGAAGTCCTTGAATTGGCTTCCATATTGATTAAATGGATGACAGTTAGTTTTACAATCTTTGTGATCCTCACTGTCTGCCTTATATCACCAAGCACTCTCATGAACAGTCTACTTTCTTTTCCATACTAGCCTAATTTTAAGGGTTATGTCTTGTGGATGCAAATCCTGCTGGTATTATGTTCTCTAGCAATTCAGAATGTGAGATGTTGAGAGGCTTAAGGTTAGCTAAATGACACATTTGTAAGATCTACTTTTCCTTTAGCACAGCTCAATTTTTATTAGATTTCATGAAGCACTTGAAACTGTTTTTGTCCTACATAACAGCTGCACAGTACTTATTAAATCAGAAGATAAATGGAACTGGTTCTAAATATTGCAAGTTACATTCTGATATAAAATCAATCTCTCTAAAATTCAATTATTAAAATCCGGTAACCTTTCAAATGTCTATAAAGACATGTAGAACAATAGGCTGTTTGAAAGTATTACATTGTTTAAAAATTTATTTCTACCCTTCATTACTGAAAAACAGGGCTAAAGTATCACAGAATCACAGAATTGTCTAGGTTGGAAAAGACCTCAAGATCATCAAGTCCAACCTCTGGCCTAACACTACAAGTCCTCCACTAAACCATATCATTAAGTTCAACATGTAAACGTCTTTTAAAGACCTCCAGGGACAGTGACTCCACCACTATCCTGGGCAGCCCATTCCAGTGCCTCACAACCCTATGATAAGTAAGTTTTTGAGAAAAGAAAAACAGAAAAACAACAACAACAACAACAACAACAAAAACTCAAAGATGTGCACACACTTCATAAAATCAATAGAGATATGAATCTGCTTGTAGGTCGGACTTTGATTAAAGTAAGTCTACTGGCCCATGTTATCTACAATTAGATAGAGTGAACTTTGATTATGTGAACTTAGCTGATGTTATCTTATACATCTACACGTACAGACTGCTAACTGTAGTTTGCTCATGAGGTTAGTTTTGAGGGAAAATGCAGAATATCTCAGATAACGAATTTCCATGTCTGTGCAACACACAATTTTAAATCAAAAGCAACATTCTGATAGGCACTGAAAAGATATTACTAAAGAAAAAAAAATCAGAGACAAAGCAAGCATAACCAAGATTAACACTGATGAACAGTGTCCAATGACACATTCTGCATATAATAAATTGCCTTTTTCATCTTTTACTATTATTTATAAACTTCAGGAAATAAACCAGGCAAGATGTAATAGAACTTGAGAATCCAAAGTGGCAAAGTTGGCTGGAATTCTTATTCTCACTGCCATCCTCCATCACTGAAATATACTCCTGTTTCTTATTCAGTTCTCATGCTGTCATGCCTCAGCCAGTGATGCTAAGTTGAAAAATTAATGATACTATGGCCATAACTGTAGCAGTGTCTCTGAGTGTTCCTGTTGGATTTTTAATACGTTCTTTAGAGATAGCTTGACTCCAGAAGAGAAAAAGAAGATGGATGGATTTATAAACAAATTACATTATTGCTGCCAAAACTGAGCATATAGTCTAGTCTGTGGGTGATGCATTTGGTCCATCATGGGATTTTTGATTACCTCCATGTGAGGGAGGGTAATGTTTATAGCTACTAATATATAATGTTACTAATAATGTTTTATAGCTACTAAAGTAATCCCTGAAAATCAAACCAATCATGAATTTAGGGTTCTTTTGAAATATTATTGTATGTTACTGACTTGAATACTTATAAAGTGCAATGAATATGCACTTTATAAGTGAAGTGAAGTGATATTTCATGTGTTGTGAGATCAGAATACTTTAGAATTTGTGGATACTTTATGGTGCATGAGACTGTATTGCACTGAATGCTATGTGATGTGAATCAAGCACTGAGGTATGGCATTAATAAAAACATTACAGCATTGTCTGTTTCATGTTGCAGTACTCAGTCTCAGAACTTCTCATTACAGAAACTGTGTAAAGGATCTCTTTTTCCTGCTATTCAATCTTCTAAAGCTCTTTATTTTGAAGGAAAAAAAAAAAAAAAAGCTGCTAAATAAAAGTGAGAGTCTTTAGATAAATTCTTAAAGGCTAGGTACCCCAGATGGAGAGTTCTGAGTTATAACAGTTTCCTAAGTATCAAGATCAAGGCCTGAAGCACAAAAAGAAAGCTGTTAGAAAGCTGTTTGCTAAGCATTTTATCTTTGTGTGAGACATTTGAAAGACAGACATATCCAATATATTTGGCAGCATTGGGATAAGTAGAAAATGTGATGAAGAATGTGTTTGAGAAAGTATTTGCATATTTTACTTCTATCTCTTCATGAGGAAATAGGATTTGTGTGTTTTGTATATTAAATATGTTGAAGAAATGCTTAATTTGGTGTTACCAATTTCTTCTCAGAACAGTTACCTTCAAGAACACAAAATTTGCTCAATAGAACTCAGCAAAGTGGCAATATTTTTAAGGTCTGAATTCTGAAAACATTTCATTTCCAACAGGTAATTTGTTGATTCAGTGGAAATAGTAGGGTTTTCACTACCCAGAAAACAACCCATATAGAGGTTACCTATAATTTCATTACCAGACTTCTGTCAAAGGAGCAGAGGAATACAGTAGTGTGTTGTGTTTCTCTCTATGACAGGGAGAAGGATGGGTTAAGGGTTGTCAAGCAAAATCATGTAGAATAACAGAGATGGTCAAAGGTAAATGCTGTTTGAATATAGAAAAAGAAGTCTGCAGTGAAGTTGAAACAATGAGCTTTTTATTTTCTGTCCTGATTAAGTTGTCCTTGCCAACATGCATGAAGTTACACAACTTCATGGAGGTACAACTATGCTTATGGCCTAGCCTGGCATTTCAGTTTTGAAACAAATATCACAGGACAAGGGGATTTGACCAACCCAGTTAAGGCTGGTTACCATCACATAAGATAAGAAGGATAAATGTGGAAAGGAAAAGGAGAGTGAAAATTGTTGAAAGAAACACTATTAGGCACTACAAAATTTGCTGGTCTGTAATTTATGGCTTATCCCAGGGAACATTAGTTTTAACAATAACTGTCAAACCTTTTGTGTTCCAATATAGTTCAAATCTTAGATTATAACTGCAGCTGAACAAAAACTGAATGTGTTTCGAGTACTTCCTTCAAAAGGAACGCTTTCCCTAGTTATTATTCCGACTATAATACTATCCCATTTGCAACACGTTAGGCTCTAGTACCTTCATGTGAAATATATGAATTGTTTTACTGATTTTCAGGTGAAACTTGTTTGCACTGAAATCAGAAGTAGTTTTGCATTGAATTAAGTGGTGTCAGTTGTGAATTGCTCTTCCTTTTTTTTTTATTTTTTTAATGAATTAATTAAATTTGTGCTAAGGAAAAAGAAGCAGAACTAAGTTTTTGTGCATGGAAGGTAAAAATGACTGGTACCTGAAACTTACATGAAGGATTACAGGTGCTTTTGTGTTGGCTAGGAGACTGGATATCACAGATCTTTAATGTACAGATTGATGGTGCCATTATCTCAGAGTCCCTCTTGTGTGTGAAATGGTAGTTGCTGACTATCCAAGCTGTTCTGACTCTACATGATCTGATCTTTTAACTGAAAACTTCCTGTTCTTTTCTTTGCATTATATTAGCCTGTTTGATTCTCTATCCAAAGTGTAGTTGGGCTGTACAGTGTTTTAACAGACCATTTTATGTCCAGATACATAATCCGTCAGTCCTCTACTTTGCCTATCAGTCATAAATGAACAAAATTATTAAGTCCTGCTTTAAATGTGACTTGATCCTTGTTTACAGTCACAGGATGAGATATATTTTCTTATTCCTCAAATATCAGGGGTCATAAAAGAATTAGAAAATAGTTTAATGCAGAATGTCTTTGTTTAGACATCAATTCATTCATGTTTTATAAGTGTATAGAAGTATTTGTGTTTGAATATTTCTCAGAAGTAAGGAGAGTTTCACATGCATTTAAGTTAAAAGTGACATTGTAATATCTTATCTGAATTCTAGAGAGAATTTATGCTAACCATTTATTTTATTCACAGTGTACAGGTCCATATTCCTGGGTTTGACAAGAAAAAGGTATCCCTGCTTAACAGTAAGACACAATATACTAATTTAGATATTTTGTGGTATGTTTTTTCACACTTACATACCATGCAGTCTGTTTTCTCACTGAGCAGATGTCCTGTGCATGTAGTATGAAACAAAAAAAATATTTTGTTTTGTTTAACTTAACTTCTGTTGTAGAGCTTAGATGTCATTCATGTACAGAACCAAAGGTGACTTTAAGATATCTCAGTATTTCCTTTTAATACACTGCAAATTCATTAGATTCTCAATGTCCAGTAAAACAAAGTTTCACAAATACGGTTTAACATAAGTGAACATCTAAAGACAATAAAAACATATTCCAAAGAGGAGTTAATTTCTGCATCCAGCTAAAAGTGTAACAGGTTGGGGGAAACAGAAAATAACTTATGAAATAACAACACCTCAATATTAAAATAATATATTTTAAATTATCTCTTATTCAGTTGTTAGGAATCACAGTCATCAGAGTGTTAGCAAACTGAAGATGCCACATTAGCACAACAAAATAACAGCAAAAACTGTAAAAGAGCTCAGAAATTGGCTGATTTCCAAGAGACCTTAAGCAAAATATACATGAATAAGAAATTTCTCAGTAATTAACTACTCCTGATCTGTGCAATTTTATGTTGCAGGATTACCCTTGTTGCAGGAGAGAGAAAAAGACTCTAATGCAGAAGTTCTATAAAATCTCACTGCAGCTTCACTTTTGTGGTAAATTTTACCATGCGTGGGTAAATGATCGACCTAATTACATTTCTGATATCTGCTACAGAAGTCGTATTATTTCCTTCTGTTCCCCCATCTGTCTCTGCCCATCTGTTTTCTCATATGGTTGGCCTGTAAGATCTTCGGGGCGGGGGTTGTTTTTTGTTTCTGTGTACAGCATCTAATTAAGAGTATCTTGGTTTACAACTAGAAATTTTAAGCAGAAGAATCAAACAAATATTCCATAACAGTTCTTACATATATAAGAAGCTGAGTTACCGGTGAGTTGTAAACACTTGAAGACCTCAAGACATCAAATTTTAAGCAAGTGTAGGGCATTCTCTTTAGCATATCTATAGCTTTACCTGTATGATAGTTCCTTATGCGCTTCCCTTATATCAGAAGTGCACTGGTCAGTATGTATTTGTTCTGTCTGTAGGAAGTCTGTCACAGTGTCAAATTCTCATAGAACTGTAAGATTACTATCATTAAAGAATTGTTCTAGAAAACATGAAATGGAAACATTCCTTTCTCCTAGTCTCCAAGTCCTGTCTGCAGCATGCCAGGCAGGATGCTTTTCCAATTTCATTCTCTGCGTTCGTCCAATAGGATTACACCTTGAGTCAGAAGAATTTCTCTCTGTCCTACTTTGGGATTATTAGGGCTTCATTGTCCGGAAAAAAATCTAAAGCTATCTAAGTAGCACTTCCCCCAAAACAGCCTCATTAATGATGTGGAATTCTTAGAGTAGCAAGGTTTTTTTTCTGGGAAAAATACTTTCATAAAATCAATTTATTCCTGTAGTATGCGTAAACATTCAGGACTTACCAGTGCTCTCTGATAGCTTATTTCTTGTTCGTTGTTGTGAACACGGGATCACATAAGGTAAAAATTGATCTAGAAGACAACTTCTGAGCAGAGCCAATAAAGGATATTGATAATTGCTGAAGAAGACTGAAAAAAAGATCTTGCTAATCTCCTTTTTGATTGCAAAGAAAAAATGATTAAATCTTGGACCAACCTACATAGTATATTCAGGAAAGAAAAAAAAAAAGAGAGAGAGACTTCTTACAGCAAAAGGAATAATTTGGGTGCAATTCTAAACTAAATTCTAAAACTAAATTCTAAACTAAAGATAATTTGGGCAATAGATGTTTTTAGCCAGTCACAGGTTTGGTATTCATCAATAAGCTAAATAAGTGAAAACAGGAATACAGCAACAGGCCCCATGTGGAGGTGAGATATTGTATTGAAGATAGCATTGTTACTATCAGAAAACGTGGAATAGATTCAGAATTCATGATACATACCTTTTATCACTGTTCACAGTCTTATCGTAAAGTGTATATATTTTCTATGTAAAGCAAAGAGACATAATAACTGGAGGTATTTCCTTTTAGTCTTAGGTCTTTCATGGGGGGTATTTATATGGGAGCCTATTTCCTTTTTTAATCCTCCTACTTCTCCATGAGTATGTAGGAAGCAAATTATGACTGACAGTTTTAGAAAAAATAGCAGAATAACTAAGTTTTAATGCAAGCAGGGAACACTTTATATACCATATAAACACAACACATTCCCCTCTGATCTGTACTTTCTAGAAAGAAAAATGCAGCTATAATTAGGCATTTGCTTTTTTTTTTTTTTTTTTTTACTTACACGTTTGTAAGAAAACAAAGCAAAACTAAAACATATTAATCTTTCTTTAAGACAGAGAGGAAGGAAGAAATACTTTAATTGCCCTCACTATTTTTATATTTTTGGCTTATTTCATTTTAATAATGCAAAGTGGTTTATGCCATTCACATATAGGTGAAATTTCAGTTTATAGCTGATTAAATGTAAGTGATTAAACATAAAATAAACTACTGAAAATTCCTTCTACTACTCGCTCTCTGGAACTTAGTGATTCATCTAACATGGAGTCCTCCAATGCATTCTAACCATTCTAACCATCATTCTAATCATGATGGATGCTATCCTGAGTGACTCAAAAAGAATCAAACCTGTAATAATTAATTCAAGATGCTGAAGCCATAAATAACTTTGTGAATAATTCATTTTGCTGTAGTATCAGATTTGTTGATGAACAATCATGAACTATCTGGAATTCATTAGGTTATAAATATTTATGACAGCTATTGTCTCTGTATGTTTCATGATTCCATGCCTGTCTAGAGTCCTCCAGGAAAAAAAAAAAAAAATATATATATATATATATATATATATATATATATATACATGAAAAGAGGGAAGCTGAAGAAAGAAAGATAACAAAAGATTTCTAATTACTTCTGGAATGTTATTTCAGAAATGACAAAAGGCTAGCAGTGTATCAGTTCATTTCTCTGATATGATCATGTGAAAAGAAATATAAATATTAGGCCACAATAATGCCACAAATTGGCTTACAGTTACAGGGAACCCTAGCATAATACTGTTTGCTCTCATATTTATAACTTAACAGTTTGTAACACAATAAGCTATCACAAAACCTTTATATATTTATGGCAGCAACCTAAAAGTTCAGATCAAAAGTTCCAAGGATGTGAAACTGAATATCTAGAAGCTGAATTGTTTTTGATGTAAGATATGTCTGCATGTCATATCATTGCTTTATATGTTGTAATTCACCATCAGGTCAGAATTGCTGTTTGTTGAAAGCTGTACTACACAGATCACATCTTTTTGTGTCATGCCATTGCAAATTATTTTAAATTTGTCATCAAAAAATCTGCAGTTTTTCCCAGCTATATGTTTTAACTACACATGAATAACTAAGTCGTTTTAGCAGCATAAAGAGTGTAAAATTTGTCTATGTTTAATACAGCAGCACCTACTGTAAATCTCTCAAAGTGTTTATTAATGAAAAAGAAAGAAATCAGTATAATTTACTTTCACTGTAGTGTAATATTAAATCACTTTGGTGAAATGTTAAATTTTACTTTTTTTCCACATTCTTAATAACACTTAAAAACATATGAAAAATCATGTTTGATCCTGCAAGGTTTGCAAAGTTGCATATTATGTTCCTAAGCCATTGGACTACTTTAAGTAAAACATTTGGGTAGTAACAACCTCTTCAGGGTTAATGAAGAGTTGTTAAGGTTAATGTGCTGTTGCTCGCTGGAAGTAGCTGATGTGAAAGTAGAGGTTCTCGTGAGGAGGAGTTGTTTCGTCATGAAGGGTGGTGTGGAGTCTGTGGAAAGGAGAATTGATTTAAGAATGTCAGGGAAGAGTGATAAATGTTTTCTAGATGTATAATTTGGAATTTTGGTCTTCTGTTCAAGGAAGAGGAGATATCTGGACTGATTCTGTTTCTTTCTGAAAGGTAAGCAGTTACAAAGGTGTTAGGAGTTAAGGTATGCTAGAGTGCTGAGTAAACTGGGGGGAGCATTATTTGTAATTTCCCATCTCTCTGGTGGAAATATTAAGCCTAGTATGTCAGCCAGGGTCTGGGGCCCTCTGTGTCTGACTCAGGTACTGGTGTTTCCAGATGCTTCTCACACCAGGGTATGGCTTTTTCTGTTCACAGAGTTATTGTGCACATTTCATGTTTCTGTATGTGATCACCAGCTGCAGATGCAAAAAAGATACATTGGCCATTTTCTGGAAAGATCAGGTATATTGCTATAGTTTGAAACCTTCTTCCAGATCATCAGAGATGTACAAGTGATTTTGCTCTCAAATTTTAATCTTTCTGTAGATCAAATACTTCTGCACATTTCCTACTCCTATTCCTGTATTAATGAATTTCACAATGTCTGTTCAAGAAGATTCAGCATTGTCTGCATTTTTCCTACTGCTGTGAACAAGCAGTAATAATTTCCTATGCTTCACTAAGGATTCTTAATTTGTCCTTTGTCAGTCCTTTCTTGCACAAGATAACTGCTTGTAAGAGCTGATTTTGATTTAGATCTCTTAACTAGTTGGTCTTCAGTGATTGCTCTGTCTTGAGTAGGCTGCTTCTTATATGCTTTTATCTGGTCTCTCTGTCAGATGACTTCAGTATTTGACAAGGTAAACTCTGAACAAATGGATTTTTTTTATTTTTTTTTCCCTGATGTTTCTCGTTGGTGTTAGTCACCATTCATGTGGCCAGTGGAAGAGCAGAAATGAGATTTCAGTGAAATATTTGGTACTTTTGGAATGAAGAAAAATTTCTTTCAGATTTTTTCACTGTATTTTTTTCCTGAAAAAAAAAAAAAAAAAAAGTGTGATTACTTCTAGAACATAAACAGTTGAATATTTATAATGATTTTGTTAAGGGCAATATCTGTGCCAATGAACATCACTTTAAAATGTGTGATTAAAATTGTGTATTACTACCAAAAGACCCATCACAGATGACTAAGTAACAAAGTATCTGGGGAAAAAAAATAGATAAATAAAAGAAAAATAATAGTTTTCAAAAGATCATTTTTGGGGTTTCTCAGATTTCTACCTTGACTGTGAGAACTGCTATTCTAAAATTTTTATATTGCTTGAGCCATGCATATTCTTCCTGAGGTTTTTGCTTCCTGGCTAATGAAAGAATAATTATGAAGTTAGCATGAAACTGTAAATTTAAACTGTGAATGTGTTTTAATAAGGATGAATATAATTTCATTACAACAAGAGCTGGAATGTAGCTCCTCCACTAATTCCTTACTACTTCGAGAACTATGAAGAAGCAAAATAAATTTGGGAGTCAAGGTGGATGTTATGAGGTTATCTCTAGAGGGAAGGGATATTTCAAGGAGATTTCAGGAAACCTATGAAATAGTTCAAATCTTGTTTAATACTAAACTCTAATGTTTTTTTGCTAGGTATTCATATACCTATATATATACCTATATACATATATATATATATATATATATATATATATATATACCTTCATGACAAAATTTTCTGAGGGAGATGGGGAACAATCAGGGCTTGTGATGAAAAGTTAAGAAAAATACTTCTGAACCTAAAATTGCAAAAATGGATAAGATAACCTGAAAACAAACAGATATGCAACAGTATAGACTGACTTTCACCAACTTACATAGTGGCTAGTTAAACTCAATGCTTAGAAGAACACAAAGCAACTTAGAATTGGCATGTTCTTTTCAGTACATGGGTGACAAAGGGAGAGAAAGTTAAGTGGGGAAGGGTGACAAGCAGGATAGGAAGGAAGAAAGGAGATGGGTGTATTTCAGTGTGTGACCAAAAAAAACAAAAGCCACATCATTCAGTTATACTTTAATGTTGTACATTTGGTATGCATAATGCAGTATCTGATAAAGATGGATGGTTAGCTGCAAAATGTGGTTTCAGACTGGCCTCTCTGGTCAGCTGTTTCTCTGACAGATCCCTTGCTCATGATTCTTCTTACTACTATCTAATTTCAAGGTCTGTTTTTTTGTTTGTTTGTTTGTTTGTTTGTTTTTTAAGAAAAAATATTTCATCTCTATTCAAAATATGTATATAAAAGAAAAGAGTTGAATTGTAACCAATTTACCTGAGGCTTTAATCTATATCAATCTATAGTGTTGCACTACAAAACAGTTAAATCACGCTCCTATTTGTATTGCTTCAATAAGTATTTCACTAGTATATCTTGACCACTTATTAACTCACTTGCTGGTGTCACAAGTTAGTCTTAAAACAGTCTTCAGTACAGCTGAAGCTTTACAATACTGATATGTACAAGACATAAATATATTGTTTTTAAGGATTATTTTTTTAATGGATACAAAATCATTTTTGTATATAGATTTCATAGATCTAAAGAAGAGCTGAGGCATAAATTTTGACCTAAAAATAAGGACAGGTGAATTTGTGGGTGGTTGTTGTCAAATGATGATGTTTTTTGAACAGCACATTAAATATCAAGCAACTTTGGCACACACAAGTTAGAAAGCCTCTGATCTTGGGACAGAATTTAAAGGACTTAGACTCTTGAGACTGCATTTAGAGATTCAGGAGCTCTTCAGAATCTACTAGATTATTATCTGCAGTACCTGAAATCTGTAAAAGTGCTAACAGTCAGAATAAACAGGACCAAAGTATTTGAATTGTTTTGTCAAACACCATGAAGAAAACCCCTTTGAAGAGAAAGGAAAGCTGCAGTAGGACTAAAAGAGGGCTTAGGAAAAACAAATCCTTCTTTACTTTTCCACTTTAAAAGTATCTTTGAAGTAATTATGTTATTGTACCAGCAGAAAAGCATGTATATGCTGTGAAATTTGCTTGCTGCCCTGTTTGTACCTTACCTTTCTTCTGTATTTGACATGGTCTTCTACCTTAGCTTTGCTGAATATGCTCGCTTTTCTTATCCTGAGGTTGCAAACTCTGTCACAGAACCATTTCTTTATAGCTGTATGCTCCAAATTTAATGACTTGACTCATACCCCAGAGGACTCTACAGTTCAAGTACAGTTGTGAGAAAAGCTGTAAACTCAAGGACACAAGGGTTTGTTTTGCTTTCTTAATAAATAATAAAACAACTTCTTGAATACAGTTTCAGGCAGGAGAACTCTACCTTTTTTCTTGATTATTCTAGGATTCATGGCATATATAACTGATCAGTTATCTATAATACCTTTCATTGTGACGTTTGTGTTGTTGTTGGTCTTTGTTTTGTTTTGTTGGTTGTTTTGTGGTGGTGGTTTTGGTCAGTCAAGAACTGGAAGCTGAGACTCAGTGGATAGAAGTCCCTGGTGAGACTGGAACAGTTGAGGTCCAACTTGGCATGAGGTCCAAATAAATCTTCATGCAGAAGTACCAAGGTGTTCCAAGTAGCCATCAGTGGTCATTGCCTTCACCCTTTGGCTGATAGGGTGGTTTCCACAGTTATCAGATGTCCTGGATAAGGTTTCTATGCTATCTTCTGTCTGTACCATAGGTACATAGTCTGTACCATAGTTCATCTATTAGCCAGATGCTACAAAGCCTTCCACAGAGGGGAAAATTACAAAGAAGAAATATTTGGCAAAGACTTGCTTCAAGCTTTTATAATTTCCAGTGACTTTATATGGAAGCTGTCTATTTAGTTTGTTGTCTCACAGTCTGACTGAGACTATGAAATAAAATCATTATAAAACTCAGGATAACTGAAATTCTGACCGTCATCAGAATACCTGCACCGAACATGTCAAATGTTTTCTTCTTCATGTCTTCAAGAAGCCAAGCTATACACACAATTATTCACGCATTGAGTATGCTGAGATAACACTCATCCTCACAATGTTTTGTACAGAACATCATCTGGTTCAATGATCATCTCAGGCCAGGAAACTGAAATCTGTTTTGTACATGCACATGAAAAATTTACTTTTGAACTGTAGAAATTTCCAGGTAGGACTTCAACCAGTAGGTCTTTTTATGAGATAAACATGTAAAAATAAGGAAGATGCATAGAAGAAGCATAAGTATGACGGTGTATGTGTGGAGAGTATAACATAAAATGATCTGAAAATTGCTCTTATGTGTCAAAAATACAGCTCTCACATACAGCATACAACAAAATTCTGCCTGGGTATTTTTTCTTTTTAAAGAGTTTAAACTAGTGTTTCTAGCCTGTGGTTAGCAAGGTCCCTGTAGTGAGAGAAAGGAAGAGGAAAAGACTTTATCGTACTCAAATTAAGACCTTATCTCTGTCACACTGGCTGTCAGCAGCTGAACTTTCATATGAAACAAGGAAGTGTATCCTTCTGTTGGTTTAAACTGGTACATATGTCTGCCTGCTTGTTAAAAGGAATCTCATGCTGAGAGTACATGGTGTAAACGCTCATGAAATTCAGTGGCTTACTGGGTAGGGTAGCGATGCCAACTTTAACCTACCTAAGTCTTAAGTACTTTGATACTCTAAAACCTTAGACAGCAGAGATAAAGTAATTCTAAATATTGTTAGGATAAATAGTGTTTTATATTTTTTTAATTTCCACTATGCATCTGTATAACTTCAGTTTTGTAATGCTTCTCATGAAAATCACAAAAATCATGAGTAGTTGCTCAGGACATAAGGTCCCCAGAAGGTTTTTAAGCTACCAGTTGCCTTCAACATCATATACATAACTGATAAGAATGACATAATGCTGATTGAAAATACGTGCTTAAATATATATATTTTTTCAGTGTCTCTGACTTTGAGGAAGTATCTTATTTTCATAGTGTTGAACGACCTGATTAGTGATCAGGTAACAACCTGATCAGGTATTGCTTTGAAAAAAGCAATGCTAATGAAATCAAATGTACCATATGGAAGTGTATTAGAAATCAGTAAATTTATAATCTAATAATTGCAGTTTATCTTTTAATGGCTCATTGATACTTTATCTTAATCATCCCTTGGAATGGTAAATGGGTGAATATTTATAGAACGGAACCATTAAGGTTGAAAAGATCTCCAAGATCATCTGGTCCAACTGTCCCCCTACCACTAACAACACCCACTAAACCATGTCCCTAATCCAACCTTTCCTTAAACAACCCAAGGGATGGTAACTTCATCACCTCCCTGAACAGTTGCAACCCGTTTCAATGTTTAAAGTGCCTTTAAGTTCTATAAGATATAAATTGTACAGAACATTAAACAAGCAAAGCTTTGCAGATAGAGGTCACCATTTTCTGCAGGGCTGTCGCAAAGAAGAGTAAAGATCAAATCCATTCTACCGCTTATTTTACAGGAGAATTGATCACCTGCTGGGAACTGAAACTTTGCTTACTTAGTAAATACCTTGAGAAATTCTTTTTTTTTGACTGTGGTCTTGGTTTAGTGTTTTGTTGTTTTGTGGTTTTTTTTTGTTTGTTTTTGTTTGGACTTTGTTTTTCTTCCATTATTGTTGACATCTCTTTTCCATTTAAATGCCTCCAAAAAATGGCTAAAAGAGAAAAGATCAGGCATACCAACGAAGGAAGTGATGTGGTGCTATTTTCCCCACATTCAAGGACTATAAACTAAGAAATGTATATATGTATATATATTTTTATGTAATATACCAAATAATATAAACACTGTATTATTATATACTATTATACATAATTATATATTGTATACTTAAGTATATAGGCATGGTAATAATGTAAAAGATCATCTTGTTTACTAGTTATATGAGATGAATTTAAATTTTATGCTTTAACTTTTTTTTTCAGAAATAGTGATGGGTTATTGCCTTTTTTTTTTTTTTTTTTTTTTCTCCATGGATCCTTGGTATATTTTTTTTTTCTAAATAAGAATGGAAGGTAGAAGGTACTTACTAAGTGGGTTGTTGTTCAGATATGCTATTTGGGCTTCTTTTATATTTATTTGTTTCCCCCCTCAAAAAGCAGCAAGTGTAGTTAGGCACCAAACAAAAATTTAGCTATGATTCTCTGCCTGTGAAACACCTCTAAATATATGTTATTAAAATGTAAACCTTTGTAATCTCTCAGGGAAAGCAAAATACCTACAGCAGAAATTATAATAAGCAATTTGTTTTGTCCCTTCCTATCCCTTATTAAGATAAGCTTGTTCCCATAAGAATTAATTTTTTAAGCTATCTTGTTTTCTGCGGTGGTAAAAATATGGGGATACATTACTATATTTTGAGGTAAATATAAAGTAAAGCTCAAATCAGAAAATGAGAACAACTTATTGTCAAAAACAAATCTGTTTCCTTTATCTTTGCTGCCAAAATCTTTCACTGGAATGATTAGTTTATTTTCTAAAGTTATGGTTGTGCCACCTTCACAAGCTCCTACTTCCAAGCCCCCACTCCTGGGGTCTAAAGGCATTAACTGTTGTTAAAAATGAAAGTACTGGAAAGTACAGCAAAATGACTCCAATCTTGATGTAGAAAAACAATGGTATAGTACAGGTAGTGTTTAATTTGATAGAAAACTAAACACTTTGGCCTCTAGTTTTAAAGCTACTGTTTTGATGTCAACTTTGCTTTCTGGCAAGTGTAATGCAGAGGGTTTTTTTTTATTAACGTTTGGTTTTACTGAGATTGCTATTAGGCACTATCATTCTACAGAACGTAAATTGTATGTGTGGTTACAGACTGATAAAATTACTTTCATTCATTAGATTACAAATCTCTCAGAAGAAATAACACAGATACTTTCCAGCAACTACAATTTAAATAATGCTTAGCCTTTATTGGTCCAATAGTACAGCTTTAGCCCAAGGCTTGATTCTTCTGGGAGTGATGGTCTCAGGTGATAACACAACATAGGAAAAGTAAGGATTTGTAACCTTATAATATATGTGACCAGTAACTCCTCCTGAGAGGAAGCATAGAGGGAAGGGAGAATTCTATTTAACAGAAATTATTGGAGCAGAAAGACAGGGAAAAAAAAAAAGTTAAATTTGCTTTAATAAAGTACTTGGTGCACAAAACTGCATGAGACATTCAAAATACATTGAGTGTCAGGCAGCCCATGAAGATGAACCTTAAAACTATGATTCAGGAGACTGTAGGTAAGAACAGTATCAGTTTAAACCAGGAGTATTTATATACTGTTAAACAGATCATAACCTCAGTTAACATCTAAGGTCTTAAGAGATGCAACAGACATTATTTTATATTCCAAAGAATTTAAATTGACTTTTGTGTGATTAAATATAGATTAAATGCCCTAAAAGGGTGAAAAGAGATCATGTAGTAATCCAGCTGTGCTTTATTTCCATCCCCCATATTTTTTTTCCACCAAGAAGTAAAGAAGGAAAGACTTTTGTACAAAAAGAGTTGTCCTCTAAACTTAGGAGTTTGCAAATGCAGAAATAATTTAACTGAAAATGTATAAACTTTAACTGAAATTGTATAAATTGGTTGAGAGTTTTAAGGCAAAGTTTTAATAATACGATGCTTTTAATCATTTTAAAGATTACATTTGTTTTGCATGGTTACACGCTTTGAAGATAAGAACTCTGGCCTACTTTTCAGTAATTTATGGCAACAAGAGAAGGATGAGTTGCATGAAGCTACTGCTTGCTATTTCAAATCCAAAGAAAGTTTCTGGGTCTTCAAAGAGAGAGAGCTCAGGCTAGTTCCTGACTTGCATGCTTTACTGTTGTCTGCCACAAATTTTGCTATACTGGCAACCTATGCTTTGTTACATGACTTGAATTGAACATGACGATGATGTGCTTTTAACTTTCTGTTTCATCTTTGAGAAGCAGTATGACAATGTAAATTATTGTAATAAAGGCCAAATCTTTCACTGAGTTGATGCAGAAAGTTGAAATAATTAATGCTGTAAACAGTTTACTTTATACTAGAAAGAATGGAAGATATGAAGGAATTATAATTCACGAAGTGACAACGCTCAATTCCCCTTTAGAAATACAATAGCTCAGTTCATAATTCAGTGTGCAGTGATTGCAGAGTTCAGAACAACCTGACAAACGTTAACTGGATTTATTTTCATGCACAGTATATAAAATTCTGCTTCACTGTACAACTTTATGTTGCACAGGGTAGAATTAACTAATGATGTTACTGAGGTTTAAGTTAGTTAATTATTTTCATAAATTGTTCCCACTAGGTTTACTGGAACGGATTCCTAGTCTTAGAAGATAGCCTGGAGAATTTGTTGAAAGTACCTTGCCACAGACAATAGAATAGAATAGTTCAGTTGAAAGGGGCCTTCAAAGATTATCTAGTCCAACTGCCTGACTACTTTAGGGATAACCAAAAGTTAAATCATGTTACTGAGGGCAGTATCCAAATGCCTCTTGAACACTGACAGACATGGGGCATCAACCACCTCTCTAGGAAGCCTGTTCTAATGTCTGACCACCCTCATAGTAAGGAGATTTTTCCTAATGTCCAGTCTTAACCTTCCCTGGCTTGGCTTTGTGCCATTCCCATGCATTCTAGCACTAGTTACCAGGGAGAAGAGACTAGCACCTCCTCTCCACTTCTCATAGAATAATTTCTCCTCTTCAGGAAGCTGTGGAAAGCAATGAGGGCCTTTCAGCCTTTTTTTTCCAGACTAGATAAACAAAGCGTCATCCGCCTGTCCTCATGGGACATTTCTTCCAGCCCTTTACCAGCTTTGTTGCTCTCCTTTAGATGCTTTCAAGTATTTGAATGTCATTTTTATATTGTGGAGCCCAGAACTGCACACAATATTCAAAGTGAGGCTACATCAATGATAAATATAGTGAGAGAATTGCATCTTTTTATAGGTTGGCTATGCAATGTTTAATACACTTTAAAATGTGGTTTGCCCTCTTGGATGGTGGGGCACACTTGTGACTCATTTTAGGCCTACTGTTGACCAACACCCTGGATTGCTCAGTACTCCAGTGTATCTAGATCCTTCTGCAAGACCTCTTGTCCCTCCCAAGAATTTACATCACCTCCCAGTTTAGTGTCATCAGCAAACCTTCTGGGGATGCATTGAATTCCTGCATCTAGGTAACTAATAAAAATGTTGGACAGAACTTGTTTTCTCCCTGCAGATACAAACTGAAGCTCTGTACTCCCCCTGTGGATCCTGACCTTGCTTTCAGAGGTCATGTATTTTCTTTTTTTGCCCTAGTTCCAGGCACGGTTCCCTGTTCAGCTGGGTCGGTCTTCTGCCCTGCTTACTCCTTTTAAAAGGTGATTCTTGAAAAAAGGCCAGTTCTCATGAACCCCTTACTAAAAGATGTCTGTGACTAAAATAAAAGCCTGTAACTTGAATGGCAATTAAAATGTCAAGTCCAAGCCAAATAGCAGCTAAATAAAAAATTTCTTTCTTCGATATCTTCGAAGCCCAACTTACTATCTTGCTTCTGATATAACCAAAATAAAAACGGTTTTATTGTATCAGACTGAAGTTATTGGGATGACTGATAAATGTACATTTCTTTGTAAATTTACTCACAAAGAAGGGCACAATGATTATATTTTTAGTCTTTAGTCATGGGAGAATGCAATTTTTATTTTTTTTCTTACTATTTTTTTTACTGATTTGCTTTATTGGTAATAAAGCTCATTTCTCTTTTGAAATGCTTACAAGACTACTCTTTCAATGGCTTTCATCTTTTAACTCAATTTCCAAATTTTCTCAATATGTTCTAAACCATCAAACAAAACAATTGTTGCTGCCTGCTGTAGTCAGTCCATCTTCACTTTCATTCAATTATAAATTTTCAACAGTATTAATTTCTAAATATTTATTTATTTTCCCTTGAGGAAAGGATCACTGTAATGACTTTATTTTTGCTGCAATGGATTTGGACCCATACACTCACCATTTATTGCTCTGGTTAGTATACAGGTAATGCTTTTTTTATTTCCTTTTTTTTTTTTTTTTTTTTTTTTTTTTGCCTTCAGTCAGGAACTTTCTCAAAAAAAAAAAGATTGAATTACTCATTTGTTTTTTTTCAAAAATGAAGAGTAGGATTCCATGTATTAAAAATTCTGACCTTTTTTTTTCTGTTTTCCAATTTATCAACAGTTGGGCTTTTCTGTCACCTAATGTTAATTGGTTAACGTATTAATAAGTAACTAACTGCTTTCTGAATTATTTCTGATTGTTCCTGGCTGTATATTTTGTTCTTCAGTGGAACTACCTGTTAATTTCAGTAGTTATATACATATTTAACAAATGATAAATTGTATTGTTTTATTTTCCCTGAATAAATCACAGTCTTTCTTTCACTGTTTCCCAATTTAAGCTTCTTTCTCTTTCTCTGTTTCCTTCTGTTTCCTCTTTTCTCAATCTATTCAGTTACAGTATTATTTTCTATAAAGATTTGCAGAAGCACACCTTAAAGTAGCTTTTTATTCAAAATTCACATTTTTTTAAAATAAAGTGATTATTTTATTTTATTTTTAAGAAACCTCTACAAAAGATCATGTAAAAAAAAACATATTGAATTTGTCTTTGGAGGTGCACCTCTCTGAAATGCTTTCTTTCATGTCTGGCTTAGAGAGTGACTATATTCTTTCAGAGACTTTGGCTGTGTGTTTTTTAAGATCAGTGAAGAAGATCTTCAGATCTTCAGAACTGAGAAGATCTCAGTTCTTCTCCATGCACAACAGCAAAACATCAGCAGCAAGAGGAGAGTGGATATCTCTCCTCATGTACCAAAACACTCAACTACAAGAAGTGGGTACTTCTTACCTGGGAAGTAATTGACTTCGGGTATCCTTCCTGAAGAAGTGATACAGACCACCCTCTCCTCTGGTTGGGGTTTCAAGAGAAAACAACAGTTTCTCTTTTGAACAACTAGATGCTTCTTTTGAAGAGACTTGGACTTGGAGAAGAAGTATATCTTTTTTGCATTTGAATAGAGCACATATTCCCCAAGGAGGGCGTAGATTTTCATGTGCAATTTTCTTCAGTATTTCTTATCTTCTGTATGTAACTCTGTTAGTGATCCCTTATTCTAGGTGCCCAAGGTAGAGCTTTGGAGTTCCCCTTTAGCTACCAGTGTACTAAATACAGTCTTTTAAACACAGAAATTTTAAAATAACATGTTCTTAATACTTTTGTTGCCTCTCATTTCAATTTGCATGAAGCAAGAACGTTTTCTTCTCCCTCATAGCTCAAGCACAAATATTGTATAGACAATGCTTTTTTTTCATAGAAAATCTCCCATCTCCAAATATATTAATATTGGCAGAAGACCCAGACAAGATTGTGTGTCAGGCCTTTAACTTTCTAGGGCTTTACAAAAGTAATGAGAACAGGAACAAACCTTTATTCCTGGTACAAACTCATACTTGCTTACATTTACCTATTCTAATTTTAATCTTCCCTTGTCTCTCACACTGCCGGTGTGACTTTTTGCAACTCTCATGTTTTTCATCTGCTGGGTCATTTGTGAACTGAAGTATTAGATCCTTCTGGAGAATTCAGTATAGATAAAGATATTTGTTAAGTAGGTCAAATGCTTCCTAGCCTTTCTAAGCTTATTAGATGGTAAAGAAAAGGAGTACAGAATGTCCTCTCTGAAAATACCGGATATTGTGAAAACAGCTCTATGATGACTGCTTTTAAAAATATATACTACTAATAATATTTCAGTCAAGATAAAGATTTATGCTATGTATTTTCCCAATGAGTCCTTGTCTCACTTTATGAAATTACAGATGCTCAGTATCTTAAAAAATTGTGGGAAGAAGATAAATTAATATTGACCCTTTTAAAATGAGTAGTGGGAAACACCTCAGGGGTTCAATTATTTCTGTCAGTTGACTTAAGTTGCTACACTGTAATAAGCTCAGCCTTTTGAAAAATCTTTTTGTTGACATCAGAACAATTTTTTTATCTTCCTGACTCTTTTATCCCCAAAATGGAGTATGTGTCTTGAAGAAGTAGCAGTCCGTTTGAAACGGCTGTTGTAATGCTGCATTCTCTTAGCTATTTTTTTAATTGTATCCACGTAAGTCAATTTTCTAGTTTGAATTTTATTTATATACAGTAATAACTGAATATAAATAATATGGGAATACTCTACTTTTGTCAGTCATAGTATTTGCATACTTTTTTTAATTTATAAAAGACATGATCTATTTTACTTTTTAGCTGTTCACTTCTAAAAATCTCAAATGAAATATGCTTTGTAACCATTTATACTTCTTGAAATTTCTATGTAGAGTTGGAGGTAAAATTAGTTGCATAATAATCCTTTGACTTACTAATTGCATGCTTTTGAGGTTTCTTAATTTTAATTTTACTTTTATTTCTGCCTTGGTCTGGATCTGATTTTTGTATTGTTATTTTAGTAATTATTATTCTTTTTATTCATAGGCAATTGATGTGTTATAGTTCTATGGGAGGTCATATTCAGGGCACTATGAAAATATAAATACTGTCAACTCCTGTTTTGATTGCATCTTTGAAACTGCTTTCTGCACTGCATAGTCATGGTTTTCTGATTTGGAGTTAACCCTATAAAAATATCTGCCTCACATAATACTGTTTCACCAATTAAAAGGAAATTATTCAGGATTTATTCCATAACCTATACAGAAGCAAGAATTTATTTTTTTTATCTTTTTGAGCAAGAAATATTTTTGCTTGGCAATATTATATTATTCAACATTTTTTTTTTATTTAAAATTAAATTTAAAGTCCTGAGAAGTGATATATATTCTGTTCTCATTCTTTTCAGATAGAGCAATAATGCAGGATAACATAATGTGTATTAGTCTCAGGTTGTTGAGAACTATGAATATTCAGCATAAGCTTAATGCTAAGAAGAAAATAAGGCATGTGACTCAATGGTATCAATGTTTTGGCACCAAAACTTTGACTTAAAATCTGTGAAATGAGAGAAAACTATCTTTGGCAAATTTTCCACTTTTTTTCTGACTGTATTTTCAGTAATTGTTTGGGTTATTTTATTTTATTTTTTTTAACTCATCTGACTACTAATGAAATTGAGATCATGAAATGACCATGACTGATGGACACCAATGTGGTACCTTTTCTAACAAAGGTAAGCAAGCATACATACTGAAACACCTCGATGCTGTTAATTGTCTTCAGGATTCAGTTAAATATGGTTTTACAGAGCAGAAAATGGTGGGAAGGTGATTGTATTTGGGGTGTGGAGTTGTAACATGAAATTCATGGGACTTGATTTCTTCAAGAAATGGCACTAGATCAACACCTCTGAAGAATATGGAAGAAAGTTCCTATATTATTTCATATTTTACTATAATACTGAAATAAACTATATATTAACTTAGAAATAAAAACTGCCATCCGCACAACTATGTGGTTATTAATATGAATTAATAGTCAGATAGTTCAGGGAAAAAACTTTGAAAAATAGAAAAACTGAGCAAATAAATATAATGTAGAAACGGATGGACATGTATTGCATTTCATCCCAAGCCTGATATGTCCAATTCACCTTAGAGGCTTTCCTGATCAAGGACAAGGGCAATGCTGCAAATTTAACAGCAGTTATTTTTGCAGCTGATCAAAGATTAAGCTGTTTGCATTGCCGTGTGTAGACCATGAACCTGAATCAAGAAAATAAATTCATCACAATGGAATGGAGAGAGTCTTTCAGATGACAAACATAAGTTACCATCTCTTACTTTAAAAAGAGCTGGGGGCAGAGGCGGCAAGGAGGGACACAGCACTTATGGCAAATGAGCTAGTGTGTCCAGATGGGAAGCAGCCTAAAGCCATGTGGTAGTGAACAGCACTTTGAAAGGAGTGTCTCAACAGGTATCTCGGAGTTTTCCTTTCAAAACCCCTTCTTTGCTCAAGTCAGAATATGGAGCTTTCTTCTGACAGTGTGGCAGAGGAGGAAATTCTTGACATGTTTCACAATATCTGCAGCCTGTGGCATTCATGAAGGAAAGGCTCCCATTCTAGATGTTCCTAACCTCCTGGGGCTTGAACGTGGAGGTCATACCCCAAGAGGTACCAAGACAAGATTAGGAAAAGTTTTTACTTTTCTTCTTTTCAAGCTCAACATAATAGAGCAAGGCATACAAATTTATATGGCTTAGCAGGAAACCAAGAAATCTCCCCTTTAATTCAGTCCTCCTCACAGAACTACTGTTTCTGGGTAAGGGTTCTCATGGTTGGTGATATTTGGGCAGCAACGTGTGTTGTTGTTGTTGTTTTCCTTTAATTCTCTCACCCTTGAAAGTAAAATGTAAATATATTTTGCACTGCAGCAAGTCCAGACATCAAAACTGCAGTGGAAGCAAATTCTTGCCTTTGTATTCCTGGAGTGCAGAGGCTTAGCAAAAACTGGAAGGGGAAAAAAAAAAAAAAAAAAAGTGTGTGGGGGAGGAGAGCAGGCTGTTTTCATTTAGAATATTTCAAAGGCCTGGTATTAAAAAAATTTGAAATTAGAGAAATTTGCATTTAAAATCTGCATGTACAACTTATAATTCAAGGCTATTTCTCATTAAAGTCATTAACCTCTAGTCCTGCATATACAAAATATACACAGCAACTCTTTTTGATGGAATTTTAATCACACAATCAGGATTTGTTCTCTAAAAAATGGTATGGGAGGGAAAAATGAAAATAAGTTGCAGTTATCAAATATTTAACACCAAATACATTGCATGTCTCAGAGGTGTAAGTGAATCATGTTTGATTCATCTGAATGAAAATTCAAGTAAATAAGGCTGGTTCTCTGTTGGCCTCAGCTGGTGATGATGTATGAGGGAATTTACATGTTTAATCTTCCTTTATCATTCTCCTTTCCTAACTTGACACCAGGATTACTTTTTTTTTTGTTGTTTTTTAATGAGGACTTGACAGTTAAAGGATCATAGCCTGTTTATGAAATTGATAAAAGCATTTTGAAATGTATTTGAATACAAAATAACATAATTTCTAATTACATTTAGTTTTATTTCTGCCCCTCAAAATGTATGCATATAAAATTTTTTGCATGCCAAGTCAGCTGGAAATTTAACACCAAGATGAATTCAGGAAAGTGTCTCTTCACACTCATACGTATTTTGTCCAACCTGTATGTGAATGACACTGAAGAATTAGGTTTCACACTTCTTTTTATAGTTGCATCTTCAATGAATGAATTACTTACTATAGTACCTACTTCTGTGCATATTTGCTCATTTTGCTGTTTAGAGTTGATTGCTACACTGTCTCAATGGAGTTTATTGGTGGTACAATCCTGGATGCTGCTACACTGGTAGAAGGAGTAAGGATGATTTTTTGTTGTTGTTATTTTTTACAACATTTTGCAAGTTGAGATGCCAATGGTAGCGTCAACCATTGCAAGTGATGTGTTTAACTTTTGTAGTTTCCATTTTACCCTCACTTCCTGAATAAATAGTTTGACAGTAGCAGCAGCAAGGAGCTAGTATACCTGTAAGCTAGTATACTTACGGCCTATAATGGCAGTAACTGTTTATGCTCATCTTTTAAGTTATTTTACTGTCTGTGTGTGGCTGAAGAAGAAAAGGAAACATTGGTTGAGTGCTACAGTTGGTAGATGTGGTGTGGGGGCAGGTAGAGAATAAAATGCACACACACACCAAAAAACAACACGCTATTCAGTCCAGATTAGCAAAAAATGCTTTTCTATTAGATTATGGTGCTGAGCTTTTTATGTAGCATATGCTACCACATCTTTGCTTTCATTGTTACTACATTCAGTCCTTTAGAAATATTGGTGGAGGGCAGGAGGTAGACATCTGTCTCTAGTTCTGAAACACATCACTATCTGGTGACAACAGTGGTCTGCTTTTAATGCTGCCAAAAAATATCTTCTCCAAGTAATGCTGAACATGTTCTTACTAATGGGAAAATTCTTGGATGAGTGCCTACTCTGTTGAAAGGCCTGCAAGGCTGACTGCTGTAGAAGACAAACACAATTCCCTCTAAAATGTACGGTTTCTAAAGCATATCACACAGCAACTTGCAACTATACAGCATACCCTAAATTATATTTCTACTCTTACACAAGCCAAAAGGACAAAAACTGACTTTTATTGCAACCACTGACTACTTATTCCTGTTTGTTTGTTTGTTGTTGTTGTTTTGTTTTGGTCTAAAACTAGCTGCAATCCCTTTTTATACTCTTTACATAACATAACCAGGTTTTATGTACTCTTAATTATTAAGCTACAAATACAGGTGGGGGAGAACAGCCTTTCTTAGCATAGCCCATCAGAGAACATAGTAATAAATGGAATTATACAGTAGTAGTCTATTAGTCTCCTTTCCTGTAAAGCCCAACCATAATATCATTCATACTTCTATGAAATGTCTAGGTGATGTGTTCCAGTTCTCTATTATTAAACTTCTCCTTGTTCGGTAACACAGCTTGTCATGAAAGTCAGTTTTGCATTCATATCTATTGCAGTCACATTTAATATAATATTTAAGAAAATAAAAGGTCTAATAGCATTGTCTCCATTAATGTACTTCTTTTAACAAAATCTGAGGCTATTACAGACAGTTTTCACAAAAAGAAAACTTGCAACTTATATGGCATTAGATATTTGTTGAAAATAATAGATGGAGTGATTAAGGAGGTATTCTATGTACAAGATTCCTGTTAGGAGGCCTTTTATCATAGAAGGTAAAGACATTAAAAAAAGGCGGTTATAAGACAAATAATTCTTCATAATAAGGTTGTTCTATTTGCTAAGTTTTATTTTAAATTATTTTATTATTAAATTATTTTAAATTATTTATTTTAAATTATTTTAAATACATAAGTATACCAATTAAATACATACCAATACATACCAGACCAATTAACTTTTTTTTTTTTTTTTTAACATAACGCCTTTAAATCATGATTAAACATGATTAATGGTATCATTTTTCAGAAATTTTTCTCTTCATACCAATCAGGGTGAAGCAGTTAAATAGTGGAGTCTGTTATAGAAATAAAATAATAATAATAGTGAAACAAACAAACAAACAAAAACAAAAAAAAAAAAGAAGAATTTTTTAAAATCAAGCATCTTATCCTCCTTGTCTTGGATTTAAGATTTTGTATCACTCTGAATCCTTGTAGTATTTGTTATATCTAGTTTATATTCCAATAACAAATTGGAATGGAAGGTAGGAGAGATGATGGATGCTCGAAGGGCAGATAGAGCTGTGAATGGAGTTTGAAGGAACTGGAGACCTGAATCAGGTTGTTTGTGATATCAAACCACGAGATTTTAGTGGTATCACAGTACTTGAAGGGATGCAGAATGCCAGGTAGTTTTGACTTAGAATAACTTTAGTCTCTTATTGCTATCTGTAGCTCCAGGCTATCTACTTCCTCAATGATCTGTAAGGTGAGACAACACAATCCATTCTACCCATTGCTCTTTACCTACTAGTAGTAAAGGACTACTATAGATAGGACTACTAAAACCTTTAATATGCTTTTTACTGAGAAATATGTTGGTAGGTACTCCATGCATGATTGTTCCTCCACTGGTACTGGGTAAACTGGAATAAACATGGTTCGCTAATAACATGTCCTATAGAGACTTGTCCATTTTGGCTAAAATAAGACCAACAGGGTCCACATGCATGCACACACATACACAAACAAAACAAAAGAAAGAAAAAAACCTGAAGCTAAACCTAGTTTATCAAGAATCTGCTTAGCATCACCAATCAATTATATCTCCACTAACAAATATCCACAACAAATGAATGATGTATTGCTAGGGTAAGCCTCTTCAGCTACTGAAAATTGCCAGACCAAAATGAACTTGTGCATTTCTAAAGTCTTATTTCAGACATTAGGTACTTACTACTATATTTGTTTTTGTATGTATGTATATGTATGTAAAAAATGTTATACAAAAGTAATTTCTACTTTTTTCTTTTTCCATCCCCTTTTCTCCTTCTTTTCTTCTTCATTTTTATTGCTCATTTAAGTGTTACCAGTTTCCTGTTTTACGCTGTTTTCCTCCATTTTCATTATGTGAACCAGTATGAATGTACGGATATATTCAGGATAAGTGACACTAATTACATGCTGCTAGACTCATAAGGTAGCCACATATTTCTTTAGTATTTCAGCACTGAGTATAAATAATTTATATCAGTTACATAACAACCTACACAGAAAAATATCAATTTAAAAATTTTTCTCTGAAGAACCCAATACCATATTGTTAAGTGTAAAACTCATATTGGGTTTGTACAGCAATATGTTGAGACATCTGCATAGGCAAATGTTTCACAGATTCTGAAGTACTAAAAAAAAATAAATAACATGAGTCATACCTATTCAAACAAATTAGAGGCCAATCTTTAGAACATGAGGAAAACAAGACAGAATCAGAAATAAAATTTCAGGGCAAAATTTATACTATGTATTTGAATCAATTATATGGCAAATCTAATGGGATTAAAATTTAATCCATGTTCTGCTTGGAAATGTAACATAATATACACAAAGAAAAAAACAAACAAACAAACAAACAAAAAAACAGTTAAAAAGATGTTTCTGAAAAGTACCAGGCAAAACTTAGTATTGGGGAATTTAGAATTAGCCTAAATTGTTGGAGAATTTAGAATTAGCTTTAATGATCTAAAGGCAAGATATTTTCTAGTCTGCATCTAAATTCCTTTTGAAATGACAACTCTACAAATTGCAATCTAAACAGTGGTATAGATATATCAGAAACTTAGGAATGCATTAGACAAAATGAAGATTTTGATTATCTGCCTGAACACATTTTTTTAAACTACTAAATTAATTTGAAGAACAAATCTTCAGATGAAAACTGTAACAAAAATATAATGCTACTTTATTTATTAAACAGTAAGTCCAAACTGAATCTCTGAACTTCACTGAACTTTGCTGGGAAATGATTTATCTTGTACATTTTATTTTAAATATAAGAATAGATGCAACAAATATTACAAGAATAGAATCTCCACTTGAAATAGCAACATTGAAATTTTATGACTAGATGGAGTGTTTCCATTTTCTTAGTAAAACAAAAAGCATTGCTTGATTGTATTTTCTTTTAGGCAGCCTCAAAAGAGTACCAATGAATCTTTTCTCCACCTTAAGTTTTCTTAACTGAAGAAAATCATGATTCTGAATTGCAGTTTACTGATTACTGGTTTTCTTTCATTTATTTTATTATTATTATTATTATTATTATTATTATTATTATTATTAATCTTCATATTTTCATTCAGATTTCTCTTTCCTCTGGTATGATTCTTACTCTGAAATCTGATCTCAAAGAGCTGAATTACAAAGCACAAAGTATTTGCATTGTGAGGACAATATTTGTCAGGAAGCCTGAGAGATGGTGAAGTGCTCTTGACTGTGACAACATTTTTGTGTGCTAGGTGATGCAGCACAAAGAGAACAACAGGACTTCTGTCAGCAGCAAAATGAATTAAGCTTGGTTTCATAAAATCCTGTCTCCTATTTGAACTTGCTCATGCTTAATATAGTGAAAAACACCACTCAAAAAGTATCTTACCTCCCATCTCCCTCCATCCCCATGCCCTCCATGGCTGGAGTTTTCATGCCTGTTCTGTTTTCTAATAAGAATTTAGCTCAGTGGGACACATTAGTGAGTTGTATCCCTGCATATAATCCTGTATTTCACATCATTTTTAAGGATCTAATACCATAGGGTTTGTATTTCTTTGGGGGAAATCAAACAATAAATTCAGCTGTGAGGAAAGGAATATATATATATATATATATATATATATATATATATATATTCATGCGTTATAATACAAACCTCTCTTTCTAAGGAAGCCAGGCTAAAAAGTATTTCTGCTAGCATGTTATGATAATAAAATACTTGCATTATAGTGGTCAGGCAGCAAGCATTCACTGCTATCAGCAAGCCATGGACTGAGCAAAGAGAATGTAGTGAATACAGGGAACAGCTTTAATAAAAGATCCTCAGCTCCATTCTTCTGCCTTCAGGCAGTTATAACAGTATTTCCTCTATTGACAAATTATTTGGTACGTATAGGATATGAACTGATTCTGCTTTGAGGCTAGTGTCACACTCTTCATGCCCAGTGTCTAGTTCACTTTAGGAATGTTTTCAGTTCTGTAACATCCCCCTCTATTTTAACAGTGCTTTTGTAGAATTAACTAATTTATTGAAAATATAGATATTTCACTGGTAATGACAGCACTGGGAAGGTGGAGGGGCAAGGAGAAAAGTAAAAGCATTCAACATGCAAGTGGCATTGTGTTGATAGAGTACCAAGGAAGGCTGCAATCTCCCCAGCTTTGTATCTATTGCTGTTCACAGGCTTTTAACATTTCAAACAGATTAACAAACGTGCAGCCTTGCTAAGTGTGTACATAGAAGAAGCCACTTGACTAAACTTGTTGGAGGCAGAAAGAAGGTAGGAACTCTTTGCCCTAATTTCTCTTAACATTTTGGAGTCTGAAAAACTTCAGTTAAGGAAAGGTTTCACATCCTTTCTGAATAAATCAGAAATTGCCTTCAACTTCTTATGACTAGAAGGAGGGCATTGATAATTTTAGATAGGAAGCAGAGAAAGTGCTTAGTAAATCTTCTGTGGGTGATCTGGGCTTCAACCCAGCATCCGTCAGTGCTTCAGACACGCAGGCAAACAAACGCAGTAAGTATTTGGGGTATGTTTCTGATAGGAGGTTGGAACTGGAGAAAGCTAGTTAATATAGCCAGGGAAGGGCAGAGAGACTTTGAATAAGTGCATGATGACAGTGGAGAACAGGCATGAAGGGAAATAGCTGACAGAAAGCATTTGTAAATTGCCATGAAGTTGAGGAAATGTGGATAGAAAGGGAGTGTAAACCAGGCCTGTTTTTATCCCAGTGTCATTTTACTCTCTGATCAAAGAATTTATGAATAAAAGGAATGAAAATGAAGTTTGCTCTATGATGGTTTGCAGAATTGTTATAACTGGCTTGAATAATGCAGCTATCTCTTTTTCTTTCTTCTTTTTTTTTTTTCCTTTTTTTTTTTTTTCTTTTCTTTCCTTTTTTTTTTCTTTCATAGATGGACAACCTATTTTGAAGTGAAAGCTATAGTTTCCATAGTATGACTTTACTGTACCCCTATGGTTCATTTGCTAACGAAAAAGCGATGTGATCTGGTGGTAGGACACAGTCTGTGCTGTAAAACGCAAAGGCTTTGTGTTTTATTCCAGATTGAACTGTCACTCAAATTAATGAAGGTGTTTAAAGACTATGGGCATAATAACTAACTTGACTTAAAGAGTCTTTATCTAGATTGAGATGCCATTGAAATGATTATCTTAATTACAATTTATAACATATACATAGAGAATTCGTATATACACAATTGAAACAAGAAAAAAGTTTTTTATTAGTTGCAGACTTTTGTGTTCTAAAAATAGAAACCATTTTTGTTCATACTCTGTCTTTAAAGCGTTCTTCAGATGAATTTCTTTAATGACACTCATATTCTACAAAATAGGTCTTTTGATCTTTGAGTATTTAACCAGACTGCAGTATTTCAGTTCCTCAGTTGAAAAAACCTTCAGTATATTTAGGGTTTTATACACTGTTAGAGGGACAGTAATTGCTGTGATTTTTAAGTGATGTATGAAATATTATGACTTATCTTAAGTCTTTTCCATCTCTACTCTTCTACTTTCTATGCTTCTAAGGTATGCTTGTAAGGGATGTCTTTTATTGTTACCACAAATTGATTTAAAGTAATATTTGTTCAACAACACATGTAAAAGGTATTATTTGGGGGGAGGAGGGGGAAATCTGGTGTATATTTTTCAAGAATCACACCTCTGTTAACTTCCTCAGCTTTATATTCTGATTTAATGGCAAAAATAACCAAGGATTCATGCCTGTTTTCAGCCTCTAGTTAATTCAGTTCCCATAACAGGAATTTTGAGCTGGTGTTGCTCATTTTCTTGCCTGGGAATTCCAGCATAAGAAAACTTAGTAGAAATTCAGCTGGATCAAGTGCCTCATGTACTTAGTGGATCTGAGCCAAGAGTACAGTTAGCATAAGATGCAACATAAAATTGTGATTCTAAAATAAATAAATAAAAAATTGAAGAGGTCGCTGTATGCTTATAAACTCTGAGTTTAAAATAAATAAATAAGTAAATAAATAACCTTTTTCCAGTTCTGTTTCTCGCAAATGCTGCAATAGAAAATAGCTATTGCTGAAACTCTAAAAATGCTTTCCACATTTCTTCTTAAAAAGTATTCTTCTAATGTTAAAAAGCTTAATATTTTCCTTTAAATACAATTAATTTGTTTGCTGTATATTAAACTTCTAAGAAGTGGACTCCTTTTAACTGAACACAGCAGTATTTATAATTCCTGTATGGAAAAAGATATTTCCTAGAAGCCTTTATCAGAAGAAGGGGAAAAAAGTAACGATAGCTGAACAAGCCTAGAAAGACCTTCTGGAATACCAGACTTACATTATTCAGCCTGTACAGCATACAACCCTAGAAACTAGAGGCAAATAAAAAGAGAGAAGACAACCAAGAGACTATTTTGCATGCAGGGAACATGGCCATGTCTATTTACATGAGATATGGAAATTGTTGCAACATCTTTTTCTAGCTGCCCTAGCTGATTTTGGTATTTCCATTTCTTAGCATGCAACCCAGAGTAGTTTTACAGAATTTGTATATAATTATAACAGAAAGACACAACTCCTGGCTTAGACATGCCATTTGTGTGTAATTTATGCCTAGAGTAAGCCAGCAGTAGTCTTATGTCAGAGGGACTGTAATTTACTTATTTCCTGAGCAGTTTCAAGTTTAAGTTTATAGCTCTGCATGAAAGGACAGTCTATAAGTCTTGCAAGAAAGAAGCGAATTTTGTCCATGCAATATTAATGTCTCCCTACTCTGCCATATATGAACTTGCCAGTGTCAGCTTGCTGGTGCTGTACGAGATTTGATGAGACCAGGGCCTACTGTGATTTGGTTACGACTTTGCATTTGCAAGATGCAGAAAGAAACATGTCAAGTAGAAATAAATTCAAGTAGCTTGGCAGTATTGTCACTCTCTCAGCAGGCAAAATGTAGCATACACATAACACTTCCAACTACAATTGTATGAAGCATATACAGTCTGAGCAGCTTCTGCAGGATATAAATTGTAAAAGCCTCAGGGAAAAAAATAAAATAAAATCCTTGCCATCTCAAAGGGAATGGATATTATGTAGTAAACCAGACAAACATGGTCATGTAAGCTACTTCATTAAGAAAAGTTTGAGTTTAACTGCTCCCTAATTATCAATTAGATGTGTTAATTCAATAGTTAAAGGTCAGGAATTACTCATGGCTAGCACTGTGTCTCAGAGGGATATCCAGGAAATGGTCATCAGATCAAATCAGAGGTGTTAATATGTAATTAAAGGTCACAATAGCTTTTGCTGAATTAAATGAGCTGTACCCTAGATAATTTTTTTTTATTTTATTGTTTCTTTCTTCTGAGGGACAGCTGCTTAGCTGAGCTTAATATGCCTTCAGAGGAACATTCCAGTTGAGCATCTGATTTTTAGAGGAGTTAGAAGCTTTCGTTAGACATAGTTTTGGAACCAACTTGTTATAGTTTCAAATCCTACTTCCCCTATCTGGATAGAGATGAATTGAAAAAGTGAAAAGAAAAAAATATTATTTTTGCGTTTTGTTGTGCTTATTGCTGAGTAGTTGGAAGAAGTTAAACTGTATATAGCACAGAATTAGAAGTATATAAACAAGGGTAAGCATGCTTACCTTAATCTGTAGCTTGCATCTCCACTTCCAGAACACTTCATATTGATGAGGAACTAATTATATCTCTTTGATCTCTGTTATCTGGGGTGGGTTTATCAGTTTATCACAGACATTAAATGATGGCTGTGTATTCTTATGTATGCTATAAATTACTTTCCAATTAGTTCAAATCCTCTGCTTCACCTAATCAATACCACTACCACGCAGAACTACTACCTGGTCAGCTAGTCCCTACACTGTATTTGGGCAGGAATGTATATGCTTGGAGTTAGTTTAAATAGTTTCTGAAATTTTTTTTTAACTCTCTTTTTATTTTTTTTATTTTTATTTTTTTAAGCATAAAATAACAGTATCCTATGGCTTCTCTTTGTGTGATATTGTTTGTAAATTCAAGTTCCACTGGCTGATGCAGAAATTTTTATCACCATTCTATCAGTAAAAACATTGAGCAGAACTGAAGATATGAGAGCTCTGAGAAGAATTTGATTCATCAGAACTTTGCAGCATAAAAATTAACCTGATGACTGCCAGGATTATTTTTGAAGTAGTTTTGAAGTATTAGCCATTACATTCATCCAGACTAGACCAAACTAGATGTTGCTAAATACTTAGATATTTCATCCCACTGGAAATTACAAACAATTCTAATATGGGGAGGTGGAGGAAAGCCCTAAGGAGTCTAAATGACTAAGTATGTTTTAGTAAATAGCACACTAATTAAGCTATAGTAATCTGCTATTTATATAGGGTACAAGTCTGTCACCTCATTCTGTAAATGAGTCATTTTACTTTGGATTTGGTGAAGACAAGGTAGCATGTTACTAGTCAGATATTGCATTTCTGAACATTCTAAAGATCTATTATTATTTCTTCAAATACTGCTAGTTCAATCCTCTTTAACTTTGCTTTTATTTTGTAATTGTCAAACCGTGTTGAAAAAGATCTGTAGGTTCATTCAGCTTAACTTGCACCTGCATGACTGATACCTGTGTTATTCTTGCAGCTGCTTGTAAACCAGATGTTTGTCTCAAATGCCTATAGTGAAAATGGTTAGTACATTGATTAGTACATAGGTGTGATAGCATCAAAACAAAACAAACAAACAAAAACTCTGCATGAAAAACAGCATGGTCACCTCAGAAATGTTGCTTTGACATCAAGAACGATGTTTGGATTAGAATTCAATTGCTTTTTTCCTCCTGCACTTTTCCTTCCATAATGTATTTCCACATCTAATAATGTCATAGATTATATATTGTTCCATGCTTACAAAACACATGAAGGTGCTCCAAGTTACTGACTTTTAATAAAATTTCCAAGATCTGAGGTTAGTTAAAGAGTTAACTAAGAGTTAACTCATCAGAACATAATTAAACTGCTCTGACCATCTGCTGCTTTCCACCAGCATCCTTCAACATTCAGTAGATGGCTGTGTCCATATGTATGCTTACTTTGTAAAGTCTAGAAGGGTAGTAGTAATTCCTTTAAAACGCTGGTGTGCATCCCAGTATATGTCTTATTCACCTCTTGATTTAGTTCATCTTGTTTTAACCTTAGTTAAAGAGACCCCTGAGTTAACATAGAACCTTCTATGAAAACAAGTCAAAGTCTTCTGTCCCAAGTTTTATGATGCTTCCTCTGCCAACCTCAAATATCCTTTGTCAAATGTGATTGAGTATACTAATTTCTCAGTGAAAGTATTCTCTTTGAATACTCATTGTTTGATAGAGAAAAATAGCTAGTTATGTCTCTCTGATCTCTATTATCTCTGTTGTGGTGGATTTATCAGTGCAGTCACGAGGAGAAGCACTAAATGAGTCTGTCTTTAAACAAACACTCTTAAAAACAAACTGATAATATAAGTCCATAAATAGCATTCTGAGGAAGTCCTTTTATAAACAGGTATGAACGAATCATGTTCTTGTTGCGTTAAACTGTGCAACCCAATGTAGTTTGGAACCATGCTTTTTAAGTGAAAAGCTATAGCAACTGAAGACTGATCATGTTTGATTGGATCAAATATATATACACTTCGTTATTGACAGCACTTGCTACTTAAAAAAATAAATGCCAGATACTACAGAATAGAAAAAAAAAAATCTTCAAATATGTAAGAATTACTCAAAATATTATTTTAATTAGGTTTACATAAGACTGCTGGCCAGTCTCTAATTCTCCAAAGGGATCCACTTTAGGGCCAGTTCCCTTTAATGTTTTCATAAATGACTTGGATGCAGGGTTCAAATATGTACTAAGTAGGTTTGCAGGTGACACTAAATTAGGAGGAGCTATTGACTCCCTTGAGGGCAGAAAGATCATGACAAATTAGAGGGCTGGGAAATCACCAACTGCATGAAATTCAACAAGAACAAGTGCCAGTTTCTGCACCTTGGACAGGGCAATTGTGGATATATGTATGGGTTAGGGGACAAGAGACTGGATAGTAGCCCTGCAGAAAGGGTTCTGTGGGCTGGTAAGGGTTCTGTATATGGTAAATTGAATATAATTCAACAGTGTGCTTTGGCAGACAAAAGGACCAACTGTATCTTGGGGTGCATTAAGCACAGCATTGCTAGCCAGTTGAGGGAAGTGATTATCTTGCTCTATTCTGCACTGGTGTGACCTCACTTCAAGTACTGTGTACAGTTTTTTGGTGCCACAATATAAGGACTATTACAGAGTGTCCAAAGGAGTGCTGCAAAGACCTCTAGGACCTCTAGGGCCTAGAGGTCAAGATGTGTGAGGAATGGCTGAAATCACTTGATTTGTTCAGCTTGCAGAAGAGGCAGCTGAGGGGAGACCTCACCACATCCTACAGCTTCCTCGCAAGGGGGAGCAAAGGGGTATCTCTTCTCTCTGGTGAAAGCAATAGAACCTGAAGGAATGGCATGAAGTTGTGTTAGGGGAGATTCAGGCTGGGTAATAGGAAAAAGTTCTTCACCAAGAGAGTAGCCAGGCATTGGAACGGGTTTGTGGGTGTTCCCAGGTGGTCAGAGCGCCAAGCCTGCCAGAGTTCAAGTGTTTGAACAATTCGCTCAGACATTCAGTTTGATTTTTGGGTGGAGCAAGGAGTTGGACTCAATGATCCTCCTGGATCCTTTCCAGCCTGGGATATTCTATGATTTATTCTATGATTCTGTGATAAGAACTCAAGCAAGATAGTTCAGTGTGTTTTTTTTTGTTTTGTTTTGTCTTTGTTTTTTAGCTAGTATTCTTATTATATATATTTCTCTTCTCTTCTCTTCTCTTCTCTTCTCTTCTCTTCTCTTCTCTTCTCTTCTCTTCTCTTCTCTTCTCTTCTCTTCTCTTCTCTTCTCTTCTCTTCTCTTCTCTTCTCTTCTCTTCTCTTCTCTTCTCTTCTCTTCTCTTCTCTTCTCTTCTCCTATTACAAGGTCTTGACTGAAGTCATATATACATTTCACTTCTAAATCTGGGGGCAGGGATGAGAATTTCCCTTTTTTGTTCCTTTTAAGCATTTAGTCCTGTTTTATACAACAGTATAAGGCAGCTTTCATTCTTTGTACTTTTTTTTCCTTAATATTTGTTATGCATCATCTTTTCAAAATGTACGGTCCAAATATACTTAGTTCTCTCTTGATGTGAAAGGTTTCTTTTTCCTGCTGTTAGTAATAGTAGTCTATCTGGAATAACTTTCACTGCAATATTTGTTGAAAGTTAAGTTGTAAAACATTATACATAAGGGGATTGAGTATCATAATGTTGACTACCATGTTATTATCAGTGTTATCTCCCATTCCTCTTTTTATGTCATATTATCTAGATTGTTTTCATGATAGGATATTAATTTGATTTTTATGTCTAAGTATGTCCATCACTAAGTTATGTTTAAGATATTCTGCCTCAGTACAGTATACTTTACTGATTGTCCCAAATGCTGTCTGCCATCATTCTGTCCAATCACCTAGATAGGCTAGTATTTCTATAGCGATTAGGTACATTTCCAAACTTTCATACCTTTTTTTTTTTTTTTTTGGTAAAAATATGAAGTGTATTTTTTTAAAGTTCAATTTATCAGAAGAAGAAAATCTTAAAAATATTTTTATTTCTTCATGTGTAGATAGCTCAATTACATTCCATGGAGGAGAAAAGATCATTTTGGAGGTAAGTGTTGCCTGATAAATTAAAAAAATTTTCAAGTAACATTTCAGCAAACTTATCCCTTTTGCTTATTATTTCTGAATCTGAAAGGTCTGTTTGCAGAACTAAGGAGGGTCACAGTAGCTGTGAAAGAGGAGTAAGACAAGGTTTAATACAAAAATGTGAAATCTGCGTTTCCACAGTATAAACCAAATAACGCTGTACAACTACAGGTATTGAGATGAGAAAGTATTGCTTAAGTGAACCATATGTTTCTGAAGAGTGTGGGCTTTTCTAGTGGAGAGGGATCCGTTTTACTACATGATAAGGGATAATTATTTTGTGAAATACATTGGGAGGCAGAGAGAAATCAGAGCCTAGATTTTTTTACAAATGCACATTAACTAAAACAGCAGTGAGAATGGAAGCCTTAAAATGATAAAAACTAATTAAAATCCAAGTAATTGTTTTGATATTTAAAAAATAAATGAGAAAATAAATGAGTATTTAAAGAGAAATAGTAAAGAAAACATTTTAAGATAGCAGAAGTTATAGCAAGCCATCAGAACATAAGAGGGTAGATTTTAAATTCAGTGCTGCACACACCAAGGCTGGATTTGGAGGAGAAACTGTCATATATAGCACACAAATGTAATTGAAAGGATGGAGTGATAGGTTAGAATCAGTGCTTGTGGCAGGAAAATCAATCACCAGTGTGATCTGTACATGCATTGATACTTCAAGCTTTAACAAAACATCAGTAGGGAAACACTGCAGATCTTTTCTCAAGTACACTACTTAAAGGGTTTCAGTATGAAATGTATGCTTGACTGTCAGCCTGAATGTTGGCAGATCAGACTGAAAAAAAGGATTCTGGCTTTCAGACAATGCTTCAGGACATTATCTTGCCTTACAGTGCCTGTCAGTAGTGACTCTCCAGTGTCTCAGGCTTCCTCCACACAGCAAGTTTTGTCAGCATGAGCTGTTGTCAGAATGACCTTTCCAGTCTGAGATGCCTATCCTGAACTTTCTTGTTGCCTTATTCTCAGAGGTCTTGGCAGTGTATCCATCAATCTGTGAAAGGAGGCAACCAAGCCATTAAAGCCATCATGGCTCAAGTGCTGGTGCTGGCCTCTGAAGCAGTCTGTTTGCGTACTTCAGTATCAGTCACTCAGATCTTTCATTTGATCAATAAACTCTAGAGATAGTGAACACTGAAGTCAGGTAAGCACAAAATGTTCCAAAAGTGCTAGGGCTGTAAGAAATTTAAGTTTTTTGTTTGTTTGTTTGTTTGTTTTTTAATGATATTTTATGGCAGCCCAGCAAAAAATGTCCAACCTTTTTAGTCATGTAATGTCCAGATTATCATTTAAACTAAACCACAACTAAAATGCTAGTTTAGAATGAATTCCTTACTTTAGTTGCATTTCAAGACAAGGAAACTAATTTTAATTTATACAGCTGTTCAGACTGATGGTGTTAGATATAGAATTCCTAGAAGATATGGCCAAACTTGTAAGATTTGCTTAGTAAAATTACTTCAATATCTATAAAATTGAAGGAAAAAAAAAAAAAAAAAAAAGAAAAGGAATGGAAACTTTGCTGGAATAGTGATCTAGGTAAGACCTTTCAAAATAGAACAGGTGACAATGGTACCAAACCTTTACAATGATGAGAAAAATATAAAAATTACACTTGAACTCTATGCAAGTAGCAACTGGGAACAGCATTTCTAGATGAATAAAGTTGGGGAGCAGAGGGATTGAGGGTGAATGCCACTGCACATCACTCAGTCGTGTTCTTGACAAGGCACCTAGTCTCTACAGAGCCAAATCTTCAAAACACGGCAACCTTAAAGTCACAAATATAAAATTCTTGATTGAATTATGTTACAGTTTGGTAGACAACAGAGACTGATACAGTAGATTTTTCTCATGCTGCCTTGTTGCATGTCAATATTAAAAATTAGCTTCTTCCTGTTTTATGTAATATCTAGAAATAGTTGGTGAGGAATAGGGCAGCAGACATAAAGCAAGAATGCTCCAATTTATTTTCAATTGAAATAAAACAATATAGATTCTGAAGATTTGCAGTTAATTGTTTGATGTTAGAGCCGTGGAAGGTGGCAGTCTGAAACACATTATGCACCTTTCATTAAAAACAAACAAACAAAAAACAGTAGTGCTTTAGCCGTGGAGTTCAAAGAAGCTGTATTTACTCTGTAAGTATTGGTTGTAATAGTATGGTGTCTGGAGTAGTTGTGAGGAGAATATATTCAGCATCCTTACCAACGATATCTGTGCAGCCTGCTACACATGAACTATTTTGTTATGGGTTAATAAATGAATTCTGTCTATTCCACATACACTTCGACTGTTGAATTAACTCTTGATACAATAAACACGTTATTTCTTTATGGAAATGCTTCACAATAAGCAAGAAGACAGGAGCAATTTCACTTTTTAAACACAAACACCACCAACAAAAATCAGTCCTTGATAGCTATTTGAAACTCCAAGTGGGTAGCTTCTCTTCTTCAGTACACTAAAGACAGCATAACACAGTTGGTTTATTCATTTCAACAACATTTTAAATTTGGGGCCTATGGATTCAGATTGATGTACATTATCAGATGCCAGTATCAGATGACTATAAATGCATAGGTGTTTTGAGGGATCACTGATGTTCAATGATACCTTGTGAAATGGGTGGGGAGGATTCTGATGAAACAACTGACTGTTATTCGTTCATTTAATTTTATGTTTAATTTTATGTTATTTACTGTTATTTTTCGTTTAATCTGCCATTTAATTTTGCCCTCTGAGATCTCTTAACTGGTGCTATTTTGGTAAAATTTATTCCAGACCTAACATCTACAACATCATTATTTATTTGTAACAAGTTTTCATATGAAGTTTTGCTATTAATATTTCATAAAACTTAGAGTGATGAATTGAAGGGTTATTGACTCAATAAAACCTCGTGATCAGTAACATCTCTCTCACAAAATTCTTTGATTATAAAAATTGCAAGTATATGGGAGACTTCCCAGATACTATATACTTGGAGACTTCCCTGGGATGTATATGATTCCGTATTATAAAAATCTGCTGTTTAAATTCATACTTATATCACTAAACATTCTCATTAACTTCATTGTTTGTAAATAGTCACTTCTGTTACACAGATATAACCAGAATAAATACTCATTCAGAAATGTCAGCTTGCAAAGTTAAATTAACTGTACAAATGAAGCCTAAATGCACTTTATAATGAAGAGATCAATTTTTATTTATGTTTTAACACAAGTAAATTGAAATTCTATGTATTGTCATCACATGCTTATTTTAAGACTAAACCAAGTCAGTGATTGTCAAGGGTATTTTTTTTAGTGGTTAAAATTGCTGTGGTTTAGAGTTAGGGATCATAAACCTGGGGTTGCATATATTAAATTACTCTATGATTAATAGTATAGAGAAACAGAACTAGTAGGGGATTGCTTTATGATTCTGCTGAGAATAGGAAATCTTTTGCTTTACACTTGCTTTTATTTTAGCACCTGAACATGATCTTCACTGATAAAGATACCTAAACCAAGTCATATGGAGAAAAAGAGTTGAAATACCTCCTGTGATGAAAACTTTGGCATTGTTTTTAATGCAAGAAAATATACTGCATATCTTTTTAAACCAATGAATTTTGTTGCTCTAACAGCTTATTTAATGAAACTGACCGCCAGTCTCAATTGCATTGCTTTAGAAATTTTTATTTTATTTTATTTTATTTTATTTTATTTTATTTTATTTTATTTTATTTTATTTTATTTTATTTTATTTTATTTTATTTTATTTTATTTTATTTTATTTTATTTTATTTTATTTTATTTTATTTTATTTTATTTTTTTCCTGGTCTAGTTAGAAGGCTCACTGTCTGCTCTTTCTGTCAGACTTTTGAAGTCACATTTTCCTCTATGTTTGCTGTTATGGTTGATTCTGAACAAATCCATTTAGATGTACTGGTTGCATGGAAAGTATGCAGTTTCAGTGAGGAGGATATGATAAAGATTCAAATATTGTTGTACTAATGAAAATTCAGGGAACTTAAGGTTTCAGTTTTGTTGCCAGAGTTTTTGTTTTGTTTTGTTTTGTTTTGTTTTATTTTATTTTCCTAGATTTTCACAGTTGTTCATATTACTTTTTAGAAAGATTGTTTCAAATATTACTATGATGTTTATAATGAGCTCATTCAACTTTTAAAGCAGTTGGTCACAGAATGATTTCAGATCAATACTGAACTTCTGTGCTGTATTATTGTGTAAGAGAACAACTTCCTACATAGGGATATCAGTGAAGAATGTAGCATCAAAGTGTAGCAGCTGATAGATGCTATCTTTTTGCTGGCCTTGGATCTGCTAACAGAAAATTTAATCCATTAAACACAAACATCTTTAAAAATAACTACTAAAATCTTCCAATATTCATAACACGCCTAACAATATTTTTGCAACATAGGCAAAAAAAACTGTTAAATACAATTATGTTTTTAATCTTAGTTTATTTTACAAGGAAATAAAATGTGCTTTAATTCGTTTTGAGTTCTTAATCTAATATAGATTACAATGTTTATTACCAATTTGTATGGTTAAATCCATAAGGCTGTTTTTCTATTTAAAGTATATGGACACTATGATAACAAATGTACCTGACTGTGTCAAGTACCAACTCACAGGAAAAAGTGTCCTCTATTGCTTATGCTTTATAATATAGTCCTGGACAAACTCTTCAAAGCATATAATATAATAATTTAGGGATAGTAACAAGAAAGCCTGGGGCAGTCAGGCCTCCCATTAACTGTTGCTGGTAGAAAAGAGCCTAAGTCATGTTTATCACATAGTAAAATAATCACATTTGAAAACAAAGATAGGCTGCCACATTTTATTTTAGAGTTATATTGAGCAGAAAGGGTATGTACTGCAACTCAAATCCTTCTCTATATGCTTTTTTTTGTTTGTTTGTTTGTTTTTTAATAAAATTTGGTCTATGTGAGAGGACTTTTAAAAATGTAGCTTTGTGTAAAACAAGGATTCTATTTTTTTCCTTTTCTCCATTCTCCTTTCAATTTGAAGGAATTAAAAATCAATTGAAAGGAGAAATGGAACACAGAGAATCCACATACTTGTAGCTGACTGAACAGATGGTTGTTTTGTTTAGTTGTTGTTGTTGTTATTAAATAAAATAAGGTATTCATGTGATTAGAGATTTATTTTATTTTAGTTCTCAGCTGAATTTAATAGTATCCAACCAACTAAAGAAAGTACTGGGTAATACCAAAGGTTTATGTCATTTAGTATTTTTTCTTTATCATTGGCCAGTAGCATGATTATACTGTAACTCTTTTTAGATTATATACATATAAATATATTTTAATATTTTTGTTAGCACTAATCTAGGGCCTTCCTGAGAAGGAGGCTATGGTTTGGCAATCTGTGAGTAGCTATCAGGGAACCTAATTCTTTTGTGAACCAGCCTATCTTCTGAACTTCAAAGCCTGTCTTTGATTATAAGCTCTTTGGTTACAGCTACTTTATTAATTATGACTTATAATATTATTTTTTTTCTTAAACCTAATATTTGATCATTTGATTGGATGTTATCTATTGTTTTTAACATCAATGAACCCATATTTACCACAAAAACATGAGATCTTCAATATATCAGAATACGTTGGATTTATGTACTGGTACAATTAAATTTCTTTAGAAACTGGAGAGGTGTATTGGTTTATTTTCTACTTAATATGCTACATAAAAAAAAAAAAAAAAAAAAAAGTCTGGTTGTCTGGTTTAAGATTCAAGCTCCTATCAATAGCTTATGAAGCATATTTTTTTTTAATAGTCATGCTATTTGGAGAAAATGTTTGAAATTAACATCAGAGTATATTATCTGTACTCTGAAAATTATTTATATTATCAACAGAAAATACTACATTCTACACTAATTTTCTTTGGCAGATTTCATATAGAACCACAGAATCATCTAGGTTGGAAGAGACCTCCAAGATCACCTAGTTCACCCTCTGACCAAACGTTAACCAGTCCTCCACTAAGCCAAACAAAGAACAATGGCTAGATTTGTAAAAGGTGAACTGCAGCCTTCACCTACCATGAATTCCCAAACAAAAATCAAGCAACATACACTTTCTGTTCCAGAACTTCATATCATGTAGCCTTTAGTGAAAATGTGCAGTTTCAGAAAGGTGACAAGATGTAGGTTGAAAATAGGCACTTAAATATTACAATAAATTGAATTACAATGAAATTGAGGGTTTTGCAGGTTTTGGTTTGTTTATTTTAGAGGGCATAACTATATTTTGCAAGAAGATACTGTACGACTGAGAATATATGTGGGATCAGTTTTTGCTCCTTTTACAGTTTCTACTTCTTGTGTATATGACTTTACCCTGTAAGAAGCTTCACTTCTTATTTTGAAGTCACTTCTCATTTTTGACTATGTGTGCAGAGTTACAGAATCAGACCTAGAAGGTCTGTTCATTATGGTAGAAAATGCTTGAGATTTTAATTTGTGTACAGAAATTTTACAGGCATACTTTTGGTGTTTCTTTTGTTGTTTCCTTTTTTATTTTTTTCTTTTCACTCCTCCTTTCAAGGCTGCTTACGATCAGAATTAATATAGTTATATTTGGATTAAGGAATGGTATAAATAATCTAATGAAACATGAAAAGGAGACCAACACAAAATACATTCAGGAATCAACACTGATGTTTTCTCCAGATAAATTGCTGTACTGATTGTCATGAAGTATATTGATGTCACTGTCACTATGACAACATTATGACAAGAACCAGTCACTCTAGGCTACCTTGCAAAAAGGATCTGTCATATATATATATATATATATATATATATATATATATATTATATATATATATTAGAAAAAGTAATAGAAATGATTATTCTAATACAAGGTTTCATTTAAGGTTAGATGATTTGATATAGACATCGGATCAAGGTATTCTCGAACCAGTAACAAGCTAGCTTTTCAAAACAGGTAAGAGCAATATATTATTCATACACATGCTTTTACTTCTCAAGTAGTAAAAACAAGAAGAAATTGCATTCTCTGAAATGTAAGTATTTGAATATTAAACAATAATAATAATGTTTTGATGTATTTCTCAAAATTAGAACAGGATTTTATTTTTTTTAATTTGACAAAGTAAAACATTTAGAGATGGAATGTGTGTAATTTAACTTCTAAATGGATTAGGGTTTGGGGGGATTTTTTCCTGTAATCAATTGTTTCTCTCCTTTTCATTTAAAATAATCTTTCCACCCTTATGTATTTCTGGTTCTGTGCTGCTTCAGCTAAGCCATGGGACCTGTGTACAGCACTTATACAGTTATATTTCAATACATATGTATCCATAGACCTAGTTTATTTTCTGCTTGTGAATCTGTTTGATTTCTTCTGTCTCATAGATTTTAATGTTTGAGTTTTGCCACATCAGAAATACTACACTGGTGTTAGGAAAAAAAACTTGTGAAAATTGTAGCCTGTAGAAATATCAAAAGATTAGTAAAATTCATAGTATCTCTAAGTTCATTTGTCTACATCACAATTTTTGAAAATGTGTTTACAAGACATAGTGCTGAATTTACTAACTGTTTAGAAACACATAGTATCAACACGATAATAGCGTGCAAGTAAACCTAAATCATATTTTCCCGGAGGTATTTGTACTCCTAATAAATCTTAATCAAGTCCAAAACTCATATGGGGAGTCCTTTGTATGTTTGCTTTGCTGTCTTTTAAGTGTGTAAGCTGAAAAAAACATCTTTATTAAGCTCTAGCTACCTTGATCTTTATTTCAGTTAAAACAAATTTAACTGATGATGATTTATAGACATGTCCAAACATATTTATTTTAAAGAAATGTTTACTACAAAAGAGAATTTTAATTATTTATCAAATACAGTATTCAAATAACTTTAATAAGGACAACAGTTATTAAGGTTTTATATCGTCTTTTTTTTTAGGGTTATTCTCTGAGATGACTTTAATGTGAAAACTGGGCAATCCAAAAAGTTATTGTTTAGATGACGTTTTTTGTTGAAACATAACTAAGTAATATAACAGAGGCAGGATTTCTGAGTTTGAGGGTAGGCATAAGTATTCAGCAGTTAGAAAGAAATCCCATCTAAAGGGGAAAGCTGCCAGGAAAACAGCAATTAGTACACAATACATAGAGTTCAAACCACAACCTCCCCCTGCCTCTCCCTTCTCCACCTCCCCCCCCCCCCCCCCCCAAAAAAAAAAAAAAAAAAAAAAAAGAGAATATGATATCTGCTTTTAAAATGAAGGTCCTGAGCTCTTTAGTGGGTTAGTTGTTTTCCTCAATTCCTCTGCATTTATTTATTTATTTATTTCCATCATAATGTGTTAGTCTGCTTGTTTTCAAGGTATTTTAAGCCTGAATTAAACTTCTCTTGTATGGACACCCTAACACTAAGTGGCCAGATTGGCATTTTGATTAAAAGTCTGAAATAAAATCAACTGAACATATAACTTCTGTATAAAGGGATCAGTGGTAACAACAATCAAAGTAGATTATATGGTCTACACGTACTGTTCTCTGGCTCTCTTTCACACTGTACCATGTGAGAAGATCATTCTGTTGGTGCCTTGTTTCTAAAAGGGACTTAGAAGAGAATGATTCCTTCTCCTCTTCCCAAATAGCATGCACTCAATTAAAATGCTTCATCTGAAACATCTTGCTTTAGTGCAGTAAGAACACAAGATGGGCAGTTGCCCTGTGGATGGATCTTTAGCATAGGTGAGGAAACAAAATGCCAGGGCATTAGACTGCAGGAGGTGGCTTTTCCCATAGAAGGACCTGAAGAAACCCTGCTGTGGATGACAAAGACTGAGAGGTTCAGCAGCAAGGGCAGAGAGGCTGCTCCCAGAGGGAGCACAACTTGTTTTCTCTCCACTTCTTTGTTGGTTTCAGAAAGGTGCAAGTCCAGCTCCCTTGGGCTCCAGCCTAGTTCCAGCTTTTTCTCTTCCAGCTCTGTTCAGGTCCCAGCCTTGTGCCCTTTGGATAGGAAAATTTGGTTCTGACCACACTGCTGAGAGACCTGGAGCTGGTTCATTTACCTCACTGTCAGAGCTCAGACAATGGTTGGTTTAACTGCGCTTGCTTTAAAAGGTCTGACAAATTGCATCTGGTTGCTGCTGAGTAGTAGTGGGATTAAGGCCTTTTTAACATTTAAAATCTGTTCTAAAATGTTCAGTTATTTGATGACTAGAAAGACAACTCATTAGCTTTATTGTGATCAGTGAAAATAAGTAAATAGTGTATTGCATTGTGCAAGTGAAAATTCTGATACTGAATTTTTTTTCAAGAAATAGTGATGTCAATGAAATTACTGTTTATTATATGAACATGCCATTCTGGTTTATCTGCATATTTAGTTCTCTAAAATGTTACATAAATATAGAATACAGTTTGTAACACTTGCATGATTTTGACACTGGAATTTTCATTTTCTTATAAAAGAATAAAGAACTACAAATGAGAATGGATAGACAAAGTAAATCAAAGTTTACCTAATTAGACCAACAAATGTTTAAATGGTATAAAAAGTAATCTAATTAGGAAAATGTAAAAGCAAGCTGCAGTCAGTGCACACACTGATATATTTTATGGGTCCACTGTATGTTCTGGTAACAAAGTATATATCCCAGAGACCAGGAAAGGGATTCATAATCAAACTAATTGATATTACCTGTTATGTGCTTTAATTTGTAGCACAAATCTTGAAGCTAAATCATTCTTTAGCGTTTCAAATGAAGCTGCTTTTGAATGGTTTACTATAGTTCTTCTTCATTTCCTGAATTCTTCCGGGAGTGTTATTCTGTAATGTTTTCAACAAGCAAACAACAGAAATAAAAACAAATATATATTTTTTTCTATAAAAATAAGCTATAATCTGTGAGTTTATGAGTTCTTGTTGTTGTTCTAGACAAAACCTTAGAAATCTTTAGAAGTACTCCCATTTTAATACCCATGAATGACTCTGATTTTTATTTTTTTTTAAGTTTTGAAAATTTTTTCTCTTTCTAATACATTAATACCTAGCTGGAGTAATATGACTATGACCACCACGCTCTTCAGAAGGATTGAAATAATTTTGAGTCTAGAGCAGAGCAAGAAGAATGATAGGTTGGAAAAACATGACTGATCATGAAAATTTAAAGAAAGCAATTCACATCATTCTGTGAAAGAAAGGTTATTAGCTGTTTGGAAATCAAATGCTACCAACATTATCAGACAAAAGAGTACATTTTGTAGCAAAGAAATGTATTAGGGAAAACTTTTCATCTCTTAGGACCAAAGACTGGAAATGTAGAATCTCTCATTGGAATTTTTTGCTTCAAAATAAGCTGATAAGAGAGTCTGTTTTAAAAAGAGGTAGAATAAAAATAGTTAAGTATATCAAATCTAAATTATGTTAAGAGATGTAAGTTTAAGTGTAATTCTGAAATAGTTGTGTAATAGTGGTGCCTTTTTAATAAGCATTTCTACCTGTTGAGTATATTTTAATTGGTAGTTTATGTTACTTTCAGAATGGATGATTAACTGACTTTAATTATCTAAGTAAACACAGATGGCAGAATGAAGTTGATTCTGTTCTTTCTTTCATTCTTCAGGAGAATTACCAAATCCCTGTATATATGCAAAATCAACAAACTGCAAAACTTTAAGCAAGGTCATAATACAGATCCCATACCTAGTATTGCAAATGATGGTATACAGGTTATAAAGAACTCAGTTTGAGCCTCAGCTTATAATATAAATACATCTTGGATAAGACTATACACACACACACACACACACACACACACACATATATATATGTATGTAAGTCATAAGCATGTAATTAGAATGGAAATTTATTTACTTATTTTAGTGATTTTCCTTCTATAAAAAGTGTTTTTATATAACCATTCATATTATTTACATGTGCCTGTTTGATGATTTTGTGTGCCTTCTCTCTATATATACAACTGGCTTTTCATTGTTGTTTCTCTCCAAAAACAAGAGGGAAGATGATCCTCTACTTTACTTTGCCACTCAACTCTGGTGTAAGTTCTTTTAACACACTGGATATTTCATACAAATTCACAATCACCTTTCCAGAGAACTAGCTGAGAAAGGAAAAATAACTATTACAAGTGTTGGTGGGTTGGCAGTTACTGGAAAGTCAAAGAACAAACAGGCATTAGTACAGTCATGAACTGCTCCTTCTCTGCTTTGTACTGTGCCTTCTTCCATTGCTCCTGTCTCAAGGTCTGTGAAGAAGTTTCATTGCAAGAATTAGTTATGGTTTTAGATACTTTCACTTTGCATCTATTCCTTAGACCTTTCATTTGTTAATGTCTGCCCCATTCAGAATGTGGGTCTATTAATGAATTGTCATAAGCCTTGGTTTTGAAACGTGACAAAATTTCACATTCAGATTTGACCATTTATTTCTGCAATACATCTATTTATGAATGTGTAACACACCATGCACTTTCCATTTTTTCTAGAGAAAAGATGTAAGTAGTAACCATAATAATGGATATGAAATCATTTGTACATGAAATGAAGAAAAATATATCCTTCTACTATCTGAGAAATCGTATTTGTCCTAGTGTATACACAGAGCCTTATTTTCCCAAATCTTTGTTTTTGTCTCCTTAGACCCAAAAAAATATTGATTGATGTAACACTGCATTGCCACTGCAAGTCAGTGCAAAACATACCATGTATAATCTTATATATGACAGAGGTCAAATTCTGATAAAGAGCCTTTCTTTAACTCAGTCCTGTCAATACTCTCCATTATTGTCTTATTATAGATATATATATTTTTAAGGGTTATTTCTCTCAAATCCAGTAGACAGAATTAGAATCACGGAGTGACTGAGGCTGAAAGACACCTCCGGAGATCATCTGGTCCAACCTCTCTGCTGCTTTCCAGCTGGGTGGTCCCAGCATGTCCTGGTGCCTGGGGTTGCTTCTCCCCAGGTGCAGGAGTTTGCACTTCCCCGTGTTGAATTTTGTGAGGTTCCTTTCAGCCCATTTCTCCAACCTGTGAAAGGTTCCAGATTAAGGTGAAAATTATGAGAGTAATACAATTTCTAAACTACAGTTTCGAAAAAATATATATGTTTTTAAAGTAGATTGTGTTTGTAAATCAGATAGATTGAAATTTGTATGGTGCTTTGCATGTTTTAAGGACTGTGTAAGTACTAACTAGTCTTCACCTCTAGCATACAGCTAAGCATTGCCCCAGTTTTATGACCTTCAAAAGTGATAAGAGAAAAAGTTAATAATGTAGTCAAAGACCAAAAGTAGATGAGAAACATAAGAATTTAGAAAATGTGCTTGAAAACGTGTCATCAGCCATATCCGATGCACTGACCCGTTAATTAGTTTGATTACAGTTTTGACTATAGTCTTGATAAAAAAGAAGTGAAGTGGAAACAGATATATAACGTTTAGCATAGAAAATGTTAGCTGTAGGGGACCATTCATAATGTATAATGCTGTTAGTGAAGTGTTTTTTTGTGTGTGTGTGTTTTTCTTTCTTTCTGATTCTTCAGAATATTGAACGTTAATATTATTATATATTATATATTTATATATTTTATATTACTTATATAATTCTATATTATATAATATATATATTATATATATGTATTATATATAATATAGAATTATATAATAATTATAATTATTACTTATATAATTCTATATTACATATAATATATATATTATATATATATTATATGTAATATAGAATTATATAATGTAATATATATATATTATATATATTATTTTATTTTTTCAGTTTCTTCAATGACATCTTTTGAGTTTACGTAAATTATTTCTTCTGATTTTTTCAGGTATATACAACAGCTTAAAGAATACTTTAATTGCCAAAAATGTAGGTTAAGTTTTTAATGAATTGTTAAGGAGAATGTTTTATTACTCAAGCTACATGCAATTTTTTAATCTCAACATTCACCTGAAACATTCTCAGAGGGTTATGGCAGAGTAAGCTGTAATTCCCCTTCCCTTTCCATTTCCTCTTTCAGTTTGACTTCCCATGTTTGTCTATTTGTTTTTCCTGTACAGAATAGATTTTTCTTCTTACTCTTGATTTCAGCTTTGTTAAAAATAAGAATCTGGATATTACTGAACCGACATTTAATATTAGATAAATCATTGGATTACCTCAATCATAGTAATAGACTCATTCGTACATCTAATTTGCCTTCTGTGTTTAAAACCACAAAACAAACAAACAAACAAAGAAAAAAAAAAAAACACTATATCAAGATCCAGAGGTTTACAAATGTGGGTCAATGATTTATGCCTCATCCATCAAGTTGTAAAAGGCCTTGTCTTTGGCCCTTTCTTCCTCTCTCACAGAAGTACATTTCCATGGTCTTTCCCACCTTGGTGGGAGAGATTCCTGAGGGGAGCTGTTGTCTATCTCCTACGTATATAACTATGTAGATATGCTGGCTCTGTATAGCTGGTCTGGTGTGCATATCAGACCTTCCTCTCCCTTCAGCAGTGAGTCACCAGTGACAATGATGCATCTTTTATTCTTTACTGAGGAGGTTTTAATGCAGCGGGTAGTCTGATTAGACTTTGGTGAAACCTCCACGTAGGAAGAATCATCACCCTCACCATTGTCCAGTTGTCCTCGCAGACCAGTATACCTGTTCTGCAGGGGCAGCTCGGGAGGTAGGGGAATCACTAGGCAGATGCACCTGCTATGCTTGTATCGCCAAGCAGGGACCTTTTGCCATTGTCCCCTGCCCCACAATTCATTACCATTGTTGTTACGGGGAGCAGAGGAAAGGGGGTTCACTGTAGCAGGAACTCTGTGTGCCTGCTGGTCCCCTACTATCATCTGCTTGCAAGGCAATAGGGGATGATGTGTTTCTTGTGTAGCCTCTGCTGGCTGTCTAAGCTTCAGGGTTGGTATTTGTGGTGTCTCACCCCGGTGCCTTTCTTTCAGGCCTGGCAGGCTCCACCAGTCTATCTCCTGATCACACTCCCTGATAGCCCTTAACCTCTCTACCTCCTCCTTGAGCTCTGCCACCAGGCTGACCAGGTCATCCACCTGCTCACACCTCACACACCCGGTGTCTCTGACACCGTCAGATGGCAGCAACTGGCTCAGGCATGCCCTGCTGCACACAGAGACTTGAACTGCCCCATTTTTGGGCAGGCACTCAGTCTGGGTGGCCACAGACTTTCTAGAAAGAGCTTTCTGCCTAGTGCAGACCATGGCGGCTTAGCTATAGGTAGACAGACAGTAAATGAGCTGTCCTGAGCACAGACGGATGCTCTGCCCTCTCCCAGTGTGCCCTGCCTGCGTGCAGTGCCGTGCCAGGCCGTTTGCCTGTCCTGGTCGCCGTGCTCCCCAAGGGCTGCCTTTGAATGGCATGGGAGGGGGTACTGCTGGCTTCGCCTACGCCTCATCAGCCTCCCTAGTGAGGGCTGCCGGGCCCTGGCAGCTCCCTCAGTTGCCATGAGTGGTCCCGATGCCAGAAAAAAAAAGCCCTGCCTGCCTCGATCCCCTGCTGCACTGCAGAACGCGTCTGCCCCGGAGCTGATAGCCTCCGCGAGTGGCTGCAAAATGGCGGCAACGCCTGATTTGGGCAGGAAGTGCTCGAGGGCATAAGCCTTCTAATTGCTTGTGAGTGAAAGCGCAATGGGCACCAACTGAAATACAAAGAATTCTGTTTAAACATAAGATTTATTTTTATTTTTTTGAGGGGGGTCAAATACCAGAATGGGTTGCATAGACAGTGTGTGGAGTGTCCATCTTTGGAGATACGCAGAGCATGACTGGACATAGTCATGAGCAATCTGCTGTAGTTTACCCTGCTTTGAGCAACAAGCTGGGGTAAATGATCTCCAGAGGTGCCTTCCAGTCTCAGCAAGTCTGTGTTTTGGGTTGCCTTATGCTTCTAGACCACACTTGAATTGCAGCATAACTGTTGATAGAGAAAAGAGGTAATCCAAAATATTATCTATGATATTTTCATACAGTATTTCAATCAAAAATCTCTACAAACTTAGACTGAAAAACTTGTCAAAACAAATGAGTTACAGCAACATTATTTTAGAATTGTGAACAAGTTCCATATTTTTATAGCATAGGGGAACTCTATGATAGATAAATGAGATAGGTAAATGACACAAGACTGTGCATTAATATATCCTTAGTTTTTAAGGATCCTTCACAACCAGGGGAGACAAACAAACAAACCTCACTTGTTTGGCAATAGTATTGGTCCACCACAAGTTTTACTGTATGAATTGTTTCATTAAACACAAAGAGCTACAAAAGACGATCTGAAATGTGATTCACTATTCATTGTTGTATAGCACCATGTGCCCATCTTTTCTAAACACTGATGAGAAGAAATCAAAAGGATCTGAATCTAAATACTATGCATTAGCCACAGTAATGTGCATTCCTCCTTCCCTGCATTCAAGCTGCAGATGAGGAATGAAGCGATATAATAAATAAACAGGATTTTCTCTCTTCTTTTCCCCCTTAATTCTGCAAATATGTTTTTAAGCTACTGTCAGTCAGTAATTAGGATTTTGTTTTCAATGTGGTTGTGGCTTTTTAAACTTGCATATTTATGTATATATGCTCCAAATAAACAAAGATGACTTCACAGGTTTTTCTCAAGGGATTTCCTCAAAAGTTGTGTCCAAAAGAAATAAATACGTTGACTGTTCGGGCACAAGGGCTGCTACTCCCCAGGACACAGATGCTTTTGGGGCAAGTTAATTGTTTCTCCCCACAACATGACCTCATTACATAAGACCACTTCAGAAAGAAACACATATCAGCTAAAATCTGTTTTTAGAAAGTAGAAGGAAAAGAAAATGCTTTGTTGTGTTCTGTGGTGTCAGTGCTGCTCACAGTGAGGAATTAGATTCCACTCTACAAGGAGAAATCATTAGTCAAGGGGAAACAGGTCTGCTTTTAGAGATAAGTTGGGAAAATTTGTAACTCTTACTGGTTTTATGAAGAGGAAAAAAAAATGTTCAAAACAAGCTTTATGCTTTTTGTAATCTACGTAATTTCTTTAGCTGGTTCTTGTCTCTTGGTCTCAGAACATAGAAAGAAAAGCTCCTCTAACATCTTGCATTATGCATGAGAACTTTAATCTAACTGTTGGTGTTTAATATTTTATACTGGATGCTAAACTTCAGATTGTGAGAAATACTGAAGATTAAAACAAGAGGTGCAGAAAAGACTAGAGAGATGGAGAGACAGTACAGAGACAAAGAAATGAAGAACTACTCAAAGCCACAAACAGAACAGCACAGCAGCTTGTTTTTTTTTTTATGTCAGCGGGTGCTTTGTCTAAGGATATGTTCTTGCATTAAGAAACGTGTATTGTTACTCAAGAGGCATACTTTGAAAAAAAAAAAAAAAATCTTATGTTCTAAATAGCACAAAAAAGCAAGTTGTATAGCCAGCTCTGTTTAAAATTATCCTGGCATAAGCCACTTCAGTCAAAGTGCAAAATTAAGGCTCTCACACAATAGAAAAGACAATTTATGATGATTCCTGTCACTAAAGTTGCTTGTCAGTGTTGACAGGCTTGAGATACTGTATTCTGTCTGAAACCTTGTCAGACAAAACCACTGAAATGAAATAAAACACTATCAATGGAATACTAATGTTTTCTTCGCTGAAGTGGGCTTTATGCTTCCCTAAAACTGCTAAAACTGAATGACTGTTGCTCATTGTCAAATAGGATTAACACCTTTAGCTGAATATTTCTCTATTCTTTACCAAACCTTTGCAAACTATTTGCAAACTATTAAAAATGCACTTAGACAATATATTTCTTGAAGACATTTAAATGATATCTGATAATACAAGAGAGAACTGTTTGTAAACTTCCCTGGCTTCCTCTGCTGTTGTGTCTCAAAGAAGAGCATGTCTCAGACATCTGTGAAAAGGTGGAGTAGCTCTAATAATAATAATAATAATAATAATAATACTCTGTTACAATACTCATTACAATAATAATAATACTCTGTTACAATACTCATTACAATAATGCTAAGATTTCTTTTTGTACTTTCAGATAGAGTAGGATCTCCGGGTTAAAAGCTGTTTTGAAACCCTCACCTGTGTTTTGTAGAGAGAAAATGGTTTAGTGTTTTCTGGTTAAAAAATAAACCAGTGATTCGTAGGCAAAAGAAACAAAATGTTCTCAATGCTGAAGAACATTTTTATGTGTTATTTAACTCTTTACCTTTTGAAAGCAAAAAAATTGAGAACTCTAAATTCTTTTGCTTGTTTACCTTCATTTTTTAGAAACATATTTTTGAGTGCTTTTGGAAGCTGTTCTGCCCTGTGTTTTTTAGTATTATGTAACATATTCTCCCTCAATGCTCTAACTACAGTGCATGTAGAGAATGACAACCGTAGGCAAGCAGTGAAGAAAATGAATTATATGTCAATACAGCACTAACTTTGGCTCCAATGATTTTGGAATCCTTTGCACTTCCATGTTATAAAGAACATGGAAGCTTATTATTTGTTGAACACCAGGGAAAGCTATGAACTCTACAAGATGAAAAATGAATGTCAATTTTGCCCTAAGCATCTGCCACATACAGTAAAGTCAACTTGGTTGTTGAGTGTAATATGGATGCCCTATTCTTCCTATATGGCTAACTTGATCAGTTTTCTCTCCATAATTACAGAAGCTGTTAAGAGTGGTTTGGCTGATGGGATTGTGTCAAATGTGGATGAACTGAGTCAAATACATAGTGAAGCAAAGTGAATGTATTCTCGTTTCCAATTCTCAATTGAAGTTCTTGATTTAAAAAAGAATTGTCAGGTCATGTCATTATATGGTATGGATCTAATATGTAAATTCTATTTCAAGAGAGAACAGTGAAAAGACTCCAGTGAGTCGTCTTTCATGTAGAATTTTTGGATTAATTGATTTTCCAATCTTAATTTTGATAGTTAGACTTGCCAAGCATTTGAGCACCGCTAGCAAAAATAAATAAATACAGTTATTGTGGGTTTTATACTTGCTGAAATGTACATATAAACATTCACTCTTACTGAACATATTTTAGATTAAACTAAAAGTCTTATTCACGTTCTAATTTGGTCATATTTTTAATTAATGAAAATGGGCTATAGAAAGATTTTTTTATCCCATTTTTCCCCTATGACATTTCTTACAATTATAGGAACAGACATAAGTGTCTCTAAAGTAATTGCATAGTATCTGAGTCATCAAATGAAGCTTGATATATGGATATTTGCCACTGCAGTAATGAAATTCTTTGATTAGAGCTAGTCAGTTAGAATTCAGCAAAAATAAGCTGATATCCTATTTTTTTTTGTATTATGTCAATAATTACTTAATGTTCCAAGGCACAGACTGACCAAAGAACTTGTTAAAATTCTTTGATAAAGTATCTTTTGTCCTCAAACTGCTTACAAATAATATATATATATTAATTATTTCTTAGAAATAGGTGAAAGTTCTGTGAACTGACTTCGAATATTTTTTTTCTCTGAAAAACGGAAACTATTTTCATATATATTTACTTGTATTTTATTTTTTCTTAATTGCATTTTATGTCATCACCTAAGCATCAGACTGATGCCTGATCAGAAGTCAAGTTCCTAACTTCTGTAAGCATTTGATATAGTGTTATGATATAGTTATGATATAGTGTTATGAGTTAACGTCATATCTCCAGATGTAATAAATATTTATAGAGGGATTGTTTATGACCATGTGAGACCATAACTGACTCCTTTGCAGGCTGTAGAAATGTCCCTATGGTTTAATAAGTGTGTTAAGAGTTAGGCTTTTAAGTTTGTGCTATCAGTGGCCTCCTCTGTACTCAGCTAAGACAAAAATGTGACTCTTAAGCACAGCTCATACTATTCTGAGAGGTCAGATGACTCACCCTCTGTTAATGCTTATATCTTGCAAATACCTGTGAAAAGAACTTAGCAGTCTGATTTTTAAAATGTATATCAACAACATAAACTTACACGTGGTGTTTCAGAGGCATTGTGCTATCCCAATTCGAAGAGATTTGAATGACTGAAAAAGTAGGTTAAAATGACATTTTAGACTGTGTACAAATGAATGGATGTCAGGTCAAGCAGAAAAGTGCTGAAAAAATTCCTAATACCATTTTTTTTTTTTTAATGTAAAGTGGATGTTTAAACAGGCTGTTGTTGTGAAGTTCTCACTTGACAAAATCAAAAATTTTTTAGTTGGCTTGAATAACAGCTTGAAGGGTTAGTAAATTGCCAAAGGCTAGATTGTGCAAAACTTATTTGCACAGATGAGACTTTTGTCATGTAAGCTGCTTGACTGAAAACAATGACATTCCCCATACAAACATGTTTCATCATATGATTTTCATATGAAAATCTTTTTAGTCTAATCTTTGAGTTTATCAATATAGATTGATTCGGTGGAATGAAGTGAATGCATAAATTGTTGACCTCTTGATGATGCCAACATAAATACCTCTAGACACTGGTTTAGCTTCTTGTAATTACCTGATATCTTCTTGGCATAGCACATCGTGGGGTTATTCTACAGGATAGAAACCCTGTCATTTTTCCCATAGCGTAATGCACATGATATTGTATCTCATGTATGATATTATTCTTGCCAATGAGGCCAGTGTAGAAAATCATGCTGCTGTCCTGCTATCAGATGTGATGATCTCGGTTCAGAAACCCCATACATTTCCTCTTTATTTGATGATGATTGAGTTAAGAGAAATGAAGACAAAATTGCTAAAATAGAAAGTAATATATGTGTTTTGTGGTGAAATTTAAATATATACAGAATTTGCTTGCCAGATTTCAGTTACAGTCCATTTAAAAGAAATGTTTGCCATGAGTTGCTAATTGCATAAAACTAATCCCATCTAAAGTTTAGAGAGGGTTGGCACGATCCTCACAGATAGATTTGATACAACATATGGGTTAATCCTGGGCAGTCATTTATGGACCCTTATGTTTGGTATGAATGTGTGTGATGAGCCATTAGCCCATCACACTGAAAGTTTCAATTACAGGTGGACTGTAGGAGTGGCTGAGTTTCAAAACTGATGCTCAGTGTTTGAAATAAAGGTGAAGCCTGCAATAGCAGAACTGTAGCAATCTGCACTCAGTCAGATCTTTAAATTTTTCCTTTTTAAATATTATTTAGGAGAGCCATAATGTTAATTTAATGAACTATGATGATTGTCTTGAAGATTAAGAATGTAGTGGAGATGGACTATTCAATTTTAGTTCTTCACTTATAGAATATTCTGAGGTACATAATTCCATAATTTGTCAGAGCAATTAAAAAAATAAAAAAATCCTATGGTATAATTTATGTTTGTAAGCATGGGGGGAGGGTTGGGACAACATAACACACAAAACAGAAGTTGGTTTACTTTTGTCTTGACTGTTGCTGAAACCCATCAGTACTAGGTCCAAGTGTGCAAACACTTTGCAGTTTCCTCTGCCTGTTGCAGTTAGGTTACCTGGAGAATGTTGCCAGAGCTATTCCCTTCCAAATGTGTTTGTTCTGCTGTACAACCTGGGCCCATGTTCAGTCGTGCAATAGAGTTTTTTTTCCTGGTTCTTTATCTATTTATCTTGAGCTACCTGTATATTCTGTGATTTTTTTTTTTCTAAATGGGGGCATGAATTTAATATCATTGGTTGAATTACTTGACTTTGGAATTTAAGAACTTACCTGTTTTTCATTCCAAGTTGGATATCTAACTGGTATCCTGTTATCCAGTTATTTAAACAGTTACTGGAAAGAACAAAACAAAACAAAACAAAAAGTCAATATACATGGAGAAGTAAAAAAAAAAAAAAAAAAAAAAAAAAGTAAAAAGCAAGAGCTTTTTTTTTTTTTTTTTGAATATTTAAGTATGGCAGCTTTATTTACTCTGACAATGAAATGTTGCTCATACTAATGGTGACTCACTTAGTGTTTTGCTGAGTCTCTGTGATTAACAAAATACAATAACAGTACAAAATTACTGTAATTTGGGGCTTGGATCTATGACACAACTCTACTTTTCTGTTTGCTTTTCTTTGGGGCTGAAAAGGTTGAATGCCTATAAATAGGACATGATCCAATAATCTGTAGAATTGTTTGTCCTTTGCTTTTGAGAGTCTGTGACATTTTCCTTTGATGATACCAGGTTCAATAGCTTCAGAGAAGTAAAATTGTGCTGTAAGGAAATAGTACCAAGACTGATTTCAGCTCCATTCCCACTTTTCTGTTAATACTTGCAATTTATTTATATCATCATTTCTATGAGCCAGTTTCTAGATGGCGTATTGTTTGCTGGGGGTAGGGAGGAACATTAAATCTACAGGTGTCTTCATATTTCTCTCCCTCCCCCTCCTTCCCCAGGCAATATATACTACTGCCCTAATAGTAACCTAAGAAGTTGTTTGTCCTTCTGAGAATGGGGTTCATAAATTTATCCAGCAATCTCAGTAATTTCCTTTTTTTTTTTTTTTTTTTTTAAATTGCTTGCACTAGGCAATTTCTTCTAAGATCAATACAAAGTTTCACATAGTGATCATTACAGTTTTAAATTTTGTTAGTGGCAATCAGTTTAACTACAATAGTTCTCATTTGCTACACGGCATCTACAGGGGATCAGTTAGGCTTAGTGGATTGCTTCTATTTTTCAGATAGAAGAATGGTGTTTTGTATGTCATAATTAAAGTAACATTTGTATATAAATATATTTCCATTATTTATTCCTTTATTTTAGAGCATTCAGTGTACCACATGGAAAAGAAAAAAAGTTCCAATGTGAAGCCTGTGTGTATTGCAAGTCATAGTCAGTTAAGATGCTGTTAACCTGTTAACCATCTCTGTTGACCTAAAATACATTCCTGTACTAGTCTATGAACTACAAATCCATTCTGAATGATGCAGAGATTTTGCCATATAGCAAGATACTCACACTTGGCTGTCTATATCCATGTTTAGGCATAAAAATTTTAGTGAAATAATTGTCAGTGGTTTTGAGCCTTGGCAGCTGCTATTGGCTTGGAGATAATTTTTAGTTACTCACTGTTTCTGGAATCATTAATGATGGTAGATGTCAGTGAGTGGGTTGAACTTGAAAAAATTGAAACTTTTTAAAAGGAAAAAAAAAAAATGGAAATACGAGAATTTAATCGTGACTTGGAATCAATGCAATCTCATTTGTCTATTCTAAAAATAGCTGTTGCCATGAATAGTTGTTACTTTTTAGCATGTTAACATCTAGGCAGAAAGTCAGGAGATTTAGTTCATTTACATACAGAAAAATAACTTGCATTATATGCATTGTGATGATTAAGGGAAATTTAAAGTACAGCAGTTCAAGGTCAACTATTGAAGTATGCTAATCCCCCATATTAGAAACATATCATGTTCTAGTTACTCCACTATTCTATGTCTCAGGAAAAAAAAAAAAAAAAGTGCTATAAAAGGTTTAAAAGACTGGAATTGATTGAAGGCAAAATATTAAAGAAGAAGAACAAGGCCAAAGTAGGGTTATTACAAGAACAGTGGTTTTTTTTTTTCATAGATTCCCAAGAAAATATGGCCATCTTAATGCTGTTGACTTCACTTTACCCATCTTTTGTGTAGGCAGACCTCTATAGTTGCTGTCATTCACAAAGTCAGGAATGTCTTTCATCCTACAGCTACATTCCTGTATAGGAGTTGTACCTTTAGGGTAATTCTTTTTTAACCAGTACCCTTTGTGATACATGTTATTAATAAAATACTCATAATAAAATGAACAATGGCTAATCCTTAAAAAAAAAAAAAAAAAAAAAAACATTTTTTGGCTTTGAAAAAGCAGGCTTTTCCATCCTGTTGCATCCTTTGATAGGTAGTGGATTATGATAACTTCCCTGTGTTTAACTACTTCTGAGACAGTTGACATAACTTATTTCAATCTTGTTTTTTTTAAATGACAAAAAATATAAGTGGCTAAAGTCTGATATGAGGGCCAAGGGCAAATTCCCACTACCTCTCTCAGTAACTGTATTAATAACAGACCACCATCTTTGCTGGTTAGGACATGGTTATGACAGGGGAACTTGTCCTTCCCTCCCTGTACAAGGCCGTGGGGTGTGGGCATGCCTTCCCCACGTACACCGCCAAGATACACCTGTTAACTTTTTTTTTCTGTTTTCAGAGGCATGGAAGATACTGGGGAAACACAGACCTGGGGAAAGCAAGATGCTCTCAACCCAGCAGAGGAGGGTGGTCTAGTGGGAGCTCATGCTTGTTAGCTCAATAAACATGTCTCTGTCACGATAGATAGACTAGTGTAAAAGAGTTTCATGACTTCCCTCTCCCCCACATGTCCCATGTTTCCCATTTTGCTCCTTACCCTGTTACGTAAGCCAGTAATTGCATCTTTAAAGGCTGTGTCAAAAAGGCTTGATCTTCCATTCCTTCTATCTTAAGCTTTTTGAATCTGGATCTCAAGAGAATAGCAGAAATGAAACTGTTTTGCAGTAGTTGAGCAGAGTCTGGAGAGGTTTTCTGGCTGTATTTGCAGATATAAAATTAGTTCTAAGATAACTATTCAGTTGCATGCCTCAACAAACCTCATCCTGACAACAAGTTTGCAATATTCAAGAAATATATAATGAAATGTACAACTAATTTTCTTTAATTCATTTGATTAAATGAGCATGAATAATAAAATTTTCAACAGTGCCTCACTGTAGCAGGTGAAGTATGTTTATTTTTATTAAAAAAAAAAACACAAATATAATGAATATATAATATTTTAACAAATGTGTTTAAATAGTCTTTTAAATAATTATATTTCTCTAATCAAAAAATTACAACAGTTTAAATGTTTTGGCAAGATTTCTTTCTCTAACAGGTAAGAAACTCTTGTTTCTCAGTGGCTTTCTTTCCCTTTTTTGGGGAAACATCAGAAAGACATAACATTTTTTACTTACTATTACTGGTGAAATCAACAGAAGCATTGGTAGAATTTTTCATTCCCTTGACTTCCTTTCTAATTAGCATTAAAATCAAATTTGGATGTCTCTATACTGAGTAGTACTTAATTCCTGGACTCACTATGTTAAAATCAGCACATCGGAAAGGTAAGTCCTATATCTAGTCATATGTATGTTTTGTTGTTTTCATTGCCCAAGCAGGGTAAAACGGCAATAAATAAGTAGTTTAGATCATGGGGATCTTTACAGTTATTAAATATCCTTATTACAAATAGGGATGAAAGGAACATTTTTGTTTGTTCCAATGATTTCAACATCTCTTTAGATGATGTATAAAAATAAAGTGTTTCAGATATTTTCTGAAGATTCATTAATTTTATTAGAAAAGTTTAACTATTTTTACCAAGATAATTTCTGTTTAACCAAATACAAAAAGCTGGAGACATGACTGTCTTATCTTTCATGAATGTATTCCATGCTCTTGTGAAGGTAGGAACAGTTGGCTGTCAAGCTTGTTGGTGGCACTAATTACTCCATGTTTCTTACATAAATTCTGCTTACATATGTTTCAATAGCATGCCATTTTTCATTCGAGAACTCTTGAAATTCATTACCCTCTCTGAATCTTAAATGTAGCTGGTTGTTCCCCATCTTGCAATGATGGGGAACATCTTACCATCTTACCCCTCTTGAAGAACATATGCTGAAGCTGCATCGTGGTAAGGTTATCAGTCAAAGTTTGGATCATACTTCCCCTACATTAAGATAAAGCAGTTTTGCAACTTTCATTTCTGCTTGGACAGAAAATTGTTGCAGAAGGGAAGCTGAGGGTTCAAATTCTGCATGCCATGAGGTAGACATTTCTCATTTTAAAAAACAAATATCATTTTGTTTTCTTAAATTAAGCATTTCTGATATACCTAAAATCCATGCAGCACTATTATCTAGGCAGGCTGCTTTGACCATAGAAATTGTTGAGACTGAAATGGACTAGTGTCATATAAGATTATTTCACATTTCCTGTGTGAAATGGTCCTGCATATATAGTATGATATTTTTGACTTTCTTTGTCTCTGTGATTCATTACCCACTGTAAATTTGAGGCATATTTAGTTATTCCACCTTTTGTATTTTTTCCATCTAGGGATTAATCCTATGTGTAATACTTTGTGCATTTCTTTATTAAATTAAATCTTTTTTTTTCTTTCTCTCTCCTTTTTTTTTTTTTGGTCACTTTTTCAATTTGTCAAGGTCACTTTCAATTCAAATCCTATTCACTAAAGTGCTTGCAGATGCTTTCAGCTTGGTATTGTCTGCAAATTTAATAAGTGTACTCTCTATTCCATCATCCAGGTCATTAATGAAAATATTGAATAACATTGGATCCAGGACAGACCCTGTGAAACCCCACTCAGTATTTCCTTCCAGCTTGACAGCAGGTCAAGCTCTAAGTAGAGCTTCAAATTTGTTGTGCACCTAGCTACAATAATGTCATCTCAACTGCTTAATTCTAAGTTTATTTATGAGCATGGCATGTAAGACTGTCAAATACTTGAAACAACACATGGTATTTCCCTTTAGGAAGAGAGTAGATGGGATTGATGTCTTCTCTTGAAAAGTGGATATTTGCTCTAGTTCATCTGTAGTATTTACTCAAAGATAAAGCATTTTTGTGAGAATTGAAGTTATATTGACTAATATGATATTATCTGGATTATCTGTATCTATTCTACTTTTTCAAAGTTAAGCACAGCTGTTTACCTTTTCTTGTTCCAACTCTCTTCCATATATTCTCAGAGGAAATATAAATTCTGAGATTATTTTATCTGATTCCTGCAATGGTTCCAGTAGCCTGATTCCAGTTTGCTGATTTCACAGTTTAACCACCCCTTTGGAATAGAAACTGAAACAAATAATTTAGTTACTAACTGTTTATAGGTTCCTTTTTTTTTTTTTTTTTTTTTTTTTTCCTAATCTTTTAGGAAAGTAGCTTTTTGCTACTTTCTTGTTGTCTTTATATATTTTGTAGAAAGAAATGTTATTCATGTACATTATGAAAAAGCTAAACTGTGTCTCTGTGGACTTCTGCTGCCAACCTCTCCCTTCTTTTTTGTCTTAATGTTCCCACATATTTGGGGTATTCCTATATTTTCATTTTCAGTCATATGAATTAATTTCCACTCTTTGTAAAATTTCCACTCTTTGTAAAATTTAACTCTAGTTCTGTTTGAGGTGGTACGTATTTTTGAGAAACTGCTAATGCTTTTATGAAAACGTAAAAATAAAATATCTGTGATATGTCTACAAGTACTCAGCCAGTAGTTGAGGTACATATAAAAGACTTTAGGTTGCTAAACATATTATTTTTTGTTCTTTAGTTTTATCTGACTGTGGAGAATTTGAGCCATTCCTGCCACAGCCTCAGGTAGGGCAATGTTTCCATGGCATCCTGTAAAACAATAAGTGGAGATTTATATTTAAAAAAATTATCTAAGTCTGTTCATATTCAAGCTGATGACAAAACCTACATGAAGTTTAGTGAACAAAATTAAATAATTTTGAGTGTGGAAGTATATATTAACAAATGCATTTGCAAATTATATTCTGTTTTCATAATTCAGAGAACAGCAAATACAATTTAATTTAAGAGCTCTTATCTTCATCTACGGAATGATAGATCTTGATTAAAATAACTTGCAATGAATTAGAAAACTTTAAAGACTTGAGAAAGTGTAGCAAAGAGTGGGAAAAAATTACTTGAAATTACAGGCAGAGTTTAGAGCTCACAAACGCATGGGAACAGCATCTACTTAAACATGAGATACTTCAGGCTTAAGAGCAAGACAGTCCAAGAAACGGCAAGAAGTTTTCTTGATAAATAATCTCAAAAAATTCCACTGATACAGCAATTTTGGATGGCATGAAAAGAAATTCAAGAATAGATGCTGTCATTTTTTATTGGTACACTAAGAAATGTTTGAATTTTACAGTGGCTCACTACATCAGGTTCAATCAGAAGAGAGAACTTTAATAAAATGAGAAGAAAACATCTTCTCATTTTGAAAGTTAGGATGAATGGAACCTTGATTTTGTTAAGCTAAATCTCTGAAACAAGTCTTTTGTTTGAATAAAAAAGGTGGCTGGTTTGGTCTTTTTTATTTTTGTTATGTTGTTGTTGTTTTTGAAGCTTCCACAATAAGAAGTGTTAAATTACTTTTAAATTAGAACCTGTTTTATCTTAGCTTTAGCCACTGGACGAGGAAACTATTGTATTTTGGATGTTGCTGGAGGCAATAGTTTATTCACAATGAGCATCTGCTATTTTTCTTTTGCTATACTTTTGATTCAAATTAAAGAAAGCTAACTACCAAAATCTAGAAGGCACAAGAAAATTATGAAATATATAAGTATACATAAACTCCTTTGCTTTCATTTCAATGTTCAGATTGATAAAATTATTCAGAAAAAAAATAGTCTTTTAAATATTTATAGAAAGTTTCCGAGTGCATTAAATTCATCAACTCTGAAAAAAAGTAGTTATATTGTTTAATATCATTTCAGGAAAATCAGTGTTTCAGGAAATCTGTAAAAGTTCAATAATTTCTAAAATGAGTAGACAATGTCTGATGTGACTAGTTATAATCAATCACAGTTTCTACTTGTCAGAACAATTAATTTCAAAGATTCATGAAAAAATAATCTTTGGTATTCTTGGATGACTTTTTGCAAAACATGCTTGTTACTCAAGCTGTTTTAAGCTAAATAATGAATCGGCCATGAAAATACAACTCTAGTTCCCTTGGCAGATTACCCATTTGCAAATGCATTTGAGTAATGCCAAAATCTGTTCTGCTCTCAAGTTTAGTTTTAACTACAGGAATTGTGTGAAATGATACCTACCAAAATTTAGTTGAGCACTATATACACTTTGATGGGAAGTGCATACATGAAACAACTATTTTTTGAAAAATAATTTAAAGTTATGAAAAAATGTATTTCTGGGGATTAAATTGTCTTCACTAAAGATAGTATTTTGCTATTGATTTCCATGGAACCAAATTTTAAAAATATTCTCCTCTCAAAAATGATTATAACATATACTGTTTTCTTCATTAGAACACTGTAGAGAACAAAGTCATGAAGGCTACCACAAGGTAAATACAAACATGTAGGTTTTACCTTACCTCAGGGTAGTAAAAATATTCAAGGAACCTATAGGGATTTGGATTTTGCTATTTTTCTTATCTTTCTCCAGGATCTAAATATTGATCTTAAAGGTCAGTTTGAAAATTTCTCTGGTGATATATTTACCATGTATATTTTAAAATTTTTCATGGTTATGGTAACATCAGCAAGAAAAGCGAGGGAAATCAAATATTTAGTGGTAAGCCTCCCATCAAAATTTGGTTACAGTTAGCATGTCAATGAAATCTCACTTAACAAGTCTATCATAATTAGTTTCTGATTCTCATTTATGTAGTCTTTTTCCAGGAAAGTTTTTAATTATAGTAATGCAAATAAAAATAAAAATCCATCAACACCTCTCTGAAATTATTTGTGATTAGTGAAGGCAAGATTTAAGAATAGGCTTTTCGAATATTGAAGTGAATGCTAATACAGATTTAATTAATTTTCTTCTTTTTATTAGTATTGTTATTTTGAATGAATTAATGAATTGGCCATCCTAGTTATTCGCAAGCTAGTGTAGAGACTAGTGTAAAAAATTGTTCGGTCTCTATGCTTGAGGAAAACAATGTCAATTTTTTTCCACCATTTTTTGACTCTGATGTTCACAGTCTAGAAAAGTGTCATACAAAGGCCATCATCTGATATTTCTGGAACTGTTTCCTTTGATTGCCTCAAAAATCATTGGACTTCTCTTTTGGGGAAATCTCCAAAACAGTCTTTCATCAGAGCTGTATAGTTATTTGAAATTAAAAATGATAGCAAATCTATTGCAACAAGTATTAATATGTATGTTATTTTTGTCAAAGATATTGTGAATTTTTGTTTTCTGAATAGCAGCTGTCACAGTTGTATTAATTTGGAGCCATAAGAAAATGAAGCTTCTGGAGCACAATATGTATGAACCTCCATACTAGTATTATTTTCCAGCATTCTGGTGTTTATCCTCCTTTTGGTGTTTCTTGTCCAAATGGAAATCAAATAGCATCATCAAAAAGCCTATTTATAAATGAGTCTATATTTTAAGTGTTGGTTTCTTATTCTTTTACTGCCAGTTTTGCTTTCCTTTTGAAGGAAAGCTACAGTCCCAGAAGGCTTTCAATATCCAGAAGGTCTCTCCTTAAATCTCACCTAGGAGAGATTTCTACAGGAACTACGAATCAAGATTGAAAAGACTGAGGAGCTGAATGTAGCCCCTGCTGCTATATGCACATGAAATATTACTAATTGGCTTAAACCAGAAATGAGGTAGTTGTCAATTATGTATATGTGTGGGTTTTTTTTAGTCATGAGTTGATTGTGTTATGTATATATAGACATTCAGTCAGACTCTGGTTAAGTTTGGCATGGCTGTTCTTCCAGTTGAAACAAAGTGGGGTGGATTCCTAGGTGAAGAATGTAAACATGGGGTATGAGAGGGGAAGGGTGAGAGTGGTAAGGAATAAATGAAAGGCTTAAAAGGGTAAAGCTTGTACAGACAGTGCTCTTTCATTATTGTAAGGCTCATTTATTCTCTACAGATAAAATCCTACAAATTTTTTGAAACCTAATTTCCATAGGAGATAGTTTTGCTTAAGTGACAAAGATAGTATTCCAACTTAAATGTTTCTGTCAGAATCCACTTACACTAAGTGTTGAGAAATTTTCTATTTTCAAATTCGTCACCAATTTATTAAGTATGTTCTTTTCATTTATTTCAAAGGAAGAAAATGTCCGATATGCCTGTGTGAAAACAGATATAAGAAAATCTATTCTAAACAATACAGCAGAAAGCTTAAAGCCATTTTGCAAAGCTTAATTTAAAAATAAGTCCCTTTCTCATCATGCATGTTTCTGCTGAAGAAATTTATCCTGCCACCTACTTCACCATATGGAATTTCAACTTGGTGCTAAATCACAGTAGATGCATCTGTGACAGTGTTGAATACATGCTTAAGTCAGTGAAGAGGCTGAATTTGTACACTAATAGCATAGCTCATTTGAGTACTGTTTTCATTTGTAATCTACTTGAAGTAGTACTTTTTACACCTCAGATGTTCTTTGGCATGGTGTACTAACATAATTATTGTCTTGAGGCTCAGTCCATCCCTTCTGGAATCCAACTTTTGATTTTCTTTTCTTGGTCTAAAATATATTAATGCAACTTTGCTATTAAAAGTGTCCTGGAAGAAAACATTTCATGTGCATGTTTGAGATATTATCTTTCCACTGATTCATCCTGTCAATTTACAGATGGGGCTAAATGCTGTTATAAATGATACTGTTTGAGTTTTGACTAATCCTATTTTCAATAACATATTTTCAAAAATACCCACAACTAACAACATCAACAAAGTTGTATATAATTTATATATACTGTAGCTTATGTCCAGGCACATTGCAGTCCCTTATGTCCACGAAGCAAAGATTCCTCTTTGTTCAAAATACTGAACTGTAAGTCAAGGGAAAAAAAAAATCACTGTATTATACTACATAAAACAACAGTTTTGTCTCTTTTCATTAAATATGGTATGTTTGTTTGCTCTTTTTCCTGCAAAACTGTTATTTATTATAGGCTATTTCAGTATCCATTGTCAAATGTTTACCTGTAGGGCTACAGTTATACCCTGCCATGCTATCATGCTATGTGTAATTTGCTCTTTTTTATTGCTATGAAAAACATAAAATAATCTGCTATTTAAAAAAAATATATAATATCTGAATTTCACATAATACATGAATACATTTAGTTAAAATATAAGGCTTTTATGTTTGTCCTTTTCCTTCTTATTGCCAGGACATATTACTTATGTACAGATCAATAATGTAATCCTAGAGCTGCTCTGGATTGTACTATTATAATGTCAGTGTTTATACAAATAGCATCTAGGTTGTTGTGTTGTTTTTTTTTTTTTTTTTTGTGTATGGACGTTCAATAATTTCCCACTCAACTGAGTTTGTTAAACATTGTAATTCAGTAAATAAATCTGTTAAATACTTATTGGTAATAAATAAAATGTTGAAGTTATTGACCATTATTATAGAAGTGTGATATATTATGTTATGATATATTATTATTATGTGGTGATATATTATATCACAACAAGAATACTTTTCTCTTTAAAGACGCTTCAATTTATATTCCTAATCTTTAGTTCAGCTGGGTACATTTGAAATCTGCTGATGACCAGAAAACTGTTAAGTGAAAATAAATAAATTGTATGTAACTCATTAGGGGATATGTTTTAATAACATCAGTAAGATATATTTAACATTATAGAAATACAACTTCACTGCGCTCTTTCTGTGCTTTTTTCCTGTGGGTTTTTTTTTTTTCAATTAATAATGTAAACAAGTTTGCACTCTTGTAGCAAGTTCACCTTCATAGAATAAACTATATCATACTGAATAGCAAAAATGTGCACATTTTGTTAAAAAGAATTTTCTAGAAACCTTTGAATGAATGGGGAGATTGAGTCAGCTTCTAGCAAAAGGCTTATCTAATGCCCATGTGAATGCTCAGTGTATTGTTTTGATTAAAGTGTGAATGGTAAACTGCTGATCTGAGGTAGCTTGTTATCCAAGATGCATACAAAGCCATTTTCAGCTGTGTAAACTGCAAAGTGTTAGTGGTAGAATGGCATAAATTGTGTGCCATTCAGTGAATGTACATTATGGGTTTGGATTGCTATTCTAGATGATTAGGATTAACACTAAATGAAAAAGAATAACATTACTACTTTTTTTTTTTTTTTAATGTCTTATGTGCAAAGACTGTTTCGCAGGAATATCAGGGTACATGTGGGATAAGGAAAATTAAGATTAGAGAAGCTTTTCTGCCATATATTATTTTCACATATACTTAGTTTAGTGTACTAAGTTTACTATACTAAGTTTAGTGTACTGTAACTTCACAGTTGCCCAGTTTATAAACATTCTAGAGCATTAACTCCACCAGTCTTGGTTACTACAGTGCAAGACTAATTGTAATTTATTTATTTTTTGATCAGTTTTCTCCTCACTCCTCTGCACCTCCAAAATGCAGACTATTAATAAAAAACAACATGAAATGACTTGCTGATTAAAATGCAAGTGATGATTCAGTGATGAAAACACCTTGAAACAGAACTACATTATTGACAGGAGAAGCTGATTTCTTTAACAAGGGCACAATTGATGTAACTTTTTTTAGCATTATATTTCATATGTAAATGCATGTACTATAGCAGTCTAAAGTTCAAATATTTTAACTTGCAGATTAAATGAAACTGAATCCAGAAGTAAGGACAGTCTTTGAAACCATGCCCTGTCTGGCTCAAATCTGTCAGGTAATTCAAATGTTCTGTTCTGCTCATGATATAACCTGATGTTCCACAGCTATAAATGAAAGGAAGATATGCAGAGCCATGGGTGATAAGCATGTGTGGAATAAACAGTAGCCCCTGGAAGAATTTTTCTCACTGCCAAGTGCTCTTGTTCAAGTAGACATGTTAAATCAGAACACATTGGTAAAGCAAACACTTGATAAAATAGCAGAATTGATAACTGTCTGCAACATATAGTTTCTTACTAGTAATCTGGTCTATATGTTATGGTAATCTATTTCTTCCTCCCTCCCTCCCTCCCTTCCTTCCTTCCTTCCTTCCTTCCTTCCTTCCTTCCTTCCTGTCTCTCTCTCTCTCTCTCTGGTGCTCCAGGAAAATGCATGCAGTTGTTGCTATATACGCAACTGTGCTTAGCTCCTGACAGGGTTATGTGGCTTACACAAGATATTTATCTTCAAGAAAATTATTTGTGGCATCTCTGAGACACCAAAGTGGGTATTTCTCATGGTCTTATGGCTCAGACCATGCCACGTAAAATTCAAATTCATCTCAACACTTGACCGTGACACTTACATATTCCTTCTGCTCTTCAGGTTCAGAATAGGGTACCAGAGAGGCAGTCAGAGATGATCCTACAAGGATCAAAGAATCAAAGAACCATCTGTCCTAAAAGTAGTTGGCCTCACTAGGTGCTTTATAGTCAGACCAAACTCTGCCTGTCTGTAAGAAAAATGTGAATATGACATACCAAGTCTCCAAGTCACCTAAACTTCAGGGACCTACTGAGATCTCTCAGCAACGAGAGTTACAGATGTCTGCATAAAGCATATTGTTAGTGGAAGTTGGACAGGTAAATATATTGTTGTATTTTGAAACTAATACAGGTTCTGAACTAGGAGTTTCACAGTATTAGTTATACCACTAAGACAGAACAACTCCATTGTTTTGAAAGGAACTGTTACAGATTTGCAAAAGAAGTAATTACACAAATTTGTGGGCTGCATGCTCCATTTTAATTAAGTATGCTCTGAATATAATAAGAAAATGCAAATCAAATATTCTTGTGGGGTCTTTGGTGTTTTTTTTTTTTTTATTATTTGTTATTGTGGTTTTTATCTTTTATTTTTAGAAAGGAAGAATTATCTTACTTTTAACTATTTTAAGCATATTTTTAAATAAGTGCTTATTGACAGAAAACAGAGAAATTCAGCTTGCAGACTGAGATGGTGGAATTTGCATGCCCATTGTTTTTTTATTTCAAAAAACACGCAAACCTTATAGACAGTAAGTGTTTTGTTGCTACAGCCTAGACATATGTCCCATCCCAATGCAGACACTTGTATTGTGGCAGTGGATGGGGACAATTTTTCTTCCAATTTCAGACCCAGATCCAGAATTTACTATAAATATGCAATAGTTTGAGGTAAATCAACATTAAAAAGAATTAGACCTTTTCCACTGAATTCTGCTCCGTTAGGCTGATGATGCATGTTCACTTTTAATACGATCTTTAAAGAAGAGCATGTCTGTCTGGAGACAGGTATCTTATAAAATTTATTGATAAGTTTTAGTTCTGCTTTTGTTCATGATTTCTTCTTCCAAGAATTAACTCTTCTAGCATTAACTCTATATGGCCATAAATTTATCTGAATAACTCCAGTATTATTGTGTAAGCTTTCACTTCACCTTGGTGTGTAATTGTCTATCTTTTTTACTTTTTTTTTCTTTTTTTTGGATGAACAGTATGCTTTAAAAAATAGAGAACATTGGCTTGGACTCTTGGGGGAATATAGCTATTTAATTCATAAAAATGTGAACTGAGGGTACTTCTTGAACAGTGTGCAATTATCTTAGTACCTTTAAGTAATGTAACATCACAGACTACAACAGTTTAATTGGATGCCTTTGTACATATATTTTGTAAGTACATAAAGTACAAAATGTTTGCTCTCTTTTGAGGTCTCGTGGAAGTATACAGAGCACAGTGAAACCCACGCAAGATATGCATACAAATACAAGATGAGTCATTCAATAGGAATCACACTGTTTAGAAATAAACTAGAAATAGGGAAAGGTATATTGATTGACAGGTAACAGGAGGTTAACTACTAGTAATGGAAGGAGTGTATCTTAAGACTAGACTAAGTGTTACTGAGGTAAGGAAACCTTATATCTGTATCTTGCAGATACATTCTGTTCATACTGTGTGGAACACTTCTGGGGTATGAATCATTTGGCATAGCAGGCAATTTTGCTATAGACATGCACATTTAAAATCAATATTTGAAATTACATTTTAATTAAGGTTGATATTATTTTCCATAGTCACATTTTTTTATTGTTACTTCATGAGTAATAAAGCTAGATTTCTATTTATTTATTTATTTATTTATTTGAGACTGAGGATTCATTTTGCAAGACACAAGTTATTTCAGTATAGCTATTAAGATAATGAGGCTGCAATGAAACTGATTATGGAACGTCCTGTGGTGTAATCACCTAATATAAAATACATGTTATTTTATGTTCACTTCACCACAGCAATTGAATTGCTTGAATTCTGAGCAGCCTAGCAGTCAGTCCATTGCACAATTTTGCATTAGAAGTCTCTAGTTAAACCTATGTACTATGCTTAGTACTATTCCATGGTGCTCACAGCTAAAACCTAATAAAAACCAGAGCAACTAAAGAAAGCATTTTATATAATTTTGAGCTACACCATCCAGGGAAGGTGGGGGCTCTTACTTTATGTAACTGCACCTCATTTTTTCTCTGTCCTCAATTCTATGTGAAGATTGGTTTAATGTAAAAAAATCTACTGATTGCTTGTAAGTTATACTGAAATAAATACAGTTTCTAATTATAAGAAAAGGATTAGGTCAAAATATAATCATTAATGGCAGCCTCTTATAAAACAAAACGGAAAAAGAAAAGTACATGCACAAAAACCTTCTAACTGTATTTTTGAGTAGTTTGTTCAGCTGGCTGTAATGATTCTCTGGAAGGAAATTTTCCTATAATCCGATGGAAAGATAGTCAATGCGTCTAGGTGGAAAGTTAATTAAGTGTGTGGTATCTTGTCATTTTTAGTGTTTCTGCTTTTGCAAAGAGAAAGAGAGGAAGAACTTAGAGACCACCTCCTCAGTTTTATATGGAGATGTACACTTTCAGAAGATCAAGTTTTAGTTATCTGAGTACTGTTTCCCAGATGTCTCTTAGTAGTCTCACCAGAATTTCATAAACCTATAGTGACTTGTACTGTATGTGAGCCAGGCACCATACAGATAGAAGTATGTTCACCTGAGTGCTTTCATTTCTTTTGCAATGCACCTACATTTCATTTTTCATGCAGCATGTGGTCAACAGGAACTGAACATCTATGCCCAACTTGGTTTGCTGTGCTGCCTGCCTTTGCTAGTTCCACATAAAAACTGATCTTTCAGTTATCAATACACGGCATCAGATTTGCACATTGAAACTAGAGCATCTGCTATAAATTAAAGGAACTCTATGTCCAGTCATTATCTCTTTCGGAAACTCCAAATTTTTTTGTTTGTTTGTTTTTTGTTTTTTGTTTTTCTCATGTGAATTAAAATCTCAACATTTCAGTAAGAACATTAAATTTGCTTTCATCTGTTTTTCTCTTAGCTGGGTTACTAAAATACATGTATGCTTGCCTTCAGCTATCAAACTATTGTGAGGAAATGCTGCTGGTCTTTGCTTTCCTTCTTTGTATTTGTTTTGAAAAATATATCAATTTAAGGAGAACCTAATTATAATTAAACAATGAAATTATTTTCTTTCCACACTATAATTAATAAGTATTTGGTTCTACTCTTTTTTTTTTTTTTTTCCTCCCTACAACATATTCAGCTAACATATTACTTTGCCAAGGCAATAGCTTTGGTTCTGATGTTATAGGCCCATTCCAAATAACAATTGAGGTGATCGACTTTCTAGTTTTTTCCAGTTGATACAAGATTATATTGTAATAGCCCAGTGGGAAATTAGAAAAGTAATTACTTTTATTAAGAAGCTTAATTCAATGAAAAGACCCTTTCAAAGAACTTAATCTCAATTGACAGTTCATTGTGCCATTAAAAAGTAATATAGGATGATGGCATCAGCAAAACAAAATGATGCTTCCTAGCAAGTGATTTTACATTCGGTACTAATGATGTAGTTCTTCTGTGAATCATGAAACTTTTTTTGAATGTTTAATCTATTATGTCAGTTCACCTGGGGAAAAAAATTGAATGCTTCTAACTGCATCATCATTTACTACTACTACTTCCATAGCTTTAATTCTTAATTCTTAATGCTTTTTGGTAAGAAAGTATTTTTCAAAGTTGTTCTTCTTAGAAATTAATATCAGTCATTTCTTATTCATATGCTTAATTAGGATACAGATTCAATATTTGTCTCTTTTCTGGGTGGAAAGTGATTTTGAGTCATTTTATAGTTCATAGCTTCTCAGCACTGTTTATTTTGAACCACTTTTTCTTTAAGAAGGGAAGACGTTGCACTTGCATACTTCCTCCTTTGATAAATTTGCTAATTTGACTATTGTAGGAATAGATTGGTCCCTCAGGCTGACAAAGTAGCTCTGTTATTTAAGAAGTAGCTTTGAGCAATTAATGGTTGTCTTTGCATATTAAAATTGTTTTGCTACAACATTTCTATTTAAAATGGAAATATGTCATTCCATGGCCAGCTGTGCCACACTTCTTAACAGCATTTTGAAAAACCTGTGGAGATCTCTGAGTGTATGGAAGGGCAGCACTGCAACTCTTCAACACCTTACTAAGTGCTTATAATGATGTAAGGTTTATGCAGCATCAGCTTTACAAATGCTTTTATCCTCTGCCTTCTATTTTCCAACTGCTTCATGCAGTAGTACTTCTAGTCTCAAATAGACTTTTCACTGAATCTTAGTCATCATTTTTGTATGGAAATTACCCAAATTTGCCCTGCCTGCCACAGTGATGATGTAGGTCAGCTGAGAGACTTTTAACCATATCACTTCTGTGATATGGTTAAACCATATGTTTATGGTTAAACCATATGGTTAACCATATCACTTCTGTGACTTTTTAACCGTATGTCAAATTTAGTTAAAATTGACCACTGTGTTCAAACATTATTCAAAGATAGGGAGTAGGAACACACAAACCTCATTTTTATTAAAGAAAACCTAAACCTGGGTAAAGACAAGCTAAATCAAACCCCTCCTCAGTCATAAATGTTATTAGATCATATGTTGACTTTTGAAGAGCTTTATACACATTTCTCAGCTTGTTATTTATTTTATTGAAGACTTCCAGCTACAGTTAGTTCATTAATTCTTCTTGGCAATTACTACAACACTGAACTACTTTCTGCTATACAAAAGTAGTGTTCTTCCAGAAGTGTCAGAGAAAAAAATGGCTGTTAAATATTCACATGCGTATATATTTAATGATAATATTTCAAGACAATCAGAGCTCATTTCTTGGTCTTCCCAAATGTCCTACTTCACTTATTTCTCTGTACCTGCGTACAGTTCTTTCTATAGTTGCTACTTGTGTCACTGCTGCATTCTACATTGTATTTGAATGTTAAGACTACAAAACAATATGAAACAATTTCCTGATAACTGACCATTTCCTGACCATAACATACAGCATTTAAATTCCTTAGACTCCAGATCACCCTTTCTGTGCTCACCTTGCATAACATACCAATGTAACAAGGTACAACCAGTAAACCATTATTGCACATCCACAAATGTTCTTTTTGCACTTGTTCTTCCTCTTATTTTCCTTCCTGCCCCTCCCCCCCCCCCCCCCTTTTTTTTCCTCTGCATTATGCACTCCTCATAGGATTTATTCTTCCTTGATGAGGAACCTGGCTGATCCTTTCCGTCTCTGCCACTGACTCCTAGTAGGTAGAACAGGAAGGACAGTGTAAAGTGTCCAAGTGTATTACACCCAATGTAGCCTTTTTTGTAGACAAAATTCATTACATTAGGTCTGAAATACGTGAATTCTGAAAAGGGAAACTAACAGAGAGGAATATACAAATAAAAACCAACATCTACTGCAGTGTCATCAGGGAAAATTGTGAAAGGGAGCATGAATGTTTTTTTCTAACAATACTTCAATTATTTAGGTTCAGTATTTCTAGTAAATCAAAAGGGGATTAATTAATCAAGATGCTGTCTAGTTGTTGTTGCTTTGTTGTTGTTGTTTGCTGTTTTGTTGTTGCTGTTTAGATGTTCTTAGTATATATCTCTTAGTGCAACTAATGAATTTTTCATGAAATATTCTGCAAAATAATTCTGATAAAATGCTGATAAAAGCAAACTGAAAACACTTTTGAAAATACAGTACTATTTTAATAAGATCTGAGTTTATGCTTGGCTTTAAGAACAAATTGTATTCTACCTTTAAGACCACAGAACAGGAAAAAACAACAACAAACAACAAACAAAACAAACAAAACAAACAAACGAACAAAAAAAAAAAACAACAAACAGAAGCAAGGAAGTTAGACTTTGGCAATTTCAAACTGATTTTACATTTTCTGAAGGTGATTCAGGTGAGGATTCGGAAAAGACCTTCAGAGCTACTTTACTTACATCATAGGAGCTCTGCTGGCTGCAGTACTATTTGGAATTGTCAATTAGGATGTAAGCCGTATCTCCCTTTTTCCTGTATCAAGCCTATTTTCATCAGTATTTGTGTCAGGCAAAGCCTCTTACGGAAGGATCAAGAACCGATCAATAAAGCGTAAAAATGCTAGTTAAGGTCTGAAATTTCTACTCACAACTTTTAAAACACTGCACCAAGAATAACTGAATGCAGATGGATGACTGTTCATACATATGCAAATTTTTAATATCATGGAGTTAGGTTCCACATAATAAGCCTGAATATATATCTCTGGCAGAAATGAGAAAAAATTCCAGCATCAGAAGTGTTTTGTGTTCTGAGATGGGCTGTGCATGTTTATTCATATTAGCAGACAGACAGCATTGATTCCATTCAAGACAGAGAAGCTAGTCATGAAAATAAGGAATCACCAAAATTACCAAAAGTTGAAATTCTTGTTATATAGTGAAGAAGATAATTGTCAACATTGCAGAGATATTAAAGCTAAAATATAATAAAAATGCTAAAGTAATTACAGGAAACAGAAGAAATATTACGTCAGTTGGCAACATACATGCTTAAAATCAAGTTTACAACAATTAGCCTAAAAAGTGTAATTAAGATTTGCATTCAGGAAGCAGCAAATTTAGGTATTGTATTTACTGTTTGGTTACCTGATTTTAGAAGCAAGCATTTCCTTTGCCACACAGTTCTAAGGAGGGGGATTGTATGGATGCACACAGTCCCATGGAATCCATTTATATTAGAGAACAAACACAGATTGAAATTCCACTGTGCTAAGTACTGTGTGAGAACTGGCAGCAGAGGTTTTCCTGGGTCCAGGTAATTTCACTCTAGGTAAGTAAAACATATATTAGGATATGTTGAATATAAAATATGTTTTTTCAGAGGGCATGCTCTGAAAAATAGTACAAAAGATAGATTTGACAGTGTAGGCAATCAAGTGTTTCCTGCTGCCTAACGGTAAATTCAGTGTCTCTTGTTATTCAAAGCTGCTTAGAAACCTAGAATTGCACATATCCACATATCTAAAATTTCATTAGTCTTCATATTTGTGTCACTATGGTAGTTCAGGCAAAAGTTGAACTAGATCCAAAAGCAGATTCATATTGTACTGCTTTCAACAGCTTTCTCTAATAGATTTTTCAGAGCACATCCAACAAGTATTCACATCATTTGCAAAAGCATCACCATTTCTTTTTAATACTTGTCAAGGGAATGAGAAAGTGACAATATAAAAATTAGAACTTGTTTCAATGCTTTTCTGAAGAGGTTCAAACCTCCACCTCCCCCTACGCCAGAATTTTAATGCTGAGTCTGGTCTTGATGGGATTTGTCTCTGTGACTTTTCATTTGAGTTTAAAGAACAGAAATTTGATTGTATCAAAATGACAATTCAAAGTATCGCTTTATAGACCTTCTAGATAGAAAAGCATTCTGGATCATAGGAGAAACAAAAAATATAAACAAGTTCTTGGCCCTTCTGAAGGAATACAACTACAGTACTGTTCTTCTGATTTTAGTCCAATTATTTTTTTTCTGTCAGTCTCCATACAGTTAGTGAGGATGTTTAATTATCTTCCTGTAAGGTAAGAGTTACAGGTTTGTATTCCTGAAGAACAAGAGGTCTGAACTGGGTCACCCATATCATACATTAACTGCTGAGCAATGCTGGGCAAGCTGTTCTAGCTGAACCTGCTTGAGCCAGGAGGGTTGGACCAGATGACCTTCTGTGGTCCTTTCCAACTTCAACTATTCTGAGACTCTGCAAAGTTTTTGAAACATGACCTGCTTACCCTCTGCCTATACTTCTAAGTAAATATAATCGATTCCCCTGTGGTTTGTATAGACCTTGATTCTATGTTTATACTGGGAATGAGTGAAACATGGTTACTATATTTAGAGTGCCCCAAAGGGGAAATGAAAGAAAATGTCCCACTGGAGGCCTAGGTATGAGTGCAACATTGATCTGTTAAATAATAATAAATTTTATATATATATATATATATATATATATATATATATATATACACACACACATTTTAAAAAGGGGAATTTTTGTGCATCTTTAAAAGTAGAATTTTAATTAACTGAGGGAAAAATCTGACTAAATGGTGGTAAGAGGCTGTAAAAATTGCAGTCTTAAATCACAGTGCTAGTTTTATGTGCATAGATTCTAGATGTCAAGTCAAGTAATGGGCCGCCAGCAAAACTGGAATATACAAGAATCTAAGCATGCCACTGAACGCTTTACTTACAGGACCCTGCTGCTCTCAGAAATGAAAAACTTTATTCACCTCATTGTGTAGATCTAGAATAAACCATCTTGGTAGCTGTGACAGTACAAATAGAACAGAACCTAGTTATTAAATAGCATGTTTTGTAAAATGAAATACTGGATGAATCTATTTCCAGATAAGTCAGTGGAAAATGTTTTTTATTACATACTTTCAACTGCATGTAGAACATCACATAAAAACATAACAAATGTGAGCATTTTAATGATATGAGGTAGGAAATGATAAAGAAAAAGAAAAACTTGTTAACTTAAAAAATAAACAACATATGTAAAACAGGAGTTATTTAAAATATCTGCAGTATAACACTGACGTGTTTATTACATATAAATATTTCTAAAAAAGGTAACGGTAGGCCCAGAAGGCATTACAATATGAATCAAAGAAAATAGTGCTTCTTTACGGATCTAATTTATTTATAATAAAATATTTTTTTTTACATTATTATAAAATGTTTTTCAAGTGATTTAAATAGATACATCCCTGATCTATCAGTAAAACATAACTTCAGAAGGAGAAAAAATATATATTTTCATAAATTTGACCAGTAACTGTGGAAGAATTTGAGATTTAAGGACTACAAAATAGAGCAGGTGCTACCAAGCCACTATTTACCACTACTGACTTATTTTCTTTCTCTAATTGCCTTAAAACCACTGAAAGTTTCTTTTTGAAGGCTACTGGTGACCTCCTCATTAATAATAACATAAGGGAAAAAAAATCTCCTCTTTACTTTTTTTTTTTCTTGAGAATTAAAATTGTTGATGTCACCTTTTCTGTAAGCTTTCCCTTGTAAACTTCTTTGACTTTCTGTTCCAAGAAATGAATAACAGGTGTACCAGAGAAAAAAGTATAAAATCACTTTGGGAGTTTACTTCAAGGATTTACTTTACAGAATGGGAATAAAACACACTATCTGTGTGTGTGAGAGAGAGTAAATTATTAGTTTTTAATAGTTTTTAATAATTTCTGTGCTCTAATGTTTCTATATGGGTCCATAGATACCTAAAACCAGGGGGAAAGAACATGGGAATAGAGTTGCCAAAAAGTTTGTCCAAGAACTGCAGACCAGCTAGTGAAAATGTGGGTGACACAATGTCTCAAACACCAACAAATATATATATTTGTCCGGTTACACCAACAGATATTGATTTCATATGTAATTGTTGTTGACATTGGAAACATGTTTCTGGTATTCATTCCATCTGTCCCCCTTACTTTTTATTACTTTTTTTTTTATTACTTTTATCTAAAGTAATTAAATGTAACTAGTTTTTTCTTCTTTTCTACTACTTACTTTCAATTTCCTTTCACAAATCTCAACACTCCATCTTGCCTTTACCTTCTGATGTAAAAATATACATATCTTTTGAATATGCAGTGTAGTAGTACCCAAACTCTGCAGTCTTGGTGCTGGTTTTGTTGCTTATAATGTAATACATGATATACCGACATGGTATATCACCTCCTCTGTATTCTTTCTCCAAAAATTTTGTCTCCTGGTCACATTAATGAAAATGCAAGTAAAATAGGTCTAATTAGTTAGGAAATTCAGTTTTTGAATTCTTACAGTTACTTTGATTATGTTTTATGATAAATTGTACCCAAATACAAGGAACTAAAGTGTGTATGGTTTTAAATTTTAGCTATACTTTTAAATAATTTCTTACTATTTTTGTTCTCTTTCCAATGCTTGCTTCTTATAGGGTGTTTTTTGAAGCTAAGGACATTTGCAATACCGTTAGTTCTCTATACATTTATTTTTCTCTCTGTTCTTTACCTTGTGCTCCAAGAACCTGGAAGATGTTATCATTTACATAAAATATTTCTATTTGCATTGAAATCTGTGAATTAAATTCACCCTATGAATTCTTCCTTTGTTGCTCTCTCCATTTTTGATGCCTTAGCTCTTTAGTCAACTATTGTCCTTCTCCCTCATCTTTGTAAGTCCTGCACCTTTGCTCTCAGTCATAAAACTTTGTACTATTACATGTTTAATAATAATCTGTAAAAGTTCTACACTAACTTTGTATAGTATATATTCTATATTATACTACCTCTGTCAAGTCACAAATCAAGAAAAAGCAGATGTTCTCAGTTCTCTTATGATTTGCTCCTCTCACCATAAATAGAAAAGGGAGGTGATTCTTTCAAATATCTGCTGTGTATTTATATTTTGAGACACGGTAACATACTGCTGCCTTTCTTTGATCTACCTGTGAGAAGTAAATATGCCGGTATGATGTTAAACATAAATAAACTAAGGAAATCAAAAATTATAGAAAATTTGGAAAACAGAGGAAGAAAGAAAACAAAACAAAGAACCCCTCAACACGTCTTTCACTTTGTATTTTACTAATAGGAATGATCTTTGTGCAAGGTGCATACAGTGAACGAATAGCATATAAATTTAATAGTTTAGGCCATCGGGATTTTGGAATGATTACCATCTACTAGAAAATATATTACACTTGGATTGCTTTGAGTAAAATTTTTAAAAAAGTTCTTTCTAAAACAAATTATATTGGTTGCTGAATGTTAAATAGTAATTCCTAAATATGTATTCAGATTCAACAAATGTTTAAGGACATGTAATATCTTTTCCCACGGTTGAGACAGTTCAGAAAACATACAGATGGTAATTAATGTATCAAAACCATCTTTTAATATATAAAGCCGCCTATGAGATATTATTTTTTAATGACTTACTAATGACAAAAAGAAGCCTTATGCTTCTTTTTGATATCCTGCATACATGTATATATATAATGAAATGTAGTGAAAAAAACATGCATGTCACTGCTTTAATGCTACTTCAAGAAGCATACAGTAAATACACTTTGCCCCTTACCTCCTGCCTAGCTAAATATTTAAGAATTTGTATAGAGCTTAATAGTCTTTTTTATTACAGTGTTTAAGAATGAATGAGTTATCAGACATCTGCTTCTTAGATAATCTGTAACCATGTGGCCTCTTCTCAGACTGAGCAAACATTTCTCATTTACTATGACTAAGGGCTCATTTCTGCATCCACTTGAGATGAATGGGACCTTTCATGTAGATTTATGAGCTTGTAAGCCTGCTGATCTCTCTGAAACTCTTGCCATTGAGATATAATGGCTCTAGACTGAGGATCCACCTTTGGAATAGAATCAGAGAATCATAAAGGTTAGAAAAGATTTCTAAGATCATCTGGTCCAACCGTTAATAGGGGCAACAGATGAGAAAACTGGTTATGTAGATTGAAGGTAAAGATCAGTAAGATGAAAAGAAAAAAATAAATATTTAAATTCACTGAAAAGTACTATAACCCATTGTCCAGCGTGGAAAATGAAAGCTTTGGAGAGACCTAACAGTAGCTGCAAGGAGGCTGTCAAGAAGGCAAAGACAGGCTCTTCATAGTTATGTATGGTGGGAAGGCAAGAGGCAATGGGCCTAAATTGAAATGAGATGTTCAGACTGGATGTAAGAAGAAATTTCTTCAACACAAGGACTGTCCAGCACTGGCAGCCCACAGAAGTTGTGTTGTCTTTGGAGTCTTTCAAAAGATGACTGAACAAAGCCAACTTGATCTAACCTCGTATCTGATACTTACTAGATCTCCTTGTACTGCTCCCAGACTAGACCTCTTCAGGGTATTTTCAGACAGAATTATCCAAGGATACAGTATTGAAAGTGTGATCTATCAAATGTAGAGGGGGATAATCATTTCCGTACAGACCAGGAATGAGTTGGTCAGCTTTGCTGCCAGGGCTCACTGCAGACTGATATTTAGATTGCTGTCTGCTAAAACCCCCAGGGCTTTTTCAACAGAGCAGCTCCCCAGGAATTGCCTGGAGGAGTTGCCCTAGGAGTGCCCATCATGACCCCATCACTGCAGAGTTTTTTCTTCCCTTGTGCAGGACTTTGCATTTGTTCTTCTCAAATTTCATAAGGTTCCTGTCAGCCCATTCATCCAGCATGTGTAGGTCCCTCTGGATGACAGTCCTGCCCTTGAGCATGTCAATTAGTCCTCCTGGTTTGTGGGTCTCGCAGACCTAAGGAACGTACACTTCTTTGTGTCCTCCTGGTTACTGATAAATGTGTAAGGACAGGTGTCAGGATAGATCCCTGGCCAATTCTAGTTGCTACCAGCATCCAGATAGAGTACAATCAATTAAACAGTACTCTCTGAGCTTGACCATCTAGCAAGTTATTCACCCCTCTAGTTTCCACCTACACAGTCTGTAATTTCACAATGTGCAAAAGTCAAGATATATTTAATATGGTCAAGTTCACTGTTCTGCTCTTGTCCATATATTCCATCAGTTTATTGTAAAGGACAGTCAGATTGATAAGGCTACATTTACCCTTGGTAAACTCCCACTCAGCATATCTTCCTTCACGTGTCTCAAAATGTGTTCCAAGAGGACTCATCCCAACATTCTCCCAGAGGCATAAACGAGACTGAGTGATGTGTAACAATTAGGGAATCAAGCAAATGTACCTGTATATCAGTGACAAGCCAACAGAGGCAAATTTAAATACTTTCAGTATTATATCTTACTTGCATAAATGAACAAATAGCTAAAGATTTGGCTGGAATATGTGGTATACTGGATAATATGCCATGAACAATAGTTCAGCTGATTGATGTAATTTCCTGTGGTTTGCCAACAGTCCTTGATTATCTCAAATTCAGATATTTTCTCTGTTGCATATTTTATTAGCTACCATAGATTTATATACATACATTTTGAATATCAGTAATGTAAGTGGTAGCAGACATGTAAATGCCTCTGGGTATTTCACAAGGTATTTTTTTTCCCCATTTGAGCCGTGCAAATAGCTATGCCACTCAGCATAAATGTATCAAGGATATTGTACATACTATTCTATGTTTTATCCTTATCACCACAACAATTAATGTTACATGATGTAAGCATGGTGTGTGCAAGAACTTATTCTGACAAAAATGATGAATTCTTCTTTGAATCTGTATGACTAAATTACCTGTGAATTTGGTATTTCTGGGAGGGAGCAATATACTGCACTTACATTTCCTGATGAAAATGGAAAAAGTACAGAATTTACTGGGTGAAAGATGCTTAATCATTATTTTATATTTCCTTCACAAAAACCTTCATGTTGTAAGAATTGTGTAAGATTAATTTTTTTAATTATTTCTTTTTTTTTTTTGGGGGGGGGAGGAATATACCTGCTTCTGATAACTGTATATTCTAAAGCAGATTTTCTAACTTATATCTGAATATAAGTTAGCTGAATTCACATAGATTAGTTTTTGATAGTTTACACCTGTGACTTTTTAGAGTCATATAATCACAGAATGGCTTGAGTTGGAAGGGACCTTAAGGATCTAGTTCCAACCCCTCTGCCATGGGCAGGGATGACACCCACTAGATCAGGTTGCCCACTGAAGTCAGATTTGGAAGACTGAATTCTGTTTTTTCTAAAAGTACCAAAAACTGCAGATGATTGATATTGTTGCAACTTCTCAATAGCAAGTAACAAATATTGGAGACTGAGAACTGTTTTTGCTGTTAAGATTTGGGCTTGGTCCTTTTTATTGTTTCAAAAATGGTAAAAAGCTTAGGGGTCACAGTTCATAATAAAGGTATATTAAATGAGCAATCTAAAGTCATGCTTAGCAACAAAAATCATTTATTTAAATATCCAAACACAGGTCTAAGGATAGACCATATTTTTTTATTTTTTTATTTTTTAATTCTGGCTGTGGATTCTATACATCTGTTATTTGCTCTGCTGTAAGGGAATGAGCTGTTAAGCAACAAACTTTCTGTATATTTTAATCTGTTTATGGTAGGTGCTTGAATAAAGAAGGAGAGAGAGGCAACAAGCACAAACTGAAACACATAAAGTTCCAACTGGATATGAGAAAACACTTCTTCACTGTGAGGGTGACAGAGCAGTGGCACAGGTTGCCCAGAGAGGCTGTAGAGTCTCCTTCTCTGGAGATATTCAAAACCCACCTGGATGAGATCTTGTGCAATGTGCTCTAGGTGATCCTGGCTGTGCATGGAGGTTGGACTAGATGGTCTCCAGAGGCTCTTTCCAACCCCAGCCATTCTGTGAGAGGACAGGGGTATACACAGTTTGTGTGATACACTGCTTCTAGAGCAGGACACATCTTTGCACAGAAACCAGAACAAAGCTGCTGACCTGAATGTGCTACTCCCAAACACTGTCATTAAGCTCTAGGCTGAGGACACTCTTAGCCATCAGATGTATTCCATTTATCCCCCATCTTTGACATATACTCTGAACTGAAAATAATACAATCCTGTTTCTAAGGCTAGCCACATTGAAACCAAACTTCCAAGTATTTTTCAATGCAAGCAAAAAAGCCAAATGTTAGTATGCCTTTGGTGTGACATCTTTCATGTTGCTCTTTCACAGCTCTGTTGTTCTGAGTTGGCTTTGGCCTGTATGGGTATTACTGCTTTTAAAATACAGATTAAATATTTTAAAAAGTGGTTATTTTTCCCATTTCAACAGAAGACCTCAAATTTAACTTCAGTGTTTTAAAGCTACAAGTATCAATGGAATTAACATTCCATTTTACATGTAAACTTGGTGGACATTTTCTATTTCAATAAGAACTGGAGTTGTACACTGCCCCAACACATGGCCAAAGATAACAGTAAAGCTCCAGGTTAAGTGAGTATACAAAAGCTATGCTCAATATTAAAACAATAAGAATAACAACAATAAAATTGTAATAATTGTGAAATGTAATTTATCTACTAATTTTGCTTCTAATATGACCTTATGTTATGGAGAGTGCTTGAAACCAATTTTTAAGTCAGTATCATCTTTCAAAACCAGGCTCCCTTCCCTGAACCACTACATCAATCAATTTATTGTAGGGCCTATAAAATTTTTGTGTAGTACTGAAATGATTTATCACAATTAAGTAACTAGTCACTGCGCTTCAGTGTTTTGATCTATATTTAGTAACCCAAGGCTTAAATATACTGGGACTGAATTCCTTCCCTGGGAGAAAAAGAATTTTCTGAACTCTGTTGTTTAAATGGATAGCAATATATTAAATGTTGGAGACTAGAGTCAAGCATTTGTCATTTGATAAACTGCTGTTTGGAAAGATATTTGTAAGGTTAACTACTGGATCTGAGATATAAAGGCTAATGTGTTTAATAATACCCTTCCTAGAATACGTTTCACCAAAGTTACAGATAAATTTTTATTCTGCTTTTGTGTGCATATGAGGAGAGGTAAATAAATATTTTAATATTTAGATTATGGGCATATAAAGGTTAATCAAAATTATATCACATCATAATTTTAGTTGTGAATGCATTTATACCACTTAGTATATGGTATAGCATATGTATCTTGTATTATACAAAGTAACTGTAAATTTCACTTGCACACCTGAAGCTTATCTGAATTTTCAAACTCTTTTGTTAAACACAAAGCTGGAGTGCTAATGAGTTTTAGAAACCTGCTATTTCAAAACAGTTAAATGCCTTTTGCTGTGCTGTGTAGAAGTGGAATTACAAAAATAAGTACCATGTAGTCTGAGGAAGCCACTTACATCAAGCCAGGTGAAGTGAGGAATCCTTTAAGGAAACAAAAATCTTTATAAGTCAAATTGAGCTCATTATGTTTTACATGGTTATTAAAATAAAGGAGATTCCAAAAATTTCTAGCACTTGCTTGTTATGTAAAAATTAAACCATTTATGTACAGATTTCAGAAAGGAAGAATGGATGCATTTAGAAAATAAACAAAAATTCCTGGCCAAAACAAACAAACAAAAACACATTTTTATACTTTTATGGTCTTCTTATTATACACAACTATTAGCAGTATGCTATATTGCATCTAAATTGTCTGAAACACTCATCAAGGCTGAAAGGCTGAAGTATTTATAGTATTATATAGCAACAAAGTGAATTTAGATAGGAATTCATTGTCATTATAATTAACCAAATCATCAGGATCCCAGCTGATGTCCTGAGGCTAATCTAAGAGCAGAACCCAGGACTTGGTGAAGATGGAAGTTTGGCACCGTTTGCTCTGCTTAGAAATTCACCTGTGTTTCAGAGGGATTTATTTTAGTCAAGACAAGTTGCCATTGAACACGCTGGGAGGCTGTCAGTGAAAGTTTCATCTGATCCCTTATTTTGTGTCCTGCTAAGTGGGAGGCAGCGGCAGAAAGGCATGAATTTTTATGCCATCGCTATGCTGCTTCCTCTTTTTTCTTCTCCAAGCAAATCTGCAAATTCCTACGAGCCCTAGCTCTGGTGTTGCTACCTAGAGGGGGGGATTCCCAAACACGTGCTGGAGACCCACCCCTCGGGAGGACAGCGCGGCGGGGGAGAACGGGGCTGCATTTCAGTGCCGTGACATTCTTGCAGGTCCCTCATCGGGGACGGCCAAACGGTGGTTCTGGAGGCTCCGGGACGAGGAGCTGGGCACCGGGCCGGCCTTACTGGGGGGACAGTGTCTGCAGCGGGGTGGGGAGCATCCTCCCCCGGCTCTCCTGCGCCCCTCCGGCCCCGGGCAGCTCAGTACCGCGCACCTGCGGGAGATCGCCCCCGGGCCTCAGGTAGGCGAGGGCGGGCGGCGCGCAGGTGCGCAGCGGGGAGAGCCGCGCACCAGCCCTCGGCGTCCCCGCGGCTGCGCGGCTGCTTTGCCAGCCCCGCTGCCGCGGAGCGAGCGCGGAGGGCCGCTGGCGGGGGGAGCGGGGAAACTTTGGGTAAGTGCTGGGAGGGAGGTGTGGGGATGTGGGGGAGCATCACCGGGGGGTGCGGAGAAGCATCACCGGGGGGTGCGGAGAAGCATCACCGGGGGGTGCGGAGGGTCACTGGGGAATGCAGGGAAGCATCACCAGGATAATGCGGGGGGTCACCGGAGGATGCGGGAGCGCCGGCCAACAGGTACCGCAGCTGCGCGGGTGCGGGAGGGGCTGCGTGTGTGTGTGTGTGTGTGTGTATGTGCGTGTGTTTTTGTGTGTGTGTGTTGTGTGCGTGTCGCCTGTCCCCTCCCCCGCCCGCCCTGCCAGAAAGGGGTGGGAGATTTCCCTGCCTCCCGGCCGCTTAAAACCGCGCTGCCCGGCGGTGCCTTCGTGGCCCCGGGCGGAGGGAGGCTGGCGGCATCCGCGCTGCGCCGCGGGGAGTGGGCGGAGGGGAGGGCGGCGGTGGTGGCGGCGGCCCCGCGGGGCCGGGCAGCGCTGGGCTGCGGCAGCCGGCGGGGGCGGTCTCTCGCTCGGCTGGATGGCCGGTTCTGCCGGCTGCCCAAGGCGCCGGGCTCTTTCGCATCCCGGGCTCTTTCGCATCCCTCCTTCCGCATCGCACTGCAGTAAGTTCGCCAGGCGCTGGGCGGCTGAACTGGTTGCAATCGCGGAACTGGGGAGGGAGGGATGGAGGGAGGGAAAGGAAGGGAGAGGGGTTGTGTGTGTTAAGTTGTAGCTAAGCGGGCTATATTGAATTTGTCACGGTTCATGGCTTTGGTTCCTAGTTAATGCTAGTTTGCCTCGCTGACCTACATCACTTTGCTCAAGCACGGTCAATGTCCTGCTGCTGCCAGGGCTTTCATTGAGAGCTGCGTTCAGAAGGCTTTCATTGATGGCTAGGTTCAACCCGGGGGACTGCTGAAACACGCAGTGGGGGTAAGCACAGACCGAGTCCGTGAAACAAAAGATGCAGCCGAAAACTTGTGCCGTAAAGACTGGTGAGCAGAAACTTTTAGTGGTGATGTGACAGACGGTCTAAGGGTCTTTTCGAGGAAGAATTAAAAATGCTATACAAATCGACAAACTTTTGGATGTTTGAAGGCAGTTTACAGGCAGTTTATTTTTATTTTATGTAATCCAGCGTTGTTCTGATTTATTTTCTTGAAAGTAGTTTAATTTGTCGTGTCTGCAATTACAATTTTCATTGTGAATATGCTGTTTTTGAAATGGATGAAAGACTTTCTCATAAGATTGATGTATCTTAAGTATTTTTCCTCATCTAAATGAGAAGATTACAGTGTCTTCTGTTAATTATCACTACATTTTTAGAAAAGCGGTCAAATAGGAAGAAGAACTTAATTAATTTTCAGAAGTAGTTTTACCTGGTTGATGCAATTTTCGAAAGTTTATAAAATAGGCTTCTAAAATCTATCATGGAAAATAAGAGATTGCAGCAGAATGAGGAAAAAAACCATTAATTCTCACAAGAGAAATTTTTATAACATCACTAAATCACTTTTTATAACATCACTAAATGTTTTTCCTAGATCAAATGACCTCATGTAGCAAAGTTATATTTTTTCCTTTTTGCACTTGAGTGGCATAATGCTGCTGCATATATTAAAACATCATTTTACATCAGGAAAAAAAAAAAAAAAAAAAAAAAACATAGCAAAAATCTGATATGTATTCCCAAAAGACTGGGCTTGTTCTATGCTTTATGGATAAAATGATAGGAAATATGTTCTTTGTTTCTCCCCGAAGTGATAATCCAACATTTCTGAGTGCCTGAAATGTTTATTTTTCACAGAATGAAAGCAAGCATCAAGGAACATGGGGCATAAAAAAGCAATGTTTTCCTCCTGGGGTTTAAGTTATCCCACGTTGACTTGTCAAGGTGGAAGGACTTTGTTGTTTACCATGGCAGGAATGTCCTGAAATAATTATTTAGCAGTCTGAAATGCGTGCGGAGTAAAATATTTTATGCTATAGATTTGAAATATTTGGGGCCCAAATCCATTCCTCTAATTTAGAGCCCTGCAAACAACTGAAGTTGCTGCTCTTACGCAGGTTTAGAAAAACTACAATCTTGTGTTTGTTTAAGAAGAAATGTGTATGAACTGTTGCTGACAAACTGAAATCATCTTTCTTTAAACACCTGTAGGTGTCTCAAAATAAAACACTGAAATAATATTGTTCAGTAGAAATGCATAAGTGAACAGATATTTTTGAAGAGTTTGTGCAGCTTGAAGGTAACAAAACTACTATGTTCTGAAGAGCACTTGATATCATTTTTTTTACTTATAAGGTTTCTGCATCATTTCTATTCTGGAGCAAAGTGTAATTGAGGTGATGGGAAAGGTCTTAATGGGAGAGGCATCTAGAGGTGCCTCTTGCCAATGGAATGAGATCACTAGTGGAGGGATGAAGAGAATCATAAGAGGGCTTCTGATAAAGCAGGAGGTAAATACAGAACATTTGTGAGTACAGGTAGTAATAGGTCAAGGCTGGAAAACTTCAAAGTCAGCGGGACTGGGCTTCTTTTGCTTCATGCTTGTGTGGTAATAGCATCAAGTTCTTGCGAAAGTCACCTATAGAATGAAATGTATAGGGTTTAAGTTATGTTTTGTAATTACAAAAAATTAAATAAATAGCAGCATATCTGGATGACATATAATGTTTCATTCTCTTTGAATTGTTGTGACTTTTATTAGTTCATCGATAAGTTAAATGTTAGACACACAATTCTAGCAAGTCTTTTAATGGAGGTCTACAGGAAAGATGGGGAGAGAATTTTTACCAGGGAGTACAGTGGTAGGACAAGGGGAAATGGATTTAGACTAAAAGAGGGTAGATTTAGATTAGATATTAGCAATAAATTCTTTACTACAAGGGTGGTGAGGCACTGGAACAGGTTGCCAAGAGAAGCTGCGGAAGCCCCATCCCTGGAAGTGTCCAAGGCCAGATTGGATGGGGCTTTGTGCAACGTGGTCAGGTGAAAGATGTGGGGGGGTGGAACTGGATGGTCTTTAAGATCCTTTCCAACTTAAACTGTTCTATGATTTTATAAAATGTCGATTATTTCAGATGTTTCCTTGGTGAAAGTTAATTTTGTTGCCAAGAGCAATTTACATGATGAAAGCTGTATTCATAGTATTTTTTCTCATCTTTTGTCATGGTAAGAGATGTGGACTGCTGTGAAAAGTGTGTGACAATACATTCCCATCTGTGTGATGATGAAGGAGTAACAGCCATCAGAAGACTGAGCAAAACAGAAAGAGCAGCTCTTGCTTGGTAGTTTGGTGACCGGGAGCAAAAGTATTTCAATTAGGCTTCACCTCTGGAAAGAAGGTACTTGGAAAGACATCTATATTTATTTTAAAGTTATGATGTGAAATCTGGAAGACATCAACAGAGTGAGTGCAATTCTGTTGAAGAACAGGATGCTGGCTTTCTGAAATACATTAGTTTTAGACTCCAGCTCTCTACCTGTTGTTACTATTGAGTAAACTTTGCAACTTATTACAGGAGATGCCAATTGAGCTTTGCATTACTCTCAAACAAAAAGTAAATCAATAGAAGGTACCAGGTATGCCTTGGATATCATTCACCATTCACTTTTTTTTTTTTTTTTTCCTGTGCAGAATTAGTTCGAAATGCTATTCTGTAGGAATGATAACATTCCATAGCAAATTTAATCAATAGTAGCTAGTGTAAGAGGTTGGGAGAAAAAAAAAAAAAAAAAAAAACTGAGAAGAATTCTGCATAAATGATTTGTGGTAAGTTTCCCATTGTCTTCTGCACCACTTACAAAATAATTAATAACAGTAATAGTAGACTTAAGACAATTATTTGTCTATAAGTGTGGTTTTTCATAACAGTAGTTTAACTTTTTTGTCATTTGGAGCCTTGCTCTATAGCTGGACCAACTAATTCATTGTGCTGGAGGGAAGAGTAAGTGGCATTGTGGGTCTCACTTAAAGGGATTAGACGTTTGTAATTGTATTTAATATGTCTATGAGTGTGAAAAAAGTTACAAACTTCAGCTTCAGTACAAATTGAATGATACCATCACGCAGTCAACATGACCTATCTTACATCACACTAATGCTTTTACTATGAATAGAAATTTAGGCTGATTTGGCAGGTAGAGAAACACTTTATTATTTTTTAGCCATTTATTTTTAAAATCAGGATGAATAACTGTCCCAAAACAACTTTATGCAGTCTAGAACATATTTTCCTTTTTAATTGTTTCTGAAGAATTTAATTAATTATTTTCTCTGAATAATGATTGCAGAAGTTTAGCCCTGAGGGAATATTGTTTGGCACAAGTTTGAAAACATAACCCATGTAAGTATTTTGAGCCTGTTTAATTACTTCTTGTCCAGCCCCTACCAGTTTGAAATCAAAATGTCCAACTCTGACACAATTGTGCTGCCCTACACCATTGAAAAATAAAAGTAAAACAAATGAACGCAAATGTACAAATGCATTTGTCAGTTTAATGATACTAAATAGGTTTCTAATTGCTGGGACAGATTAACTTTTTATTTTTAGATAGTATTTGTTATTTACTATAATAAACTATGAATAAAAAGATACCTAGATACTTTTTTTTTTTTTTCAAAAAAAAAAAAAAAGTTCTATTTTCAAGAATGGAATGTATGCTAGCAGAATCTTTAGTTAATATAAATTCCATGATTATTATTTTTCTTAGTTTGATTCTCAGCTACATTTTGATTACTTAATGTGAAATTGTGATAGTTTTTTTTTCACTGTGTGTTCAGTGGGATGACCAGTGCTCAGCAGTAGTAGTAATAAGTAGTTCACTCCCTAGTCCTTACAGTAGGACAAGAAGAATCCCAACAGACCTGTAGTGCAGTTCTCACAAAGGTTTATGTTGTATGGTGCTTATCAAACTATGAGTCTTCTGCTGTGAAATTTGGCTTCCCTATCCTTTTGAGTTGTCTTCTGGGAAATAATGAGGCATTGAAATGTAGTGGTTGTTGAACTGGGGAACTTGCACAGATAATGGAAACCTTTTTTTTTCCCCTCTGTCTTCTAAATTATGCTGCATAAAAGAAAAGCAACTAGTCAAATTTGTTCTCCTTGCTCTAAATTTCTCTCCAGGTAGACATTTCTGATGTTTACATTGGTTCAAATTTGAAAGAAACACAGATGATGTGAAACCAACAAACTTTCCTGTCTCTTTTTCTGAAAGTAAAGGAAGTGGTGTCTTGTAAATCTGGTATGTAGAGGCTATGGGTTAGACATAAACAGTATGAACCACTGCATCCCAAGAATCAGGAGGGTTTTCTTGTTTGTTTGTTTTCTCCATGGAGTCTTTGGCCACTTTAATTGTGGATTTTCTCATGTTGCCTGAATGAATGTTTGTATTCATCCTCCAAATGGTAGGTAATGTTAGGATAAGGCCAGAAAGAGTTTTTTTTTTTTTTTTTTCCGCAAGGAAGAATAGGGGGAGGAAGAAGAAACAAATATATGATTATAGACAGGAATAAAAGGAATAAATTAAGAAAAAATAAATTTAATGGCTACTATTACTCTTTTTCACATTTAATTTCCAAGGATTTTTTTTCCTTTTTTAAACATTTGAAAAAAGCTAGCAAATTCTATGAAGAGAGGAAAAAAAAAGTCAGAAATCTTAAAGCTTGAAATCTCTTTCAGATAGCTAGGGTGGTGCTTCCTTATAGTCCTGGAATATTTTACTGGAGATTTTTACATTGGTAGTTTCTTCATATTTTGAATAGAGTAGTTATGGTAATCTATGTATCATTAGAGTAAAGTTTTGTTAATGTTCAAAACATACAGAAATGGGACTAGTCTGTCCTACATTCAGTATCTAAGTAATATCTGGTTACCTTCTGTCTCTCCTATTATTCCTGATGGAAAGACTGATGGAAAGACAAAAGCACCTGCTGAGGAAAAGTCTAATTTTATGATAAGCACCCAATATAGGTCAGTTGAAGTACATTCTGGATGTATCCAGGTCTCTCAATTTATTATAAAGCATGCCTAAGATAGTAATTTCACAGTTTAAGGTTTACTTTTAAGGCATCCAGCTTTGGGTGAGATAAATTGCACCCTTGGGTATCTTCTCAGCTAGAAAGAAAAACACAAGGGAGATTTGAAATCCTAAGGATGTATCAAATCTTCTCTGTGCATTACTGAAAATAAACACAAAGTAAAATAGTCTTACAAAAAGCAATTGCTTAGAAGGGGCTATATCCCAGAAGTTAAATATCAAAGTACATATTTTTAACATATATAAAGTAAAAAAGTACAGTAAAAAAGTACTCTTGAATATTTCTGTTTTTCTCTATGCTGTAAAAAGTTGTCTATAGCTTGCTTTCATCAAAAAGTCACTGTATTAATTCCTTATTGATATAAAATATTCCAATAACTCTTTTTTATGGAAAATAAAGCTATATTGCTTCCTGAAAAATCTTGATTTACTATGAAACTGAGAAGACTTGCTCAGGCATTTAGTTTTACTTTACTCTGCATGTTACATAAATTGAAAAACTAATACAACAGTGACCTGGTTTATCTTCACAAGCTGTTGTAAATTTTAATGGTATGGTACTCCAGTGACTTCTGGTCAGGAGGGACAGTGGGCCATTTTGCCTTTTGTAACTTTTGAAAATCTGTGTTTAAACAGCATTATGGCTTTTGGGTCACAGAATTCAAACCTTCTAAGCAATGTGATCTTTTATAGAACAGAAGGAGGAAACTTTGTACTGGCCATTGCTAGGCTTAGCTCCGTTGATACAACCATTTCTTTCTAAAAGTAGAATGACTAGAGGAAGCCTGGGGAAACCTCCCAGTTTTGAAGAACAATTGCTGTTAAACACAAAAGATACTCTGATAATAATGTATTTACTTTATATATTATTATATATAAACTACTATGCACTTACTATATATTTTTACTTCCTCTTTAAATTTAAAATACTGAGCGGATGGCTTTTGTTCTTCATGAAGTAAAATACCATATTCGGTTACAATTAGTTTTTCTTTTGAATTCAAAATAATGACTTTTAAAAAAGCTTTATGTTCTGTCAAAGACTGTTTCCTATAAATAATGTAGGCATCCACAAACTATAAAAAAAGCTTGTGAGATTACTTGAGTGATCAAGTTATTTTTCTGTCTTACGTTACACAGTGTACCAGCAATTTTTACTTGTCTCTGTTGCTGCTGAGAAAAATAATCTTGATGGATGATCCAGTTCTGACTTCTAGTTGCACCTCTAATGAAGAAGAGGAAATTCAAGTCTCTAGTACGGATTTCTGTGCATTCTTATTCAGGTTTGATGAGCCATGAGGTCAGGGTAGATCATCTGTCAATGACAGGAGAATCTGTAGAATCGCACAAATGTACCCTTCCAAATAACAGTAACACATTCAGTCCTATTTCATCACAGTTTAATGAGCAGAAAACTGTAGAGGAAACTAATAAGAATATATAAACCTAATAAAATAGTTTGTATATTTGAAGGGCACTCCTTCATAGTTCAGTTCTGACCTTAGATTTCTTCAGAGTGCTTTTCTGTCAACTCTGGTCATTCAGTGAAGCTGTTTAATTTCAGACCCTATATCACTAACTCTCAAAATGCTCTCCAGTTAAAGGAAGATATAATCTATTCTTTCTGTATCCTGATACGGTGGTGTATTAAGACAGCAATTCTGTGTGATTAATCCAGGACCCTAGCTAAAATGATAGCCACTACAAAGGGAATGAAATAGTGATGTCATAATCTAAAAACCTTGAAAACTTCTGTAATTCATCCCTAATTCATCTACTATCTTCCAATAAAAACGAAATAAAAACATTCATTTACAAAACCCACACTAAACTACTGAACTACTGTGAAGCTTGGGTTTATAAAGATGAGAATTACAGGATATAGAGACACTCTTGTTTTGTTTATTCGTACTAAAATCAGATCTAAATCTTCTATGTATCCTGGCAAGGTACCTTAGATTTGCTATGAGGTCAAGGTCTGGGTTGTCTTGCGTTATTTATGTTGCTGGCCACCTTTCACTGGAGAGCATCACAAGTAGGCAAAGTTTGCCAATTCTTGTACATATTTCTTGGCATGCTTTGCAGTTTGCTCATTCAGATTCAAATGCTTCATCCTTCCCCCTTAGAGACTGTTAATCTTTAATGTATTCAGGAAAAGTTTTACTGCTCCTCCCCTTGTCTTGTTTACTGCTCTGATTCTTTGGAAATGCAAATATGTCTTTGGGAGAGCAGGTGCTATCTCTTAAACTATGAGTGAATTATTAACCCATGGAGGAATGAATTGCAGTTTCTCTCTCTAGGAGTGCTTGCATGCATATCTCAATATGAAGATCTTCTATACTTGCTGAACTTTGTATTTTAATATTCACATGTACATTGATTACCATGCTTTTTGGTAATTCACTACATTCACTACACATGAATGTGAATACCATATGAAGCTCATTTTCAGATCAAAACTGTTCAAGCTAATGGAATCCCAATTCTCCCTGGGGGATACATTGACACTTAGAGAGGTTCAAAACCTCAATGTATAGAACATGCATGTCTACTTTTTCCTTAGAACATACATGTCTTGAACATTTAAAGACATTATCTACTACTTTCATTAAAATATTTTATGGATATGCAAGGAATGGCAAGGCCACTTAAAGATTAATTCCTTGTGCAATGCACAACAAAGTTAGGAGAGATTTGGAACTGTTCAGAATCAAGCAACTGAAACCAGAAGAGCTGTGACGTCTTTCAACCTGCGAATGCTGGAGAAGGGAAGACACTAGTTCATAGTTGAAGATGAGAGGAAATACTGTTGTCATTGCTTCTTCAGATTTAACACAAATTTCACTGAATATTTCTTTTTAGGGTAACCTAATGGAATTGAAGGGAAAAGAAAGAAAAAAAGAAAAGAAAAAAAAAGTTCATGTTGATATACCCGTCATGTATTAATACCCTTAAATACCTCCAAATGGATGTAAACAACACAAAGTGAAGACACTTTGCTAAGCTTTTTGTGGAGAAGAACCATGTGCAATAGATAGATTTTCCTGGAGAGTTGATGGTGTAGATTCCACATTTTGTGTGATTTCAGTGGGATTCAGTCAATGACTACATAGATGATTAGAACTTAAACGATCTTTTTCTTTTGTTTTCTATCCAGTTATTACTGGATTCCTATCCAGTTATTTTTGAAAGTTATACATGTTGTAAAACCTGTTGTTGATATGCCCCAGTTTTTACTATATACTGTATATATGGCAAGGAGACAACTGTGTTACAGAGTGAGGTAAGCTGTAGATTTTTTTATTATTATTATTTTTAGAGATTATTCTATCACTGTTAACTGATTTTGTCTGGACTCTTTATCTTTGGGGAATCATGTTCTGCACATTGTCCTTAAACTTTATGGCTTATTCATATCCATATCAAGTCAAGGCAGTATAACCAGGTCAGGTGAATGGGATCATTTTTCATCTTTCTTCTACTTAGAAGCAAAAGGATAGCTTTACTGGATCAGACTAGCTGTCTGTCCTTACTATGCTGTCTTCTAACAGCGATTATCAAGGAAATATAAGAATAGGCTAAGGACCTACAGTGTTCCTCCAGTCTCCAGCGTTCTATATGCATTCATTACTTCACGGATCTCTGCCGTATCCCATTGCTTCTTTTTGAAGCTGGAAGATTTCTATTATAGTCTTTCATCCCTTATCAGCAAGTTGCTCTGTCTTTTTGTCCTTCTCTTTCTCCAGTTCTACTGTAATAAATTCAAAACTCTGTTACTGAAAATGCAAGTGTACCAGGGATCTATAGAATGGAATAAATTGTTTTATTCTTTGGTCCTTTCTGAACACTTTTTTGAATGCTGCTGAGAACAAACTCGATGTTTCTGATTATACTTAAAAAATTTAATTTCTGAGATATAACTCATCAGTGGTGAGCTCACTGCTCATCACATTAAGTGTACAGCTAGGATTGCACCCCTCCTCCTGCCTCCTCCCCCTCCCCCCCCCCCATTACTTTATCTATGCCGAAGCATATGAGGCATTTCCAGCAGAACGTGAAAGCTAGCTAGTATTAGCAAGTAGCAGAAGGGAGAGTTAGGCTATTAGGGGATTTAGTGTCTCTGTTATACTTAAATCCTGTTTCAACTCTCTAAATCTTTTCCTGTGTCTAGCCTTAAACACCTTGTAGTAAGTTGTGTGTTTTGAAGTGATGTATAGGATTGTCATTTATTTTACTTCAATGTGACAGCTATGTGATATTTATCGATATGAATAGAATAGAAGCAAGTACAAGAATGTTTTGATCATCCATTGGAAATAAACACTTTTTTTGTGAGTAAAATACATAGTTAATATAAATTATTAAAAATATAAACTTTGTAAGTAATGAAGAGCATCTCTTGTGTAGACTTATTTATTTAAAGAATTATTAGAATTAAAAATGTTGTAAATACTCTTTTGAAATGATTAGATTTCTTCCTTTTTCTATCTTTGCTAGCCTTCTGATCATAACCTAATTTAAAAAAAAAAAAAAAAGATAAAGTAATTAACCTTTTGCTGTATAATACATAAATAGCTTAACTTTGTCAACTTAGAACACAGGTGTATATATCTAAGTAGGCATATATTTTTCCGTATCTTTCTGACCTCATGTTGAATATGCCAGCAAACATTCATAGTATGTTCTGGTCATGGATAAATCAGAAGCCCTCAGAATGTATCTATTCCAATTTAATTATTTACAAGATTAGTTTTAAGGGAAACAGTTAGTTTTAGAGAAACAGTTCAAGTGACTAACCCTAACTGGGATCACGTCAGTTCTGGATGAAGTCCAAACCTTGACAGAAGTGTTATTTTTACCTAGATCATATGCTCAACAGAAGTGGAGTATGTAAGTAAATGGTACTTACTCTGTGTGTGTTTGTCCACATGTACAATGACTAAATAACTGACCGTATATTGTAATATTAAAAAATAAATAAATAAATAAATCACCATATTCACCCTCTTTTAATTGACTAATATAGCAGTGGAACATGGAACTGGAATGGATCACATGGACCATTGTGTCATTTACAGCCTTAGGAAACCGTGCCATAGATGCTTTATTTGGATGGAGTTCACTGACCATCAATTTTGTACACCCTTACCACAAGCCACAGAATTTCTCCCTGCAGTCTAAAAGAAAACAAAACAAAACAAAAAAATTGATTTATAAGAGAAGACCAAGACATTAGAACACTAATGTGGCAAGAAGAAAGAGGGTAAAAATACTGAGATAATTTTTGTTTAGAATAAAACGATTCTTTGGTTTGTATGCCTTTTGTGCTATGTATTTAGGTTTGTATGCCTTTTGTGCTCATCTGTGAAGACACATAAGCAAAGCAGTTAATATCATAATTTAAGGTCTGCTATTTTAAATTGAAATATTGGAGTAGATGGGAAGAATATTATGTTTTAATTTGTAAATGTGACTGTTCGTACTGGGAGTCTGTTTCCAAGAATTATACTGTGAAATTGGTGATCACACTTAGTTGAAAAAATACATTTCCCATAAATTATTCTGCATGAACTACCCATCATTATTATTTATAAGCACTATTATTTACAAACATTATTTGTAAAGTATGTAGCCTTGTAGCCTTGCGTTACATCATTTCTTTAATGCTTTTAGTAGGAGTTACAGTTCTGTGATATGCTATATTAATTGAAGTGAAACATTGTCCAGTACTTCACAGGCAGTCTGAGCTAATGAGATGTACTGTACACCTAACAGGCTAGTATGAGTCTAAGAATTTACATTACAAAGGAATCCAGGCAATTTTAACTCAGCAAGGTATGTATTTAATAATAATCGCTGAAGTGTTCTGGGCTGGTAAAATTAATGAATACCAAAACCTATCAGACAGTAGCATGTTATTCTATGAATCTGAACTTGAAAAGGTGAATATGATGAGGGAAGTGAATAGAAAATGAGGTAGGCTGATGCTGTCTGGCTGCAGTTACTTCTCTTTTAAAGTTTACTTTTTCTGAACATATTTAGGTAGGTATTTAGGGCATATTTAGGGCAATGTTTCCTATATCTCAAAGTTCTGAAGCAATAATGATGTATAGTATAAAATAGATGCATCATAACACTGACTATTCAGATGTGTCCTCCATCATTCTGGATATTTTCTTGGGAAAATTTATCACATTTATTTTCTGTGAGTTTTCCCCAAACTATTTTTGCATTATGGTTGCACTACAATCTAAATAATAGCAGATGCGCAGAAAGATTAGCAGGTTAGAAAGTACCTGCATGTTACTCTGAGGGATTTACTTCAGGATTTTGACCAAGATGAATTCATGCTTCTGAACTGTCAGTGACTTCCACTCTGTGTGTGAAACTGCTGCTGGCATATGCAGGAGTTTACCTTGTGTGCAGAGTGGTTGTGGTTTGGAGTGCCCAAGACAGGCTTCAGTGAAGTGATTTGCAGTCAGTAACGTGGGAGTTGATTTTGATGTATGTTTGAAATGTCCTGCTGAAGTTGTAACTTCATTCATTTTGGAGAACTGAAAAGGAAAGTTGTGTGAATCAGGTATCCGAATAGTTTTGTTATCTTCAGATCCTTAGGTGATTTTCTTTATAATAGGGTTGCACATTTAAAAGAAGAAGCGTGTGCAGATGTGATGATAATGTAAGCTTTTTTGACTTTTAGTACAAAAAAAAAAGATTTTTTTTCTATCTGTTTATATCTGGAGCTTGCTGTATTGGAGCACTGTTTACAATTCTACTTTCTATGGATATGTAAAATATATACATTAATTTTTAGAGAATAATACTTTTGTAATCAGTATTCAGATATGGTACTTTGTTCTAGATAACTGTTATTCCTCTACTTTGTTGTATGTTATTCATCAACTGGGGATTATACAATAGCTTATTTTTCTGTTGCATTACTGCCATGGTGGTAAGATTCTTGGTAATGCAACAACATATTAATAAAATCTAGGGAAATTTTTAGTAAAGATTATCCATTTCTTATGCAGCGTGGAAGTGTATATTTGGTGATGCATGGAAATAAGTCTTGAAAAATAAAAATGTTAATGGATGTAACCCTCTTCCTACCCTATTATCTTAGAGTCCTTGAAACATGTTGCAGAAGTTAAACTCACCTTGTTTTTTATAGAATTCTGGAACAAAATTCTCTTGCATTTTCTAAACCTTACAACCAAAAGCACGGCTATGAAAAATTCCAGTCATGTCTTTCTTATAGCCCTTGTCTTACAACCTCTTAACTGCTGCAGCAGCCTTTTTGTTTGTTTGTTTTAAATCTCTGCTGATGCCTCCTCACTTTCAATGTCCTTGGGCTGTTCCTGCTGAGTCTCTTCTACTGGGTGTTGATAATGCAATCCAGGGATCAAGAGCCCAAAATTTGGAACTCCTGGGGTTGATCTCTATCTCTGATAGGAGTTAACACAGTCAGTGGTAACTGCAGTGGGAGCAACAGTAACTGGATGATTAGAAATCCTATCTTCTTCCTTCTTTACTGAAGGTGTGGGAATCTGGTGGTGTGTATGGCAAATTAAAAAAAAAAAAAAAAAAAAAAAAAGGTAAAATCTCTACTTTCCTAATTGAATATTTAATGGTATCAAAGAGAGGGTAGTGGCTTCCCCTTCACCATCGTAGGCACAGTCATATTTGATTTACTTGTATGTTTCACACCCTTTTGAATGCATTTCTGTTTCCAAGTATTTACATTTCTGTTTGGAATGATTACAGCAGATAGTGGTATGCAAAAAGTCAATCTCTACTTGTGTTTACCAAGTATTAGTGTTAAAATCTCGGCATTGTTTAACAGTAAGCAATTTCTAGGCAAAGATGTTTCTTTACTTTTTAGATGAAGATGTACTCTATTATTCTGTGGAAATTACAGTCTGTGAGGATTGCTTCTTCAGAGAGACAGAGTGCTACTGCTAAAGACGGTTTGTGAGAGCAGACAACAGATTGACTGCCAGAGTAAAAGTTGGTAGGAATAAACCACACACAATCAAATAAAATCTGTCACTGTTTTTTTTTTTTTTTTTTTTTTTTTTCTGTTGTTGTTGTTGTTCCCTTCTCCTCCTCATGTGAGAGATGCTTAGAATTATTTTCCTGGTAGGTAGAAGAACAGAGGGAGTTAGTTCTGTGGGTTTAAGACATCATGGAAATGCTGTAAATTTTTTTGTGAAGCTGTTGACCTGAATAGAAATCGTGTGACCACATCCTGTAAACAGAGCATTTGCTGCTTGGTCCTCTTGTGCTGCAGAGGCAAAAACAGGAGGAGAAGGACCAAGATTCAAGGTGGGCATGTTCCTCCCCAAGGCTGACAGGAGCCTTGGCTCTCAGTCTGCAAGTAAGGCAATGTGCTGTGGTTATGGAAAGGGTAGAACAAGGAGTTTTTTTGTTTGAGGGAATAAACTAAGCACTTGGTAAATTCAAGAAGGAACAAACAAAATGCTGTGGTGAGTGCTTGAGAAGTGTAAGAGATACATCTTCATGTTGGTGTTGGAATTGCTGTGAAATTATATCACAGACTTTTTTATGGTATCATGCGTGTTATTGTTTTACTATTTATATTTCAGTTTGAACCTATTCTGACAGAGATGTCACCTGTATGGCTAAAATATTTCTAAATATGAAAAAGATGCTACCAACCTCAGTGATATAAAACAAAGTAAAAAGTGTGTTGCAAAACCTATTAAATCTATGTATGATGCCTAGAGGGTGGGCATTGGATTAAATATGTCCTTTATGTATTTTTAAATTATCTATAAAATTGAAGCAATTTACGGAACTGGTGAATTTGAAAATTAAAGTTTTGTAATAATGCTCTTAGTGTCTACTTCTGTCTGTCTGTATGACTGTGTAAAAGGATATGGTTCCTTTGAACTAGGACAAATAATACTATTGTTCTAAGACCATTGGTAATGCTATGAAAACACTGGAATTCCTAAACAATAACTGTTTAATGAAGCTAAGGGAAGCTTTTCTCATAGTTATGTCAAACATGAGATAATTTGAAGTTGTACTGATACAGAAAACTATTATTCTTTTGAAAGAAGTCATTTGACTTCACTGGGGACTTCTGTGGATGTTCCTCTGTTTATACTGTAAAATAATAGTTCTGGTGGAGTGTGAATAAGGATAGCATGCCTCTTAATAGAAAATATTTGTTTTGGTCTTAAATCAGAATTTTATGATTACTTTGGTATTTCACAAAAAGTTGTGGTGATTTCATGGCATTAAAGTTTAGAGCTGTGTTTTCTGTTGGAGAAGTATTTTTAACAGAGAGCAAGCAGTAACAAGACATGAAAATATTTCCTTTCTTTTGTGATGTTCTGTAGAGCTGATAAAGTGCATCAAAGGTAACCCGTTGAGGTCCTGTGGCTGTGGTACCAGCACTGTTTGCCATGTACCTATCCCATGAAAGGACTGAGATGGCACTGGTCAAACATGAGGGTAATGGTAGACTGTCAGAACCCAGTTTTTTTTGTTCTATGCTCCCATGCCTCTTTGTTTGCTAATATTGGTAATGCTGTTGGCTGCTCTTCTGCTGCCAAAAATGTGTGGGTAGCTGTGGTATGATGCTGTCACTGATGAAGACATGAGGGGAAGGAAAGGGAACTAGCAGGACTTATCTTCTGGAACAGCTTGGACTCCCCTTGTGGCCATGGGCATCCTTGTCTGCCTCTGCGGCCATGGTTCCATGTGTACCTGTCAGTATATCTACCGTGTTCATTTCAGTGAAGAAAAAAAAGAATAAGGGAATACCTTACTGGTAAGGCTACAGCTTGCTAAGTGTTGCAAAATCTTTTTACTCAAGGGTATTATAGCTAGGTAAAAAGTACTCTGGGACATGTTGTTCCATTTATTATTTTTTTTTAAGACTGTTCTTCATAAAGTCCCTGGAGAGTTCTTCTTAAAACAGATGGCACAATGTGGGCCATTGTAATGCAATTTTCATTGTAAAATGTTATGTCCCAGGGCAAATTTACCAAAAATGGAGCAATCATGATGTCCCATAAAATAGAAGACATGTGTTTTTGCAAATTTTGATGTATCTAAAAAAAATGCGTAACTCCCCCCACTTTGCCAAATAAGCAAGGCTTGCTATTTTAAGACAAGTATTTTGGGGCTTTTAGAGTATCTGGAGACTGTTGTTATTGCATTAACTGCTTAGAGTATTCAGGAAAACTTTGTACATCCGTAACTGTAAACATCAATAAAGAGAGTGTTATCTGGAATTATGATTAGCAAGATGATGTTAGATCTCTCTTTGAACTTTCTGGCAGGAGAATATGTATTTTGTGTTAGCCTTCAAAGCTTCAGTAAATAATATGAATATGTATAAACTTTAAGGCCATAAGACAATTGAATATTGTACAGATATCACAATGGAGATACTTACACTGATTATTTGTGAACCAGAAAGATGACTTATGTATCTTGTATGTTAGTCGTCTGTATCAAATTTGTTTTGGTAGTTAATGAAGCAACAGTACTGTAAGAGATCTGCTGCCATTATTGGTGACACCTGTCGTTTAAAACACTACATAAATTTCATGAATAAATAAAATAAGCGAAAGATATGCAAAACAATATGAATGGTTATTTTCATCAGAATAATCTGAAAAATAAACATTGATCTATATATAGAAATGTATCTATACAGAAACATATAGGTTCAGGATTCTGAACTTTATCATAGGTAGGTTTCTAGAATATTGGCAATGTAGTAATGTTCTGTATAATTATCCAGAAGAAAAGTGAAAATAGGGAACACAATTTTCTCATATTATTAATAACAGGATACTTTTGCAATGGATTTCATAGGTATATTAATTCTATGTTTTTCTTTCTTTTGGGATGCCAAAAGAAATAACTTATTTTAGTCATGCCAGTTTAAGGCATGTAAGCTAAATCTAGTTTGGTGCCTGGGAACCTTGAAGAGTGGAAGCTACTAATAAACATCAGAGATCTCTAATAATATCTTGCTTAATAATTTGTTTTGCATATCTGAGAGGCCAAAATCTGTGTGAGTCTAAGTGCAGAAAATTCTCATGTGTTTTTGCAAACACAGTGTTTAGCATCTTGCAGTTTGTATTTCAGGTAGCTGTAGCATTATTATTATTATTATTTTATCTTATTTTTCCTTTACTCTGCTTAAGGTATATGCCAGAGAGGAAAGACAGAAAACAATTAAGACCTAGGAGTAGGTTATGTGTATTGGATTTGTACCATAAGGCAGATTGCTCAGATTCTCTGTCTTCCTTTTATTTAGGGTGTTTTTACTGGGACAGATAGGTTGGTACATTAGGAGCTTGTCTGGTCTTTTGATTGTAGGCTCAGGGTGTGGGCACCTCTTCCCAGCATCATTTTGGATAGAACTTGGGCTTCAGTTTGGCTCAGCTCTGTGGAAGAGGACTCGAGCTTCTGGAATAGGGTGGGACATTTTCCAACCAAGTCTGCAGCATGGATGACTGGAAAACCAGGACCCTGGGGCAAGCCACAGCACACATGCTCAAGTAATTTAGAAACAGCCACAGATTTCCAGAATGATGACATTAAGGGCTATGTGTAGTTAAATCTGTAAGTGATAACGTTTCCTCAGCAATACTGTGAACTATTTCTTGTTTTAATTAGTGGAGTATTAACTAAAGGTAGCTGTACGTGACACAGACAGACAGAATTTTAATTAAACTTTTGTGGTTTGGGTAATTAAATTTAAATGATTACTTTTCTAATATATCTTTATTCCAAGATATCATATACCTTTTTTAGGCATTTAGATTTAAACTTACCAGTTCAAACACAGAAAGACAGACAAAAATAAAGCTGTTAAGAAATAGAACTTTTATTGACATACATAAATTAACACTGTTCATGTGTTTAAATATATCCAATTACAGATCTCAGTTCAGTTCCTGACTTTTCCACACGCCTCCCATGTGATAGTGAGCAAATTATTTGAGAACAAATGTTTCAGTGTGTCTAGTGAATTTAAAATGCAATAATTAATGCCAGCTGAGATCTAGCCAGTTATGAAATTCAGCACTAGATGTTTATTCATTTTTAGGAATTTCAATTCTGTTCTTTCTGTAAAATAGTATATATGTCTTTCTGTTATTTTCTACTCTGTATACTTAAAAAGTAAGCAGGACTGTCATATTTTAATATAGTACTGCCACTGATACAGTCAATCCTAGTAAAAGTTTGTGCTTTTATAATACAAACACATAATAATGATAATAGAATTAGTAGTTCCTTAGCATTTGATGTGGCTGGGGTGCATCAAGCACAGCATTGCTAGCCAGTCAAGGGAAGGGATTGTCCCACTCTGTGCTGGTGCAACTTCTCCGTGAGGTACTGTGTGCAGTTTTGGGTGCCACAGTATAAGAAAGATATAAAACTGTTAAAAAGCGTCCAAAGGAGGGAAACAAAGATGGCAAAGATGGTAAAGGATCTAGAGGGGAAGACGGATCTCAAAGAGTAGCTGAGGTCCCTTGGTTTCTTCAGACTGGAGAAGAAGATATTGAGGGGAGGCCTCATGGTGGCCTGCAGCTTCCTCACGATGGGAGTGGAGGGGCAAGCGTTGAGCTCTGTTCTCAGGAACAGCTTGAAGCTTTGATAGGGGAGGTTCAGACTGGGTTTCAGGAAAAGAACCACAGGGAGGGTGGTTGAACACTGGAACTGGATCCCCAGGGAAGCGGTCAGAGCACTGAGCCTGCCAGAGCTCAAGAAGTGTTTGGACAATACTTTCAGATACATGGTCTGATTTTTTTTTATTTATTTATTGTCTGGTTCTTTGGGGACTCAGGAATTGGACTTAATGATCCTGCTGGGTCCCTTTCAACTCAGATATTCTCATCTCTTTCCTTGGTCAAGTCAACATGTAAAGATCAAGCAGAAAAGCAAAGTGTGCTGCAGTGTTGGACACTGCAGGGTAGGCACTTGGGTCAGGAAAGCAGTACAGTGCCCTGTATAGTCTCCCTTGCACAGTTCAGCTCAGGTCACAGGTTTCTGTCTGCACAGTCTAAGCAGTTAAGTTGTAGTACTAAGCAATAGTATCTGTCATTTTGAATCATAGTCTTGCATGGATGTACGTGACTGTTATGGATGACTGTTCTTTTTTTTTTTTTTTTTTTTTTTTTTTTTTTTTTTTGTTGTTGTTTTGTTTTTCTTGTAGCTAGTAGTTATTCTTTGTTCTTGAGTAAAAGAACACTTGGTGTGCCTAAATAATAAGGATACCCGTCTTTTGGTTTATTGCATATATCAGAAAAAAAGAAATTAATTCATTATAAAAGCTAGTCGGTTACAGCAAAAACACTTCTGTGAATATTCACTGAAACTTATAAACAGGTTCATTTTAAGGGCATTTTATCCTTTTGAGTATGGAGGTTTATCATAGAATCATAGAATATCCTGAGTTGGAAGGGACCCATAAGGATCATCAAGTCCAACTCCTGGCACCACACAGGTCTGCCCACAAGTTTAGACCATGTGACTAATTGCGCAGTCCAATCGCTTCTTAAATTCAGACAGGCTTGGTGCAGTGACTACGTCGCTGGGGAGCCTGTTCCAGTGTGCAACCACCCTCTCAGTGAAGAACCTCTTCCTGATGTCCAGCCTAAACTTCCCCTGCCTCAGCTTAACACCATTCTCGTGGGTCCTATCACTGGTGTTTACAGAGAATAGGTCACCTGCCTCTTCGCTCCCCCTTGCGAGGAAGTTGTAGACCGCGATGAGGTCTCCCACCAGCCTTCTCTCCTCCAGGCTGAACAGGCCCAGTGCCCTCAGCCACTCCTCATACATTTTCCCCTCTAGGCCCTTCACCATCTTCGTCGCCCTCTTCTGGACATTCTCCAACAGTTTAATGTCCTTTTTGTACTGTGGTGCCCAGAACTGCACACAGTACTCGAGGTAAGGCCGCACCAGCGCAGAGTAGAGTGGCACGATTACCTCCCTCGACCGACTAGCGATGCTGTGCTTGATGCGCCCCAGGATACAGTTGGCCCTCCTGGCTGCCTGGGCACACTGCTGGCTCATATTCAACTTGCTGTCAACTACATCCCCCAAATCCCTCTCTGCAGGGCTGCTCTACAGTGTCTTGTCACCCAGTCTGTATGTATAGCCAGGGTTTCCCCATCCCAGGTGCAGGACCCAGCACTTGCTCTTGTTAAACTTCATGCAGTTGGTGATCGTCCAACTCTCCAATCTGTCCAGGTCTCTCTACAAGGCCTCTCCACCTTCATCCGAGTCCACAAGTCCTCCAAGTTTGGTGTCGTCAGCAAATTTGCTCAGAACACCTTCTAGTCCTACATCCAAATCATTTATAAAAACATTGAAGAGGACTGGCACTAAAATGGAGCCTTGAGGGACTCCACTAGTGACCATCTGCCAGCCAGATGTGGCCCCATTTACCACAACCCTTTGAGCCCTGCCTGTCAGCCAATTGCTCACCCATCATATGATGTTTTTGTTAAGTTGTACGTTGGACATTTTGTCCAGTAGGATCCTATGGGAAACTGTGTCAAAAGCCTTGCTGAAGTCCAAAAAGATCACATCAGCTGTTTTCCCTTGTTTGACTAGATGGGTGATCTTTTCAAAAAACGAAATCAAATTTGTTAGGCAGTACCTACCCCTCATGAAGCCATGTTGGCTGGGACCAATGACTGCGTTGTCCCCCAGGTGTGCAGGGGTTATGAGGATTATTTTTTTTATTTTTGTGAATGTTCTGAGAAGATAAACTTCTGTGTCATCAATAAGTATAACTTTAGCATTTAAAATGCAATCTTTTGTAGAAAGAGTTCACCATGGAACAGATTTCAATAAAACAAATTGGAGTATTTTCTCCCTTTTTTTTTTTTTTTTTTTTTTTTTTTTTAAGTTCTGTAAGTTACACCAAAATAGGATGACCTCAGTAAACTGTGACTTACAGATCACATAGCTCTGGTATTTTATTTTGGTGATTAAAAAGGGTTTAAGTGGAACAAACATTTTTAGGCTTCTACTGTATGTGTTCATACAACTCAGTTGTGTGTTTTAGTATAGAACAAGTAAAAGCAATGTCTCATAAATAACAAACCATTTAATGAAGTTAAATGCTACTTTTTCTATTAACATAATGGTTCTTAAAACTCACAATCTGTACTTGATGAAAGGGTTTTACACAGGGGTAGATCATGGGAAAAGTGCTATACATGGAAATCCTGTACTTATCGATAAGGGTAGAACACTCAAAGGACTTTTGAAAATCTCTTAATTTGAAACTCTTATGGATCAGTTCAGGATGTAACAATATGGGGAAAAAAAAATTATAACCCTTAAAATATCTGCTTGTCTCTCTCTCTCTTTTTTTTTTTTTCTTTATTGGGGACTTCTCATAGGTAGATGGAGTAAAACGTACTTCAGTGGTTGCTGACTTGATATCATCTGATCTATGCAATCCTATCTTAACAGGATAAAAATTTTGACAAATGATGAAAGAAAAAATGTCTTAAAAACATCTTGTTATTTATGATTAGGTGCAGGATTGTTATTCATAGTTTCTCTCTGTTAATAGAAAACTAAAGAGAGCATTGGTTTTTCAATTGCAGGATAATGTGGAAATTTTATAAGGCCAATGTTTTAACATTTAAAATTTACTTGTATAAATACTGTAGGCCCACTGAAGACATACTGACTGAAACAAAGGTATCTCAAACTGATTTTTTTTTTTTTTTTACCATTTATGTGAACTTAACTGAAAAAGTTAAATTGTAGGATTGTAAACTTTGCAAAAGGAAACAATTCAAAAGGATTAGAGTCTCTGTGAAGAAAAATTTTTGAAGTAGTCTTTTAACTGCAAAAGTTGTTATAGCTCTTGCTGTAGAGTGAGCTTACTTCTGTGTAAAAATTGCTCTTGAAAGGGTATTTTCTACTGATCTAAAATGCAATAATTAGAAACTTTAATCATACTAATACATATGTAAAATAAATAGCATCTTTCCTGCTTCAAATGTATGATATCACCTTGCAGAGTAATTTTCCCTTAATAGTATGAAGACTTTTTGTCAGTTAAGAATGTCCAACATTTGTAAAAGCTTTTGTTAGAAATTATCAGTACCTAAATTTATTTAATTTCCATTAATTGAAATCTGAAGTTGCCATGTTGTGGCTAATTCAGCAATGTCTTAGTGACTTTTTAAAAAATAATATAATAATAATTATATATTTATTGTTGAGTAAGGGCTGTCTGTCACACTGACTTGTAATGCATCAAGTGCAACGTGTACATCCCAGTGCTTCATTTGAGAAACAACGTAAAACAGAATACGGGTTCAAAGCAGAAAGACTTTTCTAGGTTGTCCTAGTGAAATAGATGCAGGTTTACAGTCACTTGTAGTTAATGTTGCTGCTATAAAAGATAAGAATATACATTCATGGAGGCAGTATGTGAGTAATTGCTATTATGAGGAGAGTGGTAGCACTTTCCTCTGATAGTTCTGTTCTGTGTGGGAAACTCTGTTCTGTGTGGGAGTGTAGTCCAGAAGAGTAAATTATATGCTTATTCCATTTACTTACAGAAGAACGAACGTAGTGTTACCAAGGTGCCATCCATTTCATTATACTTGTTTTTTTCATTTGTGACTGAAGAAGAATTCCTTAATAATTTAAGCACAAAAACCAAAATGATTTTTTTCTCTGTTTGTATATTTGTTCTGATGTTCTTATATAAATAATCCTATTTGATATCTAGTTATTAATTAGTTACTATATTCTAATAGGTAAGCCTTTCTAATGAAAAGCCTAAAAATGTTGTCAGAATGGACTAAGTTCCTCCCCCATCCCCCTCATTTGTCGTTATTATTTCAAATGTGAAACAGAAGGAAGTGTATCAAGCTTGTGTATCTTTTGCTTTTTAAAGTTACGGGGGAAAAGAACTTCACATAAGCTAAAACAGAGGAGAAAAAGCTCTTAGGTAGAACTGTGAAGAAAAACATCCTGGAAAAAAGACAACAGAAATGCAGAGCCTTTTTCCAGAGAATAAATATTTAAAAAATACAAGAATAATATATGCTAGCTCAGACAAGAAACATTCTAACATTCTCAAGGGGAAGAGGATCAATTCCCCACCCTCCCCCAAGATGGGAAAATACAAGGAAATTCAAATTAACAAAAGTAAGATTTTTATATTGAACACCATGGGAAAAGAACACAAATTTAGGTCTCATGAAAGTGCAATTATATACCATCATTAATTAAAAGTACAGTTAAGTACTCATTAATTATTTGTTTATTTTCAGATGTTTAGAAGACTTGATGGGACTGTTGCACTTTGTTAGCTTCATCTATGCCCTTGGTGGCACTGCGGACATGCCCTAGAGCTAGGAAGAGCTAGGAATGCGCAAGTGACAATGTTCACAGAGCCTTCCCAAACCTGAAATACAATGTCTCCTTGGAGTTGAATTTGAACGTCAGAAACTGAAGGGGTGAACAGGGAATAGTAGTTTGAGATGCTGCTGCCATCACAGTTTCCTTTGGCTGTGGATACACATTCCTGTAGGCAAGGGCCCATCCCACTTTCGAAATCCATTTTGGTAGTATTGCTATAAAAGAGTTCAGTGACAGTAAGCTAATTGAATAAATATGAAATCCTTTGTAGTTGTCTAGAAGGCTCCACAATATCCCAGTGGACAATGACATAGCGTCGGCTATTCATGTCCCTGGACTGCAATAACTTCTGCATGTAGCTCTCCCTGGGGAAGGTGAGGGGGGATGGGGAATAACACATACACACACACACACACACACAAAAAAAAAAAAAGCTAGTGAAAAACAATGTGTCATGCCTTTCTGCTACAAAATCCATTAACCTGCCTGCTAACCTGTTCTGTATTCTTTGCACAAATTTCCTGTTGAAGATTAAATCAGGTTCATATACTCACATATTATTTAAAAGCCACTGAATTACCCTGTTCCCAGCCTATTTTAAAAGTGCATAAAACTTTGGAATGAGGACAGCAGTCAACAAATCTTTTCCTTGAGCGCAGTGGAACAGTTGTGTCACAAGACTAAAGTACATCTCTTCAAAGGCTTATTTCTGAGCATGAAGTAGGAATTTCTGCCCCAGGAAATTAAGGATCATCAGAAATCTTTCCTAGTTATAACTTTTCAGCTTTGCCTTCCTCTAGCGTAACCACCCCTAGAGCACCTAAATATGAAGAGATTAATTATACCAAACAATTATACACAAAATAACTGTAGCTGATTGCCAACAGAAATTAATTGTTATGCTGAATTTACAGTTCATCCCATGAGAAGAAATGGAAAGAAAAGAGGAACAACATATGACAGATATTAACCAAACAGCTGAACACTCTGGTAATGTGGGATCAGCTACTTGTGCCACTTGTGGGCAGATTAATGCAGGATTCCCACCAAAGGGTGCACTTCTGAAACTGATTGTCATAGAAAAGGTGGCAAAAGCACAGACTGGAAAGAAGCAGTTGCCGCTAAGATATTTATTCTAAGATGTTTATTTGAAACTTTGGAGGAGTTTTTGGTGGAGAAACTAAATAGTGTGTGACGTGGAAAGAGTTGTGATTAATTCTCTTGACTGAGTGATTTATCCAGTGGAGCCAAATGTGCTCTATGACTGAGAACTTCCTACATATTATAGTTACACCTGTCAAATCCTGGGCTTTTATTGTCCTAGATTACTTTGCTCCATTTATTAAAGAATATGCCTTAGAGATTTAAGTCATATGCCTTAGTGATTTAGTTCTTTTAAGGGTTTGGCTCTTTTTAAGAGTTTTGCGTTTCATGCAAAAATGACATATTTTAAAAATTGCTTTATAAACAATTACCTATAAATGCAGAATGTAATATATTTTTTTCTAAAATTGTGATGGACAACACTTTAATATTGGTAATAGCTCAATGACTCCCATTTAAAGAAGATTTTTGAATTATATGCTGTTTCCCTCATGAATGTAAAATGAATTCCAGTCTGAAAAGAAAACTTTTTTTTTCTTAAAAAAAAAAAAAAAAAAAAAAGTTTTATTCATTATGTAATTTAATTATATATTTAAGAAAGGCTTTAGACCTAAGCGAAGTACCTACAGTACATCAGCCCATAAACATTCTGGCATTTTATTGTCCTAGTTTTATGCTTTGATTTAATTTACTTCAATATTACTTTTAGTGAAGAAAACATTGAGAACGCCAGGTGTAGTTCTTTTGATGTGGTAGATGCTTAGTATAGCAACTTGAAAACAGCAAGCCTAGAATAAGTTGGAAATATTTGAGATCCATCTGAAATTGCTTGTAAAGCAGTCCTGGTACACAAAGTTAAGGTATGCAAAGAGCAAAGTGAAAAAATGTATATATGTCTATATTTAAAATGTAAATAAATATATAAGGTCTTGCATCCTGATCAATTTATACTGGTTATTGTTGCTAGTATTTCTTCTCATTGTCACAGAAAATAGTGTTAGTGAAATGTTTTATTGGGTATTTTGGGTATTCAAGTATTCTGCTTATCATATCACGATGTGTTTTTTTTTTTTTTTTTTTTTTTTTTTTCTGGTACTGCATGTATTCCCAGTGTTTGCTGATATATTCCATATAAATAATTTGAGGAAGAGAATTCGAATAATTGCTTCTCTAGGGAATACAGCCCACATATATATATTAAAATTTATATGGATAGTTTTGCATATCCTGAACTACTACACCTGGGGATAAAGTAGTCAGGAAAACATGCATAGTTTGAATTTTGTTCAAGTCACTCCTTTAAAGGGAGATATTTTCAGTCTGGCAAAAAAATTTTTCACTGATTTCAGTATATTTATATTTATTTAGAGTTAGTATTTCTGAATTATAATTTATATCAGTAAGTGTCCTTTCCCAAACTGAGAAAGAATGTCTATTACTAAAATGGCTTTATGTATGCTAAATACTATGGAAAAATGAGAGGGTATTATATAAAACATACAGGTTCAATTTATATAGGAAAATATAGTTTTCTATATTTTCTATGGGATCTCTCTTTTTTTTTTTTTTTTTTCCATTCATGTAATAAATGGCTCAGTCTTCAAAATAGGACTATAATCAAAGTTTACAATTTATTAAAGGAATAGAGGTATACAAACAGCGCTGGGTGCGCCAGGAATCTCTGCTCCACCAAGATGCACACCAGTTACATCAAGCAGCTGATTTTTATGCTCCTAGGCTAATACATATTCATTACTACTTCTAAAAAAAACATTACTACTTTCTAAAAAAAAAACTGAAACTATAATTAGTTTCAGGAATCTAAACCTTCCTACTGGAGCATGCGTATCAGTCTCCGCTGGTCCCTCTGGGGGTCTCTCATGCTGAAGACTCATAGTCTTCCTCCCTCTTGTCCTTCTCCTTTGTCCAGCTTGGCTGTATGTCAGAGACTTGTGCAGTGTCCCCCACAAGCTTTGTCTTTTAGTTGTTCTTCAGCTCTCCCCGTCTCCTTAATCTCCTGGCCAGATATCAGAGACTTTCATAGTGTCCCATGCAATAGTCATAATGGTTAGCAGTTATTCTGAAATCCCCCAGATATCAGAGACTTAAAGGAAAAGCCTACAAATACATTTCCCTTCAAGCTCTCTATTGACACAGATTGCTAAAACATTCCTTTGCAAGATACAAGAACTATATACATTAACCACTCTGTTTTTCTTAGACTTGTGGTTATACAAGGGTACGTAAGACAGAAGGTCACATTCATCATACCGTGCGGCCCTAGCATTGTTCCATACTGACACGAATCAGATGAACGTATTTCACAATTCATACAGTTGATCCAGCAGCAGTTAGAAACAATCATAGTGTTTGTGTATTTGAGAATAATGAAATCAGGATGATGATTAGTAAATGTTTTTGATTGGATTTTTTTTTCCTTCCAAAACTCTTCAGGATATACTTTCAACCACCTGAATTTGGAGTATTTTTGTTGTTAAAGACTTTGTTTTCTACAAAGAGTAAAACTAATTGCAACAATATTTTTCACAAATTGGCTATCCATAAATAATGCCAGCATTTTCAAGGAATTAGAGATGCTAGGTTTTTGGTTTGGTTTGGTTTTCTTGTTGTGTTTAATAGTTTCTCTGACAATTGCAGCCTTAGTACGGAGTATATTGTGGTGTTCAATAGTGTGTGGTCATTCAGTGCCCAAGAAATACTATGTACTTAGATCTCAACAGCTTAATTAATAAAGCAGAAATAGTGCATCATAATCTTGGTTAAACATTTATATGATATTAATATATATGATCACGAGAGTATATCATAAAATATCATGTATTTTACACATGAAGGTGGAATTTGTCTCTGCAAGTGTTCATTGAAAGAGTACTTTTCCATTGTTTGATAGGCCTACAAATGACACTAAATGTGTCAGAGGAAAGATGATTTGGTCCTGTCTGTACAAAGAATATGCCTGCTTTCTCTACCTATTTCAGGAATTGATGGAGAATAGTTTCATAACATGTTATCTGACATGTGCAAATTTTCCTTTGCAAAGTCCATGTCACCCACAGGACCCAGTTAACCATGGTGAAGGTATAGGACCCAACTGAAGGAAATGCCAAGTACATTCTGTATAGAAAGTCCTTGAAAAGCATAATTGCTTCAACCTCCATAGCAATTAAGGTACAAAACATTCTGTGTTGTTTATTCCTGTTGTTCAGGCAAAAATCACTAATCAGTCATGTTGTGGAGAACTATAGTTTCCCTGGAAGGAAACTTGTCTCCTTAGGGTTCATGTTCTCCCTCCTCCTCCTCTCCACCCTCTGCTCCCTTCTTTCCTACTAAAAACATAAACAGATTGAAACAAGGTTTTCATGATAGGCTAAATGAATTAGTCATTTAACAGTTCTGTTTCCCACATGGTGGGAGGGATGTTCTGAATCAGTAATTTAAAGGAAAGTGTGGGGGAAAAAAAAAGACTTGAAGTTCTGACTCTCATATACAATAGAGGATGCTTTTTTAAAATCACCATTTTCTCACTTGCACCCCTTCTTGGCATCAACCTTATCCTGTCCTCACTTTATGGAGTAATTGGAAATTACTGATAAAGTTACATGTGAGATGTGCATCTGTACAATATTCTCAGGAAGTCAAAAATAGCTGGATAATTCCAAAGGCCAGTTTCTTGGTTGTTTCAGATTTGTCTGTTACAATTAATATAGAAAAGCTCCTTAAGGTATGTGTTAAGAAGAGGTTTGTGCTTTCAGTCACAGTAGTGAGGATGGACCCCAGAAGAAGCATTCCTCCCTTTCAGGAGGGAGTTGAGTTGGTTGAGGAGCTGGACATATTTGTAATTGTAGAATCATCGAGGTTGGAAAAGACATTCATAAAGTCCAGACATCAATATGACCTATTGAGTCCTGCCTCTAAAGCATGTCCCTTAGTGCCACATCCATGTGTCTCACCTCCAGGGATGGGGACTCCACCAGTTCCGTGAACAGCCCATTCAAATGCTTGGCTACCCTCTCAATGAAGAAATTTTTCCTAATGTCCAATCAAAACCTCACTTGGCACAACTTGAAGCCATTTCCTGACGTCCTATCACTTGTAACCTGAGATAAGAGACTTACACCCTCCTTTCAGGTAGTTATACAGAGGGATGAGGTCTCTCCTCAACCTCTTTTCTCCAGGCTAAGCTGCAGTTCCCTCAGTCACTCCTCATTAGTCTTGTTTTCCAGTCCCTTTACTAGCTCTGTTGCCCTTCTCTGCACACGCTCAAGCAATTCAATATCCTAGTACTGAGAGGCCCAAAACTGAACATGGTATTTCAGGTGTAGTTTCACCAGTGCCACGTACTAGGGAACAATCACTTCCCTTGTCCTACTGGCCACACTATTTCTGATGGAGGCCAGGATGCCATTGGCCTTCTGGGCCATATGGGCACATTCCTGGCTCATGTTCAGCCAGCTGTCAAGCAGCACCCCCCAGGTCCTTTTCTTCCAAGCAACTTTCCAGCCACTCTTACGTAAGCCTATACCACTGTGTTGGGTTGGTACAACCTAATTGCAGGACCCAGCACTTAGCCTTGTTGAACGTCATGCCTCTTTGCACAGACCACAGTCATCCTCTGGATATGGTGTCTGAAGCTGAACCCAGTATTGTTGATTTGTTTCTTTAGAACTGAGAGTAATAGTTTTTCCCCGTACTTTCTAGAAACTCCATTTCCTTGCAGTAAGGACTTTATGAGCTGTGATGAGATGATGTGAGTGCTGAGTCTAACATATAGTGTATATGCTCTTATCTATTATCTTTTCCTCCATTTTATACTCCTGTCTCTTCTCTGTTCTTCAGGGTGGTTTCTTCAGAGCAGCAGAGAATTTCAAGGGCATGGTGGATTCCTGGAAATCTGAGTTTGTTAGCATTATTGTCTGAATGCTGAGTAATTGGATTTGTAGAGTTTCTAACAAAGTTTTGTTTCCTAATTTGGTTATGTGAAGTGGTGGGAATCTTGACAGAAAAACTGTATAAAACCTAAAATACATAAAGAAAAACAAGTTTTTGAAAGGGAGACTAGAATTGAAAAAAAAATATATATAATAAAAAAATCTTAGTCACAGTAGACAGGTTTTTATATATATATATTTCTTTATGTGATAAAATGAATGATTCATTAATACAGCCTGATTTCTCTTAATTGTGAGGACTGCTTTGTGTCAGGTTGATAGGGCTGTGAATTGTACCTAAGCAGATAGTAACGAAATGTGTGCACAAATCCATGTTTCCTGGAATGGGTTAAACTCTTTGAGGATCAGTAGAAGAGATACCTACCTGTCATTCTGTATGTTTTAACTGTATACTATAGTGTGTTCTTTGAAGTAATTTATCTTTTTCTTTTTTTTTCCTTTCTTTTTCTTTCTGTTATGTACTACCCCTGTAACTACTTTCTTCTTTATGCACTTGTGTATAGTTTTCTCACTGCATGACTATCCTCAAGCACTGAGAGAGAGAAAGCACTAAAATAATGTGCAAAAGTAGGCATTTAAATTAAACTGTGCTGAAAAAGATGCTGTAAACCAATCTTGTACAGAAATTAAGAATTTTTTGTAAGATATAGGAGATCTCAATCTTTACAAATGAGACATATCATATAATGTAAATATGCATCAATGGCTCTTAGCCTTGGCATCTATGTAATGTACATGATTGCTTACAGCTATATTGTTGTCTATATATAGAATGTGGAAAAAGACACTATAAAAGGTTTAAGTACAAAAAAAAAAAAAAAAAAGAAAAAAAAAAGTCAGATTCAGGGAACTACCTCTCCTTATTTAGGACTCCCCTACTGCAGAACCTAATTGAAAACTGAAAAGGGAAGCCTGTATGAAATTTATTTTCCTGAGATTTTCTCCATTATGTTTCTGCATATTCCTGCATCATAGGCACTGAGGTGATGTACAGAATCTGGCAGCAGCCCAAAGACCAGTTAGTCATCCTCAGTGACTGTCTACCTCCCCATTACCTTTCCAGGATTAAGCTTGGCAAATTAGTTACACTGGATCCCCCACATCTTCTCTTTTTAAGGTAGGATTTGTATTTAGGGAGTTTTCCAGAATTACAATGTAGCCTTAAATTCTTATTGTCTTCCATGAAAATTTGGTTGGCTTTATGTTTACACATTCCATTTTCTTTCCTGTGGACTGCCATACCAAATTTTCCATTGCTCTCCCATCTCATTCAGGTCTTGGCTTTTCTTGCAGTGCTGTTCACAGGGTGAGCCTGGATGTCAGGTAAAGGAGAAAGGATATCCTGTTTCAGAGTTGATGATTTTGATCTGAAGTTGGAGAAGGGGAAGTCAATGACAAAGTGTTCATTTTCACTGTCCATGTACTGTGGATGTAGCAATCCCTATAGACAGAGTTCAGTTAAAGATATTGCATGTGAATAGACTGATCAGTTTAGAGCCCACAGCAGGTATTACCTTGCCAACCATAGCAATTCTAATGCTAGGCTTCCTATCACAAACACTCATATTCAATAATTGAGATGATCTCTAACTGTACAGCATTCAACAGTGTTAGCTTTTACAGGTAATGAAGCTAATGTAGTTCCTAATTCAAAAAAATAATACTGTATGAAATCACGGTATAAAATTTTGAGTCTATTAAATCAACTATGCAAATATAAAACCATTTTCAGTAAAACCTAATTAGTTGTCACAAATATGAAAAAATATTTGAAGAAATAAAACTGTCTTCAATACAATCTAATCAACTTTTAGAAATGAAACGTCTCTAATTTGATTAAAATGTCTCTATTGACCATCATTATTTTCTCTTGTTTTAAATAAGAGGACTGAGGCTCTCCAGACAGAATGATAGCTTTTTGATTGAATGTCAGTTTCAGCTTTTGTAGTTAGTCCCCTTTTTCTGGCACTAACGGTGATTCACTGATGTTTAAAGGCTGATGAGCCTCGTTCCTGGCCAACATTATCCATATTAATATTGCTTTTTCCATCTCAGTCTCCATGCTCTTATTAGCTTTTGCTATTTGTTCACTCAGCTCCTAAATTTTACCCTTTCTAACTTATCCTTATGTATTATTCTAACTTGAGGAAGTGTAGGAATGTCTTCTGGTTCAAATTTTAAAATACAGGGCAGTTGTTGCACACCTATTACTGTATTTGGATGATGCGACTTTCTATTAATACACATATACATTCATCAAGAAGGGCATAAACAATGAAAGTATACTTAGGGACTAAGGTGTCTTCCTGAATTTCTTTGTCCAGGAGTGATGCTCATATATATGAGACAAGGAGACAGATGTATATAATAAATAAATGTTGTCTATAATTGGGTTAATGAGTTGTGTTTATATATATATATATATATATATATGTAGATAATATTATATGTAGATTATATTATAATAAATTGTATATATATATTCTTCTGTTCCTAGCCACTCTGCTTTTTATTTTTATTTATTCCCCATCTCTTCAAACTGAGACAACATGCCATTTCTTCTCCTCTCCCAGCTGCCAACATCTTCCTTCTTAAGCTCTTTCTTTTATTACGTCAGTCTCTTCAGGACTGATTTTTTCCTTTGCTCTGTTTGTAATCTGACCCTTGTAAATAACGCTATTGCTAGGCATATAAAGAGATTCCACTTACAGTCTAAAATTAGTTTTCTAGTCTAAACTTGTCATCTAGGCAACCTCTGCAATCAATAGAGAAAGATAAATACTGCAAGAAGGTAATTCATCACATCTTAAGATTATGTTGAAACTGGAGGGATTAATTGCTGTCTGGGCTGCCTGTCTCTTTCTGCTGATTAAAGAGAGAGCCCTAGCTGACAACCTTAGATGAGATACCTGACTTCCAGATGGATAAAATTAGATGAAAGGTATCCTACCTGTTGTGCAAGGAGTGGTGTTGGTAATGTATTTCGTTCGTAAGGTCTGCTTACAGAGGTAAAAACAATGTAGAACTTGAATGAGATGGTACCCAAAGTTTGATATTTTTGTCTGAACCAATTTGCAACAATGCAAATTATATTTGATTTTTTAATAGTGTCTTCAGCAATGTTGTGACATATTCTTAAAATCAACCCCCTACTATTTTGCTAGAACAGTTAATATTTAAATAGCTCTCATGTATATCTCACAAAATTGATAAATAAAATTAATTTCATTTTCACATGGGGAGACTGAAGCTTTGGAACATTTTTGACAAGGCCACACTATGCAACAACATAATTGGATACAAACCTTGTTATCTGAGTCTCATTTAAAATTATAGGGGAATAATGTTACTGATAAATAGTATCTGCAGTGGATATTACTGAAAAAACATCCCCACACAAATTATCCAGATACAATTTGATCATAAGCAATGGATAAGATAATAATTCATGATCAATGCTGCACATAAGCAATTGGAAATATGAAAATAAAATTTATTATAAAACTAGTTATAGACATTATAAAACTAATTATATACAAATTTTGAGCAAAACTAGGTATGACAAAATACTTATCAGTTACAGCTATTCTAGTAGTAGAACTGGTATTTAGACTTCTAATGTTTGACCTTATTTTAACAGTGCTGTATCTCACCGCTGAACCAACGAATTGGGAACAGCTCATAGCATCAGAAACTTTATACTAATGCCACCTATCAAGTCTTCAAGCACTGTGAAGTGAAACTACAGATCTTTATGGAGCTTGTATCAACTTGGTCAAAAGGAATGCTTTTCTGATATTTAACGAGTACCATTTCTGCCATTATGACGAGCCAGGAGAAGTGGGTTAACCTTAGTCCTGGAGAATTCTCTCAGCTTCAGAAATACGCAGAATGTAAGTACTTTCTAAAATATGTCATTTTGCCTCTACTTAAAAATTAAGGATATTTGTAACTGTAGAATAGAATATTAAACTGGAGTCATTAGATAGTTAACATGTTACAGTATTATTGTATTATTAATATTATTCACTGTTAAATAAGTGGTTAAATTATCATTCACGTCTACGGCTTTTTTTTCATCCAGAAAATCTCTTCTTCAGGGGAAAAGAAAAAGCAAACAAAGAAAACCAGTCAGTGACACAGTAACTTTTTTCTTCTTTACTGAACAGTTATTATTCAGTGCGATACCACTTAGCCTGATTATGACTGTGTATTTGGAGAGTGTATTTCTACAACTTTGCCTTCTTAAATTCATCATTACAATTTGTAGGCAACTAGAGTGAGGTTTAAGAGGAAAGCTTTTTCACTCTTGGAGGAAAGGTGATCCTCCCTCTCTACTCTGCCCTGGTCAGGCCTCACCTGGAGTACTGTGTCCTGTTCTGGGCTCCCCGGTACAAAAAAGACAGGGATCTCCTGGAAAGACTCCAGTGGAGGGCCACAAAGATGATACAGGGCCTGGAGCATCTTCCCTATGAAGAAAGGCTGAGAGACCTGGGTCTGTTCAGCCTGGAGAAAAGAAGACTGAGAGGGGATCTCCTCGGTGTATATAAATATGTGAGGGGTGGGGGACAGAAGGATGTAGCCAACCTCTTCTCAGTGGTTTGTGGGGATAGGACAAGGGGCAATGGCTGCAAGTTAGAGCACAGGAAGTTCCACTCTGACATGCGAAATAACTTCTTCATGGTGAGGGTGATGGAGCATTGGAACAGGCTGCCTAGGGATGTTGTGGAGTCTCCTTCTCTGGAGATATTCAAGGCCTGTCTGGACGCCTACCTGGGCAGCCTGCTCTGAGGAATCTGCTTTGGCAGGGGGGTTGGACCCGATGATCTTTCGAGGTCCCTTCCAACCTCTACAGTTCTGTGATTCTGTGAAACATGGAAATTCCAGTAGAAACAAATCTAGCTGTTCAATATGAAGATGTTTCTAATATTGTAGTAAATTTGAAGTTGGTTATCTCCCATACAAGACCGGGAAATAAAAATCTGCCTAAGCTGAAGATACAGCTCTTTAGTTATTATTAAGGCAAAAATTCCATTAATTTTCCTGAATAAATAACTCAGAATTGCATGCTTAGGGGACTAGATACTAAACACGAGAAGTCAGATTTAGGTGGCAGTTTGTAAAGCCTGATAGGAACTGAACTAAAGTTCAAGAACGTTTCAGAAGTTTTCCTGTATCATAAATAAGATCAAGTCTCTTAATTTATGAATGCTGTTGATTTATTACTAAAGGAAACATTTCATTACAAAGTATAAAGCATGTAAAGTAAATGAAGACCACTGATTTCTTTTTTGTGCCTATGACACCACAGCATCTAATTAATTGTTCATCAGTGTAGTAACTTAATAAAATAATAATAAAATGATTGTTAGATTTAACTTTTTTTCACATTCCAGTGGAATTTACTATTGGGATTCATAATACATTATGATATCAAGTTGAAGTATGAATTTGAAGTATGAAGTATTTATATAATGCAATTTCATTCAACAACAACAACAAATAGGTAGAAATATTTACATGATGCTTTCTGGAACAGGAGTATATGAATCTCACTGTTTTCTACTATTGTATTGCTGTAAAGTTTAAAGTATTCTATTTATTAACAAATCATGTTTCTTCCCCATGCCACCATCCTGTCTCAAAGTGTAAGTTTTAGGGATGAAGGAAACTTACTCGACATATTGTTTTAAATATTAGCAATATTACCAAAGAAGGAGCTATTTCATTTCTCCTTTAATAGTTATAAAGTTTAATAATTTAAAGACATTGCTACCTCTTCAGTACTTAATCAGTTAGAATCTCTTCCTTAGGTATCTGGTATGAGTCTGAGAAATGAATGTTCAAACTTTTCTAATACTTCTTTTATTTGTATGTAGCGTACAGAAATATTAAACAAAGGGAGACAAGATGAAAATATAAAGAGCTTAAAAAGAACACATACAAAATTTATATTGATGTTGCATTGGCTTCAGAAAGCATTGTAACAAAAAATTGTATATTTGATGTTGATATGAAGAAACTTGCTTCTTTTAAAATGCATCATCAAATGGATAGTAAACATAATATAGCAGTTTTAATGAAAATATTTCCTTCTGTAAACATTTGCTTTTTCCTGTGAAAAGGTTTTAAATGTGTTTTTTTGTTTTGTTTTTCTTTCTCCAGTACTAGATGTGTAAGAACTCTAATACAGAGAGATATAACAGTTACAGTGTTGTTATTTTTTATTTATTCGTTTATTTTTCCCTATACATTCTTATAATTTAAACCTTCAGTGCAGCATTTGCCAAAGTATTTGTCATCTTCATTACTCTTCGTTACTGGGCAGGGCTGTTAATATGTTTCTTTTCCTTTCACTTTCCTTTCCTCCTCCAACACTTCTTGCACACATCATAATTCAGAGTCTTTGCTTTGATTGCTGTTGATATCAGAATAATGTGTTTGGTAAAATTGTTTGGATTTGTTTGTGTATATATAAAAGAAAGACATGATGTCCTTAAACTGTACTCTTTCTCGTTTCCTCTGGTTGTCTGGAACAGAAGGATGTTTGTTGTATGAAAATGTGAGGCCTCTTTGTAAAAATAGTTAAATTTCAGAGGCAATAAGAAAAAAAATGTTAATGGTATATAATAATATATAATGGTTGATACATAATTCCAGGGGAATATAAACCAGATATGGGCCATATTTTGAACCTGTGATCTGTCTAATTTAATTTTGCTAAATGACTGAATAACAGTATCTTTAAATGTGTGTTTAAGACTTTAAAACACAATTTTGTTTATTAAAAAATAATTGGATCCAACATTTTCAAATTTGTTATATATCTAACATGCAGAGATATGAAATATTGTGTTAGTAAATGCCTTTACTCACTACTGTATAGTAATTATGTGGAGCTTTATGAAGTTTGAATATATAATTGCTTTGAAATTCCATTGTCCTTGTTGAACGTGACAAAATAGTGAAGTAAAAATCCTAGCAGAATTTGGCTGGCTAGAGTTGCCAGTGAATCTCCTTTCATGATATAATCCCGTAGGTCACAGTGCCTTGGTACACTTCTGTATCAACAATGTCATTTGACCATCGTGCTTCTTTGTGTTTGTACTTCCAGTCATAAAAGATTAAACAAAATTTTGCAGGAATCAATGGCAATTCACATTTTAGTGTGAAGTTTAGTAGTTTCATGATTTATTTAAGTTTAAAAGGAATGAGAAGACTTGATGAAATTCCTGGTTTATGAAGTAAGATACCCTGTAGTTCCTGAGGAGCCTTGGAGACTCTTGCTGGAAGGAGCGATGATAACACTGGTAAAGTAACACTGTAGGAAGGTTAAACTTTCTGGAATATGCATGCCAAAAAAAAAAAAAAAAAAAAAAAGTGTCATGATCCTGCAGCCTTGCCTTATGCTGGAGAGTGGTTTTGTTTGTGGTTTTTTTTTGAAGGTCTCTGGAATACAGTAGGGAAGGTATAGCAAAGTGATTCATTTTCCACTCTCCTGCTGTTACTTGGGATTTTTATTTGCTCTGCCATTCATTCAGTTTGATATGTAGGCCTTACTTCCTAAATCTTACCTGAATTGTAACGTGATATTCGCTTTAGAAATTTTTAACACATGAACTTTCTTAAATTTACAAAATATAATATTCATATTCCCTATTTAAGTTTGAATCACGCCTAAAGTGAATAATGGAATAAAGACTGTAGTTTCTCAAAAACGTCATGAGACTGAAAGAAAGCAGTACAGGGAATTCACTCAGTAAGTCCTCCAAAAAGTGTTTTTTCTGATATCTATATTAGTGCACACATATTTTGGTGTGCAAATCAAAAGTAATAACACGGATTAGTAAAGACTAAATTAAAAGAAACCATAAAGAGATTCTTAAGCAAACCGCTAGAGAGCATAGACTAACCTGAGCTCGCTGGATGTAATTCAGAATTCACACTTAACAGTTCTTTATTGTATTGTAATGCTCAAATACTAAATGTTGGCAGCAGGAGGGTGCTTCACAGCATTTACTATAGCTGATACAAAACAGGTAACAGATACCTTCAATGGGTGAGTCCAAAGAACATGAATGCTCAAGTGCCTTTATTTATTTTATTTTTATAAAGCCTGAGTAAATTTAAGAACACTGACTCCACTCCTGAAAATAAATGAGTATGTGTTCTGCATTTTATGTACCTGTCCACCCAGAAAGTAGTCTTCCTAAAATAGTTTTACCTGTGTTTTGCATATTAGCTTAGCTGTCAGGAGGAAAAACAAACAAAAAAACACCTTCACAGTTTCTTCCTCACACCAAATCCCTTCAGCCTAAGCTGGCTACAAAGTGAGATAGTCCTTTGCTTCTCTGGCACCCCCAGCTGCTGCTCTCTACACAAGCACACATCACATTTGTGGTCTAATAGTTGTTTTTATGAAGATGACTGCTGGAGCAATACTTTGCTGGAAGCACATTTATGCATACGACATTTTCTGAGAATAACAAAGGAATAGGCCCATCTGGGTTTTAAAGGAGAAATCAAGTGCCGCTTCTTCAGACCTTCTGACCTGTAACAGAATTTAGGAGGAAACTAAATGTGTTGCTTCCCTTGTGCATCAACTAACTTCAGTCATGTAAAGAATTTTCAAACTATATTGAGATACAGGCTGCACAAATAATAGGCTTAAAGGACTTCTAGAGTTATGTTATATGTGAAAAACTGCAACTGGATTCAGTATGGATCAAGCTGTCCTGGCCTTAAGAGGTCTTTCAGCCTCAACTCCCATTTTGGTTGCCAAAAAAGATATATGGATCTCTTGCTAAAAGCACCTGTTAAACTCCTCACTTGGATCCTAATAGTTGAATAGAGATATTTTTCACTTTCTGACTGAAAGACACTTTGTTCCAGTTCAATATAGTCCAACGATCTTGTGTGTTTCATTATATTCTTGCAAACATAGTTAAATAAACAAGGCCTTCACTTAGCTCTGTGTCCAGATACTCTCCTTGCTATCTCATGAAGAAGTTCCTACCACATCTTGTCTGTCTGTCCTCTTCATCACATATAAAGCTGAGAATCATGTTATCAATATATGTTTTTTACCTAGTAAACAAAAACTCTGAATTTAAAATTCCTTTCTGGAATACATACCAGCTTTTTCCAGTATCCATAAATGTAGTTGAACAGCAAAGAAGAGTATGGGTTCTACAATACTTGTTCTTAATCACAGAATATTTCTCTCCAGTAAATACTTGGAACTTAGTAGTATGTAAATATCTTCCAGTAAGTTAATATCTTTACAAAATACTGTAATTCAATGTAGTTAGAAATAAGTAATATAAATATAATATCTCATTGAAGGATAGTCTTTCCACAGTCCAAAGATTATCTATAATTTCATTTTACAGAATTAATTTTGAGCTCAAGCTGAGTCAACTTTATACTTGCAGTTTAAAACCTTCCTTCATCTGCTCACCAAATAAGAATCTGGGGCTTCAAAAGAATTTTTGGAACAGTTTAAGTATTACTTTAGAATGAAGAAAAGATTATTTCTAGAATTCAAAGAGCATATTAATTAATACTTGCCTCTTTGCAGCTAATTTGCATGTGTGCGGATTTATTTATTTATTTGGGGAGAATAATTATTTCCAATGACAGTTCCTCTGTGTCCTCCTTTCTGGTCAAATTTAAAATTTTATCTTTTTATGAAGAGAGAACAGTAGGAATGTTTTGCATTAGATTTTTGCTTGGCTTTAAAATACCTGTGAAGAGTAAGTGAGAAAAAGAACTGAGATGATGGGGGTGCTCCTTATGCAGTAATAATTGTAATAATAGCCATGTAGTCTATGCCAAATGGAGAGAAATATGTATGCTAAGATAAATTCCTTTTTTCTTTCATTTTTTTCTTCTTTTTTTCTCCTTTAGATTTCATGATCAGGCCTTTCTGTGAGAAAGAAAGTGAAAAGGTGCAGGGTATTTTTGCATGAAAATGTCACTTAAAATGCATAGGGTGCATTAGCTGGGTTAGCTACTAGTAGCTGGGTTAGATACTTAATACAGTGCTTTTGAGGCAGAGGTTGCTTCTTCTAAAATACATGTAATATTTCTAATACCAGCCTGAATTGTAGGGACATTAAAGAGAAGCCATAAAGGTAATCCATTTGCTTACCTGTGATTATTGCCTGTAGAGTAAGGTTGATCAGTTTGGACGGTTTTGTATTGTGTCCTTCTTTTTCTTTTTTTTTTTTTTATTCTTTTTTTTATTTTATTTTATTCTTTTTTTTTTTTTAATTTTATTTTGTCTTTCCTTTTTTTTTTTTTCTTTTTCCTTTTCTTTTCTTTTTTCTTTTTTCTGTGTCATCAGTAAAAAGGATTTTATTAAATGGATGTTTATGACTGTTATAGTCCAAATCATATGTTAATAGAAGTTCAGAGGATTCTGCTCCGTAAGCAAATGAGAAATTATTGAAGGGACAAGAAACAGTTAAAGCAAGACTGTTTCATGATTCAGATAGGTTTTAAAAGAAAGAAGAAAGGTCTGCCCTTCCCTTAGTAGGGGGAGAGAGGCAAAGGAAAAGGCCTCTGAGCTCTGGCAGCATGTGTACTCTGGGGAAATAGCTTTGTGTTGTCCTTTTGAATTTGTCAACAAAATGTGCCCTGAGGAACAAGCCTGAAAAGACGTTTTGCAAAATATTTGGCAGTGATTTTTTCCCAGGCTGGTGGAGGAGAACTTGGGCAAACTGTCACAGCCTGAAGATAGAAATAGACGTTGGAGTGCTACTGAAATGGCTGTGAGAACAGGAAGAGCATCAGAAGAGCTGCAGCATCTTTTGATGTAACATCAATAGCTACTGAAAGAGCTAGACACTGTAATAATTTTATAGGGGAACAGGAGGAAGAGCTAGTGAAAAAGATCTCTGAAGAGAAACAGGAAAGCCAACAGAAGTTTTGGTCCAGAATTAAGTTGCCAGAGACTCTTGTTTAGGTTTGATTCTCTGTCCCTCACAGATGGAAAAGATTTTATTTTACAATGGGTATAAATGATAACCTTTGGGGAACTTTATACATGTGGCAGCTGGCCAGCAGTAGCCCCAAAAGCTATGAGCAATTACCCAGTCCCTCAGAGGAATCCAGGCTTCTAATGCCATATTGCCTTTTACTAATTATAATGAGAGATCGGGCCTCATCAAAGAATACAGATTGCTAAAAGCAACTATTTTTGGCTGTTTAGGAAGGGGAGAGAGAAAATCGCTAGTGAGTACTGAAAAGTTTTAGACTAAGTATTGGATTTTAGGAGTTTCTGCCGCTGTAACAATGAAGGAAATTAAATTCTTGTGAAGTTTTCTGAGAGACTGTCAGATGTCATCATGCACTTCATGGAGAAAGATAGTTAACCTAGTGAGAGACTCCCTCTTTGCAGGCAAGGCTTAGTGATGATGGAATAGTGTGGAGTGGCCAGTTGTTGACAGAGAACTAGGATTCAGACCCCAAGAGTAAGTAACGGGGAACTAAAAATCTGCCTCTGAGAAATCAGTGTCCTACTCAAGGGTTTGGTGGGGCACTTGGTTTAGTTTAGAGAGCTGAGCGTTACTGATATAACACTAGTTTTCTCTTAAGCTCAGTGAATTTAAATTCAGGGTGTAAATTACTTTGTTGTATTAAGTCAGAGAAAACAGAGCAGAAATATCTTATAGATGTAGGTTTGTATTGGGTTTACGTGGCAAGGTTTTGGTAGCTGAGGGCTGCAGGGGTGGCATCTGTGAGAAGAATCCAGAAGCTGGCCCATGTTACATCATAAGGGCCAGTTTCAGGGGTCTCCAAGGGGACCTGCTACTGCCCAGAGCCAAGCCAATAAGCAGGGTTGTTTGCCCCTCTGTGAGAGCAGATTTAAGAAAGGAAAGAAAACAAACAAACAAACAAACAAACAAACAAAAACTGCTGTGCAACTGCAGCTGGGAGAGTGAGGAATGAGAAACAGCCTTGCAGCCCCCAAGGTCAGTGCAGAAGAAGGAGAGCAGGAGGTGTTTCAGGCTGGGAGCAGAAGTTCCCCTGAGGCTTGTGGAGGGGACCCTGGTGGAGCAGGCTGTCCCCCTGCAGCCCATGGATCTCACATGGAGCAGATCTCCATGCTGCAGCCCGTGGAGGAGCCCCCGGTGGAGCAGGCCCTGGGCCGGAGCTGCAACCTGTGGAGAGGAGCCCACGCAGGAGCGGGGGGCCTGGGGAGATCTACCACCCGTGGGGGATCCGTGCTGGAGCAGTTTTCTCCTGGGGGATGGACCTCATGGTATGGAGCCATGTGGGAGCAGTTCTTGAGCAGCTGCTGCCTGTGGGCAGCCCCTGCAGGCTTAGTTCATGAAGGACAGCATCCCATGGGAGGGACCCCACGTGGAGCAGGGGCAGAGAGTGACCGTGAGGGAGCAGTGGAGATGAAGTGTCAGGGACTGACCACAGCCTCCATCCCCATACCCCTGTGAAAGATAAAGTTTTGTTGTTTTTTTTTGTTATGGTTTCTCATTGCTCTAGTGTTATTTATTACCTATTCCTAACAAGCTAATCTCCCTATGCTGAGTTTGTTTTGCCTGCAATGATAATTGGTGAGAGATCTCCATGTCCTTTTCTTAACCCTTGAGCCCCTTGTATCTTCTCCTTTTCTCCTCCTTCTGAGGAGGGGGAGTGAGAGAGTCATTGTGGTGGAGCTTAGCTGCCCAGCTGGGTAAAACCACCACAAGGTTCTAGTCAGATTTGTTCCTTAAAATAACTGAACAAGCTGAACTCCATCCAAAGGAAGGAATATGTATTCATACACTATCACATGTATTAACATTGATTGTAACTGTTATTTTTCCTGCATTTCTACATATCTTCCATATTTCTTTATCATTATTGTTTGGTTGTTTCTGTGGTCATTTGCATGAAACCAGAATGAAGCTTTCTTTTCTGAGTTTGTCTGTTCCTTTTGCTTATTCCCTAATACAAAGGTTTGGGGAATAATTCAGTTGGTTGCTGTGGAAATGATCCTGATGTCACAGAGAGAACTATAGTTCACCAAGCTCTGAAGAAACAAAGTGAAGGAATAGTGAACTAATTCTGGGGTCACGTGGCTGAATCTCAGCTCTCAGTAAAAGCATATATTTTTAGTCTTTGTGTTTCTATAGAAAAGCTTAAAAATGGTAATCCAAATGATGACAAGCCATGACTCATCAGGCAGACTGAAAAAATAGCTCTGAGAGAGGGACAGTCCCTCTTTGCTTTTATGGGATTCAGACTCAAAAAAACAGTAGATTCTAGGGGGTCACCTCAGACTAGCAAAGTATTGTATGCCCGCAGACAGGAGGGGAAAGCAGCTCACCCACTGCAAAAGCATACTTTATTGTTAGGATTATTGCTTATGCTTTTCTACCTCTCCTAGATTTTTGAAGAAAGCAGCCTTCCTTGTTGCTCCTGAGAACAGGAGAAAGGAGGTTTCTAATGATGGTTCAAATTAGTAGACAGAATCCGCTGTGTAATGAATAAATAAATAAATGGGTTTAGGGCTGTCTGATGGTATCATAAGACCTCTTTCCTTGTATCATTTATTGGGGGTGAAGAGCACTGGACTGCATTTCTCTCAGTTGTTTTCTACTAATTAAAAGAAGCAAAATTGGTTTTTAAATGTGCATGTAATTATGTATGTCTCGTTTTTTTTCAAGCACTTAAAAAGATGTTGCTTTTTATGTGTGGCCTTGGAAGATTTTTATTGGGTGTTATGGAGTGTCACTGCAAAGTTTTTATGGCTACATTGCAAAATATACTGGCTTTTTGAGAACATTATTGAATGCTAAATTTGTTTTTAGAACCATCACATTTTGTGGGGTTTATTATTTATTATTTTATCAAAACAAGTATGGAATACCGAGGAAAGAGCTTGTCATTAAATTCCAGTACAGCATTTTCTTGCATAGTTTCTGAAAATACAGGTTTTTGATTTTATTTTCAAAATTAAAGGTTACAAGCAACTTGTCCTTTGAAGGCACTTCAACTAATTGTAACAGTAATGATAATTATTGATAATGAATTTGTTTCAAAGAATGTCTTTGCTAGAATTAATTAACTGGTTTAGTAATAGATTAGAAGTTTTCATGCATGAAGGCATACTGAATAGCTTTAAAGTGCTTTGTTAACAATTTTATTTATTTTAACAGATGGTTATTTCTGCTTTTAATACCTTATTTATGCTTGAGAAAGGGAACCGAATCTAGCATCTCTGTGTCAGAATCGATTACTTAAAGACCCTGACAGTCATTAATAACATAACTGCTTTTTAAGAAAGCATATACTGTATTCAATAGATAGGCTCTTATACAATGGAGGTTGAAATGAATGGATGGAAACGTAGCAAAAATTTTAGACAGTTGTGGGAGGAGGATGGGAGCACTCAGTTTATATGCTAAATACATGTCTGAGGACTTTATTGAAGAGAGGTCCTTCAGTACTGGATAGGCTTTAAGAGTTTGAGAAATTATTGAAATGATACTAGAGATGCTGAAAAAATGTTGGAGATGCAAAGAAAAAAAGAAGTCAACAGCAGGAAAATTGAAAGATTGGAGTAGCCCAAAGCACTGAATTACACCAATCTGATTCATAAGTACATTACTGTAGTTTCAGATTAAGGTTACAAATGGATAAGGTTACAAATGGTACCTGTACCATTTTAGCCACATGAATTTAGGAGATTCAGAATTCCTGGGATGAAGATGGGGAAAATCTTGAAGGGGAGAAATTTATTGAAAGAGATGAAAATACAAGCCATGGGAAAATAAAAACAAACAAAACAAATGGCATCAAATCAAGTTTCAGTATACCAAATGCTAGACCAAAATCCATAGATCTGTGCTACAGCACTGAGCATTGATTGATACAACAAAGAAACTGACTGATTGATGCAGTCAAAGAAACACAGAGAACTGATAATCAGAATGAGATGATTAGGCCAAAATCAAAATGGGCTGTTAAAATGTCAGAACAGCAGAGAGGAGCCAGAACAAACTCTGTACCCAAAGGATGATTTTGGAAATTCTTTTTGATGTTTGTGTGTGGTCATACAAATGATAAATATATTTTTATGAAAAACAAATAGTGAGATTGAGAGTAATGACTACATAGAGCAAGAGGAAAAGCATTCAGATAGAGAACCCTGGTGGCTAGCCACATCTTACTGTGTAGCAATGATTTAAAATACTCTAACATAACTTTATTTTCTGGAGAGGGCCTACAGAAGTTTTTCTATAAATTCCTAATGTTAACGTCTGTGAAAACGTGAACCAGTACTATTATTTTTAATTCTAAAACTTGACTACTTATTGAGCTAATATTGGCTCATATAAATCCAAATAGGTTCGCAAACTGGAATTTGATATAAGCCACTTGAATTCCCTTTGGAGGTGCTTTTATTCTAGAGTAAATCAGAAATGATTATTCATTCAGTACAATTTTAGTAGATGAGATGTTAGTTAATTAGGAATTTACTAATAGTTAAAGGGATAATGGCCTATTTCATATTTCTTTTTGTTTTCATGATAGAACCACATTTTTATGTTTTGCTTCAGTCACAGTGATTCTTGTCACATGGCTATTCAAGTCTAAGCTCATTATTCACTGTTTTTCTAGCATGTGATACCTCCAAAGACTATCATGATATCTCCAAACAGTATATAACACTACCATATGTTTTTATTGTTGCTTTAAGAGGATTCTGGGAGTTTAGTGCCTCCATAGAAAGAATGACAAGTATAATTATGTTGTCCCAAATGGTACAAAAGCGTATTCTGAAGTATTTCCCCGCAAAAGTATGTGTTTAATTTAAAGCACACACTGATTGTTTTCTGGATTAGGTTTCAATAAGTTAGTGCCAGAATAGCACTTGCTTCTAATAGCACTGTGGAGATGTAATGACTGACTATATAGGAGGACTGCTGAGCTACTGTTCAAATTCTAAACTCAAGGCCTGCTCTACCCTTAAGACAAATACTTTGCAGCTCTATCTGCACAATAGAGCTTAATCTGTACATAGTACAGTTATATTGTACAGTTACATACAATTATCTAATCTCATATTTTCAAAAATAGACTGAACAAGTTTAGTTTAAATTTCTTGCTTTTCCTCCCAATAATAGCTGTAAGAAACAGAGTTTCTCGTTTTTCTTCTTTTCCCTTCCCGTCTTGTTGTGTAGCCACAAAACCTGTGTAACATCTTTGGCTAACAATAAATAAATAAATAATCCAATAATCTCTACAGTTTAGCATTCTGTGCCTGGGAGACATGCAAGGTTTTGTAAGGAAGGAAAAACAGATTTTTTTCCCATTTCTCCCACCTATTCAATTATTACATGAACCAATAATTGTTGTTGTTTTAAAAACAAAACAAGCAAAAAAGATGGAAGAAATGGGGAAGAATTTTCATCTCGTTCACAAAAACAGAAAAAAAAAATCCTGTATCACAGTAGATTTTCGTTACTTTTATGTATTTTTTTCTTAATCAGTTATTGGTGTACATAGTTGTGCAGTACATCAGTCTTGTCTTAGTCTTTCCTGAAACAACACTTCACCAGGAGGGATTCCCACTTTTACTGATCTTTTACTGTCAATAATTGTCTTCCATATAATTATGAAAATTTGATTTTCTTTGCGTGCATAATCTAGAGCTAGATTATTATTTTTATTTATTTTTATCCACTCCAGATAGTTTTAGATAAGGGTCTGGGTAGCTTATGGTGCATAGGCAGTGATGGTTGAAACTTTGTAAAAGAGGGTACTTCTAGACCATGTCATAACCATCAGTAGATAACTTTGGAGCTCCCTGTCAGAATTAGCTGAGACTTTGCAAACTACTTTATTTATTTTTACTTTTTAGTTGGCATCCAATTGCTTTATATATATATATAAATATTATACAATATATTATATATATATAAATATTATACAATAATGCTGTTGGACTTCTAATAGTTGTTTTAAGGGAGTGTAGGAGCGTAGAACGTTCTGCTCCATCTCTATTTGCAGGTCTGGAAATTCAAATAGCATCTTACAACTTTCTAAGCATCTGATTTTTTGAGCCTTGGAAAAAAAAAAAAAAAGAGAGAGAGAGAAAATTAATCTTGAATCCTCCAAACTCAAAAATTAAATTTTGTTTTAACAAATTTAATTAGTACAGGGTGTGCATCACTGTTCTCCATGAAATTAATTCATTATCAGTATTTCTTCTGAAAAGACCATTCCATTTCACTTCGTCAAACTTTTCTCTGTGATCACAGTCAAAGAACATTGTAAGTTTTAAAATGACGTGAAACTTTTGCCTTAAAAAAATGATGCAGATCAAGTAGAAATATGGAGAGAATGAACAAGGAGACAGATAAGGTCTGATTTTCACCAGTTGCTTGTTTCTTAATTAAAAATTGTGAGTCTGTAGCCTATAGAATGGCCATCCGGAATAAAAGACAGGAGGTACAGGTGAAAACAACAGTGGTAAATAAGAAGATTGCAGAAATTCGGATAAAATAGAATGAAAATTATGACAGGGGAAAGGTTAGTAAGAGGCAATGCAACATGCATGAAATGATCAAGGTTTTTATTTGAGTGTTGGAATAAAGACGGAAGCTTCAGAACCAGGGCAAAGGAGGTGAGAATAAAAAAGCATACAGTCTTGGAATGGAGGAAATTTTTTCCTCTGTTCTCAGAAAAATAATAATTAATACCTTTATTATAAACATGTATGTTTTTCTTTATTCGGTTATGCACTGAACCACATGCAAGCTTTTAAACAACTTAAATTATAGCTATTCCTTTTAAAATTGGACAAAAATCAGTTCTTGATCTTTGTGTGAAGTGCTCAATGCCTTCACAGGACACAGAGCAGGCTGAATGGGAAGCCTTCATACCGATTTTCCAGCTTTTACATGGTTAGAATTAACTCCATATGATGCATGTTGTTGTATTTGTGATTGAAGTTTCCAGGGAATTACTTGAATTCTGATAACAAGAAAATAGCATATTTTCAGTATGCAGAGCGAGTCTAGCCCTGGCAGCCATGTTGCTTTGTGGAGCTCTGAAGTTTCTGCTGCCTGCAATCTGTCCTTCTCCTCATTCACGCTCACAGCACCAGCTATCCTCATCACCAATACCTTTCAACAGATGTCCCCATTTCCACCCATTCTTATCCCCTTCTTCTTTTCCTCCTTGTCATCTTCTTGCAGCAGTGCATGTCCAGTCCCTGCACAAGCGGCTCTCCACTTCTGCTTAGGGCCTTCGTTATGACCCAGATTGGCAATGGGATGAATTCCCACAGATGAAGCTGAGAACCTGTGTGGTACCAAAAAAACATGTGCACACGTGTCATAGACCCTGACTTGGATCAGTTTACAGGAATAAGAGGCTGTGATGCTTGGTCATTTCCCAGAGAAAAAGCGTGCTTGTGCTGTACTTTGCAGTGTAGTCTAAGGGATCCTAAACTAGAAACCAATGGTAAACTGGCACACAGCACAGCTGGAGTCTATTTTCAGTTTATTTCAGGAGCTCTAGAATTCCTCTGGTGCCTGATTCATGCTAATCAGCGTATCTTTACATAATAGTACCAGTTGTGGGCATACAGAACAGCAAATTCTTTTGGTGAAACAAAACACTGATGTTCCTTTTGAAAAGAAACATTCTGATGTTCCATTTAAAATATTTCATTTGTATATTTACAGAAGTAGATATGTGAATATTAAAAAAAAAAAATCTGATTGTCAAGGTAGAATATGAATATTAGGTTTATTGGGATATGTTGTATACTGCAGCATTAGGGGTGTTTTCTTTTTTAACAAGGAGATTTCTACTATATTTTATCAGATTGTTTTGATAGGACAACAGCAAATAGTTCACAAAAATTAAATGATTTTACTTATATTTAAATGTTATATTGCAGAGGGATTTCTGTATTGTCTTAGGGTTTGATTTGGGGGATTTGTTTTCTGAAAGTAGCTTCAAAAAATCCCGACCTTTACCTCACTGTCTGAAATAAGTCCTGTCTAGCCATGTTATTTATATTCATATCTTTTTTTTTTTATTATTATTCAGATTTTGTTAGAAGATGCAGAAAAGAGGTATAAATCATAGATTCTTCATTTTACTGTGACTTACGCATTCTCTGGTTTGCTATCTGTGAGTGACACCAGGCTTGAGATACTCTGACAAGGATATGGCATATTTCTTAATGATGCCGAGGATTGTGCGTCACTACTTTCAGGCAACTGGGTCTTTATTACATGACTTATCTTGAAGCCATGATCTCAGGCATATTGAAAGCTAGTAAGTCATTTACTCTCTGTCATTTTCTTAATGCACAGTCTGGGATTAGCTCTATTTTACTAAGCACACATAATGTTAGAAAAGCATTAGAACAGAAAAAAAAAGTTATTGATTTGTGAGAAAGTTCAGCAAAAATGCTATGTACTTCTTTTATGTGCTTAATCAGAGACCCCATCTGAGTTTAAAATTTACCTTTTTATTTACCTTTTTTTTTTTCTTGCAAGAGAATGAACAGAAATGATATGGTGCTGTGGCTAGAGAAGAAAGTGGAGCAACCCAGCTTGAATCATCCTAAATGATCAAAAAATGGCATATCCTATATTTGCTGTTTATTGTATTTCTGGGGAAGCAAGTTCTTTTCCAAATTGTATTCAATATTTTATATTTACCATTGCTTTTATATTTGTGTATATAGTGTTATTTAAAATGTGACAGGGTGTAATGGTACCATAGCTTAAGAGAAACCTCTACAGCTAATCCCCAGAGATGTTACATTTTGTCTCAAGGAAAGATAAATTTTATCAATATACCATGTCTCGTATCTTTTCATAAGATGCTGTCTACTGTGTATAGCACTTACTGCATGCCTGGCAGGATCCATTACTTCCAATGCCTTTTTTTTTTTTTTTTTTTTTTTTTTTCCCCTCTTCTTCCCTCACAGGAATAGTTCTGTTCTTTACAACAGAAATATTCAAATGTATTATTTTCAATTCTGAAATGAAATATAACACAGGAAAGAAAGAGTCCATCTTGAAAAGAGGAAAAGTCTAAAAAGTCTCCTTTGTCATCCCTTGACAAAGCTCTTAAGTAGCAATGAAGGACGTAAAGTCTATATATTTTTTTCTTTTCTTTGCTCTGTCTCTGGTGTTGGTCTCTCCACCAATGTTCTTTTTCCTCAATTTTTCCTGAACCGAGGCATGATGTTCCTAAAAAACGTAGTCACCACAAGCAGTTGAGTCAAAAAGTTCCATTTACTTGGAAAGTTACTCTGCTGCCTCTTGACTAGTCTGTTCCTTAAGTTTCTAGTTTTCAAGAATGTTCAGCTGCAAATTAATGATGAATACGAAAACTTGGGAAAAGTTTAGGTTCTTCTTTGCAACTATAATTTCCTGTTTCTGAATGCTCTAGTACAAATTTCCAATGCTTTTTCCTCATGCAGAGAGCATTTGAAGGAAGATCTTTATTCTGGAAAGGGAATCATAATTTATGATCATCATCAAAAAGTTAAGAATCCTGGAAACTTTAAATATGATCTTATCATTTTCGTAGATTCTTTAAGGTCATTATAACTGATACAGTGCTGCTGAGAGCTTTTTCTCTAAAGATACATTAGTTACACTTTTTTTTTTTTTCCATCTTGTGAGGGAGAAAAAAGGTGGAAGAAGGAAAGATGATCTGTTCTTTTCTTAAAACTGACTTTCCTCTTCTGTTTCGTCTTGCTGTTTTGAAGTCTGATCTGCCTTTTCCTATCTTTATCTCTTCCCCATCTTTTTTTGGTCTTCTGTTGTTCCTTTTATCCTTTTGGGAGACTAACTCTTCCTTCTTTCCTTCTCGTCTTTTTCTCTTTCTTCTGTTCTGTTAGATCACCTTTGTTGAAATTATCTTGGTCTTAGATGTTCTGGACAGTATCATTGTTAATATTCTGAAATGAACGATAAAAAAATAAATAAATAGACCCATCCTCTGTGAGTATACTGTGGTAAAAGTAAATGGATTAGGAAAGGATATAAATTTGAATGCTGGGACCAGGGAGAGTTCTTAGTTCATTACAGTTAGTTTGACTTTTGTCTATGGCAACATTAAGTTGATGAATGTCAGTGTCATATTACTGGCTTATGTTACATATTAAGTGCTCTGTATGTTTTACAGAATTAACAAGGTCAGGAAACTTAATGTTTTTATAATCCCTATTTTTTTTCAGGACGTGTGTTCATAAAACGCTTGTATAAACTTACATTAAGTTTATGTTAATCTTACATTAAATAGACATTTATCCTTTCATCTAAATATACATTGGATTTATCTTTGGGTTATATCTTTGCAATGTGAAGCATAGCTGACAAAAAAAAAAAAAAAGATATTTAAGATACTTTAGCAAATTGCTTTGTTCATCTCCTTCCTATTTTTTTCTTTAAACTGTGGTATTATAAATTGGAAAGGTAAGTGAGTATTGCTTCAAAGGCTGTTGTTTGTTGGCATGAATTACTTAAGCATAGGAACAATGGAAAGACCTTACCAAAGCTATAGAAATATGCAGAAATTTGAAAACTGATTTTGATAAGGAAATGTTAAATGCTGTTCTGACCAGAATGACAGATTACTGGCAAGATTTACTTTATAAGAACTAGCAATTTTATCTGTATCATACATATAGTATTGTCCATAGCAAGTGCTCACCTGTAATGGGCCTTTACATTAAATAAATCAATGAAGTATATACGTATTAATATCTCTCTATATAGTATGCCATTTTATAATAGACCTGTGATAGGGTTACTTGTCTGTATGGAAGGGAAGAATATTAAAACTTTTATAAGTATGCTCACATTGCAGTCAAATTGTCTCACATAGCTTTAAAGCAACTGGTTTAATTTAGCTACCTTTGATACCTTAAGGATAAGGCTTAGTTTTTCTCCTTTTGAAGTTAAGTTCTTCAGTTCTTTAAGAAAAGAGTTAAAACCCATGCTTTTATGAGTCACACTTACTGAAATTAAAATATGTATTTCAGGGAGAGCTTAAAGCAATAGAGACCTCCAGCAATAGACTATGAGCTGTGATAAGCATGTGCCTCAATGGCTACAGTCTCTGTTTGAAAAAAAAAAGTATATATAACTGCTTGATGGCCAGGTATGCATGTGTCTTCTGAAGAAGGAGCTTGGTCTCTCTTCCTTCTTTCTCTTACAGTAAATATGAATTTAGTTATACATACTGATCTATTTTTAGCAAAAAAAAAAATTTAACCTTTTTGGTTTCTGTAAGTAGCTCAGTACAATCTCTTACTTGTCGATTTTAGTTCTCTTTTGAATGTGTAGATGGATATCAGAAATTTCTTTCTTGAACATGCTGAGTTGTTCACTAGCTTTTCATTTTTTTTTTCTTTATTTCATGTAGCAGCACAATTGTTTTATGTTAACAAATTCAGGATTAATCTCAAGTTTTATGTTAGAAGTGCTCATGCTACATAGATATTCAGAGTTCATACAGCTTCGTTTTATTCTTCATTCAGTTAAGCTGTGTGAATTTGTAGTACAAATTACATTTTTCCCAGCTCATTTGATATTTTTATGTTTTGATTAGTTGGTTGGTTTGGTTTGGTTTTGGTTTTGTGTTGTTTTTTTCAGGACTTCATCATATAGCTTTTTTTCTGTATGCTCAGTGACCTCTGAACACGCTGAACTTTTTTTTACTAAGTTCAGGTCACTTGGCTTGCAGCCTTTTCACAAGATACCTCAGTAATTGCACCTTTGTTCATTCACTGTAGTGTGTGTTTTCAAAAGTCCTTCATCAGTGTTTTAGGGAAGAAGGTCTGTATTACCTCTTGCTCTTTCTAGAGACAGTGCCCTTTTTAAATAGGACTATCTTCACTATGACTGTAATTTGCTGAAAACAATTCATTTTATATTATCCCAAACTAAAATATAGTTATTTTTTCATTGACAAGAAGGTAAATTTATAGGGCTGTACAGATGAATTTTAAAACACTGATACTTGTGCACGGCTACATCTGTCACAGGAAAACAAAAACAGCAACAAAAACACAACAGAGCCAGCATGTATCTTGGGGATACTGGAGAAAACCAAGCTAGTAGTGGGAAAGATGTAAAACGACAAACTGATAGGATAAAAAAAAATGGAAAAACAATTACAGGATAACATTAAACATACTTCTGAGGGACTAGAAAAAGATGACTGAAGATTTATTTATTCTTTTTTGTTTATTGTATTAGCAAAACAGGGAAGTCCAGAAAGTGAGATTGTACAGTTAAGGAGATAATTTCTTAGGATGATTAAAGAGCTCTGTAAACTTTCTTGAAGATACTACTTATCTAAATAATTGTATTACAAGACCTTGTCAGGTCTTATAATTTTCAGTATGAAAATGTTGTCCTCTCTGGAGTGGTACTGAGGACTGTTTGCTGTTGTTGTTTGTTGTTGTTTTGTTTTTAACATTCAAATGAAATTGGGTAAATTCAGAAATAGTCCTTGATAGTAGGATTTAAGACTGCCTTTATCAATGGACTACATTATAAGCTTCGTTCTTGCTTGTTATCTCCTTGGCACAAAAAAAATAGTGTCCTGGATTGCCCAGTAGGCTAACTTAAACAGAATGGGCTAACAATTCCTATTTGAATCTTGATAATCACTTGATAATCACTGAAAAGGTGGAGAATTATATCATTAAATATCCCTAATCCCCTTCAACTAAGGCAGATCTAAAACTCAGGTCTAATGTATATGTAGTGAAAGGGAAAGGATTTGAGATGCATCAAGATACATCAATCAACAGAATACAGCTCTCTAGTAGCATAAAATCATTGTATGAGTTTTTCTTCATGTCCATGTACCTCCTCTTGTACCCCCTTTCTCAATTATTGTCTATTACGATCAATATTGTCCCTGAAGGCTCTTATGAAAAAGATATAAACTAGTTAGGAAAAAGATACGTAATATTAACAAAAAGACGACTTGGTCTGACAACTTTGAAAAAAAAAAAACAAAAAACCTGAATGGAACACAATGCAGACTTCGATGGAAATAAATTTTTAAATTTTGAACTCCACAGCTAGAAGATTTATGGATGTAGTACTTGAAACATATTTGGTTCTCAGAGCTTGAACATAAAACAGACATCCCAGAACAGGTTTGTAATGGCAATTATAAGATAAATGAGCATATATTAACTTCAGTTATTATATGAAGGTAAAATATAAAAACTGAGTTGCTTTACTGTAGTAATGGAAATAAGAAAACTCCCATTCTTCCTCATGTATAACTAAGACAAACTTATAGCCTTATATCTGACCTATATTTTATTTTCAAGACTTTGTGCATTAGGACATTACAAGAGTAAGATCCTAGAAGTTAGTTCTTGGCTGGAATCAAGATTTTCAGATTTTACTGCACAGTCTGTAGCCTTTTTTATTTGAGTTTTAGCTTTTGTTTATTATTATTTAGCAGTACACTTTTTTGTAGCCTTCTAAGGTAGCTGCATGTGTAAACATCTCAGTAGAAACAATCTTGGCATCAGTTCATGCCTTTGTAATTAAGCAGCAGTTGGGAGACTGTGACTTCTAAGCCGTTGTCTACCTAGCAACTCAGTCCTGTGGACAGCATAGCTCAGATTCTCTTATTTATTTATTTATTTTTGTTCCCAATGACTAACATTAAACTTCTTATGATTTTTCACTCTTCTTTTGGCTAATGAGTCCAGGCAAATTTGCTTATGTGTTTTGGAAGTAACATGTTAGGGCAGATAATAAATGTAGATCAAAGCAACCAATGGGAACATTTCAAGTATGATTTTATGTTAAAATATGATGTATCCAATGGAATCCATTTAAAAACACTTTAGCAGCACCTGAACTCTACATCTTGTTTGCATTAGCTCTACTTTTTGCCCCCATTGCAATCATGTAAGTTCTTAGTAATTGGGCAAATGAGATAATATGGATATCAGGGAGCAAAATGGAATTCAAGAGGAGGCAATATCTACCTCTTCCATAACATTTAGACAGGGAGACAGTAAAGGGGAATTAAGGAACTAACAGTGGAGCACTGATTATGTATATTTAAACAAAGAAAAAAAAAAAAAAAAAAAAAACAGTGAATTGCCTTTCTTAATGATTTAAATATATATATTTAAAAAGGAAAAGATGTGGTAGAGAAGATCATAGATTTGATGCTTTGGTCATCCAGTTTGTCCTTACTATTTCAATGCCTGCAATGTTAACAGCTTAGGCAATCCAGTGTTATAACTGAACTTAGAAGTAAATGTCTACCTGTGAATTCGTTTATATTGTCTTAAAAAAAAATAATATATAGAAGAACATCACTGGTTGTGAATGGTCTGACCTCATTATTGTGGAAAAAGCTCATTTTCACTGAGCTGTGTGGACTGACTGGAAGGAAAAAGGTCACAAATAGTAGTCTGTAGACTTAACAACAATGGTAGTATATTTCAGAGAAATTCATAGAATGGGTGTATTAAAAATATCTCTTTCTTTTTGTGACTTCTGCCAGTTACCAATTTTCTTGGCTGATCATAGGGACTTCAAATGACATGGAAATCTCCCTACCAGTTGGACACATTAAATACTTTTCCATGTTGCATAAATATATTTGTTTCCAAGGTTTAAAAACAAACAAAATCACACACACAAAACAAACTTGAAAAAAAATAATAAATTATTGTCATACCTGCCATTGATATTATCTAGCATGATGACAAAAACATCTCAAAGTGTATTGCATCTAACTACTATGTATGCTTCTCCCTATATTTACTCCGTCTTTTGCATTTTGCACATGACAGCAAACAAAAATGATTTTGGAAAAACGAGTAGCTTAAACATCTTATGAAAAGACGGCATATGCTTAATCTAAATCTAAAATGTTTAGATTACTATGTTGCAAACGAGATGATTTATAGAACCAAATACACTTTGGTATCTTGCACCACTAAGAGTGACAGAGTATTTTTAGTAATATTTCCAACTAATAATTACCTACATGGGCCTGAAACATATTTTTCAATTTTACAAGCCCCATAAAACTGAAATAACTCTTTGCAGGATGAGGGCCAAAGCCTACGTTTCACTAAGTTTATGTTTGAATGTTTGTCACACTACTATTCTTATAAGACCATCACTTCGTATTGTTCATTAATGGGTGAAAAGATCCAGAGAAATGTGTACTTGTGTTGTTAGTTCTTTTAGTTTTATGGTCTAGATATGTACTTGACTTTAAAACCTCTGCTTCTAAGAAAAACAGTAATAGACAATTGTGACTACAGGAGCCACAGCTCTCATTTTTAAATAACATTTCATTGCAGTCTTAAATACGTCTTAAAATGGAAGATCACAGAATCACAGAATTGTCTAGGTTGGAAGAGACCTCAAGATCATCAAGTCCAACCTCTGACCTAACACTAACAAGTCCTCCACTAAACCATATCGCTAAGTTCAACATCTAAACGTCTTTTAAAGACCTCCAGGGATGGTGACTCCACCACTTCCCTGGGCAGCCCATTCTAATGCCTCACAACCCTCTCAGTAAAGAAGTTCTTCCTAATATCCAGCCTAAAACACCCCTAGTGCAACTTTAGCCTGTTCCCCCTCATCCTGTCACCAGGCACGTGGGACAATAGACCAACCCCCACCTCACTACAGCCTCCTTTAATGTACTTATAAAGAGCAATAAGGTCACCCCTGAGCCTCCTTTTCTCCAGGCTGAACAAACCCAGCTCCCTCAGCCGCTCCTTGTAGGACTTGTTCTCCATACCTCTCACCAGCTTTGTTGCCCTTCTCTGGGCTCTTTCGAGCACCTCGATGTCCTTCTTGTAGCGAGGGACCCAAAACTGAACACAGTACTCGAGGTGCGGCCTCACCAGAGCCAAGTACAGGGGGACGATCACCTCCCTAGACCTGCTGGCCACACTGTTTCTTATGCAAGCCAGGATGCTGTTGGCCTTTTTGGCCACCTGAGCACGCTGCTGGCTCATATTCACCTGTCTATCCACCATCACTCCCAGGTCCTTCTCTGCCTGGCAGCTCTCCAACCACTCATCTCCCAGCCTGTAGCTCTGCTTGGGGTTATTGTGCCCCAGGTGCAGGACCCAGCACTTGGCCTTGTTGAACTTTGTACAGTTGACCTCAGCCCATCGGTGCAGCCTATCCAGATCCTCCTGCAGAGCCTTCCTACCCTCGAGCAGATTGACACACACACCTAACTTGGTGTCATCTGCGAACTTATTGAGGGTGCACTTGATCCCCTCATCTAGATCATCGATAAAGATATTAAAGAGGACCAGCCCCAGTACCAAGCCCTGGGGGACTCCACTAGTGACCGGCCTCCAGCTGGATTTTACTCCATTCACCACAACTCTTTGGGCCCAGCTATCCAGCCAGTTTTTAATCCAACGAGGCGTATGCCAGTTCAAGCCACAAGCAGCCAGTTTCTTGAGGAGAATACTGTGGGAAACGGTGTCAAAAGCCTTGCTGAAGTCAAGGTAGACCACATCCATAGCTTTTCCCTCATCCACCAAGCGAGTTACTTTGTCATAAAAGGAGACCAGGTTCGTCAAGCAGGACCTTCCTTTCATAAACCCATGCTGACTGGGCCTGATCACCTGGTTTCCCTGTAAGTGCTGCGTGATGACATTCAAGCTAATCTGCTCCATGAGTTTCCCTGGCACTGAGGTCAAACTGACAGGCCCATAGTTTCCCGGGTCTGCCCTCCGGCCCTTCTTGTAGATGGGCGTCATGTTTGCTGGCCGGCAGTTGACTGGGACCTCCCCCGATAGCCAGGACTGTTGATAAATGATGGAAAGTGGCTTGGCCAGCTCCTCTGCCAGTTCTCTCGGTATCTTCGGTTGGATCCCATCTGGCCCCATCGACTTGCGTACATCCAAGTGCTGTAGCAGGTCGCAAACCATTTCCTCATGGATAGTGAGGGTTACATTCTGCTCCCCATCCCCTTCCATCAGTTCAGGGTACCGGGTATCCAGAGAGCAACTGGTTTTGCCACTAAAGACTGTGCCAGAAAAATTAGCTCGTTTGCAGCAGGTATTTTTAAGACTTCCCTGACTTTGAAGCACATCCCCTGCTTTGGGGATGGCCTAGCTGGGAACACCCAGGTGGGCAAAGGACAGCGTGCAGATGCCACTTGTCCCCATGGCCACAACTTCCCCCAAGGTCTCCACCTTAGCTTTCAGTGCCGGAAAAATTAGCCCTGCCTGTCCGATCCCCTGCTCCGCTGCAGAACGCGTCTGCCTCGGAGCCGATCGCCTCGGCAAGTGAAAGATAGGTCAGAAACACATCAGACAAATAAAACAAAATTGAGTTGGATTTCTTGTTTTAAAAATCATCCCTTGGTTAAGCATTTATATTCCTCTATTCATAAGATCATTTATTGTATGTTAAGAAAATTGCCTTAGGTGAAAGTCTTTTTTTCGTGTATGTGTTAAAATCAGGAAAAAGTGCTGCTTCCCACTTCTAGTGAGCTAAAATTTCATCTCAGAAATATCTTTTTAGTACACAGGACATCAAGAACTGTCACTGCATAAACCTTTAAACCTTTCTTTGTAAGAGGAAGAGTACAATATAGCTTTTAAATATATCTTGCAATGATTTTAAGGCAGCCTGTTCTTAAGGAAACAGGGCAAGGGAGAAGGCAAAAAAGGAAGAACAAAACAAACAAATCTCCAACTGTCTGTGACACCTTATACCACTTAAGGAGCTTCTCCCAAGCTTTTTAAAATAAAAGCACATGGTCAAAAGAGGCCTTTGTAAAATGCATTGCCAATTTTGATTCAACATCATTGTGAACAGGTGAAAGGTATTAGCTTGAACTATTTCAGAGGTTTCCTTTGCACAGTTACTATATTTCATATGATGTATGATTTAAATTGTAATGTAAATTCTAACCCACAAGTTTTTAACATCTTTGTATGTATTTTTATTTTATAACCCATTTTCCATTTGTATATTTGGGAAATATGTGGAACTGTAAGAAACTTGTATACCTATATTCTAATGAATATTTCTATATTCTGAATATATACCTATATAATGAATATACCTATATTCTAATGAATATAGGTATACAACTGGAACTTGAGTGTATGTTCAGGTAAGGAACAGGGAGCTGAAGTTTGCTGTTAGTGAAAAAGTAAGCAGTAAGAGTAAAATCTCAGGTAGAAATAAAGAATTTTTGGACTATCTACAGAGGCTTGGGGAAGTAGTAATTAATATTGTAGTGCTTTATTAATTTTTTTTTTTTAGCATTTTTTTGTTTCTTTTTTGCTTTTGTTACTTTGTGGACTACTAAAATATATCAATACCTACTTCCACATTAGTTAAAATGTTTCAAAATATTTATAATTCCTGCAATGCAGTATTCAATATATTCAATAAATTCAATATATTTAATTTTAGTCATGTGAGCAGTCTTATACCATTTTCACATCTCTTCTTTGATCTATTCATTTTTATAATAATTGAAAAAGATCATATTATACAGATCTGTATGTGTTCAAATATACGTAGTTTATAAGTATGTAAGAATGCATTGAATGTATCCTGTTTAGTAATTTCTGAAGCCATAGTTAAACTTTAGGTTAAACAGATAATTTTGCACTCATTAGTGCAAAATTATAAATATTAGAAATTCCAAATAATATTTTCAAGTAAACATAGAAACAACGAATGTATTTTTAAAATGCTTATTTCAGAAAAAATACAAGTATTCTCAAACACAGAACCATTTCCCTATTTCTGCTTAAAATCAGAAATAATATATGATAAATTTTGAACCAAACTGATTTGATTCTTCTCTGTTAAACACTTAGCGCTTAGATGTGGTGGTTGGGGTGAAATACATTGTCAATGGCAGTACTTCCTTAATTTAATAGAGAGTATTTTCTTCACTATTCTTATGAGCTGGCAAGCTGTATCAGATACTGTGACCAGTTATAAATAAGCAGGAAATGAGAAAAAGGAAAGAAGGAGCCACAAAGTTACCAGCTGAATGTTTGTATTAGTTTTCAGGCTCAAATAAGATAATAAAATCCAAATGCTGGAGAGGTGTCCAGAGGCATTTAGTCTTTCCTGGTCTTAAGATAAGGTAGTATGGCATATTCACTATGTCCATAAATACTGTATTTCAAATATGAGCATTAGGATGACTTGCAATATTGTGTTTTTCCCACATAATGAACTTAGGCTGAGGGAATACTGTCCCAGGCCCTGAGGGAATTGCTAGGTGTGACTATCCTTGACCTCCCTGCGGCTTCCAAAGCCCAGGACCCCGTTTTGAAACTCCAAAAGCTCCCCTAAACCTGCTCATGGCCCAGGAGTCCATTGTAGTCCCTGGGGCCATCAGTCCCTGCTGCAGTGAACACAGCAGGGCTGGTCTGCAGCCCTGCCCAGCCTGGCCATGGGCCCTGCCAAGATGAGCCCACTCATGGCCTGATGTCTCAGTCCAGTCTTGGCATGCCCCTCTTCCCAGGGAGGTGCCCAGTGCCCAGGGCTGGGGCTGTCCTCCAGCCTGACCTGATCCTGTCTGGGGCAGCTCGATAGGCCCTGGCTGGCACTGGGGGTGCCACACGGTCTGGACCCCAGGGAGCCCCCAGCCATCACAGCCCCTTGAAATGCTGAACCGGAGTGGCAGAGCTGAGCTCTGAGGATCTCTAGAACTCTTTCATCCTTAATTTTCTGAATATCTAAAGGCGAAAGAGTGCAGAATAAGCCAAATAAGATAACTGTAAAGTTGTTTTAAAATACAGAAGATGACTAGGCCAAAACCCAGCTTTATTTTTCTCCTCAAAATATTTTTCATTATGCCTAGCATTTACCTGCAGTTCCTTTCAAGTCATGGAGTATGTTTTTGTCTTTTACTTAATTCTTCCTCTCTATGCTTTATTCTACTAACAGGCAAAAATTAATTTCCCTTCTACCCCAAATCCCTGTTGTTTGACATATACTTCTGTTTGAACATCTGCTGTAGGGAAGTGGGATTTGGAAGATCTTTTTTTATTAATGTGGAATAAAGATGTGCTGGCACATGCTATTAGTATTACTGTTGTTCACAAAGAAATCGTGATTGTCTGCGTAAGTATCATTTAGTACATAGCAATGGATAAAATGCATAAATCTTTCTCCTAATGATGTCATTAAGGACTTCATAGTGTTATATATGGAGTGGTAATTCGTGTCGAGAAAATGGTTGATATTAATAAAGAAGGGGGAGATTTGGGAGTGTGGCCATGGGGATCGGCAAGCCCCATCGTTGATGATAACATCAGATTTAATGATGTTAAGTCTGGAATGTAAAAGAGTTTAGAGGGAAGAAGGGTGATTCAGGAGACTCCATGCAGTCTGGGGTTGCTTGTTCTCCAGCCTTTAAGGTATGGAAGTTTCTGGGTGTTTGCCGCTGCTGTTATATGCAAAGTTGTTTGACCAATGAAAAGTTGTTTTGAAAAGAACTGCTGTGGGGTGAAGGGTATAAGAGGGGAGCCTGCCCTCAGGATAAAAAAAGCAGGCAACACGATGAAGTTATGTCATCAATAAAGAAGCAAAAAGATGGAATGAAAAGGAACAGGCTAGCAGAATGGAGACCAGGATGGGAACAGGCACATTGATCACCTCATGAAGATAGGTTCAGCCAAACTCAGCAAACCGCTCAGAGAAGCTCATACTGAAAGCAGCTGGAAATGGGTGCACTGGAGCTGGGAAGAAGCTCAAGCTGAGAGAAGGGGACCTGCGCACACAACTGCTGGTAAGCAGCAGCGCATTATGGGGAATCATATGTCCTTAGAAACAAAGACTGTCCTGGTAATCGTATGGCTTATTCTGACAGTTTATGATCCTGAAACGTGGGACCAAATTGAGGTCAAGGTGTGGGACTCTGCAACTAAAAACAACAAGGTTGCAGTGGGATTGCTCGGCACCTGGCGAGCAGTCTCTGAGGCCTTAAAGAGACATGTGGGGCCACAGTCAGAAACGTGTGGTTTGCCAGATAGTGAGGGAGCTGCGGGCTCATTTACTGATTCTTCTGCTACACCATCGCCCAACCCCCCCCCCGCTACTGCCATCGCAGGCCTTTGATGTTACGCTCCCTGCTGACCTGGACGTGCCTTTTGACCCAGGCCCTATTGGCCTTCAAAAGGAGATGGATATGCTTTTCTTCGATCTGGTAAGAACGGGATACATAAGGCCCGAAGGCCGAGTTGCTTGACAACTTAAAGCGAGACATGTTGTTCAAAAGGAATGGAAAATGGAGACTTGTTTGTAATCAAGAAAAGGAATGGAAAATGGAGGCTGCTAAGTCATGGAACTTAAAGGATTGTTTGTTACCTTTTCTGATTGTATAGGCATACTCGGGTTTAGTATGTAAAAGCAATGTTCTGTATATTTAGAATGTTTGATGTTCGTGTGTGCGTGTTGGTGGAGCATAGACTCCCCGCACACCCAGCGCTGTTTACTTGCCTTTTGTACCTTTTATAAATATTCCTTTTATAAATATTACTAAATTCAGATTGAGTTGGGACTTCATTTATAACAATAGTCTCCAAAGAAAGCAAAACCATGACACATGCCTCCATGGAGCCAGTCCAAAGCCATCTGTAGGTGAGGAACAGGAGGAGGCCATTGCTGAGGCCATGGAGAAAGGTGAGTGGCAAAGTGGCTGTGCTCTTGTGGCTGGTGGGAGCTCTGGAGTCAGGTGGCCTCTGCCAGGCAGGAGAAACAGCTCCTGGAGAAGGAGTTCTCTGCAGCAGTGGCTGTTGTCCCTGTCTTCCTCTTCATCTTCCTCCTCAATTTCCCATTGCAAAAACTACTTGCCACCATATATTGTGTTTTTTTATTTTTATTTTTAGGCAGCATCATCCAATTTTGCCTATGTTTGTAAGAAGCTTTTTGTTGACTGTTTATCACAGAATAGGAGGGTGTTTTGCTGGAGGGTGTAGTCATTCATATTCTCCAGTTTAAGGAATGTTACTAAAATCATTGATTGCCGTGGCATTGTGGCTGTTTTGAATGCCACAATAATTTTTATGATATTTAATACAAAATGCAAAAAGATAAAAAAGCAAATAAACCAACCCAAAACAAAAACAACAACAACAGCAAACAATGAATCAAACAACATGCAAATTAATCATTTTCCCATTTATGGTTTTAAATGTGTGTTTCTTTTGTGACATTTGCATCGAAAGACCACATCTATTTCACAAACCAAAATGAAAGTATGACCTATATTAAAAGTGCTTTGTAGTGAGCCTGCAGCCATACCTGTGGGTAACAGGACATACAAAGCTGCTGGCTTCTGATCATTCAGTGTCAACCACCAGAATCTCTTACCAACACAGGCATGCTGTAAGACTTTGAGTGATACTGGGAAAGACGTGTTAGTGGAACAACCTCTTTTTGTTGAAAGTGAAAAATTTTTACAATTTGGTGATGTGTACAATTTTGTTAGCAGGCTTGACCTTTTTAAGATACCAGTGTTTCTAGACCGGTAAAGTTTTAGCTGAAGCATAGGCATTGCTTAAGCAGAACTATTACACAGTTATTTGTATGTTATACCACAGAAGGAAACGTACATTTATAAATGCATGTACACACACACTCCTGTTATAAGTTGCCCCCTTAATTAATTTTCAGAGAGCATTGCATTAATAATAGAAAGGAATTTATTGAGTAAGCAACAGCAAGCAAAACAGCGCTGGGCGGCCGGGGAGTCTCGGCTCCGCCAACGGCGCGCACCTCACCCCCGCCAGGGTCCCTTTTTATATTTTGGTAATTCCGGGGGTTACGCAGCACATCCTGGTATATTCTGCGACTGCGCGCACTGTTGCTAGGGGGTCGTCTCTGTCCCTCTGGTGGTCATGAAGATGAAGGCCGTAGTCTTCCTCAGCGTTGTGGTTCAACTTCTTTTTTTATTTGGTCATGTTGGCCCAGCGTGAGACAGGAATGCAGGATGGTGATACACTAGTTTAGCAACTTATCAGGAGATGGTTACATGAACTTTGCAGCAGTGTCTTTGAACAAAAGAGGCAACTGAGATGCAGAAGGAGAGAAGGGGAGGGGGTTCTCTTTTTTGTTACATTAAGCAAAAGAATTTTCATAGTGTCTAGCCAAGTATTATACATCTTACTTCAGCAGGGAGCTTTTGCAACTCCTGCTCCTCAAACGGAACTCCTTGTTTTATAATACAAAAGACAATGAACAAACATTTATTGTGTATTACAACTCCCACTCATTTTTAATATGTAATTGCATCCACAAAAAAAAAAAAAAAAAAAGAAAGAAAAAATCCACAGCAGAATAAGAATCTGTAGAATTGCAATGACAGGGGAGTGTTGGTTTTTCACTATCCTTCTCATTGGCTTAGCTATCAAGCAGGACATTCAAGTTTGGGCCATAGCTTCATGCCATGCCTGAAAAATTGTATATTGAAGGTTGCAACATTTCTAAATTAAAATATATAAATAAAAATCTCAAATTTATTATAGTGGTATAGAAAATCTCTAAAACCTGTTTGGAGCTCTTAGGTATACATTCTGAAATTGACTGTTATGAGACTTCAGATATTTGCCTGTGATTTTTTTTTTTTGACTTGTATAACCACATCTGGATTTATAAGAGAATTAATTGTGATCCAGTCCTTGTCTGCTAGTCTTATTTTCTCTTAAATTGTGGTTTTAAAATCCACGAATTTATGCTGAGTTTTGTATAAGTCTTCTTATAGCTCATTCATTTTTTCTGTTTTTACACTTTTCAAGAATTTTTGGGGGAAGATACAGAGAGAGTATAGAGAACTTGTGTGATCTGGGCAAGTTTTTTTACTGTTTGATGTTTTCCATTTATGGGAAAAATGGTGCACTGAATTCCAACCTCAACTGAATGCTTAATCTTCTTCATCTAAAGCTGAGTCATTTTTAAAAATGAATCATAATTTTTAATGTGGGCTAAATCTTAAATGGTTTGCAACTAGTATGTAAATTTGTCTTCAGTTATAAAAAGTATCTTTGTTAGAACTGAAAGGTAGTTAAGAAAAAAATAGATACTTTGAACCTTTGCATATCCCACCATTAAATATGCAGGTGTATTATCTCTGTTGTCATGGTTTTGATTGTTCTACCTTTACTCTGAAGCAATACATTAACCCATACATTAATTATTTTATAACTATTCCTTTTGTAAATATTACTAAATTCAGATTGAGTTGAGACTCATTTATAACAAGAATATCAAAATCTTGAAGAGTTTTGCTGGGACAACCAAAGCAGGAATTACGTCCACAAAGCCTTTTCTTGACAAGTATTTCAAGCATGGAATATGCTTTGCCTTTTGGATGACTTCATTAAGGCAATATGCAGGAAAAAGGGAGGATATGTATGTTGTTCCCAGAACAGAGAATATTTTGTATCTTAATAGTGCTTAAATAAAAAAAATAAAAAAATAAAAAAATAAAATTAAAAGCAAAGATTTAATTTATTCTTCGTAAATAACACACCGCAGGTGTGTGCTTTTAATTGCAGCTGCATAGACATAGTATTCATTTAAAGATGACAAAAATATGAAGTGAAAGAAGTATGGTCATTTTTTTGCAGTTTGCCTTTTTTTTACATAAGCAACAAAATTGAACAATAAAATTTGCAGTATTTCAGACTGGCACAGAAATATGACTATAGATCACAGTTTATCAAGTAAATGTTTCCTGGGGCTGCCCATGAAACCAGTGAAATTTAGGTAGTTACAGTTGACAGTAACATTGAAATACATCTGATTAATGAAAATAAACAATTTTATCAAGGCCACAAATAGTCTTGGGAGTTTTAATTTAAGAAAAGATCACAACAATAGACTTTTGCAAAATGCTATGCATGTTAACAATCGAAAATGGGATGGGGGAGGGAGGGTTGTTACAAAACTATTTTGCAAATCCCCTCTTGCCATGTTTTCTCCTTCCAAGTTACATGATTTATTAAATGTACGTTTTAGATTCAGGATAGAGGTGCTCAGTTTCTTTGACTCTTAAGAACTATTGCAGTTCTTTATTTTGATAATGTAGTTCAAACAAACAAACAAAATCAGGAAGATTAGGTCCTAATGTCTGTAATTTTAAGTGTCTAACTAATTGCTCATGTGATAGTCCTGTTCATATTCCACAGTCTTTGTTTTTCTCTTTTCTTTCCAAGATTTGCTGTAGAAACAAGTGTGTAGCAATTAAGTACACCTGTTTTCTTTTGTAATCCATCTTCTGGTTCACAGATGACTGGTTCAAGGTTTTGTCCAGTGTTTTGGCCATTATGCACATTTGATCAACTACTGCATTTTAAAGACAAAACTGCTTTACAGCTGTTATTGTATTGCTGAGATACTTAGGGTGGAAAAGAGCATTATGTGCATATTTATGTGCTAAATGAATGTGAGTTCAAAGGTTTTATGTAGTGGTTATTTATTGAAATAACTCTTTTGTTATCTTGCAAGTTGACAAAAGAACAACAAAATGTTTTTAAACAACAACAACAAATGGAAAAGTAAAGGTGTGGAAGCATCTATGTGATTTGACACAATTGTGCTAGACAAAGCTTGTCCTAAAGTTACTGTGGTATTTAGAATATCTTAGAGATCTACAAAAGCTGGGGTTTCAATAGTAACATTTATTTTCTGTGATGTCTGCAGAAAAAGATTTTTCTTCAAGTATGGCCTCTATCTTGATGTTGTCTGGCTCCTCTGACAGTTCCTCTACTTACTGGCACCTATGCCAGAGGAGATTTAGTAGCATTGTTGAGAATGACTATGTTTGGTAGATGACTCAGGTTTCAAGGACAAAGAAAAAAAAAAAAGAAAGAAAGAAAAAGTGACTTGAAATAGCCCTTGCAAACAACTCCTTCAGAAATGTACTACTTAACAACAGTTGGAGTAAAGAATATTTCTGAGCATTCTGTGTTGGCTTGCTGTTTTTTACTATTTAGTCAGAGGGTACATTATGTTCTCATTTTCTTCCTGCCCGCAGCTCTCATACAGCTAGAGAAAATTACTGATGCACATTGAGAAAAGCTATTAGCAGTTTTGTTGTTGTTTCTTTAATTACAGCTCATATTATGTAAATCAGTTTTCTGTATTTTAATTTTCTCTTTCTTCATTCTTCATCTAGATTCCACTAAGAAAATTAAGGATGTCTTAGAAGAATTCCATGGCAGTGGTGTGTTAGCAAAATATAATCCTGAAGGGGTAATTCTTCTTCTTTCTTCAATGGTCGGACATGGTGGGAAAAATGTTTACAAATGTTGTAGCAAATATAAGCATTTAAAATAGAAGAAATTCTATAAGTCAGTTGTTTGGGGTAACAGTCTGTTTTGAAATAAAAATATGAATATATTAAAGAACTAAAAGTTTATAAACATAATGTTAGACGCATCTGCTTAATATGACATTAAAAAAAAAAAACAACTTTAAAAATAACAAAAAAATAAAAAGGTTAATTTTGTTTTCCAATTGTTTTTAAGGATTAGAAATGTTAAGCATGTTTTCATATCTTAGATGAATGAAATCTGCTAATATATATATACACATATTATTATTTTTTTATGTTATTTCTGGTAATGGGATCACCTTTAGAGGGATTTTTTTTCTCATGTTATGAAACCAAAAATTCTGCTGAATGTGTGTGCATGCATTGTCACTACAAACCCACTACCAGAGAAAATATTCTGTTTTAAATGTTAGAAAAACACAGATTGATTCCTTTTGAAGCCCTCAACTGCAATTTTTATCTGCTTAGCACATCAAAATGTAGCCAACTAAAAACCTGTTTCAGTAAGGTTTCTAAATATGCTTGCATTGTGTGGAATTCAGAGTAGAAAAATGTACTGACAGTTACAAGCATGACTGATCCTACATTTCAGGATGTGAAAGACAAGAATTGTTAAGTAAGGCAGTTATAATCCATTTTTGGTTTTTGAAATCTTCAGTTCTCTCATCATACAACGATTTCAGTTTTGTGAATTGCAGCCTTTTACAGTTCAAAGTAATTGTGTATTTGCATGTTTAAATAACATGTTTTCATGTAGGTAACATATCACATTGTCAATATTTGGTATTGGTATAGACTGGTATTTAAAGTGTTGAGATTAGTCTCACAACTAGCGGTCAAATGGTCATTTCTCCAGTTTGAGGGTATATGGAGGTTGGGTCCCAGTGAAAAGTGATCAGTATGAGCAGATGGGACAACTGCTCTTACTGAAGCCAGGTGAATTGGCAGGATTTGTGCAAAGCTGAAATTATTAAACATAGTTGGTTCTGAGCTGATTCTGTGACTCTGTACCTGTACTGGAGCTCTTCATTTTATGGTGATTTGATTGCAGCATCCTACCAATGTACTGAAACATCCAGGGATTATAGAACAGCACTGTGTCCAAAACTGTGATGAGGGTAGAAGGGGAGCAGGGAACACAAGTCAGACAACTTGCTGTGGTTCAGCAGAATTCAGGCTATTCACTACTACTGGGCAGTGTTGGTCCCAGGCTAAGCCCAACAGCTTTTTTGCTTTGCTGCTTAGTGCTTAGACTTCAGGCAGTGCAACAAAAATAAAACATAGCTAACAGCTACTTTGGATCTAGTGGGATTTACTAGCTCAGTTTTCGTGTCTTAAGCTGCTTAACTGCAAGCAGAGCAGCCAAAATTTCTTCTGCAGCTGAGTGAATATTCCAAGTCAAACAAACTGCCCATGCACAGGTGTGTCTGTGCCTTTGGCACGCATTCAGCCTGCTATGTAGAAAAGCCTTTTACAGGAAGATTTGAGATTTGGTTGTATCAGGTCAGACAAGAACCCCTGTATCAGATATGCTATTTAAATTAAGCAATTATTATCTGTAAATCAAACGAACAAATAAGCAACAAGAGCAACAACAACAAGAAAAAATACTAAATTATTTTAGTGAGAGATACAGGAGATGTCAAAAATTTAATGATCCAGGTGAAATCAGTCACAGAGCAGCTTTTCTCTTCTATATATTGTAGATAGCACTTTGAACTTTTAAACATTCTACTTGTTTTGTAGCTGTGTTTTGTAGAGGATACCATCATGTTTCCATTTTACCTCTATTTCCTAGATCATTGTCTCATAAACACTTCAAGTATTTTTCCAGGCTCACCAATACCCTACAAAAAGGTGGTGTCAATTTTTAGCCTAATAAACATGGGGCATAGAGCTTTGGCAGATTTTGCAGTGTGATATATTTATGTATTTAAGAAAAAGTCTAAAGAACTTGTTTCAAGCATCTTGCTGCTTAAAGGCTTGCATTTATTCCACTCCATTGCTTCTTTATTGCATTTTTTTTTCTTTTTTCTTTTTTTCTTTTATATCACAAACTGATTTAATGGGACACAAATAGCAAAAGAAAAACCTATTGATATTTGAAGCTTGTTACCAGAAGTCATCTGGCTTGTTTTTCTATTATCTTATATCTTGTTGAATGAATGAGTTTTGGGTTTAGTGGAAATGATGTATCTGATTATCAGAAGGTCAGAACTATAGGAAGTTTATTTATGGTGCTTTTACTCTATGCTAGCTTTCAGTGTAGGGCAAATTACTGAAACATCTAAAAATGTTACTTAGCCTTTGCCTTTCCATCTTTTTTTCTATAATTACTGTCAAATATGTAATTAAGACTGGCTTTTATACCTGATGTAAGACACACAGGTAGGTTAACATCAGCCTGCTGGAAAGCTGCTAAAGTAGTCAGGGTACTTCTAAGAAGAAGCTTTCTTCAGGGTAATTATGATTTCCAGAGGTGCTGGAATTTTTCTAAATTGACTTTGTGGATGTATCAAAGATTATCTTGATTACTCTAGTTTAGCAAAAGTCTGGCACAGTCTGTAATTTATGCAGAGAATACCACTATATTTTCCATTTTAAGTTAGTACCTCTGACTGGGAATTAGAGGCAGCAGTTTGTGAATAAAGTTGAAAGGTAGAAAATAAATCCAGTGTCTTTATTAAAAGGAGAACAAATTGTTATAAACTAAAGCAGCAATGGTGACTTCTGAGATGGTGTCTGCTAGTATTTATCATTGCATTCTTTTTTGATTCACTTGTTTCACTAACAACCATTCTTGGCAACAAACAATTTTTACCTAATTTTTTTAAGTACACAGGGTTGAGAGAGACTAATGTACTTACTTCCTTATATTTTTCTTGGATGTCTGTCATTGCACAGTTAAAAATAAATAGCTTGCACTCTCTAATCAAGATTAGAATGCTGACCTGAACCATTTTCTTGATGTATGTGCTAATGCAAGATGATGATATTCTATCATGTCTTAAGCCTGTTCATCTACATTATTAACCTTTCAACCAAGTACTTTTATAAAAACAAACCCTAAGTGTTACTATACTGCATTAATGCATATGTCTTCTTTCTTTTATTGCATGCATTGCAGAAGCAAGATATACTTAACCAAGTAAGTAATCTTAATTTGATGGTTTTTTTTTCTTTCTCCTTTTTTCATGCCTAGAAGCACTATTTTTTTATTTTTATTTTTTATTTTGTATACCACTGAGAAGTCATTTATTAATAAATACTACCTATGGCAATTCTATCAGTTAATAGGCAAATAATTAAAAGTGATTAGCAATCTATTGTGATGATAGTGACTTTGTAGCCTTTGCAAGAGAAAGGGTTAAAGGGTTGATTGTCAACCTAAGGGTCTACTGAGAAGCTTACACAGCCTAAAAACAGGTATAAAAATACAATGAAAAAAAATGCTAGAAAAGAAGGACTAATCATATGAACTGTTGTTGTTTTTAATGACTTAATTATTCTTTGTGTAAAAACAAACAAAAAAACCCTCTAATTTCCTTTTTTGGGGAGGAGGTGGCTGGAACATGAGAACAATGGAAAAATCAAGAGGATTAAACGATTAGTTTTGTAGGAACCCCTCACTTTCTAGTGTCAAAGGCCAGCTGAGCTTTTGGGCATGTACTGTCAGGAGTACTCCCTGTTCACAGAAGGACTTGGTCTTCTTCAGGTAACCAGTATTACTATTTTAGTAAGTTGAAGGAGTGACTGTGATGTGTCCTGAAATAGAAGGCGCTCAGATTAAAGCATGGTATCTAGTACCAGACTTGAGACTAATCTCATTATTATTTTTGCCAGCAATATTGTAACAAGAAATAGCTGAATACTGATAGAATCAATTCACTAAACCAAATTCTGGAACTTTCTCCAAAATGGAGAAAAATCTGATTATGCTGGAAAAGTTTGATGACATTATGGAGTTTAGTAAACAGAAATGTAATGAAAGGCTCTAGTGCATATCATTAGTGTGATGTGCCCTGGGTCTAGTGGTACTGCTAGATAAAGAACTGAGTATGGTCTCTGATGACAAGATTATTGCAAAGCATCACTGTGGTATGGTCATGAAGAAGACAAACAACATCACTCAGGTATTGCAATAGTGTTCCTGTGGCAATAGTGGACTGAGATCAAGATGAGGCTTTTGAGAATAGGTAGATTTGTTCGGCTAATTGACATAAGTGGAAAACTAGGTAGACTTTCCAGCACACACAAATATAGATTAAAATAAAGTTTTTTGTGCTGTTTCCTCCAGCTACATGTTTTGATCTGTTAGAAAATATTAATTTGCTGTAAAGACTTTGCCTTTTTATAATATATAAAGCAAATATTCAAGTACAGATAACCAAACAGTAATATTCTTTAAAAGGGTACGGTGGAGATCTCATCTTTCCGCTTTTAGCCAGTATATGTGCCACAAGGTGGGACAAGCTGAACTCACATTGGAATTAATTTACAAAAAGGTTGGTAGGATGTGAAGCATTATAGGAAATCCATTACATAGGAGAAACGTGTCCCCCACATATAATCACCTGAAGACTTACGAAAGGATTCTTTCTAGCTAGAAAAGAGAAAAAGTTCTTAACTTGTGAGTATCACCAGCAGAAAACTCTTTCATGCAGACACTGGGTGCTCAGCATTCTTCTGGGTTTCTGAGCAGAATTTCTAGGGAAATAGCTTCCTGGATACCTAGAGAGCTGGGAAGCGTGCCAGATGGAGATGCTGGCAGCCTGGCTGTGAGCCTGCTTTCTGTGGAAAGTGTTGAGGGCACTGAGGTGTTAAATGTTTCAGATAGTCAGTTTCTGTTGCAAAACTGTTCAGTTCTGAACATTTTTAATGATCTTTACTGTTCTTCCTTTTCTCTTCTTTCTTCAGTTTGTGGTCATGAATTCATCTTTCCCTCCTTGACATCTTAGTTCTCTTTTGAAACTTCCCCTCTCTGACATAAGCTCCAGACATTTTTGTTCTTGTCTTCCTGTTTTTTTTTTTTTTTAATTATTATTTATTTATTTATTTGTTTTGTTTGTTTGTTTGTTTGTTTGTTTTTGTATTGTGCAATACTCTATGTTAAGCTTTAGGAGCCTCATACTGCTTTCATTTACATGGTATCTATTTTAATTCTCATTAGTTTTTAAATGGCTAACTCAAGTCTATTTTGCAATTCTGAGGGATGCTGTTTCAAAATGGTTTAAAATAAAGAGTTTGTTGTTGTTGTTTGTTTAGTAGGGTATCACTATTCAGGGAAAAGTTAATAGGAAATTTTAAGCTGTCTTGATACTAAAAGAGATCATTCTATTTCAAGGAATATTATTCTTGAAACTACACCATTTTTAAAGGAAAGGAAATGAAAAAAATATGGAGGGTTACACTGATGTCTGTTTTATTTTAAACATTTTATTTGAAGAGTGACAGACTACTCTGACAACATTTCAGCTACTCTAACAGCATGAAAAGTGTATAGTATGGTGCCAATTATGGTATGGAGTTATAAAGTATGAAACATTGCTGTCCTAATTTTTTTAATAGCAATTGAAATATCATCTAAATTATTCTCTTGATAAATTGAAGTAAGCACAGAAATAAATTCCTTCAGAAAGGATACTTTTTTTAGTGAATTTTTATATTGCTATTAATGAATGTTTAAAATTGATGCATTTCAGCTTAAGTATGCATGCAATGGTGTGATGTTTATTCATAATTAGGATTTGCAACTATTCTATTAGTCATCAGGGATAGGTTTCATAATATTTAACTGCTAGGATGAGATTAAATAGCAAAGTATTTTTGCTCTATTTTTAATTGTAATAAAATATGAGAAAACAACAACAACAACAACAAAGGAAAATACATTTTGTTAATACTGTATCCAAGATTTTCCACAGTAGTTTTATCCCGATAAGAGTTACACTTTATTTATAAAGATTTAGTAGATACAGCTAGCATTCACAACAATTAATCTAAAGTCATCATCTGTGCAATATGCCAGTGGTGCAGTCCTATGGAATGCAATATAGAAGTCTAAACTCTATAAATGGTATTATACATTTATGGAAAAAAAATAAATGTTTATAGAGAAGGTATCCTTGAGGAAGTAGAAGTGGTTCTAGCTCTAATCAGTATTTATCAGATCTTAATGCATACCCATGTTTACATGGAGTATCTTTTTGGAAAGAAAGCATATAGGCTAATCAATGCATCAATGGGCAAAAGAAAGAACAATTTAACTTTCCCACTGCATATAACAAACACTCTGAAATCATTTTAACAATTAAGTATTTTATAGGCTATGAACATAATTGCTTTCTAAGAGACAGGAAGCAAGGCTCATTCTCTAGTCTGTTACAAATACAATGAGATGATAATAATGAAAGGTGGATGTGATTTCAAATTCATTTTGTGACATGGATTTCTAGAAACATGTCCTCATTTGATGGCTATTGGATTCAAATCATTTAAACTGAACATGAAGAAAATTAGGTTAACGTTCCAGTGCTTGAAGTTTCCAATCAGTGTTGCAGGTTGCCCTTATTTTTTATTTACTTATTTATTTTCTTTCTAAAGAAAATAAATTTCTTTCTTTTTTGTTGTTGTTGTTGTAGATATGTTTAAAATCTCTTAGATGACTATTTAGAAAGTTAGCCAGCCTTAGCATTGCCAAGAGTTAGTAAATATTTCAGAATTGCTCTTGTCAGAATGCTTTAGGAATAAACTACTTGTAACTTAAATACACATTTTACTTGTCTCTACTTGTTGGGCTGTGCTCTCAGTGAATCACTATACATGTATGTATATATTAATATTATCAAAGAAATAGCAGTGGAGAGGTATTTGGACTCTTTGCCAAACAGACAACACTGAAGAAAAGGAAGAGGGAAAAAAAAAAAAAAAAAAAAAAAAAACAGACAAAAAAAGCTTTCTTTAAAATAAATAAATAAATAAATGAAAAACCTAGAAATTCTGTGCTTCATTTATGACAGTAAAAATTCTGAAGCTACCAAATGGATGCTTATTTGTTGGTAAGCACATATGATGCTTGTAAATACGTGTGCTTACGTTACCTGGTCAGACACACAACTGATCTATTTTATTTTCCTATAAAAGATATTATCTAGAAATTACAGAGAATGTCCAGACTCTCTAATTTCTGACTTATATCTCTAAATATAGTTAATTAATATAGGTTTACCCAGGCTGAATTAGGAAAGACTGGTTAAAGTGCTTTACCCAGGCTATTTGATTATGACTTTTTTTTTATGGTTTTCATTCTGAGGTACAAATTTTTTGTTTTGTTTTGTTTGTTGGTTTGTTTTATGATGATGACTACAATTAAAATGGATTCATGTGCATGGGGCCATCTAGGTACTGTTTATGAAACTGCAGAGATAAACAAAATATAGAAAAATACTCTTAATCATAACATACTGCAAAAATTAGTCAATTAATGGAAATGACTTGGGGTTCTCTTGTGAAGTACATGTAATGTTGCTAGTATTAGTCTGTGAGTATATATAATTCAGTAGGTGATGGTGGTAATTTATTTATTTCTATTATTTTAAATTTTAGTGAGAATAAATACAAATGTAGTTCAGCTAACACATCTCTGTTTTCCTAAAGGCTGTAAATTTACTCAGTGCTATGTGGATGAAAACTCTTGCCAACTAGAATAGGACATTTTAAATTTTCTTGCATTGGTACCAGTGACTATTTGAAGTGAAAAATTCAAGTTATTCAGGCTCAGATTACACTAAATCTCAATTAAAAAAAATAAAATTATAAATTGTAACAGTTATGAAAGTTTGTCAGTTTTTATACAGTAAAACAGTGACTGTTCACATGGCATGTTCATAGATTATTTTTCTTTCTAAAAGTGTTGTAGCAAAAATATATTTTTAATATAAGTAGCTGAAATAGCACCCATAAAAGTTTACAATTAACAGGGTATTCATTCCTTTTAAAATTAATGAGAATGCTATTGATACAAAATGCTTTTAGAAAAATATTATTATGAACTTTAGCCCTTTTATGAAACTTACATTTTCAGCCACATTAGTCTATCAGTAGGTTTTTGGAGTATCTTCACCAGAAGATAAATTTTTTGGTTAAACCTGGACTTTGTTGTAACTTACTATTTTTCAGGGACTTGGTGTTTTATTCTGAAGCATACTTTCTACACCATTTTTCCTAAATTCTATAATAATTTCAATTTTCAATAGTCCAGTTCTGCTTGGGCAGTATGCAGATTATCTACTCTTTACTTTAAGTATCTAATATATGTTTCTTTGAACATTCTTTATTGATAGTACATGTTAAATGGACCCTGGCTGCTAATCTGCTACAGGATCATTCTAAATGTTTCTGCCTTAGCACTTTTTCTAAAATTAAAATTTTTAAAAAAGGCTTTGTCTAGCATATATAGTAACTATATATAATTATATATATATAATATGTTAGTTTGTGTGTAGCACATATGAACATACATACTTAAGTACATTTATAATAATTTGATAAAAAAAAAAAAACTGCTGGTGTTAAGGTGGTTATATATATATATTTTTTTCGTAGTTGGATATAAGACTAGGATGAAACTGCAGTGGTTGGTTCTAGATTTATCTGAATAATTAACATCGACTTATTTTAATAGCGTGAGAGTGTGGTAAAAGGCTATGCTGAAAAAAATGTTATTATATTAAATTGAGTCTTCAAAATTTCTTTTAAGATACTTTGTAGAGTTTATTTATTGGAAGAGACATGCTAGTTATTCTCAAATGTTGCAGAGTAATTATTTTTGATAGGAGACATAAAGGGAAGATTTTTGGCAGTTATATATGTCTGTAGTATTGATGTTATCCAAACATTATTTGACCATATAGAATATTGGTAGGAGCTGGTTATGGAAGCATGTGATTTATTTATTTTCTTAACTGTAAGCATTCATGCCAGTAGATGACCATTTATATGATGTTTTATCTAAGAAATCATTTCATTTGGTTTCCAGAATTTTTATAATACAGTTAGGTCAAAAATGTATTAAATCAAATGCTTAAATCAGTAGATGTTAAGGGTTTTCATTTGAACCAACTTTACCCCCAATGTACAAAGGCAGGTTCCATAAAGAATTCCAAATTTAATTTAAATTTCTCATTATAATGAACATTAGCAATACATTTTTAAACAACAAAATCTTATGTGTTCTCCTTTGATTTGTTTTCTAGATTGTTATCCCTCTCTAATAGTCTCTGCTTCCTCCTTCTCCCCTACGCCCCCAAACAATATTTTGGCCAAAGTCACATTTCATTACAAAGCATTGTCAGAATCAATGAATCTTCAATTCTTGGACATTTACCAGTAGCGCTTTTCACAACTTGTCATATAATTGTTGCTAATGCACTAACACCAATGGAACTTTGCAGTTGTCATAGCATTATGTGAGACTGAAGGCCCTGTTACATCTTCTCTTTTGTCAACAGTTCATTTTTCAGATACTGAGTCCATATAAATTGTGTAAAAAGAAATAATAATTAAGAGGACCCATGCACAAACAAAAATAACCCAGAGCTATTATGGTCCATAGATTAAAGCTCATAACATTTTTGGCACTATTTGGAGATGTGGCAACATAATTTAAAAAGTACTTAGTTGAAAATTACATTTCCAAATTCTCTATTTCCATATTCTCTGAAATGTTCTCTTTAATTAGTAAAAGCCATATTTCATGGGAGTCTGCTGGAAAGAATGATTTATTTTGTTAGGGGATTCCATTGTCTCCACTAGCAGTATGGGTCTCCCCAGGCATCTGGAATTCACTCACAGAGTCGACTCTTATTTACAGCAGCAAAAATTTAATGGTACCCCTATATCAGCTCAACCTGGGTGCCTCCAAGGACGGACCTTGCTCGAGACTTTCCCTGGGTCAATCTTTGTTTCATCAGCTACAGTCCAATCAGTTCTTAACATATATGTTATGTTTCTTCATTGGTGGCTCTTTGTTGCGGGGCAGGATGTCTTATCTGCTGGGTATGCCTCTCATCCAGTGCTGCCCCCAGTCAGCACATTCGTTTTCCTCCTGTCCATGCCACCCAGACCCCAACACTATGCCGCTCAATGGTGCTCAGTCACCACTACATACCACATTCACGTTATGCAGAGCTCTTATTGCAGCCAAAGACTTCACCAAATATACTCCATTAATGGCAAACAATAGCCACCCAAGTTTCTTACATACCTGTAGCTTGTTTTCCTTTCACTTTTTTTTTTTTCATTTTATTTTCAGGATGATGAAAATAGTGGCCTATGTTGAATTATCTTTTACAATTTTATAAGAACAAAAAGGCCAAAGAGAATGTGATATCTCTACCCAGAAATTCTCTGAAAATATTTCCAAACACTAGAACATGCCTTGTTCCCATTTACGTGGCCTGTGTGGTAAGGAGGAATAAAAGAAGTTGCTGTTCTAGCCCCCACCCCCTGGCCCATCCACAGTGACAACTCTTTTGTCAAATGAGTATTAGTAAATTTCTTCTTTGCATCTTATAAGGATTTATAAAACAAGTGGAGTGATACATCTTCTCTTCCTTCCTTCTGTTTGTCAGCCAGTAAAACTGGCTGCTACTTGTACACCAGCTATGAAAATACAGGAGGCAGTTAGATGCCTCCTTTTGCAGTTTTTCTTCAGGGTACATCTTGAGTCAAAAGCAGTCATTTTTCTCTGATTAAATTTGTTCTCTTCAAATGTTTAATATAGTAGGAGTTCAACAATTTCATACCATATTTAAAATATCTGAATAGTATTCTTTATAAAGAATGCAAAATCTGCTTTACTTGTGTATATCCTATTTTTCACTGAGAAACCATTTTTTACGTATTCTGAGTGTCAGGATATAGTGAGATATGATATCTATAGCATGGAGAGTTTTGTGTATATTGGCACAGAACATACATGTAAATGCATAAACCTTCACAAAATGAACACATGCATCTTTCTTTATCTTACATTTCTATGTACCATTGGAAATACAGAAGAACAAATCACAGAATTGCACACTTTTACTTCAACAGGAGAAAGGATGAAGCCAAATACTCACAGCAGGCATTTCCTGCCTAAGCCTGTTAAGCTTAGACTGTCCTCAATATCTTTTTTCTTGGAGTCCCATGTATACTGGGAAACTGAAACCGAAGAGTGAGAAGTAAGAGCTCTGCTTTATGCCATGAATGTAGAGTAGAAAGTGAAGTATTATATATGCATGCTTTAAAGGTATTAATGAGGTAAAAAACTTCACATATCTGTGAAAAACATGGTGTATCTGCAAATAAATTTTTGTATAATTGTGATAGCACTATAGAAAATAATGGTCAGTTTTTATGGTCAGTTTTGAAGTATTCTGTGCAGTAACAGAAAAATAAAATTGCACATTTTAACTGAAAATAAAGAGGGATTTTTAATACCTATAAAAATCCAAAATTAATTGTAATATTTTTGTATTTGTTTCTTTACAGAACTATCATTATTTAGTCATATTGATAAGTCTCATACTATAAATCCTCTTGAAAGGATTTATAGGAAAGGAAATCCTGTTTTTCCTGAAAACTGTAATTTATTTTTCTTACTAGTTGCCAAGGCTTTAATCTCTGAGTAACTTTCGACTCTGCAGTCAAGATTCCTTAGTAACATTTTTTTCTAGTTAAATGATTGTCTTTTTTTTTTTTTTTTTAATATGTTCTTTCTATTCTGTCATAGGATTTCCTGTGGTATGTTGAAACAGGACACATTAATGATCACAATCCAGAGGTGGGGAAGGAAAGTAAAAGGCCAGGGTAAAGAATTTTCTCCGGAGTAGGCTTTTTAAAAATATTGTGGTGGAAAGATAGGAGAACAGCTCAGAATATTTGGTCAAAGCCATTAGGGAGTTTTCCAGTAGCTTTTAGCAGCTGGGTAAGAGGGAAATAGAATATTTCCCAGAGGCACATTTCCTCAGTAAGATTCTGAGATTCTGTGGAAGCGCTTTCCTTTGGATCTTACCTCAGTTTTTCCACTGAATTCAGATGATTCCATATAACTAGATTGCCTTTAAATGCGGTTGACATCTCTTGAGTCCAAACGCAGAGTTTGTAGCTCGTTTCCAGCATTACCCCAGCCCCACACTCACTTACCCAGTTGTGCCTCCTTGGCTGCTGCGAGAATGAAGGAAATAAGGAGCAGAAAAAATGATGGTGGGAACAGAGGTGTTAACAAATTGGTAGAAGGATTGGTAGTCACCACTGTTTCCACGCCACTCCCCTTGTGCCTGCCTGGCTTAGAGGTAACCTCCCCACATACTGTAGTTAGTCCACAAATGGGATCATCACTCTCTCCAGATTAGACAAAATAGTCATTGTATGGTATTACCTTTTGTAGCTGCTGCTTTGTACATGCATATAGCTAGTGTTGTTTTAATTTTGTATTATATTTTCCAGTATCTATAGAATGTTGTAACTGTTTTCCTTAAGTAACTGTCTTATAGTGTCTTATTCCAAGAACATTGTTATGAGGAAAATTTTTGTTTCTGTTTTATCCTGGTTCTTAAAGGGCTATTTGAGGAGAGGAATTTTCTTCAAAGCAATGGGAGTTGGCAGAGCAAATCTTAATTGTTTGTGTTTGTAGCTTACTTGTAAAGTGAAAGATGCCATAAACTTCAGAAAAATTTCCACCCCAACACATTGATCGAGTTTGGGTTCTCAAAAAAAAAAACCAAAACACTCTGTTTAAACCAAAGATCTGGGCAAATCTATCCATATTTGCTTAGTTAGATATCGTAACAGCAATATTTTCACGTTGTCTGGACACATTAGTCTATTTTATATCAGCTCTATAAAAACTGTTATTCTTAAGCATAAGATCCCATTAGCCCTCTTAAATAAAGAGGGCTAATGGGATGCTGGCATGCATTAAAAGGATTAAAAGGCCAGCAGGTCAAGGGAGGTGATCCTCCCCCTCTACTCTGCCCTGGTCAGGCCTCACCTGGAGTACTGTGTCCTGTTCTGGGCTCCCCGGTACAAAAGAGACAGGGATCTCCTGGAAAGACTCCAGTGGAGGGCCACAAAGATGATACAGGGCCTGGAGCATCTTCCCTATGAAGAAAGGCTGAGAGACCTGGGTCTGTTCAGCCTGGAGAAGAGAAGACTGAGAGGGGATCTCCTCAATATATAAATATCTGAGGGGTGGGAGACAGAAGGATGTAGCCAACCTCTTCTCAGTGGTTTGTGGGGATAGGACAAGGGGCAATGGCTGCAAGTTAGGGATATGGTTTAGTGGGGACTGCTAGTGTTAGGTCAGAGGTTGGACTCGATGATCTTGAGGTCTCTTCCAACCTAGAAATTCTGTGATTCTGTGAAGTTAGAGCACAGGAAGTTCCGCACTGACATGCGAAATAACTTCTTCACGGTGAGGGTGACGGAGCATTGGAACAGGCTGCCTAGGGACGTTGTGGAGTCTCCTTCTCTGGAGATATTCAAGGCCTGTCTGGACGCCTACCTGGGCAGCCTGCTCTGAGGAACCTGCTTTGGCAGGGGGGTTGGACCCAATGGTCTTTCGAGGTCCCTTCCAACCCCTACAGTTCTGTGATTCTGTGAAAATAATAGTTATTTGCACTGATAGAACTTTTTTGTATGTAATCTATTCATACATTAACATAAGCAAGACAAAGAAAAACAAAACAAAAATAATAAGTGTTTTGGACTAACACAGATTTGACAAAAATTTAGTTGTAAAACATATGCTGCATCTGAGAAGCCCTATCCCAAAGGTGCAGAATGACCTTTCTGAGCAATCTGCAAATATTGCTCACTGCTTGTTTCATAAATAACACAATATGCATGTTTATATGATGAATATTTTATTATATATATAATAATACACAAAATAGTTCTGTTTCTTTTATTTGTACACTTAGATCCAAAATGGAATGCTTCCACTCTGAGTAAAGTTATCACCCGACTCTTGTATAGCAATTAAAAAAAAAATAAAGTCATTTTCTAGAAAAAGAAAAGCCATTCTGTATAAAATCTACCCAATTACCTTACATTCTTCTATGTGTCTGGAATATCTGAAAGATTTTGGTGTCTTTTTTCATACATCTCTCTGACCAGCCTGATTTCTTAAACATGTTCGGATTACCTCCTCATTCAAAGAACTCTTTTAGTAATTTGTTCTGTAACAAATGTACAAGTAAATATTTAACAATTTGTTGGAATAGACATACCTGTTTTGTTTGTTTGTTTGTTTGTTTGTTTATTTTTCTCCATGAATTCTCAGATCTTTTATTAAGGTTTGGTACTCTCTAGTGAAAGAGATAGGAGTTTGAACTTCCCCAGGCAAAGAAGGGAATTCAGCCGTGGTATCCCACTCTTTGGGAGTATCTACCAGAATTTTTTTCTCTCAAAGGTGGGAATATTGTCACTTTCCCTGTCCTTTCAAAATGGAATAGTGATCTTCACCACACTTGGTGCACCATCCCTTTTCTTAGACATTTTTTGTGAACATGTATAGCAAGACCCAACAACACAGATTAATTTATTTGTCTTAAACGTAAGGTAAAGGGTGAGTTTTTTCAATCCAGTGAAGATTGAAACATTTTTGTTCACATTCAGAAACAGGTTTGTGGAAGTTATAGGTAAAAACCTAAAGAGTTTATCAAGTATTAGTGCTTTATTAGCAATATATATATATATAAAGTAGAGCACTATTAGCACTTGAGCTAGGCCTTCCAGATCTTAATATGACTAAGGACATCAATATAATACCAAAATCCAACTTTAAGCATTTTAGTTTCTTTTCTGAACTGACCCATCTTGTTCTTATTAGACTATAATTATCTGCTTGGTTTTATAGTTACAAAAATGAATGGGTATGCACAGTGCTGTGAAGTCATACCTCATCACAGTATGTTAGTGAATGGGCACAGTTAATAAAAGTGTGAAAGGCACCTTTGGATGCCTTTCTCTGTAAATTTGTCATGATACATAGTCACATGCAGTGAGACAAATCCAGGTAATTTCTTTCAGCAGTCAGTCAATCATTTAGAACTCATTATAAACTTTGCTTTATTTCTTCTTTTTTCAATGTATAGCACAAATACATTTGTGGGGAAAGCTTACAGAAAAACAATACCTATGGATCAAATTCTTGTTGTCAATTTGAAGCTGAAATCAATTTTGAAATTTTGTGGATAGTTAATTAAATGTTATGGTTATATCTGACAATTTGTCACATAAACAAGATGCTTATTTTTAGCTTTCCTCTACACTGAGTCATAGTGAGTCCAGTTTAACGTTTGCTTCCAGAAAAGCTAAAAGTGATTAATCTTTGACACATTTATTTGCTATAAAGATTTACAAATGTAAGTGTAAAGTGTACAGTTTTACTTCTGCCTTCCATCCTTTCTCCTTTTCTTCTCTTTAGGTTAGATACATGCTTTGTTTTTGAATTTTTGGCAACTGGAAACACTGGATAAAATGTATAACTGGGAAATTATGAACATAAAAGTTACTTCTAAGTATAGTAATATTATTTTAATATCACTAATATTAAAGTCAATGTTTAATAAGTATTGATATTTTAATAATTGAGTATTTCTAATATCATTACAATATTATATAGTGATATTTTTATGTGGAAAATAGTGTTTAAGTGAGTTGAACCTTGATAGTGCTTTTGAATGTATAATTTTCTGGACTTATATCAAAAAGTTTCAGAACTAAATGAAGTTTCATTATACAAGCATTGTAAGACATTATAGTGTTCTAGAAGATTATAAACATCTATAAAGCTTTATTTTGTGACTTTTTTTTTTATAATTTTGAGATATAAGAAATAGAGCTCCAGTATATTTCTCAAATGAGTTATTTAAGATATAGAATAGGATTCCAGTTACATATAAACAATATAAAAACACCTACTTTTCTGTGACCTATTGACAATGTAGTTGGCACCCATTTATTATTTGCGTCAAAACTAAAACAGCACAGTTTGTGGGTGTTTTTTTTTTGTTTGTTTTTGTTTTTGTTTTTTCTTTCTCAGAAGATGTAGACCAAAATGATTAGGAAGTTCTTTCATGTTCCTCTAATTATTGGCTGCTTTGACCGTGTCCTTATATTAACCTTATATTAAACCCTGTTACACTGAAAATTTTCTTGATATCCCTAAAATTGTGACCATAATCTCCCAAACCCCTCATAGTCTCCTATGAAATGGTATTCATTAATTCATGTGTCAAGTTAATCATAGTCAATTTGGTATATCCTAGAACACTCTTATCCTCTCATTTAGGAAACATCATGGAAAATGCTTTTCAAAATGCAAAATCCTTCTTTCACAGGTTCATTTAAATTCAGCTGGAGCTTCTGAAAGCCAAGCAACTGTTGAGAATTAAGCAATTAGCATGCATACTTAAGAAAACAACATCCACGATTATAGCTTATATATTGTTCTGATAGTATTGGTAGGAACTGCTTATTTAATGCTTATGAATTCATTAACTGCAACAAATTATTTTCAAGTCATCCTAAAATATATTGAACTTTTCATCTGAGAAATTCTGGTATGACATTGAGATTTAAAAAGAAGATGTTTGCATAGCTGAGTGAGTGTGATGCATGTCAGTGTGGAAAATTAATGTCATCTTGACTTTTTATTTATTTATTTATTTATTTTTATTTTTTACTGTTTGGTTCCCAAAGCGTTGTGTGGTTCCTTTGAAAAGCGTTGTTAGTGGGGGAGGGTGGATAGAGGTTATGCTAGTAAGTAGAGAGAGGCTATTTCATTACTGAAGCATCTTCATGTTTTGAACCATTAAAATTCTAAGAGGAAAAAAGAAAACTGCCTATGATTGCAGAACAGAAAGATGTTCATAATATTTTGTGTTAATTCCTCTTTTCTGTGAAAATTGGGCTGAGATTCAGCAAACATTTCCCATCGTTAAGTGTTCTATTCTAAATGACCCATACTCAATACTAAAAATAGTACCATAGAGCTCTAACACCTGTAACATGAGTCTTCTACTGTGGTCCTCGTGGGATTTCTTTTAAGGAATTATTTATTTTTTTCTGCTGCTGTATAAAGTGTTATGTTTATTACAATGGAGAGAGATAATAGAGAAAGCAATGAAAATAATTTGAAGTGTGCCTTTTTTGGAAACTCTCCTCTTTCTCATTTGTGAACTAGATGTATAATCAAAACTACTGCTAGATCTGTTACAGTCTAGTGCCATTCTGCTCTTTACTGTAGATAGAAAAGCAAACCTTCAAAAATCACTACAGTCCATTAGAGCTCAGTTCCTATTATGATAATCTGCACTAAGCATATTAGATCCTCTTGAAAATATTACTCAGCTATGGAGTATTAAAATCAAGGATTTTGTGTTTTTTATATAGACAAGAACCTAATCACAGGGATCTGTTCATAAAAGGACTGTTGCAGAGCATTTATTTGTTACAGCATGTGTATTTCTATCTCCATTTTGGACAATTAAAAGCATTTCTCACGTGTATCCAAGTCATTTACTAGTTTCCAGACAACTTTCATCTTCATTTGAAAACTTTTGGGTTATCTGATTTGTTGTATGCATGTTGCTACTTCATTAGGGGTTCACAGATCACAGAGCATATGAGAGCAAAGGATAAAGCACTTTCAGCTGAAGAAATCTAAGTGTAAAAGAGTGTTACAGAACAAACACATTATTTCCTCCTTTGCTAGCCACTGTAATCAGTGGCAGTCAGGGTGTCAAATATATTAAGTGGGCATGGGGCATGGCAACCAAGTCATGATATCTGTTGTCTTTCTGGCCAGAAATTATGTTAGGAATATTTGATTTGGGGGTGCTGAGATAAAAGATGATCTGACCATCTTTAGAAAATAATGAGAACTTTGAACATCTTTGAGAAAGTCTTCAGGAAGAAAAAAACACATAATTTTAACCTTATTTTTTAACCCAAATCTCTAACCAAACACAGTTCTGAGCATATAAATAGGAAAATGTAGCATTATAGATTTAGTTATTGCAATCAGCTCGGTGAACCAGTATTACTGAGCGTGGTGGTCTTACTGTGCTAGGCAGCTAAACACCGCAACCACTCTCTCACTCCCCCTCCTTAGATGAGGAGGGGAAGAAGTAATGTAAGGAACAATTCGTGGATTGAGATAAGGATAATTTAATTAAAGGAAAAAAAAATATTATTGAAAGATTATTATTAACTAAACAATTTAACTAAAGGGGAAAAAAAAAAAGGAAAGGGGGAAAGGGACAAAACAAATAAAGGCTATGTGGAAGTGCAGAGGAAAGAATTACTCTCTACTTCCCACAAATGAGCGATGCTTGACCACGTCCTTTAAACAGAGCTTCAACGCACGTAGCCGGTGTTCGGGAGGAGGACCAACATTTTCACAATGAGAGCACACCCCTCCCCTCTTCTTCCTTTTTCCATCTTTTATTGCTGAGTGTGCATTATTCCATATGGTATGGAATATCCCTTTGGTTGGTTTAGGTCAGCTGCCCTGCTGATGTTTCTTTTCTCACTATTTTGCCCACTCCTTAGGTGGGTTAGAGAGAGTCCTGATGCTGTGCCAGTACTGCTCAGCAGCAGACACAACACTGGTGTGATACCACTGCTGTTCTAGCTAAAAGTGCAGAGCACAGCACTGTATGGGCTGCTACAGGGAAAGTTAACATCCCAGCCAGACCCAGTACACTGAGGCAGCAGTTCAAAAATCTAAGATGGCTATAAAGGAATATTTTTAGCAGACATACACACAAGGAAAATAATAATTAAAAAGCCTTATGTAACTTGGATATTTTATATATCCATACATAAACCTTAACTTAAATTGGATTGTAATTTGTTTTTCTGTTTCTCTTTTCACTTGATTACTCCCCTGTATATGAAATGTAATGAAATAGCTAACAAACACATCATTGATGAGAAACTTAAAAAAAAAAAAATAAAAATCTCAGGTTGTTAAAGTCAGTTGATTAATGTATTTGTTATACTTATAGAGTTAAAAATACATTTATATGCTATGAACTCGTGACCAGTTTACTTGGATGCCAGTACATTGTGATTTTATTGATTACATACACTGAGGAGAATATTGTTTTGTTTTTTATTATTGAGAATAAAAAAGAAAGTTTATAGCATGACTGAAAGAATGTATGGTTTGCCAAATAAGAAGACAATGACTGAAACTCTATGATGATGAGAGAAAGGTAGTTACTCTGTATCCAAGTTGATTATTTGCATTTTATACCCAGCGTAAGCCTTGTGGAGGTAATTTTTTCAGTCCCTGCTATTTTTGTGTTCAATCTGTCACTCACTTTCTTTGTCACAGGTGTTCTGTTTTAGCTCAGCATAGATGCTCACTAAGTTTATATTCCTAATAACAACAACTTGCACAAGATCAGTCAAAATTTTCAATCTGTGTTAGTCCCTATAAGGGGAGTGATATATGTTTAAAATATTAGCCATTAGCAGTTAGGTATTGGCCTTAATGAGAAATGCCTTATTTGATGTGGACATAAAATTTCTGCATCTCATAAAAAATGGGGAGGGAAATGGGGGGAGAGAGAGAGAAAAATCATTGCTCCAAAGCATTGAAATAATTTTTACAATGACTTAAATATAATTTATACTATGACTCAGGTTCTGAAGGCACTGACGACACTGAGGATTTAGTTTCCCTTTTCTTTTCCCTTGTATGGCTTCAAGCCTTCGTAGTCTTTTCCCTCCTAATGCTGCATTCACTGGGCTGCACTAAAGGAGTTGAATTATTTTTCTCATGGATGAATGAGTCTTCCCCAAGCATGGGAAGTTTTCTCCAAGTTGATGTTGTGGTGTAATGTGGCTTTCTCTGTTAACTATTAGAAAAGTTACTGTCCTGCTCGAGCTAGAAAGGCAGCAACGCTATATAGTTTACAGATCAACAAGTGATAAGCTGTTCTATTAAAATCACGTATGTAACTGAATAGTATCATTGATAAGTGTGCAGTTGTGTCAGTTATTTCAGAGATAAAAGTGAAATTGGCTTAAGATCTCTTGACATTTCACATCTTCATTTTTAGTGGTTCTATATTAGCAGGGTAAAATGGGATCATAATGAATCTAAAATTCATTTTAATATTTAAAACAGGAAACACTGTCTTTCCAGAGAGAAATCATAAATGAAGGTTCATTAATCAGGTCCTACCTTGATGCCAAAAAAATAAATTAAACTAAATTACAAATGCTTCAAACTGACAACTCTGCCTCCCTCCCCCCCAAGTTGTACAGTCTAAGCACTCATTTGAATGTTAGAACCTATTTAGATTATCAGTTCATCTTTGACAAATAGCAGAAAGAGTTGTTGCCACCGAGAAAAAACAGGTAGCCTTCAATTGCCTGAATTTGGCATTTAGAAATCCCCTGCTTATTGTCTGCTTAATTACGATAAAAGAGAAGTCTTAGCAGATACATCTCCATAGCTCCCTAGGTGCCTTTGTTTGCAGTTTTGTGTGTGCTTTTAAGCCATATTGTGATTAAGAAACAAGTCAGCACAGAACTTAGTTTTGCGGTCCTTATAGAAGTGTTCTGAGTTTATTCTGGATTATTTTACAACATACTCTGGGCTATTGAAACAATATTGTGAGTTTTCAAAGTAATAATTCAAAAATCAGTCACTCTCATGAGTAAGTATGCCAGGCTATATCTTCAGGAATCAGTATTTTCAAGGATAGTCTAAAGTTTTTACTAACAGTATTATCTGATGTGTTAATATGAAAGCTGTTGAAAAATTATCAATTCAATTACTTTTTTCCTCCTCTAGACAATTGATTTAGAGGGATTCAAACTGTTCATGAAGACTTTTCTGGAGGCAGAGCTACCTGATGATTTCATTGAGCATCTTTTTACATCATTTAGCAACAAAATCTCTCACTGCAGCCCCTTAATAAAAAACAAACCCCAGCTACTTTCTGGAGGTAAGTAATCAAATGTAAGAATTGCAAGTTCTGTGCTGCTGCTCTTCACCTTCTAATAGTCATAAATATGTAGAATTCTAAACTATTTGTACTTCTTTGTTCTGATATTTATGAAATTGCAGAAACTAAGTCATGAATAAGGAATATCATGAAGAAAAACAGATATTAAATGGTTTTATCTTTTTAATTCACATTGATGATGCAGCTGAGACACCAAGTGGACAGTCTTTGTCACATTAATGCTAATCAGATTGCTATGGTTACATAGTATTGCTGACTACTTTGCTGTATAAACACTTAGAAACATTCACAGCCTCATGCAGGATGCTTCTGCTGGTGCTCTACCCAGTTACTGCTGCTTAACTGTCTGCTTTTTGCTGCTCTTAGTAATCTTAAATACTTACCAGCTAATAGTATTTTAAATGTCCTGTAATTGTTAGCAGTATTTGTTCTATGCAATGTAAGACTGAAATTTTCACACTAAATAACATTGTTATTAAACAGCAGAGGACAACATGATAAAATATTTTCAGGCAAAATAGTGTTTAAAACCTTCCAACTTCTAAAATTTTTTAAAACTTTTAACAAAAATGTAGTGAAGAAATTTAAGATCACCATTCTGTCTTGAAATCTTAGGTTTGGCACTCTACGAATTTGGGAACTCTATCAAAACCCTAACTAAAAGTAGAAGTTAGGCTAACTTAAAACTAAATTTTATCTTCTGAGCAGCTGGGCTAATCAAGCATTTAAAACACTTTACCAAATGGCTTCATGGGTTCTTAGTTGCCTGAATTCTTCATATGAAGATTAGGTGTCTTCAAATTTCAGTTCATCTAGAAGTTGTGAATTTGGTACAAGTACTACTAGCTAAAATGTTATGTGCTGCAGATACCAAGCTCTAGATTTCCATAGTTGCTTCAGTGTGCAGTATTAATTATAGGCTTTCAGGTATTGCCAATTGAATCTGGCCTTATCACTTTATTGTATTATATTGTGTGCATGATTTTTTTTTTTTAATTTTATTTTTTTTTCTTCTAGCTAAACTTGCTTACCACATCGGGGGAATGGTTCTTCTTTTCATTTGAATTGAATACGTCATATATCTTTATGCTTTCTAGTCAGAACTGCTGTGGACACATTTCCATACAAAAATACCTGCTGTGAAGCCTGTGTATTTCCAACTTCCCATGCTTTTGTTATTTTGTTATTTTGGACTAGTTCCACATGTAGAGCAGTAGGCTTGGTAGGCTATTGTGTAATCAGTTGTTTGGAGGATTCAAAACCTTCTGTTGCTCATTACAGCTCAAATAATAACATAGGTTTGAGCAAGTCACACCAACAATTCAGTTCTTTAACCATTAAGATACTTTGTCACAGAATCTCTAAGGACATGTCTAAATGCATTGTTATTGTACTGCAGGAGCTATCTCATATGTCAGACATTATCAGTATTGTATTTTTTCTGCTACACAGATTCTGCTGCCTATAATGTATCAGGCACACAATTTCCACTGTCATTATTTTTAATCTTTCATTGAAATATTCATTGTTTTCATCAATGAGAATCATCAGCTATAAACATACTGTACCAGCTGCCAATTTAACACTTTTCCTGCTAACTCCAATTGCAGCTGACATTTACTGGTGCATATTTATTATGCTGTGTTTTTACACACGTTGTCCTGAGCACTTGCAAAAAGTTGTCTTTTTGGTGTTGTGTTTTTGAAGCTTTCACACTTTATATATAGAAATGATAACAGCTGTTTGTAGGTCATTGTCAGATTTATTGCTAAATTCTGCCTGGTAGATGCCATGCTCAGCTTTCTTTGCTTTTGTTATAATTCTCTCTGACACATTTTGATTCTAATGTGTAGCTTAAAAAAAAAAAAAAAAAAAGTGAATTCTATTGTTATTGTTAAAACTGTATGCTAGGTTTCTTACTGTAGTAACTCCTAACCTTTTTCTCCTTCACTTATTTTGTACTTCATTTTCATCTTCAGTTTAGTCTTTAGTCTTACATATGCATTTAGTGCAATACCTGAAGGACTATTTGATAAATTGCTATATGCAAAGCATGTTTGGAGAGATAGTTAAGTTCATCTCAAGCAAGAATTATCATTATTATTATTAGTAGTAGTAGTGCATGAAAACATGCTGTTCATATTGCAGTTCAGTTGCCTGAGTTTTAAACTAGATGCTACATCTTTATAATATGTAGCATTTAAAAGGAAAAAAAAAAAAAGTAAACATCTGTACATTATCATGTGCAAATAAAAAAAAAATATAGAAACCTTAATTTTAGAGTATCTAGCAAACTTAAAATGTTACCAGCAGTGAAAAAACTGACTATACTGGGAAAAAAAAAGTCAGAAACATTTGATATTTTCCTGGAAAATTGAAAGGTATACAAGAGCTAGAGGAGCAGAGTTCATAAATCTATCTGGTATGTGAACATTCTTAGTGTCTCTCAGTCTACTCATGTCTGTTTATAAATTGTATTTTCAGTTAAGGTATCTGAAGAACGATGGAAACAGATGCCAGGTAGGCAGCAGAACTGTAAATCAGTATTGCTTCCACCCCTCTCTCCCACCTCTTGATTATTAACTAATACTTTGACATGTACCTTGCAGCTGATGATAAGCTAAAAGTTGCTTTAAAATTTGTATGCCATTTTCATTTAGATTTCATTGAAATGCAAGACTTTTGTTTTTTTCTCAAGATGAGTGGGTCCCAGCTTTATAATAACTTTTATTCTGTGCATAGGATTCAAATAAGAATAGAACATGAACTATCTGTGTAAACTGTGTGATTAAAGCTAGCATCGTAATTGATTAATGTTTTATACTGTCTTAATTTTAGGTGCACTTACTGACATACAAGCTCCTCTAGTAGAACATTGCCATATTAAATCTCTTTAGTTATTTAAATATTTACTTTGAGTCTTTATTATCTTCCTGCTGCCATGGACATGAACTTGAAGATATTTTTTCTGCATGCCAGTTTGCACTTATATAATGAAAAATATCTTAGCATACATACCTCAGTAGACCTTTCGAAATGTCTAGATTGTAAATACTTTCCAGATGAAAATAGAAAATAAAAAAGAAAATTAATTCAATTTCCATCATATACAGTAATTCACTTGTCCAAGACAAATGCTTGAGAGAAATTATGTATGCAGGCCATGTACAGGTTATGTACATAACACTGTTCTGAATTAATGACGAAAAATATTTAAGAAACAGTTGATCCCTTTGTAAAGATTTGTCTTTAGCATCACTGAGGTCTATGGGAACTGTGACAGACTTGTAAAGAAAATTTCATTATTTGCAATGAAAAAAACTTTCTTTAATGAAAACTTTCTTTATGTAGTCCTGCTTTTCCTCTATTTTTCTGTATTTATTATTAGTTCTGCAGATTCTAGCAATATCCTCAGGACCAATCATGTTAATGCTCTCTTTAAACAAAAGTATTGACAATGTTGAAACTTGTATTCCAGTTGGTAAACTGGAACTGTTCTTGATCACATTTGAATGATTATTATGACTATTATTTAAATTCTGTGTTTGTTTTCATAATATTCTGTGGTCAAGTCTTCGACATTGTAAATTTAAGTTGCTCTGGCACACAACTAACTCTTTTTGGGGGGAAGATTACACATTTATCACTAAAATATCTTTATCTGGTAACAATCTGTAAGTTAAATGAAACTTCTACAAATGCAAGGAATGGGATGCAGAATTGGGCAGGTATTGTTTTAATACTTAAATTAACATATAATACAGTAGAATAAAAATATTTACCAAAATTATTTTGTAGTCAAGTGATCTCAGATCAACACAAATGTAAAAACAGTGATGCCATTCCCGTAGTTGATTTATTTTTATAATAGTTGGCTTTGTGTAGTATTTTAAAAAATAAACCTCACTATCATTTTAGTTCTGCCTTTGCTGGATAAACTATGAATGTGAATCGTTTAAACTTCACATTTTGATTTAAATTAAGAAATAATCTGAGTTTCAAATAAGATAAGGTTGCATGTACATTTACATACAAGTTCTGCTTTGTACTCTGTTTACATCATATATGAAAAGTAACAGTCTGTATTTAATTTCCAGGTCTGAGACTTAACAAAGGTACCTCGACATCCCGGCCTCCTACTCCTGCCAACTTAAATTTACCAGATGTGATCCAGCTGAAAGATATTGTTTGTTATCTGTCACTGCTAGAAAGAGGAAGACCTGAAGACAAGCTAGAATGTATGTTCTTCCTCTCTTCTTTTTTTATATATTTATTTTATTGTAAAGAAAGAAAGCAATCAAAATTCTGATTTTAAATTTTCTGAGTTTAAGACTTAGTTTTAAATAGCTTCCTTATAAAAATACAGTTCTAGGGGACCATTATTGCAGAAATGAGCTTCTGTTCTTGCTAAGAGTATTAATTTGAGATTCTAACCAAATTCTATATAGCACCCATGAAGATAAAACAATCCACAGTTAAAATATTTAAATATTTTTCAATATTTAATTGAAAAATAAAATATTTCAAATATTTCTTTCTATGCTATTGTCTGTTGACTCTAGCATCAGAGCTGTCAAAAACAAATGAAATACACTAAGAATGCTTAGAGGGCTTTAGAAGTCATGAATAATATGTAGAAAATGAGCTAATTCAGGCAAAGAATAGTTGCTTATACGTGCCATGGGATCCATAATTAGTGAATACATACAAGAAAGTAAAATATATCTAAGTCTGCACCGCTGTTGGGAATGAATATTTGATTCTGAAAGTTAGAAATAACTTGACTGCTTAACTAGGGACCTGATTCATTAATGCAAAACACCTCCACCTGTACAAAACCACCTGCTCAGAAAATAAGAGTTTGATTTGCAAATCAGAGAAAAGAACAAAAAACAACTACATGTTTTTGCATTATAGATTTTTAGAAGCCAGTTTTCTGGATAGATAAATAATTAATCAATCCAATCATATTAGTCCTTTCTGAGACCAAATATACTTTGATACACAAAACTGGTCTGTCTGTTAAAACTGTGGGATCAGACTGATACTGTAGAGAGACAGTATTAAGTATGATAGAAAATGCAAACAGTAGGCTCTGTCTGCTGGAATGAGAAATTCATTACAGGGTTACATAACCACGTTTTTGAAGTATCATGATTTTCTGCTACCTGTGGTTAGCTCACAATGACAACTTAGTACTGTGAGATCACTGACACCTTTGACTCAGCAGAAATTGCAAGGAGCCAGTCCTGAACTTGATAATAGAAGTTTGGTATCATATCGCTAGAATATTTGAATATATGTACCAGTTTGCATTTAAAACACAAATTACAAGATTCTAGGGCTAAATTCAACTAACAGTAGTAACTGTTTCTTGGTAGCAAGCTGTGCAAGACCTATCAGAGCTCTAAAGAGGTCTGTGTGCACAGTAGTACATGAAATGGAGAGCAGTTGCCTCCCCTGGTGCCAGGAACTGGTACAATGAGAAGAGGGGGAGAGAACTGAGAGTCTAGGGTAGGGGATGTGCCATGGATTTCCCCCAATAGGAACTGCACAGGAAAAAGACTGTGAATGGTCTGTATGATTTAGAAGCTAGAGTCTGGTCTAATAAATGTATTGTATTTACAGATTAAATATATTCAAGATTGTATGGATTTACTACATGCTATTAAGAATATGGTTATTGCATAAGTTGATTTTCTACTTTGTCATCCAGAGTTGAAACATACCATGTATTATAACTTCTTAGTGCATAAATTTTGGATTATAATGCAGAATATGTATGCAGAATTCCCTATTGATTTTTTGCTCAATGTTCCTTATAAATTAATGGTATAATTTTACACTTTATCTTAAATAATTTTATAGTACTAGGCCCTGTGGCTGCAAAGTAAAATATAAATCAGTATGCTAACATTAATACTAATCTCAAATCATGAATTTTTCTGTTGACAACAAATGGAAAGCCTCTGAGTCTTACCTGAGTGTTTGGAACCTAGATGCAGGGCAAGCAGAACATAGAATTGGTGCTTTCAAATAAAATCGGATACAAACTAGATGACTCTTTAGAATAAAGTGCACCACAAGAAAACTGTGTTTAGACTTTGAATGTATATCATCTATAGATTTTAATAGATTTACCAGTATTTCAGCAGATATTTGCAGTGTATTCCTGGAGGTTTTCAGTACTATGAATCCCACCTGTTTACACAGCCAACATATCTATTCTTAAACTATGGATAGCTTGAATATATCCCAAACCTCCATAACAGAGAAACATCGGAAGAATTAAAGTTCTTTTTTTAAGGTCATATAGCAGACAGATCAAGGTGCATATATATTGTTAAGTAACTCCGTGATCTACGGCTCAACCTTCAAACTTGATCCATAGAAAGATTTGGAAGGGTGTTGCCAGCGTGTCAAGGGAGGTGATCCTGCCCCTCTACTCAGCCCTGGTGAGGCCACACCTGGAGTATTGTGTCCAGTTCTGGGCTTCCCAGTACAAGAGGGACATGGAGCTAATGGAGCTGGTCCAGAGGAGGGCTACAAAGCTGATTAAAGGTCTGGAGCACCTGTCATATGAGGACAGGCTAAGAGAACTGGGCCTGCTTAACCTGGAAAAGAGAAAACTGAGGGGAGACCTCATCAATCTGTACAAATATCTTAAGGGAGGGTGTCAAGAGGATGGAGCCAGTCTCTTTTCAGTTGTGCCCAGCGACAGGATGGGCACAAACCAAAGGGCAGGAAGTTCCAGCTGAATACGAGGGGGCACCTCTTTACTGTGAGGATGACAAAGCACTGGCACAGGCTGCCCGGAGAGGCTGTGGAGTCTCCTTCTCTGGAGATATTCAAAACCCACCTGGATGCCATCCCACACACAATGTACTCTGGGTGATCCTGCTCAGCAATGGGGTTGTACTAGATGATCTTCAGAGATCCCTTCCAACCTCAACCATTCTGTGATTCTCTGAGGGGATCCATTGTGGTGTTATTGTTCACAGTTGAACAGCCCAGATGTTAGGTTTTCTGAGACATCTAATAAGATGGTTTGTAAAGTAGATTGCTTGGGTTTTGCTATGAGTCGAGGCATTAAAGTGTCCCGAAACCACCCTTTTAAGGTGGTTTCAGCTCTCTTCTTCCTTCTTAGAAAGTAGATCTTCTAGAGGGAAAAAAAAATTAGCACTTTTGAAGGACTTTTGAAGGGAATGGGGAATTTAGAGCTCTGACTAAGTATGTCCCAGACAGTAGGGACAGAGTGAGGTATGCCTAGGCTTCTGGCCTTCATCTTAAGGTTTTTAAAAATATTTCTACCAAATGTTCAAATTTCTTTGCTTTGCAATCTAATGCTGTATATGATCATCTGAATAAACTGCTTTGAAATGTTTTGATATTAATGGATATACCCACTCTTGTGGCTGGAATCAAGTAATGATAGAAACTTGAAGGTATATATTCTTTCTGTATGTCACCAAAATGCAGCTATTCTTGTCTGGGCAGCTCTCCAGCATATTGGAAAGATATTTTCAAGTTGATAGAGCAGGTAGGATTCATATCGACAGTCTGCGAGGAGTGTTTATTGTTGGGTTTGACTGCATAGATACTTCAGATAATATTCTATTTCGTTTAGCATATGTCAAAAAGCATTTATAAAGCAATATTAAGTAGTGATGACTGCAACCAAGAGAATGGAATAGCATTGTAACTTAAGCATGTTTATCAACATTTGCTTGACCAATTGTGTGTTTTCTTGTTTTGGGTGACATAAGAGAGAAGGGCCTTTTGGTGGTACTCCCCAGAAATACAGATCGTCTCTGGGAGGAACCAGAATCACATTCACAGATCAGATTAACAAATGGAGGGATTATGTAGACAATCTGTAAATGTCCTCTCCTGCTAATATGTCTTATTGGAGGCACTATGGCTGGGGAGTCACTGAGTGAACCTCATACAGTACAAAATGTTTGGTGGATCTACAGTTACTATGTTCACTAAGGAAAATGTTAATGCTTGTCCTGTGAAACTCAGTTTGTCCTTTTTTTTTAATGAAATAATATTGTTGTTATATTTTCTAATCGAGTTTCCTTCTCTTTTCTTTTTATTTCCTTTTAGTTATGTTTCGATTATATGATACAGATGGAAATGGATACCTGGATAGTTCGGTAATTTTATTTATTCTGATGTTTATAAGACTATGCCATAATGATAAACCTATAGAAGACTACATGAATCCTGAATTAATGGAAGCACTACAAATTTTAGTGAATAGAAAATAGAAATTGCCCATTTTGAAACCAACTTTCAAGTTAGGTTTTCCATAAAGCTGCTTTTTCTACACTGTATAATTTTGCAAATGCTGGCACTGTTATTGTATAGTTCTGTTGTATATTTTTCTGATTTTTAGTCATATTACTGTAGGGACACGTTAATATGGTTCCTAAAACTATATGGGATGGTATATATGTATGTTTCATATGTATATTTCTGGTAGATGTATATGAAAGTAACATTTGCAAAGATTTCATTAAAAAGGGAAAGTGCATGTTACACAGTGGGTGTAAGTAGAGAGATGCCAGAACTTCCATGTTATTTTAACTAAGGAATGATAATAAAGTTTAAATATGGAGAAGTAGCCCAACCAAATGTTGTAAGGAAAATCAGAGGTATAGTAATCAGAAAGAGTTTTAAAAAATGAAACTTTTTTTTTTCTTGCAGAGCATAAAGGTCAACTAATGGAAATATATATTGTGTTGTATTGGCAGCTTTTATTTATTTTTCATCTCTGTCTCAACAAAGTAAGACAGCAAAGAGGAGACTGATTAAAAAAAGGTGATTTCCACAAGGGATAAAGGAATAGGGAAGCTAAGATACCTAGAGGTATAATGTAAACACTGTATTATATTGTTAGGCAATAGAAAATATCAGGCAATACAAAATATTAATAACTAGTGAATAATAACTGCAATATGAGAATATACATTCTAGATAAGTATGTTTACAAACCACGCTATATATATGACTATGGAAAAATCCTAGTGATACATGAATAAGGGAAATTACAACACTCTAAGGTTAAAGAAAAAAATTCCAAGCCTGAGTTTTGGGTGGTCTGGCTATCTGCCTTGTGTACGATGTTCAGTACTTCTGAAAATCGGGTCATAAATATAATAGTATGTATACTGTACATCACCTTGTACTCCTTTTGAGATTAAAAGTGAAAATAATCACGTGTCTACATAGTTTTAATTTAATTTAGCCTGAAGACTGACCTACAGTTGATTCTTATAGTTATATGAGGTTGTGTAACGTTTCTTGTTTTTTCTTAACAGTTGAAGAATATATGACATTTCTTATAGACATCTCTGGTTAAAATCAAACAGATTATGAGATTATACATGTACGTTTATGTCTAGAATAATACTAATGTAGCACTTCTACCTGGTGAATTCCTCAGCTGGCTGAATATAAGGGGAAATCTTTGAATTTTAAATCTCAACAGCTCAAACTTATGAGTTTTGATTAATGATATTAATGAAGTTAAAATCAGAGTACTGCAGAAAATAACACTGAGAAAAAAATTAAGGCCAGTTTATTTAGAACAAATGTTTTTCATCTCACTTTCTGTCACGTAAGGACTATAGATTATTCCTACCAAGGAAGCATGCCAACTAGGAGCCCCCAAACCTCTCTTCTCATGTATTAGAGTTTCTTTTGTAAGGGTAAATACATTTATGTAAATGAAATACATTTGCTATTAAAAATAATTTTAATTAATTTCTTGTTCTGTTCAGTGGGTCTCTGATTTTAAGTTTCACACAGTGCATTGATTAGCAATTAGTGATTAGAAATTATTTTTTTCTGTATATTTTGGTGTTCATAAAAATAGTCACCATATGCAATAGGTTTGAATTATGATTTGTTTGCCATAAAATTTGCCATTTAAATATTGCATTAAATAGAATTATTTTTCTTTCATCTATAGGAGTTGGAAAATATCATTGCTCAAATGATGCATGTTGCAGAGTACCTTGAATGGGATATTACTGAACTGAGTCCAGTAAGCATCCATTTTATCATATTTTTTTTATGGTGGTGTTAGAGACAGCTTTTATTTATTTCATGATAAAGTGATGCCAACGTGAGTTCCTAGATATTAGCAAGATAGAAGTATTAATAGTTTGTGCTCCACCATGACACTGTAAATTAACACTTTTTTCAAAGTCTTTTTTTTTTTTTTTTTCTGGTTAAATCTGTTCTGTAAAGCGTTCTTTGGAAAAGTTTGAAGGCTTTTCTTCAGTGCACATAGTAATTAATATTTGTAACAACTCATTTACCCCTGAAAATTTCTTGACAAGAACTGTCTCTTACTAGTATTGTACATAGTAAGTACACAAAGGGGCACTCTGTTTTGGGAAATGTATGTGCTAATTAGTAACATTAGGAGCTAATAAAACATAAATATGAATATTGCATTTCATTTTCTGACTTGGTGGCACTCATTTTAGTACAGGTACAATACAAGTAATATTTTCAATTTTGCATATGGATGAGAGACCATAGATCTCTACACAACTGGTTATATGGTTAAGAATATAGAACTTATGAGACTTTTTATTAAACTGTTTAGATTCTTCATGAAATGATGGAGGAAATTGACTATGATCATGACGGCACTGTTTCTCTAGAAGAGTGGATCCAAGGAGGAATGACAACAATCCCACTCTTGGTCCTTCTTGGGTTAGAGAATGTAAGTACTAACATAAGAGTGTCAACTTTATGCTTGCGTGTCAGCTGTACTCATAAGGTTTGTTTCTCTATAACCTGTATAGTGAATATTTTTTCTTGTCTTTTACTATGGCTAAATGATGTGTGAAGAACAGAAGTGTGTCTTCAAAGTCAGAGCTACACTAACACCAAATGAGCCAGCTCTGGAGCTCATTAGTTTATCTTGTTGACAGCATATTATTAATTACTTGCTACAGTAGTGTCTTTTAAAAATGTTTTACTACCCATGTGTATGTTACAGCTGGCTTGTGTTTAGGCAACTTGGTATGGTGCTGTGGTGTGTAGCCTAACCATAGTGAATCATGAAACAGTCTAGGTTGGAAGAAAGTTTGGAGATCATCTGATCCAGCATCCTATTGAAAGCAGGTTCTTGGATTTTTTTTTTTATCCAGGCAGGACTCTTTCAAGCCCAATCCTAAATCCATTGAGATGGATTCCACCAGTTCTGTAGGCAGCTTCTCCTAGTGTTTAGCTGTTTTCATGGGAAACAGTTTTTTTCTTTCATGCCCAGACAGAATTTTTCCTGCAGCAAGTCTTGCCTTCAGGCTTTTGTCCTGTCATGAAACATCACTGTGAGTACAGTTCTTCCATCTCTATAACTACCTTAATAAACTATATTAAGTAGCAATATCGAAGAGAACACTTAGACCAAAAGATGGAGTATTATGAAAGAAGTGTGTAGAGTCTGTATGTTTACAACTTCACATTAAAGATAAGGCAGATATACTATGATCAATGTTGTATCCGTTCAAAACAGCTGTTTTAACTCTGGCATGTTGCCAGTGCCACCTGCTGTCCTGTATTTTAGCTAATTTTGAGCACATGTATCTTAGCATCTGTTTCAAGTGCTTTTTTGTTATATAACTTTTTTTCTGAAGTCCAGATGCTGAGGTGAAATCATAAATAATATTTACCTTTCCCCACTTAACTGCTATGTCCTGAACTAAATCTGGACTGTTGTAGTCACTCCATGTTATCTTAATCTCACAAAGAACGTTCAGACTTTCCAAATTTAAGTATGTAACAAAAACATGCATTTAGCAGGAGATTTAAAATTCTTGCAAAATATCAATAATCAAAACTTTATCTCTCATAAAGTTTTATTTTACCGAATTACCACTTACGCACCTGAATTGAGGATAACTTAAAGTACATTCGGATCACTGTAAGTACTAATTCCCTAATTCCATATATGCAGGGCTAAGTGAAAATATATATGTATATATGTATTACTTTCCTATATTACTATATACTATAATAAATATATTTATTAGTTCCCTATCATCAAACAACAAATCTTTGTTAGATTGTATTTCATTACTTCCACAGATTTACTTTAAGCAAAAAGCAGCATACTCTGTCAAGAAATTAGTAAAGGAGATAACTGATGGTCATTTTCAAATTTTTGGCAAGTGTTGTTATTCTGGGAACATTTTGCTGTATCTTAAACAGCACCTGGGAATGGTACTGTTTAATATCTTTATCAATGACATAAACAGTGGGATCGAGTACATGCTCAGCAAGGTTGCAGATGACACCAAGCTGAGTGATGCAGTTGATACAACAGAAGGAAGGGAAGCCATCCAAAGCTTGGGCAAGCCATCCTGGACATCCCTACCCATGGCACAGAGGTTGGAACAAGATGATCTTTAACATCACTTCCAACCCACGCCATTCTAAGAATATTACTAAACTGCTTTTCTAAGTGATGTGTCCTTGCTAATTACTCCTTCTGATTGATAAATACACTTTTCAGAAGTTTCACATTGCATACTAGTGACTGTTAGGTCATTTGTTCTACTCCTCCTCAATTGAAACCTGCAAAAATTCTGACCTTTTTACATGTATTTCATTTTGCATTAATCTAAGCACATAAAAACTGTCAGTGAAGTTTAAGAGAGATCCCGTTTGCTATCCTACCCTTATTCAAAATAATTCATAATTTTGTCACAAAAAAACATTTAATGACAGTTTGTTTGTAAGGTGTTTTATTAGCCACAAACTGTTTTCTGCTCTTTGCTAGGAGAGCACACTTGCACAATATTATCCCTCTCTGTCCTGATAAAAGCACCTAATTTGTGTTAAAAAGTTAGAAACTGACATGCCAGATATTTTGGTCTCATCTCTTGAGATGGATCATTAAAAACGGATCATTACTGTCACCTCTGTCAGAGATAGTACAGAAGGTAGCTATGAACTGTAAGTTTGCAAGTGTTTAAAAATCCTTAGCCTTAGGAATGGAAACTATTTTATTACCTCGTCATTGTCCACTAGATGTCACAGTTGCACTGTAGCTGGTACTGTGCAGTTGCTGAAAAGCTGCCCTAAGTTGAGAGGGAAATTGAACAGTATTGCTTCATAACCTTCGTAAATTGTTATCAATAATCTGAAGCCGGGCTACTGTGCCTTTCTTTTAAGTCACTGGTTGTAACTTTCAAGTTATTTAATCTCCTCTCTTGAAGCAAATATACTCTGAAAACTTATAAATTTGAGTATCAAGGTAAATCTCAATGAGACAAAGACATTTCTGTAGAAGTGTGACAATGCTTCTATTAGGTCGGAAGGAAATGCTCTTACAGTTTTACTTTGGATTCTCAAGCAGCAAATGTTATGCTATTATACTCAGAATTTAAAAAGTTAGTGGTTTTTTTTTTTTTTTTTTTTCTCAAAAAATATTTTTAAATCTTTTTCCTTTTTTTTTTTTTTTTTTTTTTTTGTTTAAATGTGGAACAGAATACTTGAATGTGAATCCATGCATGGGAAATAATTATATTATATTATATTGTATTGTATTAATCTTTGGCTTACTTTTTGAGATCTGAGTATGTGAAATTGGAATCAAACCAGAGACTTTAAAATGTTTGCAAGAAGTTTGGTGTGGAGTCTGTTGCATCATGAGGAGTCCCTCTCAGGCTGAACTCTGAAATGACTGTTTAATACCTAGGCAGTTTAGTAGACTTATATTTCTTTCATACAGAGAGGAATAAGGGTGATTTGGCTTCCCTTTGCCTTCATTTTATTTCTTTTGTGATATTTTGGTAATTCCTACCTGAAGTGTAGCAGCTGGATTTTCTCAACGGCTCAAGTGCAGATGAGCCATATGCTGTTTCTATAAGTACAGAGGGCGAAACCAAGGCCTTGCTGGAAGCTGTAGCTTATGCTCTTTGTCAGCTCTACAGTAGATCCATTCCAAGTATGAGAGCTATTTTACCAATATCATTTCACATCATTGCCAGCAGAGGGGGTAACACTAATGCTTCGTGAAACTTCATACCAGGAGCTGCAAAGTGCATTTTTTTTTTTTTTTTTTTTTTAACAGTGCCATCTACTTTTATGCTGCGCTCGCTCCCACTTCTTTGCGGAAGGTTTGCAAGTGCCATTCCTTACTATAGCTTTGCCTTTCCTTTTGACTGTACACTTGTAAAAGCCCATGAGAAAACAGGAATAACCCTAACCTGATCTGGGTGTAAGGTGTAAGATATATGGCATTTCATAAAGAGAGAGAAATTTACTGTTACTTAAAATATAATTACTACAGCATTTCTGTCTCTGCAGATGACAGGTGACTACTAATTTAGGGACAGAGAAACATTGTGGTGTGGCTAATTATGAAGCTTATTTCAACAAATGAATTTCCCCTCCTGTGCTTCCTTTTCTGTTCCTTGCTGTCATTTCCTGATGTGCATATTAATACCAAAGCATCTCTGGGTGATGAGGATAATATGCCAGTCAGATGAAGATAGGGGAGGTATTTTTTGTCTGTTCTTCAAATTTTTCAATACCCACTGCACCCACATTCAAGCACGTGCACGCACCCTCCTACCCCCCAGTTTCCTGGAAGTGGGGAGCCCTCCCAATGGCCATGCTTCTTGAATCGGGTTAATCCTTATCCTGTTGAAACGGACTTAAAAACCCCTGTCTCCAAACCCAAACAAAACAAAATAAGATCTGACATGAATTCTTTGCTGACAGTCCAGCAAAGAAATAGAGCTTAACTGCCTTTATATTAAAATGAGGTGCTCTGACACTTCTCTCCTTCCCAGTAATCGAGCAATACCCAAAGATCAGTCACAAAAACGTCTTCAGGTCATGGACATAGTTTTAAAAGACATGAAAACAAAATAACAATAGGCCACAAAAGAACAACTTAGCATACTCCCTAAAATCCTTCATTCTTGGTTGCTTGTTACTGACACTCCTCACAGAAACAACTGAGCATGCTGATATTCAGGCATTATGGCTATTCTTGTATGAGGAGATACTTGCTAGGACAAAAACTTGCATTTTTATCTCTTTATTTATTTATTCATTTTTAACTTTCAGAATGTGTGTTTTTGTGCTTGAAACCTCTCTTTGGTTTCTTTTATTTACAAATATCTAAGAAGCTGTAGTAAGTTAACATTAGACCAGACTAGGGATGTGTAGCTGAATTGTGACTGTATGAAAGTTTCTACTAATTCTAAGGCTGTCTCTGTCTTGGTTGATTTGCTTTTTAAGGTCAGGTCCTTCTGGCAATAAAATCCACAAAGGGTCAGGAGCATAAGTTAAGAGAACCATTGTTAACAAAATAAATGTTACTCTTGTCATTATGTGCTAAAGTCTATGTGTGGCATATGGAGGCTTCATTTTCAGTGATGTATAATGAAGTGAGGAAGAGATTTTTACTGTACCTGCCCTGCTTTGAGATTTTCTTAATGACTATTAGTTTTTAAACTCTTTCTCAGGATATGGAAGCAAAATGACTGAATGCCAGTAAATGCACCAGTATGTCAGAATTGTGGATTTTATTCATACTTAAAGACTTGCATTGAGGGAGCTTTGTTTCATATTGTCGTCTTTTTTTTTTCTTTCCGTTGGCAATGTTTAAAAAGTTATGTGCATGCATAATCATATGCAGCACTTTATTGCTGATTTTTGGCAGTGCACAAGAGCAAAAATTTAATTTGCTATTTTCCAAAAGTGCATTGTGTTTATGTAATGGATTTGCATCAGTTGCAGTCTGTAACACAGTTAAGTGTTTTAATTGGCAGAACACCCACATCAAGACTTGTTTGTTTTTCTGATAAGGAAAATGCCAGCTAAGTTAGTCCATATGTTCTGTTCAAATAAGAAGCAACATATTCACATGTAATAGCCATTCTTCAAAAATAAAATTAAAATGAAAAAGTAACACAAAACTAATGGGGAAGAGGGACATGTTTATGAATAATCATGATTTTTTGTTATTTTTTGAAATAGCAAATATTTTTGCTAAGGAAAGCTTGTTGTCATGCATTTCAAGTGCAATTCTACAGATTATGTCTGTTGGTGTTCTGAGTTAATGTTAAAATGAAAGTGTGCATTGTTTACTGTTTTTTTGTGTGTGTTTTTGTTTTTTTCCCCCACAGCAGGATTCACATGGTCTTTATTGTCTAGTGAACAATTGTTTACTTTCAGAAGACTTCAAATCTACCCCGTGTATTGTAGTTTAGCAATACTTAAAAAATAAGTTGAGTGGTGTAGTAAGATGGAAAGAAAAATAGAAGTTGCAGGGCTCCATTTAATGAAATACATGCTCTTCAGTTGCTGGTCATGGAGGAGCTTGAAAGGCTTCTAAGGCTCCGCGGCCACAGAATCTAAGGGGAAATGGGAAAACTTCCACACTCTTCTAGCCTGAAAATCCCACATAAGGTGTCTGCTCTGCTCCGCTCTTTTTGCAGAAAGGGGACCCTCACATTGCCCTGCTGTCAGAGATGGCATTTGAACTCCTGCTGGTAATATCAGGGGAACTCCACTTAAGCTCTGATCTCAACAAAGGAAAAAAATATTCCAGCTGATTTTTCAGTCCCTTTTGTTGTAGGCAATTTATAGGAATTATTCAAAGCTGTGTTCTGGCTATGACCTGGCTTTGAACCAAATATTCCCAATTTCTTGGAGTACTGATTTTTATACAGGAAAATGTTCCTTTTTAATTTTTTTTTATTTATTTATTTTATCATAAGAATGAAGAAGTCTTAATCATCTTTGACTTGTCATTAACAACTAATTTCTAGAGTAGAGCAAAACTAGCTTTTAAGGACAAAACTCATGCAATACATGCTGTCAAACAACAAAATATTTTTGTTTTTATTTATAAATATATGTCCGCTTACATTAATCATCCTTATCAGTGAAAACCATCATATTATAGAACATCAGCAATATCAAAAATCAGCAATATTGTATATATGTTCTTGTAGCTTAATACAAGAAATCACAGGCTGTATGAGAACCATCTGTTGATGGTTAAATCCATTCCATTAAATATGAGCAAATTTATGTTTGTAATGAAATGACGAAAAAGATCACACCATTCAGTAAGAAACAACATATCAAACTACTGTAACCTGTTTCCAGGTGATAGATGTCATTAGTTACTTCTGTCCCATTAGATATTACATTCATTAAAAAAAAAAAAAAAAGTAAATGGATTTCAAGTGCAATTTTATTAGGTTAGTCACATTGTTTAATTTAAAACCTTTTCTGAAAGAAAACGTCTGACAACCACGCTTGTCTAGAAATCTAGAATTTACAGAATTAATTGTGCAAAAATTGCAACGTTAAAATCACACATCGTTTAGATAACCATATAACAACAGTGAGTTCCCAGGATGGTTCCATTAAGAAGGAAGCGAAAAATAGTACAAGTGAAAGCATACTTTAATAAACATTTCATAACATTTGTTCATGTTTTGGTTGTAAGTGTGACTTACTGGGTCACTGAATTGCAAGTGTCGGTCTGTTGATTGGTCTGTCCATGCAAGATTTGACTATAGTGCTAAAGTTAGCTGAAAAAATGTAGGATTAATTGTAGAGGAATTAAAGTTTTAGAGAGGACATCCAGGATGTAATCCCACCCTTAAATACTTTATTTTTGTTTTACTAGTGGCAGTAGATTAATATAAATTCGAGCTGGCAATAGATATATTATTGTGGTTAGGTTCGGTGTTATTGTGATGTCCCACTTCACACATAATTATGCATGTTACTTTTTCTGAGGGTCTGTAAGAATATCTGTGAAGTTTAAAAAAAAAATCTATTTTTAAACTATTTATTGTTGGTTTGGGGGAGTTTTACTTTCTAACCTGCAGCACATTTATTTCTAGAATTAGTCTAGAGCAAATTTTAGTTGTTTTTAAAACAATTATAATTTAAGATCATCCTGGATTTAGTGCTAACGTAGCATTGCAGTGTTGACAACAACCTGGTGTTTTTTTCTGAATCGTTTTTGAAACACATGGGCATACATGAGCTTCTGAAGATTTTTTTATTATATCATTGCCTCTGTATTTAGAATGATTCTACTGTGATCTGATGCAAGGTATTAAATGAAGTAACAGCTTGTCTTTTATGTTCTTCATTCAATCTCCAGTTTTACTGGCACTTATATATTTCATTGTTTATTTTATTAAGTGAAATCTGTTTCTTTTATGTCCTGTGCAGAATGTGAAAGATGATGGGCAGCATGTATGGAGACTGAAACACTTTAACAAGCCTGCCTACTGTAATCTTTGTTTGAACATGCTAATCGGAGTAGGCAAGCAAGGTCTCTGCTGTTCTTGTGAGTATAAGTATTTCAATGTCCATTTGTAGCTATTCCTAGAAGTGTTGTAGTCTCTGCATAACAAAGAAGTAGTAGCTTCCTAGTACAAACCCACAGCCAGCACAATGGTGCTTCCCCTTAGTTCACTACATGTATGCTTGAGTGGTCAAGATTCAATTCTTAATTTTTTAGGAAACGGGTGTTTCAAAACTGCTGTTTTCTCTGTTATAATTGCTCTTAGTATTCAATACAAGTGGTGTTCCACTTGTATTGTCTGCTTGTATTCTTTTTTATTTATTTTCTCTTATCAAGCATCATGCTTAAGATACAACCTTTGTTGTTGTTGTTGTACCTCTTTTGTACTTGTGAATAATTGTTCATATTCTCTAATAGCTATACTTGGTCTACTAATAGGTACATACTTTAATAATTAGATACTTGTTTAGTATCTAATTCCAGTGTTTATTTATTTGAATGTTGCACATAATTCATGTTCTGTTATTTGTAAAAGTCAATATCCCAGTTTCCCACAACCTGGCATCAAGACTCCATAACATTTGTAAAGTTTTTGATGTTTACTTGATTTGTGATTATCAGTCTTGCATTAATTTATCATAATAATTGTTTATAGATTTTAATGAAAAAAAAAAAACACACAGAAAAAATACTGCATCAAATCTGACCTTCTTTAAATTATTAGGTTCACTTACTACAATTCAATTCCTTAAATTATATCTCTGTATTTCAAAATAATCTGTGTTTGACCAGTCTATTACCAGTATGTTGATAACCTAAATCTTGCCAAAAGATATAACTGCTTCAATGTTTCAAGAGATGAATGATCCATAACTCATAAATTTCTTTTTGTAGTGTGTTCCAATGATTAATCTTTTTTTTTTTTTTTTTTTTTTTTTTTTTTTAAACAAAGACCTGTCTTCTGATTTGAATATGACTGGTAGATGGTTCCAATGATTGGTGATTGGTTCGTGTCATGCCCTTCTCCATGAGATTAATGAGATCTTTAGTACCCAATGTATTCTGTTCATGATGGTATCAAGTCACATTTCATTGTTCTTTTTGATAGATTAATCAGTTTCTTAGTGTAACATACTTTCTCCATTTTTTGGCATGAATGATAGCCCATCATAGCCGATCAGGACCTTTCTGACTGTACGGTTCTATTGATTTAATTTGAGATTAGTCTGAACGAATGAGGGTTTTGGAGTCAGCCATTTCTCTCCCCTCTGTGGGACACAGAATTTGATTCAAATATAAATCCTCTATGTATTGGTTATCACATTGTGTTATTTCATTCACAATGCTATGGAATGAGAGAGATACCTTTCTTAAAAGCAATTAAAACAAATAGAATGTATACAGCTTCAGATTAAGAAACGCTAATGACGTTAAATTGAATATATATTAGATGTTGAATTGACTGTTAGATCTTAAAATAATATTAAAGAATGTATCATTTCGTGTCAAACTGATGTAAATTTTATCCTTGTGAAGGAACAGTAAACTTAGATGATTGAAAGAAAGTTCTATTCAACAAATAATATTGATCTTCTCTAGTAGTTACCAGAAATGTATAGACAAGTTATATAAAATAAACTGCCCCAGAAAGACCAGCCTTACAAGAGCTTACATTTTCTCTGATGTTGTGTACTTTTTAAAAAAATATTATTGTGCTTGGCATTTACTTGGTGGGAAGAATAGTCCCAGAGCAGCTGAAGAACTTCCACATAGTCCTTTCCCTTACTTCGTGCAGGAAGGGTCATGAGTATACTTACAAAACTATTACTCTATTTCTTCATCTCGCTAAGCTTCTCCTCAAATATATTTTCAAGGCACTGCTATAGATTTCATTATTTGCATTTTAGATTGTGTGGGAGGAAAAAAAAAAAAAAAAAAAAAAGAAACTGCAGGAGGCCTCCCCATCCCTCCATGGTCCAATCAACAATGTTACTCCCTGCAGTTTGTCTGATTAATGGCTGCGCCTCCCACTGGGTTTGTGTAATAGGTGCAAGCAAGGTGTTTAGAAGTACTTTGTGCTTAATTGCTGTCGAGGTCAAAAGAGTGAGACATATACCATGCAGGGAGAAATTCATTCTCAGTTTTTAATAGTTAACTCGATTGAATGCAGATATTAGCTGTAGCATTATTTCTTCATCTAGGCACAGTTGTATAGCTGAAGTCAGAAATCTTTGCATTGTATCTTGATATTTGTGTTTCCCAAATGTAGGTAGGGTGATCTTTACAGACAAGATCAACAGCAATAGTTAGCTAAAGTGGGTTTGCAGGGAGGTAGAAAAGAAAGCTTCTTTGGAGGTTGTATTTGGGAAAGAAAGAGTTAAATTGGGGTGATTAGATGAAATGCACGAAAACAATTACTATCTGAAAATGGACTAATCAACCATTTAAGATTTATAAATCAATAGAAGGAACAACATAAACTCATTGGCTTTTATTTTTGTGCTTGCCAGCTGCTCTCATGCCTATAGTTTGTAAAATATAGATTTCTTTCTACTGGCAAATGACACCAAGCCATTTGGCAGTCATCAATTTGTCTTTAATATTTTTGTCGTTTGGCAATTATTGTGGAAAAAATGTAGTGAGCTCTGATTTAATTAAGCATTTCCTGTTATGCAATGATAGTGCATTCTTGGATTTTTCACTTGCATAATATTTCCTGTTCTAATTGGCCTTTTGTATTCCATGGAAAAAGCAGTCTAGTTGGAGTTTTCATTGACTGATTGGATTGATTATATAGAGATGACATGCTAGTAATAGTTCATAAAAATGTAGTCAGAAACACCATTGCTTCAGCATCTGCTAATGTATTTCTTTTTTCAGTTTGCAAGTATACAGTCCATGAACGCTGTGTCTCAAGAGCTCCCGCGTCTTGTATCAAAACATATGTGAAGTCCAAAAAGAACACTGATGTAAGTTTGGGGTAATACTACCTTAACCGTGTACCTGTTAATTTATTAACCCAATGTATATCCACACGTTTCTTTTGTAGGTAATGCACCATTTCTGGGTAGAAGGAAATTGTCCAACAAAATGTGATAAGTGTCATAAAACCATAAAGTGTTACCAAGGCTTGACTGGACTTCACTGTGTTTGGTGTCAGATCACAGTGAGTACTCTAAAATAATACCTTTAGCACAGGCTTGAGAGATGAAAATCTGCATGTTTTTCACAACCACAGAATTCAAAAAGTCTCACTTGGTATTGTCATCAGGAATGGATAGTGTGTACTTAAGAAATTATATATACAGAATATTCATAGAGGGACTTAATTGTTGCAACCAAATAAATGTGTAATATGCTTCAACACAATATAGTGTCTTGATGTACAAATATACATTCTAAAAAACAGAATTCCTGATACATTTTGTGGAGTCTTATAAGAGTTTTCATTACTGGTAAAAGTCAAATTTATGGTGAATTTAGGGTAAAACCCTAATGGGTGGTGAACTGAAATGAAATTGAAGGCATCTGATAGGATACAGCAATTTCAAGTGTCTATGAATAATAGCAGCGACATCTTGATAGTATACTAATCTGTGCACCAAGCCTCATATATACAACTTCTATGCACACCTTATTCAGCAGGAAACAGTAACTGGAACTAATGACATTCAGGGAACACTGCCCTTATAAGTGAGATCTTCATGCTAGAGAGAACAATGTCACTATTTCTGTTTGTAGCCTGGGCAGGATTTAAACGTACATGGGGAGGGATTCAGCTGTCTTCTAGTTTTTTGGGTGCCTCCCCCCCCCAGTCCCCTTCCTTTTTCTGATATCGTTATTGTTATTGTTATGGAACAGCAGTTTTTTGTTCAGTGTTTCAAATAATAATCAGAGAGTGAGGCATTAGTGAATGTTTGTTTTCAACATACAAATTTGGATGGTTTGTGACATATTTTTGTAACACAAGAATACAAAATATAAAACAGCATCAAAGAAAATGGATCCAGGATACTTTCAGTTTTAAGCTGTTATGATTACTTAAAAACCAATATTTTAGAAGAAAGCAAATATGTAGTCCAGATTGCTGTCAAAATTTGGATAATTTATTTAGAGAATGAAAGACACAATCCAAAATTTTGAAATGCAGATAATTAAATTTAGGCGGAGGCTATCTCTTCTTAGGTAGATAAATTAAAATGTTCTGCTCTAGATATAGATGTGTTTACATCTTCATAATGTATTTTAATGAGAAATACTTATTGCATAAGGCTTCCTCTTGAAGTCAAAGGAAACTGTAAATTTTTTAGGTCCTCTGAAAAATTATTATCACTCTATTTATATACCTAAATATGAATCTAGACCAGAGTTGTAAAGTTTTTTGCGTCTTAGAGATGCATATAAACATTTAGAGGACTTTCATAAGCAGTAAGAAATGCTGAAGAAATACTGAGGCATGATTTTTCATTGATGTCTCTGGGAAGAAAGATATTTTGAGAATATCTTTACTGTCTCTCTGCATGTCTAAATGCATAAATATCAATCAAATTACTGGTTAAAAATGAACCTATGTTTTCTGACATTCAGAATAGAAAAGTATTGTTATTGAGGTTTACCTTGACATTTGTATTTTGAAGACTTTTATTCTGTGTTTTCAAGATTTTTATTTTCAAAGTAATGTTATATTTTCAAAATAATTATTTTTTTATTTAATTTTAATGACTCTGGTGTAAGTTAGACACAAGTTAAAAATGAGTATTTTTAAAGTTTGAAACATACTGCAAATTAGATTTTATTTTTAATCCTATTCACTTTTCTTGCAATTCTATAGAAGAACTGCTTTCGCCTCTTTATTTTTATTATTATTTTTTTTTTGCTAATAGTAGTAATTTTCTTAATTACTGAAAAAAAAAAAAACAACAGTGTTTTAAATTTCTAATGTAGGTATGATTTTTGAATGGATATTTTGGAGTTATGTAATTATCACATCCTTTATACATTTTTACCTCCTTGTACAGCAGCACATTCAAGGCTTGTTGCTGATTTATTTTTGTAATGCAGGAGGTTGTTAGTTATTATATACTAATTCTGAGCCTCTTTCTTGCATTTTAAGTATTCTCCTTTTAAAAAATAATAGGGTCACTTTCAATGTCAAATCACTGATTTAAATCCCCAAATTTAGAGGTATTTGGTGCTATAGCTGTCATACTGAGTTTTCAGCCAGGCCAGTGATTCCTTCTTCCCCATACTCCATATTTTTCTCCACTACCATGGTCTCGTAAATGTTTTTTTTCTCAAGCTTTCTCTCCAGAAAATATGTTGCATTTTTTTTCCTACTTTATAGGCATCTGGTTGTGAGGGAGGTAATATTCTAAGGGAGTAGATTTATGGTAAGGGAATTTTGGGGAAATTAATTTAAAATCTGCTAAAACATTCTTTTGAGATGGGATGCATATTATTTTATATCATTGTGTCAAAGTTATTTTGATTAAAGCTACATATCTTCTACCAATTCTGTTGTCAAAGATCAGCAGAGACTAATAAGAAGATTAAGCTATTTTTTCATAGATAAGTTTGCATGCCTCCGAGTAGCAGAACTGCTAATTACTACTGAATGTGTGAAGATACTTTTATTTGATGTAACATGGCCTGGTGTGCATTAATTATGGTACAAGTATCCTTACCACCGAGGCAGAGAATTAGCATGACAAATGATCTAGATTACAGAGCTACCAAAATACCCTCACAATACGGCTTTAATACTAAGAGTAAATCGAAACTCGTTAGACTTTTATTTTCTGTTGCTAAGTAACTGCCTGAAAAGGTAACTTTGCAGTATAAATGAATATGGACAAGGCTAATATTAGGTGCCATTTAGTTCAAAATTCAGAAATGTTATGTCAACATTAACTGTACCAGATAGCTTTAATGGTAATATGTTCTTTGCAAAGTTTATATATCAGCAACTGGTATCATTTTATTGTAATTTTTGTAGAGTTCAAATGGCATAGTTAAGTGATCTAAGGGAAAAAAGAATCAGTCATTGGAAAAATGTGATCTACAGGTGCAGCTATTGAACTACAGATTGTATAACAGCTATTGAACCTGTTGAACTAATGCTGTGTGTTACCTATTAAACCAGTTAGATCACTTGATCAATAGGATTTTTACTTCAAAATTGATGGTATTTATTACACTTATTGTTTTTATTTAATGCAAATATATATGTCTTCTCAAAAGATAAAATACTTGTGCTTAAGATAAATGCATGTGTTACCTGCATTTAATGCACAGTTCATTTGATCAATGCAGAAATAATAAACTTTCATGAAGTTTTACAATAAAACATTGTATTTTACTGTGGCTATCTCTAATACTATGGTGAAGTATACCAATAAATGTGAATGTTTTGCATGATCTAGGTATACAACTGAGCCTTTGTGTTGTGTGTTTGGCATTCCAATTGAGTTAAATCCTAAAATATCAATAGGAACTCTTGATTGATAATACACAATATTTAAATAAGTGTATCATTATTAATATTTGTTGGCATTTTATGTTGATGTTATATACATACTTTCCCTTTCTGCCTTTTTATCAATATAGAAATCAGCCAATGCTTTTTCAGTCAGTAGACTTGAGGATATTCTTTCCATATTCTCAGAGTAGAACTCTTCTTATTGATTTCATCAAAGCTAGATGAATGCTAGGAATGAAGTAGAAAAAGGAGAGTAATTTAGGTTCTTCAGCAGTCAATGGAAGTTTGAACATTGATTCAAACAAAGTTTCCCCAATGTAGCTTAAAGCTCTTAGGTATTCTTATATTATTCTCTTATATTTCATCTATATTTTCACAGATATTGAAGCATCACAATCAAATCAGTGGTGAGTTTATAAGTTTCAGATGGGAAGTAGAGTTCTACCAGTATTTCCAAAGACTGCCCAAAATTACCTGAGGTCACCCACTAGCAGTAGTACAAAAGTCACTTACTCAGTGCAAGAAGTTGAAACTTTTGATCACTGTAAGCACTGTGCTGATATTACTTTACTGTCATGCAAAGCTCTCATTTTGTGTGCTGGACTACATGTGCAGTTTCTAAACTGGAAAGCATTTTGATCCACTATTCTTCGCTTCAGTATAAATTCACAGCTTTTGTCAATCCTAAGATTTTTTTTTTCACTACAGTGTGTTTCATTTCCCTTGTAATACTCTAGTAATAGTTAGATTAATTTAGCATATCTAAACTCACTCCATTCCAGGATGTGCATTTTCTCAGACTATAGTAGTAAAATGTCAAAGTTGAATCTTTTTTTTTTTTTTTTTTTGTCTTCCCATAGTTGCATAATAAATGTGCTTCACATCTAAAACCTGAATGTGACTGTGGACCTTTGAAGGACCATATTTTACCACCCACATCAATCTGCCCAGTAGTATTGGTGAGTTGTCCATATGTTTATTTCAGATGTAATCTTCTGTTGTAGTTAATGGCTGAGACAATGCTGGTACTGACTGCCAGAGGATTTGTTAAATTCACAGGACTGTGTGAGCCTTAAACACAATGGGTAATTCTGGCTGATTAGTTCATGCACAGTGCTTTATCCTCTGTGTATTGCCTTTTCCTTCATGTGAGAATGAACTTTCTGTAGGGCATAGTATAACTGAAGCTGACTCAGGTTTTATTACTTACTTAGACTGTACTTACCAGAAACTGTATAGGCAGAACACTTCTACATTTTACATCTTTTATAGATCCAGCTTCCCAGAATAATGAAGTTATTCTTATGGACAGTTTTTGCTTGGGATGCATATTGTATATCTGCAATGCTGAGGTCTCTGATCTAAGCCGGAGGTTACCTAGAATGATGACGCTGGTCTTGCAGTAAGCTATGCATCAACGTTATGGTATATTTTATTCTGCAGTAGTGGACAGTAAATTTCTCTGTCCGCAAAAACAATAACTCAATTCAATGAAAATAAAAATGCATTCTAGGTGGTACTGAAAAGAGCTGAGCATCTTATTGTGAGAAAGATATCTTTGGAATTAATTTATGTTATCAGAGATTAAAACAGTTGCTATATACTAATGAAATCATAGCATCATCATGTGTGTGGTCCTCTTAACTTAAATATACATTAGAATAGAAGTAAGAAGTTTCAGGACTTAAAGAATGATTTACGGCAATGTGAAAAAGCAAGAAAAATTACCTTCTAATCTTAAACCTGTTTCTGATAAGAATATTTATGTTTGCTGTAAATTACTTCTTTTCTGATTAATACTTTCGGCTGTTCATTTGTCAATCTGCTAAGGGATGAATGCTAGACTTTATCCTCAACATGAGTAAACTGATAGTATTCCATTGCTGTCAGTGAAAGTAAAACAGTGGAAAGCTGGCTATAGTATTTATTTATTTAACATTATATAATAGTATTATATACTATTATAGTATATATTTATATACTATATATATATAGTGTATATATATATATATATATGCTAATAGTATTTATTTAACATTTGCATGTTTGTGCAGAGTAATAAGAGTAGTTACAAGTTTATCTGTAATGGCACTTTGATATTATCTGGTCACATTCTGAATAATAATTGCAAAAATGTTACAATAATTTTGCCAGATGATTACATTTTGCATTATATTATTTAATTTTCAGGATTTTAAGTCATACTTTAAATGTAGAAACTCTGTTTTTGCTATTTGGGAGTTTTTATTTTATTGTTACATATTGTTTGCCATTCTTATAAACTGAATAAACCCTCTGCATGAAATTTCATCTTCAATTATATTTGTGTAATTCCATTTCCTCTTCAGAAGAGGAAGACGTATAGAAGAATTAAGATTTTTATTTCACAAGTTGAGTTTACTTAAGTTGTTTAGAGGATATATAAAACCTCTCTAGAGTCAAAATCATCCTTGAATAGGTTAGTCTTCTCTGCAAATTTTGAAGGCATAAGCAGAAATAAGTATGTTTTCCTGTATCAGAATCATGTTTCAGTATTGCATACTAATAATGTAACATAAAACATGTATTTCAGCACTATGTTTGTATATGGTTAAGAATGGAGAATATGTTTTGCTGTGATTTAAAGGGAACTTTATAATTTTGCAGTATATTTATTCACCTAGTAGCTTTTTTTCAAAAATGCATTAAAATCCTGTGTTACAAATAACACATTGATGACCTAATTCCCCTTAAAAATGATGACTTACAATGTACATGTTGTTTATCTCAGTATTTTTTTAATTAGTTTCTCCCATTTTCTGCTAAGGGGATTCCTTTTGAAAAATGTAGGGCCACCGTAATATGAAACCAGCACTTTCAATAATGGCAATCAAAACAGTGACTGTATGGACACTGAAATTGACTAAAGATGTAATAATAAGAGTGTCTGTTAATAGAAATGTGTTAAGACACAGCACATCATAAACCTGACAGTGGAAGTTTTTCATTTAGGACATGAAGTTAGTTTCAATGATCAAAAATAATATACCTTGAATATACCTTGCAATGTTACTTCTATGCAGAAGGCAAGAAAAAGCACATTACCATTTTGGCACAATGTTACAGTGCCTTTCACAGCACATTTACCCTTGAGTACTTTAAGGTATCAGAGAAGAAAATCTCTTTCCTGCTGCTGTGTTTTAACCCTGGCAGTCAGCTAAGCTCCACACAGCCACTCACTCACTCCCCCTGGCAGGATGGGGAAAGAGTCAGAAAGGAACAAGTGAGAAAACTCGTGGGCTGAGTTAAAGACAGTTTAAAAGCTACATGTGCAAGTACAGCAAAACAAGAAATTCACTACTTCGCATCAGCAAGCAGAAGTTCAGCCATTTCCATGAAGTCAGGGCTCATCACATGTAAGTGTTGCTTAGGAAGACGAGCCTTAATTTAAAAATCATACATAAAATATCCCTTTGGCCAGCTGGGGTCAGCTGTCCTGGCTGTGTTCCCTCCCAGCTTTGTGTGCTGCCTGTCCAACTCACTGGCATGACAGTGGGAGAAACAGAAAAGGCCTTGATCCTGTGTAGGCACTGTTTAGCAACAACTAATATATTGGTGTTCCAACACTGTTATTATAACAAATGCAAAATGCAGCACCATACAAGCTACTACTATGAAGGCATCAACTCAATCCCAGGCAAAACACGTATACTACCATAGAAGTTAAAGGTGTTGTGGGAAAGACAATATGGCACATGGAAAAAATCTTGTATCTTTGGTCTCCCTTTCATCTGTAACTTTGGAAGTCCAGACTTCTTCTGGAAAACTGTCAAAGTTCATCTCTGACAAAGATGTCTTCTCATTGGTTTTCTTTCTAGAGTACAGGCAAAATCACTTCCCATCTCTTTATGGAACTAAGAAGAGGTATCTATCTTTACCTCTTTCTCATCCAGTATGTGTCATTTTTTCAGTTCTTGTGACATCTGGTTTAGATTCTTTCTGCTGTCATGAAAGGAATTTTTTATTATTATATTTTTTTTTTCATAAATTGCAGCTAAAACATCACCATATATTATACCAGACTTACGAAACTGGCCTCTCAACTGCAATTTGTTGTCCAGGACAATATCCTCCATTTTTTCTACTTCCTAATACCCAGTGATATCCAAAACCACTGCTGCAACTGTGAAAAATAAATAGAAAAATTGTCTTTCTTGATCTTAATATCACAGAGAGTTTCTTTTCCCCATAAACACAGTCAAGAAATCATGGGGAAGTATCTACTCCTGAAGTAGATACTGTGTATATTGTGAAAGAATCACACATCTATCTGGAGTCAATATCATGTAAAGATTTCTCATATTTCACTGCAATACTTTTAGATGTTTTAGTGGAATGTAGTCTGTGAACTTTAAAACTAGTCCATTTTTACTTTTTTTGTTTACTATATATAAGGAATGTACAGCGAAGTTTTTTTGCTTGAGTTAAATGAGTTTTGTTATAAACTGTGTGTAGGGATCTCAAGTGATAGTCTTTTAATAGATGTCAGATACACTTTAAAGCTACTCTCTTTTATTTCAGTAACATTTTAATTAATTCATACTGATTGAATAAATGTACATTGAGACTTGTTTCCTAATGAGGGCACATTTAGAGGAAAGGTTTTGCATCATTCTGATATCCTGTGGGTAATTATATTCTAATTATATGGTGGGGGGAAAAAGTCTATAACTCAGTGCTGATATTGTTCATTGGACCCAATTAATTACATGCACATAATGAAAGTTCATGATAAGGTTGACTGGCACTGAGTTTAAAAATCTTTAACTCAATTGAATCCTAGCCTACCAAGAGTACAGAATTAGATCATAACCATGTTAAAAACTGGGTATTGGAATGAGATGAGTGAATAGTGAGGGAAAAATGTTGGTATCTCCTTATGATACAGCTCATCCCTACCCACCCCCACCCCCTTTTTAAAGCTGAAAGGAAAAAATGCTACCATACCTTTTATCTTATTCATTTTGTGCCATCCTTTACTTTACTCCATTTATTGATGAACACATAAGATGTCCTAATTCTTATTTATGTTTGTAGAAAAGTAATTAGATTTTTCTATTTCCAAGCAAAATAGATATAATGACAAATCAACCAATAAAATCCTACTATTTAATAGATGTTTATATATTTCATAATATATGATTATTTTGATTCTCCTAACATTAATGTGAGTTCTAGAATTAAGTCTTTTTTACTAAATATCTAACGTAGGTTTTGTAAACTATAATTAAAACCATTAATTTGGGGGGTGGGAAGGAAATCATGGGATAAATTGTAAAACATTAGGTACCCTGAATACAGAGTGAGCATTACTATATGGCAGTTACCACTGTCTCCATAGTAACCAGTTTATTTCAAAGAGGGGGGGTGACATGGGTCTGGTGGAATATAAAAGGCAAGAAGTGAACAAAATTAAATTTGAAACTGGATTCAATTCTTTGTGTTTGATTTTCAACTTCATTTTTCAGCTCTCTGGGAGATATTGGTCATCATGATAAAAAGTTTGGAAGAACTCACTTTGTTACTTTTCTCTTATAAATTAATTTGTTTTTTCTTTTGTCTAGTGAAAATGCTCAAAATGTTTTAGGACAAAATCATATAAGCATAAATTTTATGTATAAAATAACTGTGTATCATAGAGTAAATTTATTTATACACATCCAATTTAAAATAAGTAGAATTCACTTGACCTCTTATTTTAAAACATAATTAGTTGTACATTTTGGTTTATTTGATTTGGGTTGGGCTTTAGCATTTCATTGTATAAGAACATAAAAGTTCAAAAAATCTTTTGGTTATAACTAGTTCTATTTAGATACAGAAAACAACATACACAACAGATGACAAGTTTTAGCTATGGAATATTCCTTGTGCAACTAAACAATATACATTTCAATGAGTACCTTCAAACTTACATGATTTTGTATAAATATAGCAAACATGTTGAGATGCTGGCAAAAACTAATACAGATTTAAAACTGAAAATTTTGTACAAGAATTTCTTTCCCTAGCAGTATTCAGAGAGACTAAATAGCTTGTGCATGCACTATAATTACAATGTAATTAAATAGACAATTTTTCGATGTCTGGTAATACATTTTAGTATTACTATTTTCCTGTGAGATAGGTAAATGTTACATAGGAAAGCAGAGATGCAGAGAGAGCAAAAGGGAATTAGCAGTCGTTGGTTGAAAAATGAGCCTTCTTAACCCTCTTAACCCCAGAAGCTGTGGATGCCCCATCCCTAGAGGTGTTAAAGGCCAGGCTGGATGGGGCCTTGGACAACCTGATCTAGTGGGTGGCATCCCTGTCTATGGCAGGGGCGTTGAAGTTAGATGATCTTTAAGGTCCCTTCCAACATGAGCCATTCTATGATTCTTACAGGTTTTCAATTGCAAAAATGATTCTTCTGTTTTTGTTATAGTAGAGATCAGTTTTAACTTAGTTGAATCCAAGCTTAACATGGAGTGCAAAAAGTCAGTGTAGCATGTTTATGAGCAACCAGATTCTTTGAAGCTGAGTTCAGAAACATCATAAGGCTGTTACATACCACAAAAACAGTTATTTCAATATATATGAAGTTCATGAAGTTCTACAAATTCGAGTGCAAGGTCCTGAAATTGGGCCGGGGCAGTCTCAAGCACAAATACAGGCTGAGCAGAGAATGGGTTGAGAGCAGCCCTGAGGAGAAGGACCTGGGGTTTGTGGTTGATGGAGAAGCTCCACGTGAGCTGACAGTGTATGCTTGCAGCCCAGAAAGCCAACCCTGTCCTGGGCTGCATCAAAGGAAGCATGGTCAGCAAGCCAAGGGAGGTGACTCCCTCTCTGCTGTACTCTTATGAGACCCCACTTACAGTACTGCATTCAGCTCTAGGCTCCCCACCACAAGACATGGACCTGTTGTAGCGAGTTCAGAGAGGGCCACAAAGATGATCAGCAGGCTGGAGCACCTCTCCTGTGAAGACAGGCTGAGGGACTTGAGGTTGTTCAGCCTCAAGTAGAGTAGAGAAGTAGAGAAGGCTCTGTGAAGACCTTATAACAGCCTTCCAATACCTAAAGGAGGCCTACAGAAAAGCTGGGAAGGGATTATTTGTCAGGGATTGTAATGATAAGACAAGAGGTAACAGTTATAAACTAAAAGAGGGTAAGTTTAGATTAGATATAAGGAAGAAATTTTTCGCTATAAAGTAGTGGTAAGGCACTGGAACAGGCTGTCCAGAGAAGCTGTAGATGCCCTATCCCTGGAGGTGTTCAAGGCCAGGCTGGATGGGGCTCTAAGCAACCTGGTTTACTGGAAGGTGTCCCTGCCTGTGGCAGGGGGGATGGAACATAATGATCTTTAAGGTTCTTTCAACCCAAACTATTCTGATTCTGTGTAGGCAAGGGTGTATGGAAGTCTAATAGGAGAGAGAGTAAAGAATAACCTTAGGGACAGACAATAGTGATGAGTTGTGGGCCGGCAACTAGATATAACTTAAAATGATTGAATGGCTGCCATTTCAGTTTATCAGCATCTTATTATTTTAACATTGAACTGTGTTTGCCAAACAGATAATTAGTTAGGAAGATACATTTTCCTCCAGGGCAATTACTAATTTCCTTCTGACTTCAAAGAAATGAAAAAGCTCTTGGTGTATATAAGCACACCATTATATTTGAAGTGTGTTTTACATTTGCAGAGAACTGAATCTGCAATATCATATGCAACTGAAAAGGAAAAAAACAAAACAAAACATTTTTTTTTAAATCTGTTTTAATTGTTGTGCTATTACCTAATATTCATTAGCCAGATTTCCACACACTGAGAAACATATAGAATCCTAAATGGTCTGGGCTGGAAGGGACCTTAAAGGTTATCTAATTCCAACCCCACTGCCATGGGCAGGACACCTTCCACTAGACCAGGTTGCTCAAAGCCCCACCCAACCTGGCCTTGAACACTTCCAGGGATAGGGCATCCACAGATTCTCTGGGCCACCTGTTCCAGTGCCTCACCACCCTCTGAATAAAGAACTTCTTCCTAACATCTAATTTAAACCTACCTTCTTTTAGTTTAAAGCCATTACTCCTTGTCCTATCCCTAAACCCCCTATCAAAAACTCTGATGGGTTTTTCTTGTGCTGGGGAGTCCTGAGCTAAATGCAGGACTCCAGGCAGGATCTCACAAGAATGGAGCAGAGGGGCAGAATCGCCTCCCGCAATCTGCTGGCCGTGTTTCTTTTGTTGCAGCCCACAACCCCTTGTTTGGCTTTCTGGGCTGCAAGTGCACATTACTAGCTCATGTTCAGGCTTTCACCCATCAGTATCCCCAGATTCTTCTTCAAAGTGCTGCTCTTTATCCAGTCATTGCCCAGTATTCATGTTTGCGGTTGCCCTGAGCCAGGTGCAGGACCTTGCACTTGTATGTATATTTTAAAATAGTTTTGCAGCTCTTTTGTCTTTCTTCGACAGTGTATGTAATTGCTTACTACAGTCCACGTTTATTTTAGGTTGCAGGTTCAATAATAAGTCTTGGTCCTACTGTTGGGTAACAATGATGCTAATATTTAACGGGTGCAAGATATAAGGCAAGATATCTTCAACCAACTAAAAAAACTGAGGCCAATATGCTAAATAAGAAATACTTGATAGTGATTTTGCTGTGTGATTCTTTACATATTTAAGATATATTAAGCAAGCAACATAATGTGTATATAAACTCACCAGGTAATGATTCCATATGCAAAGCAGTCTTGTTTTTTATCAAGATAATTATTTTAGAAGTATTCCCAAACAACAATTTGCATTATATATTATAGCATTGTCCTTTTTCACATGTTTTTGCTATCAGTATTATGAGTGACAAGATACCTCCTTCTGAATGACATATATATATATATATATATATATATATATACATATATACACATATTTAATAGCAATTGTTTCTTACCAAGTCAGCTCTCAGGTAAAATGGAAGTTTTATATTTCCTTTATAAGTTGGGCATGTGCAGCTCACTGGACAGTTATTCTTGGTAGTGAGTAGGTCACTAATCTTGTCCACAGGATTACTTTCAGCTTCAGCCCTTGGATGTAAAACTACACCTCTGTGAGCTTTCAAGGCATCATGATATGGTGTCCTAATATTGAACCTGCTGATCAGTATATACACATGGTTAGACCTGGAAATGCAGTGAAAATTCTATAAAGTAACTATTTTAGCGCATCTGAATTATAGTTCCATCTAAATCATAGATATGATTGCTTTCCAGTTGTTTTGTTTGTTTTGTTAAGGTTTTATGTTGTTGTGTTTTTTTTTGTTGTTTTTCTCCAGTTTTCAGGTTGTCTGACTCTTTGATTCTCTTCAGGTGTTGTGTAAATATGGACAGAAATTACATGGAATGGAATTTTTGTAAACAGGTTCTTGAATACAACATACGTTTACAAAATGATAGTCTAAGAGTACTTGATCTAATATTTCGTTGTGTACTAAAGCAGAGCTTTTGTATCCCTTGGAGAAAACCAGGTCTTTAAAGAAAGTAGTGCCTAGGAATCATGGAGCAAACTTTAAAAAAGACCAATCTCACATTCCTCCAGTTTCTTTAAAAAACACTCAACTTCAGTTTTGTATTCAAGTTAAATACTTAAACTTTCATGACTTTCTTCCTGCATATATCTGAGGATACCTTTGGATACCTTTGCACAGGATTCCATGGATTCCATCTGATCTGCTGTGATCAGATTCTTCTGATCAATATATTTTTGCACGCCCACTCCCTATTTGGAGTTTTGAGTATATGTCTTATCCGTAGGCATATAGTATAAAAGAGGTAATTATACAGAAGTCATCTAGAATTTTCAGTAATTACTTGACAAATTCTGTAATGATACTAACTACTATAATAATACTAATAATATGTCTAATATAATACTAGTATAATAATACTACTATAATAGTAACTACATTATTATTTAGTAATGGTTTTACAATTCTTCTTAGTGTATAAATTCTTTAAAAGTATGTTTTAAATAAATCTCAGTTGTGTTCAAAACAATTAAGAAAATACAAATTCATACAAATTGAATAAAAGGCAAGGTGAGAAAAAGCAATTTTTGCTGCATAGGCAATGGATTCCATGTCAGCTTTTAAAATGCAAACATATTTCTACTTAGTAGGCCACTAGTTGCTGTTCATCTGTTTTTTCATGAATATGATATTTCTAAATCTCACTTTTATGTAAAGATTTTAACTGTATGCAAAGAAAGGGTTGAAATACTATTTGAGGATGAATGTTGTGTAGTTTGTCCACTATAGCAGAAGAAAGCTTTTTAAATAAGAGTCCTTACTTTGAATGAGGATTCAAAGACTTAGAAGATTATGAGTGCTCTCCAAGTACCAAGCATCTCATTTTACTATATGAAAGAACACAGTATGTTCTTCAGAATATAATTCTTTCATACTGTAAAATAAGATTCTTGATACTTAGGGAGTACTCTTAAATCTGAGGTTTTTTAATATTTTCAGCTGCTGATAAAATGATCCAACACATTATTCCATTACTATGAATTATATGACAGCCAAAACACTGGGGGATTATGGTTGTGCAAATATAGGGGGGGGGCGGGAGAAGGAGAGAGAAAACCACTGTGTACATTAGTTGTTGAGTACAACTGCTGCAAGGTAACATTCATTGCAAGAGTTCTCACCATGACCTTTGCCATCCCAGCTGTTCAAGTATTTCAGTCTAATATTCTCTTTTTCCAACAGACGCTACCTACTTTAGGAGGTTTGCTCCCTGAGGTGCGTAATGGGAGGAATCCATGTGGGCAGGAATACTAACATAATACTATACATTATTCTTGCTAAAAAGTGCATTTTGGGGCTGAACTAAAAATCTAGACATGGTGTTCTGTGTTGTCAGTTGAAAGGCCCTATCGTTTATTAATTCTTTAATCCTTATTTGGATGAAAATTGGATAGATCATTGGATAGATGTCTTAGCTGACAGTGATCTCTGGAGCAGTTCTGAATTTTAGAAACTCCTTCCTCTCAGTTAATAGACAGTGACTTCCAAGTGAGAGTTCAAGAGAAGAAAAGAGGGCATGAGAGGTGGAAAAATGGGTGGAAAACATTGGTGTTGTGGTAAATACTACTTTGAAAGGTATGTGCTCTGGCATATACCAGAAGAACAGAAAAGTTTAATTCTTTGAGCCATCAAAATGTACAATAGCTTTTAAAATGCTGTATTTGGTATCTCTATCAACCTCATGCATGCCCTCTTAACAAAATGATTCACAAACACATAATCATTTTGTATGCTTTCATATTTTTTTAAAAAAAAGATATTAAATACAGCATAATTGTTGTGTAAACATCTCTTACTTGAAAAATAAATTTTTGCATTTGTAAAACCATTTATTCCATGCATGTCAAATTTGTTTTAACATTGCTAGAACTTGTAGTATATTGTCCAGGTATGATTTTATTAAACTGTTATCATCTCATAAGAAAATTACGCTGTTTAATTCCTGACAGTCTTGGATATCTTAATAATGTAGTTTCAGAAAGTTACTCAGTTATGTGCAGTTGGATTAGAAAGCCATGTTTCTATTTCATATATAAAACAGTATCAGTACAAGATAATTTAAAAGTATTTTTAATGAAACTGTAAATCTTTTTGTGTTCCATTAATAAAAAATACTTTGTAGAGTCAAGTTGTACAGTATTGTATTATTTCATATAAGCTAGAAGTCAGATCCACACTAGGGTGACACATCTAAACATGTGGGATCTGTAACTAGGAAATCTAGAATATTAGAAATCTACCTGAGAGTACTTAGTCTACATGGTGTCATATGTTGTGGTAACATATGTTAAAAAAAAAAAAAAAAAAAAAAAAGAGAGAGAGAGAGAGAGGTGATAGGAAATACTTTATTTTTACTCTCTTAGGAAAGTAGACCTTCATGGATAATGACATCAAATATCCATATCTAATTTTTTATAACACTCTAGAGAATTATATATCATGACTATATTTTTCCTTTATATGTTGTAAGTTTTATGGCCTAATTTTTAATAGTCACTGCTTAGGAGAAATTGTCTTGGTCTGTATGGCAAGAAATTGTTTTGCTTATGGGACAGGTAATATAAATAGTGGAAGGCATCCTGACCAAAAAAAAAAAAAGGTATGACCAAAAAAAAAAAATCTAGTAAAACTAGATTTTGCTCATTAATGATTGATAACAGCAGTATTGATCTCATTGGCATCCTTTATGGAGAGACAGTTCTCAGCAAGGTATAAATGCTTTTCCTCTAAGTTAAAGACAGTTTTTGGTGCCACCCTTTATAAGGTCTCTTTTGAATGGTGTTTTTTAACCTCATTAAGTATACTTCCTCTGTGTGGTAGGTCTGCTTCTTTCTGTTATCTTTTTCTTTGAACTGTCACAAATACGTTTTTTGTTGTTGTTTTTGGTGTTTTTTTTTTTTTTTAGCTTAACATTTATCTAGACTTTTTAAAGCCCTCTCTCCATCTATATTTTTTTGTTATGAATCATGGTTTTGTACTAGCCATGTGTCTGTATTACTGGCATATGATTTGGTTTCTGAATATTTTGTAATACACAAGAGAGAGTTTTGGCCATATAACTTCAAGTAACATTAAATTATGTTTAACACTGTATACTCACTTTATCTAAAATGCCTTGACTTTTAAGAGTAACTAGTCACAAAGTTGTTTGAAACCCCAAAGCTACCTTTTACGTATGTAGTGAGTTATGAAGCTTCCTTCACACTGGATTTTCATACTGTCTGTCCTTAGACTATAGGCACTAACCAATACCATTATGCATTAATGTTTGTGAATTAGTTAGTTCACAAACATTATTCTGCATGGATGCCTCATCCTAGTTAGAGTTTCTAATAATCATCAAACGAACAAATGCAGAGTTGCTGATTTCTTAGGTAGTTTTGAAGGTTAGGGCTGAGATGTGTTGCTTTAGTTGCTTCTACTGTTTTCCTTTTAAAGCAATAATATTGTAGTCTATATGCTTGGACTTCCTTTTGAAATGGTCATGTTATTGAAAATATCCAAGCGCTCAGTTAACTAATCTCTTAGGAAGTTTTTTGTTTGTTTGTTTGTTTTGTTTTGTTTTTTTTCCCCTGTGACATAGGTTTTTCAGTCCTTTTATAGGCAATGCGATGAGATTGCCAAAGTTCTGCAAAGCACTTTATTTGCTACCCGAAGCAGAAAGAGATGAATTGCACCACTATTTGCATCAGGACTAGATTGAGGGTTGTTGTCCAAATTTAAGGAAATCAAAGATGATATAAAACCAGTGATGGCCTACATCTGTGCTATAGTGATCCTAGAAAGGCACTGTATTAAACCTAGAGTTACTCCATTCCTTCCAGGGAATCTGTTTCAATGTTTCTTAACCAGTTGAAACTGCTGCAGAAAGAGTGGCATGGATTAATTGCTTATGCAATCCCTTTGGTTTTATCAGAGGTACCACAGAGGTGGATTTGGCCTGGTGTGAAATGTAAATGCACTATGGACTGGGTACAATTGCAGGGGGTGAAACAGTGTCCTTCATGTTCCGTTTTAGTGTGGCAGCCCTATCCCCTGACTAGTTTAAAACCTCCTTGCACTTGAGATGTGAGGAAAGTGACTGGAGTGCAGTCAGGATTGGGTTTGCTGATTCTATTTGACAAACATCTGCTGTCTTAATGCATGGTGCATTTTTGGACAAGGTGAAAGGACATGCTGGGAGCAGTTTATAAATAGGAGAAATGAGATACAAAGAGCAAGGGCAATTGTTTGTTTGTTTGCTTTGTTTTGTTTTCAAAGTTTTCTGAAATGACCTTACAACAATTGAAATTATGATTATAACAACATACTTCTGAGCTTTCATCTTTCATCTGCTATGTATCAGTAACCAAAGTTGCCAGTTGCTTAGAATCTGATGTAGAATTAGAACTTCCACCGATTTATTTCTGATACAAAATATGCGTTTTATAAAAAGCTGCTTTAAAGTTCAACCTCTTAAGGATAGTCAAATGACTATGGTACATTTAAAACAAGTGTATTTTTCCATAAGTGGTAAAGTACTCTTAAAACATCTAACCTTTGCTAGCAGTTGGGAAGAGATTTTGAAAAATTATTGATCTGTTATCACTATGCTTATTAAACTATTAAATATGATTGGCTTTCCAGTTTTCAGAATGTCAACCCGGACCTGGTAATGTCAGATTATCTTTACATCACATTAATTTGTACTGTGACTGCACACTTTCATCCGTCTACTGCCCAGTCATTGTGGAATGTCCAGGCACATAGATAGATGTTATGTGAAGTGGACAGACATCATGTAGTAACTTGACTTAGATCTCATTTTCATTAAATCAGAATCTGACATTGCTCTCCAGTCAAAAAAAAAACCTCTAGAGAGGAACAATCTTAGTTACAGTTGAATAGAATTATATAATGTGTTAAAATGTTCCATTTTCTTTCTTTTTTTCTATTTTTCCTGAAGGAAAGACAGGCAACAGTGAAAAAAGAGAAGGGTTGTCCCCAGCAAATGAACAAACTGGGAGAACGAAACAAAATGCAAAGAGCAAATTCCGTCACCGTAGATGGACAAGGTCTTCAGGTGTGATTATTGTTATTTTAATTTTAAGAAGATATATATATACGAAGACAAAAGTATAATGAACAATCTTTTAATACTTCCTATACATTCATTCCTCTACTATTGCAGTATTATATATTAAAAATTTAATAATAAGGTAAATTCTTGTTTCTATGCAAATCCTCGGTTTTTCGTGTGGCTGATAGGAATTCCTGGGATGTTAAAGGGGGAGGGCAAAATAGCTCTAAAACACTTGTATTGTGGGTGAAGCTGAGCTTGATGTTTTCAGTATTTATCATGAAACGTTGTGTGAATTCACATTATAAATTTCGGTCTATGGCTTGATTAGTGTTGACTCTTCTCATTTGGACCTTGTAACGAACAGATGGATAGATGAAATTTCAATTTATTCAGGTATTTCTAAGTATGGTATTTGGCACATCAAAATAAAAGGTTGAGAAAGGCAAGTTTGGTTCAGTAGTTTGGTTCTAGTAATATATCTAGAATATATCTAGAATAAAAATAAGAGTCTTCTATTTGGAAGAAAAAATCATGTGTGATTAATAAGCTAATGTCACTGTCAGGAGTTTACTTACAGGTTTACCAGAAGCACTGCCTGAATTGCATGACTTCTTTCCCTTGAGATACGAGTAGTCCTGAGTAAAGTCAATGTTCATGTATGTGATGCCTCTTCTTGATTTCATCAGGAGTTAAATTATCATTGTTAACAATGTAATAATCATTTATTATACACATTTGACTGTTCTGTCTATCTTCTGATGTTCTACAATTGAGGTTCAGTAAAATTTAAAAGATGATCTCATTATCATAGATCAAATGCCTTATACCTTTCATTATATACCTTATTGTGTCTGTTTATTGTATCTGAATAGAAAGACATTTTATTGTTTCATCTTTTTAGGTTAGTGAAACATTCTTCATATGACAACTCAAAACAAAACAAACAGAAACAACAACTAAACACTAAAACTTATGCAGTCACATTGGTGGCCTACTATGATATTATGGTTGTTATTATCCATGGCTCTCTAGGCTCTCTTCCCATACCTGCCATCCGCACAGGCTACATTACTGTTCACGTTATTTAGGACAGATAGAGCATGAAGCAAAAGGGGCAGAATATGTATTAACAGAATACTTAAGGTCTGTCTAATCAGACACAGTGCAAATAGTTGTTCAAATAAAATGGTATAGAGGAAGCAAACAGAATTTTTAACTCTTGGTTGATATCTTTGCACTTTCTGTGAACGGAACTGTTCTAGCTGATCTTTGGAATCTCATTTTGGTAACAGCACCACGTATCATCATGAATTTTGTTTTTACCCCTTCATTTGATAGCTTATGGTCACAGAATGTTTTCAGGAATATCCAGGTCTCTGTTTCACACTCATGGAATACAGTACCTGGAATACAGTGCCTATTTTCCTACCACCACTGACTCTTTCACACACAACATTAAGTTATTAAAAACTGCTTTCAGGCACAAGGTAGACTTGAATTTGATTTTAATTTTGTTTCTGTGAGCGAAAATTTATATTCCATCTTCTTTCTCCATGATAAATACAGAGCTTAGGATTCGTCATTGGTTTTATTTATTATTCTTTGTGAAGGAGATAAAGATAGAGTGAGGGCTAAGAAGGTAATAATAATTGAATGGATTTGAGGTGTTTTCTGGAGTACTTGGTATTGCTTTGTAGTCTATAAAGTAGTGCACAATATAATACTGTCATAGTGGTAACTTAAGAAATAATTCTGCAAAGGTGTCTTTAATTTGCTGATTTTACTGTAGTCTTTGTTAAATAAAATTTATAAGGAGTAATAAGAATCCATCTTATCACCAAGTATTAAATTTTTGATTGGTATCAATAATGATAAGCCTGGTCATTGTAAAGGCTGATTGGATCCCAGAGGATACCACAGTGAAAGGATGAGATCAATTAAACTGTTGAAGTTTTCTTCACCCACAGATTGTATAATTTTGGAACATCTTCCACAATGATGTAAGACTCCATAAATACAATTGTCAATTACTGTTAGTTTTTTGTCTAAAGATTGTCTGGAGCAAAAATTTCTGTAGCTGGTAAAAGTATGCTACTCTTAATTCTTCCGTAGCTGGGCAAAGCATACTGCTATAATCCTGTGGTAATCAATTTGATTTTGCAAGCATGTTCAGATTTTAACACGATCTTCAATAATTTCTAAGAAAAATAATTTGGAACCTTTTTCAAGATACCTAACAAATCCTTGCACTAGCCCTGTAGGACATCTGTTTTAAATATGGTAAAGCTATATATAATTTGATATAATTTGTCTAATTTGTCTGCAACTTTTTTTTTTTTCCCCAGCAGGTCCCAAAAACTTTAAGTCAGTTGTCTCATAACTTCATAGAGATTGTCTTTAAGTCATGATAAATTAAGGCCTGAAAATGTTCCAATTTAATCTAAATCTTTAGTTGTGTTGTGTATTGTATGGAAAATTCTACGTTATTTAGAAAAGTAGTTTAGAAGAGCTGTAAAAAATTAATGGAAAGAGACATTATTTTGGAATTGAATACAAACTATTAGATTAGATAGGTAGATAGATATAGGATGGTCCTAAACCTACTTGTTATAATATGGTAAAGTTTTGAAATAAAAGATATAGAATTGAAATAAGTTCATTGTTTAGTTTTCATTGAGAAAAGTATCATGACCAAACCTTCCTTCTATCAGGCAGCAATGAGCAGATTAACTTAGTGGCAGTGGAGATCTGCACAACTTAAAGACAATTAATCATAGTTAAACCCATTCATCTTACTTCTTTCTAACTAACCAGCATAATGATCAGGATTATTATTTCTAATTAGAGGAAGTAATAGATCATGTATAACCTTAGGATGAGTCTCATTAATTAACCTGCGTCCTAAGGGATTTCAGTAGGTACTCCATCTCTGTCACAATGAGCACCATTGGTTTACACTTAGTTCACAGGAACAAACATCAGGGGAATTGGCTAAATAACTAAAATTGATTAAAACAGTAGATAAAAATTAAATATATGACAAATTTCACTATATCCTGCAACTTGATATATGTTTCAACATACACAAATGTACTGTAACAATATACTGTGACAGAATGTGGTGCTGGGTTGGTTTTATGTTAGGTTTAATTCCAGAGTTTGTTGGAATTTTTCCTTATTATTTGATGCATATATGATCTGTATAGGATCCATTGTTTATGAAGTTATGGATGGAGTCCACATGGTAATGCTGAATTTCTAGTGCTACTAGAAGAAAATTTATTTCAGGTGCCTATGCTTATAGGATGTCTACAGGACTCAGCTGACATGTATTTTTGCTGCTGCCTTAAATTATGTTTTGTGAAATCTTGAGTTGAAAAGATTCTGTTGTTTCAGGAATTATGAATATGGATTCGGTGCAAGAACTTTCAATATATCATTTTGAAACAGAGACAGTCTAAGCTTTATCATCTCTGAAGCTGTTAGTGTGTGACTTTAGAGATGTTGACTTCAAACTTTTAGTGTGCTTTTTAGTATGCTTTTAAACATTCTAGTATTATTTTCTTTTGTATGTATAATCTGTGTTTTCTAAAAACAAATGCTAGAGAGAGATCTTAATGTGCTGTAAGTTTCTTACATTCTTCAAAGTCTGGAGTAATGTCAGTGAACACCCTGTCTTACTGCAATCTGAAATTATTATTGTTACTTTTAAGGAAAGTGTTAGTTTGTAAACCTCTGTCCTTCCTTCACATTTTGTTGTCATCTTTCCTTTTTAAGTTTTCCGGCTTTCTAAACTTTTTAAAGGAACTGATTATTATTGTTTGATATATTTTTTTTAAATGCGTGAATTCATATAATGTCAAATATCACAGTTTCTGTCATTTGTTAAAATAATAATGATAAAGTATTGAGTTTAAGATTTCATTTTGCAGTATTTCACCTTTAGCGTTATTTCTTCTCACTACAAAATACAATTTCTTCACGGCTTCAAAAACGTATTTCTTGCATTTGAAGTTTTCTTCTCTATTGATGGATATAACCTAATATCAGTATTGGTTTCAATGGAGTTACAGGTTAAAATGGCATTATAGCTGTAAAACAGAGATAGTACTAAATAGGTATATATATATATGTACATATATATACACATATATATATCACTTGTAATTTGTGGCAAATTAAGAAAGTTAGGTTTATTGCAAATCATATTCTTCCAAATAGATTATACAGCATAACATAGAGTTTGCATTAAGTCTTTCATTTTCTGTCTACTATAGATTTTTTTTTTTTTTTTTTTTTTTTTTTATAAAAAAAGAATGAAACACAGCATTAATGAGTGGCTGTGTTATTCCTCTTTTAGATCACTCCAGTTCCAGGCACTCATCCACTTTTAGTTTTTGTCAATCCTAAAAGTGGTGGGAAACAAGGAGAAAGGTAAGGCTAATTCTCTCTCTCTCTCTCATCTGATTTATGTGATACATTTGAAAATGATTTTTTTAAGTGTTATATAAAAAAAGAAATCTAAAATAGGAGTTTTATTCTGGTATTTTATTCTGTTATGCCTCATGTTTTGACATCCCGTTGCCCTGTTTATAAGAGGTACAAAACTAGTATACAATTATTGATTCTGTTGTTAAAAACTAGAATGAGCTCTAGGCAAGTTTCATTTAACATCTGGAGGAGTATCTATATTCAGTGTATGGTTTAGTGTGATTTGTATGAAGGTGATTTGTTACATTTTGACTTTGTATATAGTATCTTTGATATTAGATCAGTTTTCTTTTAATTTCTGTAATAATTATGCAGAAAGTCCAATAATATAATTTGGAAGTAGTATTCTGTTTTTTAACGTATGACTGGCCTTTCAGAGATTAGTAAATAGACTCTCCAGTCTCTCCATAAGTGAAGAATGTAGGAAGTCACTCTTCCTATAGTGAAGAAACTTGTTGATTTCTGTTGATAGGAAGCATTCTGACAATCAGTTGAAAAGTTAAAGTCCAATCACACAAACGTTAAAGATATGCGTAACTTTATATGTCAGTAACTACACTGATTTGAATTCAAAATGCTAAAGTTTATGCTCAAATGGTAGTGTATCCGAGGCATGATAAAACAGAAGTAGGTAACATTTTCCTACTGTAACTGTTCTTCAAGCTCTGACAGAAATGTAGGTTTTACAGTGTACTTTAGAATCACAAGTAGCTGATAACATTTATGGTCATTTTTGATCAACACACAAATCTATGGATTTTTATAGCCTACCTTATGATGTCAGTGCTAAAATTTATCCTTCAAACCTAGAAAAAGTTTACAGTCTTTTGGCCAAGATCAGGCTGAAGACGACAAGTGTGGATACTGGGTGATGTGGATACCCAAAAAGAAAGGATCCAGTCTGTTTCAAAAGCTTGGAACCAATCAAATATGTCAGCTTCCCCTACCTCTTTCCCACTTATTTCACTAGATAACTTATTTCAAAGAGTGTCTCTTTAAGTAAACCAACAAAAGGGACTAAATCCTACTAAGTAGTTGTTAGGACAGTTCTCAGAGCTAAACAACACTTAACCAAAATTGCACGTGAAGACCTCTGAAAGAAGATGTTATAATTTATGGGCTGATCATTTGAACCCTGTACCTAGCTATACCTATATATAGCTATATGTACCTAGATATACCTATACCCCTATACCTTGATATGAGCAATGCCAAGAATACTAGTTATGTGTAAGGCAGTTAATCTAAAAGATTCACTATGAACAATTTCAAAAACTTGCCTTTGCAATCATGACAATACACTACGAGCCAACAGTTGACACTTACAACATGAACATTTATTCTTGTTTCAGACATAGTAGTGAGACTTCTGTGAAGTCATGAGCATTGTTGGGTGTAATGTGGTAGCATGCAGCTTGACATTTTAAAGGACATGTGTGAAGTGAGTAGATAAGGGATCAGTCTGGAAGTATCTAGCTGAAAGGTAGAATTGAGAGCTACACTTAATATAGTTATAGTCTTATAAACAAGTTAATGAAATGCTGTTTTACAGTTTTCAGTTCCCAGCTCAGAATTGGTCACTATCTGAAAGGGTTTAATGTATACAAGGGATGTCATGTAATGTTAGATATTCTGTAGGGTAAAAGTAAACGTAAAACTTTATCCCTGGTCTGAACTCCTATTTCCATTCACATACTGTAGTCTGACGCTTTTAAGTTCTTATTAATTAAACTGTTGTTGGTGCCATACAGATCACAGAAGTCAGATGACTTTAAAATATATATATATATATATAAATATATAAATAAATATAATGACATATACACATATAATTCACTAACATCATTATAGCTGTCATTGCATGTATAGCATGATGGCAGCCACCAATTGATAGACATAGTGAAGTACGAGAATCTCCTAAATTGGCTTTGATGCCACACAAAATAATATTAAATTACATACTAAAGTGTCCAGGTTGTGCTCAGTATTTCTGTGTTGGAAGAAACACATCAAAAGGTCAACTACATAGTCATGTAGACATATCTCATCATTCATCAGCAAGAGGTATTATCTCATGATTTGATCTAAACCTAGATTCAAAAACGTTAAAAAAAATAAATAAAAATGGAGTAGTCTTCCTCTTGTGGAATATTTTATGAGGTGTTGCCTTCTACATTTTAAGTGTTTTCATATCAGTGCAAATAACATAGTACAATGATAAAATAAGGACGTTAAGGCTACATATTGACTTGTAGATATAATCTCAGGGAATAAAACATTTTTAGGGAACAGTGTATATATGGTGTGTGTATATATATATATTTATTTATTTATTTATTTATTTATTAATTTTCCCTGATTTTTACCTGACTGCTGTACAGTCAGCAACTAAAAAGGAGGAGGAGTAGTTCCCTCCCCAAAGTATTTTGGACATCTTATGTAGTGAAAAGTAAAATCATAATACATTCCAATACATAAATAGCTTTGTAAGATGAACAATTATGATGACTCACCAGACTTTTTGATTATAGCAATTTTGCAACCTGGTCAGGTATTGAGAAGCCTGAGCTAGGAGTAGAGGACAGGTTGTAACAAAAGCATGGTTTTCACAACAGGGAGGAGGGTGACCAGATGACACCCCACCCCCCAAAAAACAACCACCATTATTTTTGTAGATGAGAATGTAATTATCTTGACTTATTCAGATCAAGGTTATCTTTTTCTGGGAGCTGTCCTTCATTCTTTACTTAGGATTTTCTGTATTTGAGAGATCACGATAAATGAAACTTTGATTTCTAATTGACTTTCATTGAATGCAGAAAGGTTATTGCAAATACTGTCAAGACTCCAGTGTTCTCCACAGCTCCCCATATGAGACTTTATGCCTTGCCATATGGTAACCCAACCTATTTCATTGCCCTTAGTCATACAGAGCATGCATGCATCCATCTGACAACCAGTTGAATAAATGCACTTCCCCAATAATACTCTTGCCACTTCTTTTTGTATTTTACTTTTTTTTTTTTTTCTTTTTTCCTCCCCCAAATCTCTAAAATGCAAAGGAAGAGAACTGAGGATCTCTTTAAGGTAAACAAAGTTAGATGCTTCAATTGTGGTTTTTGAGAGTTGAAACAGATGGGTGATGGGAAATGAATGTGTAGAAAAAATGCATTCAGAACACAAAAGTGCCTTCTCTACAATCTCTACAATAGATTATCATCTCAATATATTTTAAAACTTGAATTATGTTAGACAGAGTTTTGCAAAAGGTGTAGTGATAAATATGTTCTTCATGAGCAGATTTCTCTTTTAAAAAATAATGTTATGGTTTTCATGGTTTACTGAAAAATAGAGTACTATCAAAATAATCTGGATATACTTTCTTCTAAATAAAGAGATTAATATTATTGCCCATCACCTGAAATGCAAATGAATTTAAACAAGTTTTTCTTTTTTTAGTGTAAACTATTTAGTACAATGTGTAATCCATATATACGTAATAAATTAGAACAGAAGTGTAATTTAATGTTTATTATGGAGAAAGTAACAAATCAGAATTAAAGTTGATGAGTTTAACACTTTCATATGCCACAAACAGATTTTAATTAAAAATGAGTTTGGACTGGTTTAGCAAAGCCAATCAGAGATATCTTACTCCAGACACATCACACTGTAACATGTTTTCAGTAATTGTGGACATTTTGGGTCATTTAGTCAGGAAAGAAAAAAAAAAAAAAAAAAAAGGAAAAAAAAAAGTAGTGCGTTCTTTTCATCCTATAGCTAGCATTCCTGTATGTCTGAGTTTAAGTTGTAACTAAGTTGTAACTCATCATGACAGCAGCCTTCAATATCCTGTGAATAGAATGGATGAATTTAGTACCTCATTAACAAAATATTTGATTTCAACAGAAAGAATATACAACTGGCAACTAGTTATGTCATGTAGTGCTTCTAAATACTGTTATTGTTAAGGGTAGTGCTTCTCACATAAGAGTGCTTCTAAATCATGCTGATGTTTTGCCATACTCATTACTTTGTTTTGCCCTTCCCCATTTTCCAATCTATTTACCTGACCAGCAGGTGAGTTTAAACAATTGTTTCCTTGACAAATGTGCGGTTGGATGAACTGGAGATCAGCTTCCATACACTGATGTTTCCTGCTGACTCTACATCTAGTATCTGTGCAGTACAGGTTGATGATGTCTTTGACCTTTGTTGTTTTCAAATAACTTTGGTTCAGAGTAGCTCTTCCATACTACTTTATGACTAATCTAGATTTCTAATCTTTCATTTAGCATTAAGACAAAATATAGAAGCAGTTTCAAATGATATTTTTGAAATGTTTTATATCTAGGAGAGATCACTACCATTCTTTTACTTTTGGGGTGGAGGTCTTGGCTTCTTTGTTCTCTGTCACTAAGGATAAATAAAGCCTAAAGTGATGACATCCTGAATCATCATCCCCCAGATGATAGAAAAGATACATCCCCCAGTTGGCACAAGGTACTGACTGCTATGGCCAGCTTTTTCCCTGGTGCAGGCAACTTTTACTACCAGTTTTAAATTGCCAACAGGTTTCTGTCTATTTCTTTTCTCCCTCTGAAGGAATGATTTTATTAGTTTGGAAGGTAGCCCAGTCGGACTCATCCCAACAGTCAGATGCAGTCAGGAGTATTATCTACAGCAGCAAAGCTGTTCATGGATAATCCCAGTTCTCTTGTCCACTTCTGCTGTAATTTTCATTCTCCTCAGCTATGCTAGTGCAGCTGTTTTGGACTTCATATGAGATCAGGGACATGATTTAAGTGTGCGTTTGGGGGGGGGAATGACAACATATAAACTTTTCTGAAGATTTCAATTTTAGCTCTAATTTGTTACCACAGAATATCCCCATGAGCAGTTACAGAAACACTTGTTTATTGGTGAGCTGAGTCATAGGGTTTAGACCAAGCTGGAGGTCGTGGTGACCTGTGGTAGGTTAATAAACTGGCTTTGTTCATGGAATTGAACTGTCACAAAAAGCTGTCTTTTAGCATTACCCAGTGTTCTGTCTCATGGCTTTCAATAAATCTTCAGTCATAAAGCAACCATGTCCAATCCCTTCCTTACATGCAGAAGCAACACATCTAGAAACGAGGAGGCATTTTGGTACCACAAATATAAAACTGGAAGGCTAAATTACTGCCCATTTCCTAGTCTTGAATGGGCCACACTGTCTGGTCACACTTTAATATGAAGACAAACATTTATAGACAATTTCTTCTTCTTCGTTAATATGAACTGATATGAATCACCAAGTTATGAATTATACACAGACTAGAGTATATAAATATGTTATGATAACTTAAAGCATGATGTGACATGCAGTCAGTTGTCAGAGTGATTATCTGGTATTGATGTTCAACTAGTACCTGTGGAAAGAACCTAATGATTCAGGTAGGATTCAATGTAGTCTTCATTGCTGCAGGTGGACTTCCAGGTTTTTGGCTAAAGATAGGCTCTAGAGATAGGATTTTTGGCTCTCTCTTTACTAGAAAGACTTTTATAACATTTCACTGATACCTGACAACAGTACTGTGAGCTTTAGGTAATGTCTATGTTTTGTAGCACCTAATCTTTAAGTAAATAATTCACTTAAGCCTTTAGGACTCATTAACAATACTGTTCAAGAACTCCTGGTCAGCTACACAGGTTAAATTAGCTGGCCCTTTGACCAGGTTAAATCCTATGTCACAGAGAAGCAATTTACACATACTAAGTTTTTTTTTTTTCTTTAAAAAAAAAAAAAAAAAAAAGATCTTTTTACATCAGTAGATACTGCATATGACATAGAAATATACTGTGTTGTAATCCCACTGTCAAATGTCTGATTCAGTTGTCATCACAACGGTTGGCAACGATGTGCATGCTAGCAAAGTGAAACCAGTCATTTCATACTGATTTTTTTCTATCATGAATGACATCAGGAATAGACTGTGTTGAGTGTATTTGAACATAGTACTTCATGAAGAAGCTGATATCACTAAATAATTGAGAAGTTAAGAAAATGTTCCAATTTGGCAATTTTACAGATAATTAAAAAATTGTTTGTATTCAGTATTCTTACATCCTTGTCTTCCACCTAACCTGATAAATTATGTATTTCTAGTTTTTTTTAAATCCCTCAGTGTGCACATAGATTGTGTCTAGACAGTTTTATTTTCCTGAATTTGAAACCATGTGGCCATTTTAAGATAAATTCAGCTCTTGTTATGCTTCTATTTTATTTAAGGCAGTAAAAAGAAAGGAAGAGACATTTCAGTGGAAAAACTAATGTTTTCTTAAAAACATTAAAATATGAATTAGCTTGAGGACATTAGCATTAAAGTTAAAAGCAGGAGATAAGGGGTTATAATTCAAGCAATTGTCGTAGATCTCAGGTATGTTTTCATTTACTCAGAGCTCAAAATTTCATGTACTTCTGTATAAGAAGTTGTGCAGATACCACAATGTCCTCAATGTGGGAAAATATATATCTAGTACTCTTAATGAAGAAACATTACATTTGTAATACTTTTAGGACAATTAACCTCATATTTGCAAAGTAATATTTTTTTGAAATATTTTACCATATAAAGAAAGATTGTCTGGGAGTTCCTTATGGGATAGGGCAAAGCTCTTCCTGCTTATCAGTTCCCTTCTATTATTCATATAATTTTAAGTTGTGTACTTTAAGTAACAATGTATTTGAATCTTCTTCATATTTTTTGTTATTTCAATATAATCCAAAGTAATTGTAAATTCTACGGTTAGATTCAGTTGATGAGTTGACAATAGATTTGCTTTCTTAGAATGTTGTTCAACCTATGGGGGGACATTTTTGGTGGGTGACAGAGCCAGTTTACTTTTGCAATTAATTATGCTTTTAATTTTGTGTTATCTATAAATTCAAGGATACATATGCTTTTCCATGGAGTTAGTTCAACAATTAACAGGGTTCTTTCAAATTCTTTTTTTTTTTTTTTTTTTTTTTTTGACTCACCTTTTCTTGGGTCTTTCCTTATTCCTTATTTTATGTACAATATACAGTCTGTATAAATTATATACTTATTTATTTATTTTTATAAATGACATCCTGCAATTCAAATCATTATAGTAGCTGTTAACTTCTTTAATTGTTTGGTTGACAGCTTAAAAAAAAAAACAAAAAAAAAAACACAATGTAAATGAAAAAACAAACAAACATGTAAGTAAATATTTTTCTTTGTCTTTTTTACTTCTTCAGAATTTATAGAAAATTTCAGTACCTTTTAAATCCTCGTCAAGTTTATAGTCTTGCTGGAAATGGACCAATGCCAGGGTAAGTCTACAGTTAATATTATTACCAGGAACTCATTTAATAAAATGCTACATAATCAAATGAACAGACTGAAGCACATACTGCATGCTTTGAATATATCAACACTACAGACCTCTGAATGGCTGCAGAAATTTACAGGTATTATTTGTTCACATGTACAAATAAAACTATGTATCATATGTTTTACTGATAACCATGCAGTACACTGTGAGAACTCTGTGATAAATTGCATTTTATTTGCAGCTTTTACTGCTATATTAGCAACCTGACTTTAGTTGTATTTATTTTTTTTTATGTTGCAAATATCTAACAATCTCAAAGATTGATTTGAAGTTTTCTTTTTCATAAATGAATTTTTGCACATGTATTTGTTCCTGTGTAATGCAGACAGTGTTCATATATATATATGTTCTCATGCATGTCAGTTACAGAGTGTTGTTTGTTGTTTCAGATTACTCTGGCTGAGCTCTCCTTATCCATTCTATAATCTTAGGGATTCAGTGGGGCAGAAAGTGACTAGACAGACTAAATTATGCTGGCAGTGACTTTTTATGGGGACTAGAGTGTTATCTGAATCAGATAGTGTTACAGTCAGTTGCCTAACATGCTTCTTCCATGACTCTTCAATTTTGCAATCATGTGAATGTAAGTGAATCACGGTATATCAACTTTTGCCACTTGAAATTGTCTCGTTTTTAAGTAGCATGTACTTTGGTAGAAGAGAACAGGCCAGCACTGATGATCTTGTCCATGTACCATTTTCTGTATGGGTTGCATATTATTTAGTTACACAGATACATGAACTTTTACACCAATGAGAAATGTTACAGAAATATATTAAATGACATATGTTCACTGGCATAAAGTTTACGCTATTGCTTGAAAAAAAAAAATATATATATATATGTATATAGTCTTGGGATTTCTTTTCTACAGAAAAGTTTATAGATTTTATTTTGTTTTTTTCCTTTTAAGTTGGAGGAAGAAAAAGATTGAAGTGGAAGTGTACACGTTTTGTGCTTTGCAATATCATATTTCAGTTGTCATCGGTGTATTACTGAAAAGAGTATGCTTTAACAATTTTTGCCAATACTACATATTTTAAGGTGAGATATACAGGAAGTTATTCTCTATTAAAACCATTCAGTTGTCCATTCATTCATTATGTTAGACTTAGGATGTGTATAGTGCTGATGAAACTGAAAGGTGAATTGGCTCTTATCCTTTTGGAAGTTTGATTTCTCTGGATATCTACAAATACAGTGTGGCTATCTTAGCTACAGTGTGGCTAAGGTGCAACCTGCAGAATAGGCAAAACCTGCTCAAAAAAAGTCATACATGAGGTGCCTGATTTTTTTCATGCCTGTAATTTTATCCTGTACCGAATGTTATTGCCGTTTGATTATTCAAACATCTTTTGTTATACTCATCTTGAGATGTATAGAAAATTGAAATAATCTTACTCCAAAAAGTAACTAGATTAGAAAAATTGCAGAAGGTTATTTCAGGAATTTAAAATAAATTTTAACTGAGATAAAACTAATAACCAGTATTGTTTTGCGTAGGGTATACTAGAAATTCCATGCTTTGAGATTGAGAGGACAAATTTTAAAATAAATTAAATATTTATTTTCAACTTCATCTCACTGAATTGAAGCTTTAAACAAAGCCAAACAAATAAATGAAAACACACACACACAAAAACCACTTAGTGACTGTATTTCTGTCTCCGTCTTCTGGTTTTCATTATCTTGTGATGTAAAGGAAAATGTATTTTAAGGAAGAAGCACAAGAGGGCAGTGTTAAGTTCAGACAGAAACCCTGTACTGAAAGCAATTTAAACTCTAGTCTTTTGAACCATAACAGTGTTTTTAGGAAATATTTTCAATTTCTCTCCCTATTAGGAATCTAAATAGTTTTACTTCAGAGTCACTTTGAAGCAATTTTTAATTAATTTTCAAACAGAGATTGCATTTTATTAAGCTTGTTTTGGTATGTTTTTAATTCATTCCACAGAAATGAATAATCCTAAATTTCCAGTTTATCTCCTGCCATCACTTTTTGCCCCTGGCAACACTACGTAGGCTGTATAAATTTGTCAATTAAGAAAGCAGTTGAATAAACTCTGTATTTCATTTACCAGTCTTTGTTTTCCTTTCTGTGAGGGCTAGATTGCCTAATAAAACCTGCCCATACATCCATCTGTCCATTCATTCATCCACATCTATAATGCCAGTTATACTGTCAGTCAAAATGTTGTATTTGTTTAGTATTGTCATGTACATCATTCAGGTTGAAATGAAACAGTGAGGGGATTGTACAGCACAGAGGTAAACGAAAATGTATCTTTCATGCCAGTTACTGTAATAGAGTGGAAAGGGATAAACATAATGTGTATTTATTTTAAACAATTTATGATTATTATAATAGATTTTAATTGAGTTTATTTTGAGCTTTTTTTTTTTCTTTTGAACACTACTTTCAGACATATTTACTCAACCTGTAAAATGTTTATTATAATGAGAGTAGAATTTGCATGTTTTCTGTTGAGCCAAACTGTATGTTTGAACCCACAAGTTATTTATTAATGATCGTATCTCTCTGATGTATGTTGTCATCAATCAAGATGATAACATTCATAAGTTTTCTACCTTGAGTTCCAAACATCTGTGGTTACTCTCAATTAGCATTTCCAGTTCCTTTTTTGTTGAAAATATATGCATTTAAATAATGGAGAAAAACAATAGAACAAGGAGACCCATAAAATTCTAAATCTTAGGGGGACTGTGAAACTGCCGGATTTCATGTAAATGTCAACAGCACAATCATTCTAGGTTATTCGTTCTTCCTTTTTAATGAGATAGCCATGTTCTTTCACAGAAATGTGTTGGAATAAAGGGCTCCTTAGCAGACCTGAGCTGGAACAAGGTTAAAACAGTCCTTGCTCAGAGAAAGTGTAGCCTATGGACACCAGTCACATGTTTGAATTTCTTTGAAGTCTAACTTATAAATCTGAAATTTATAATTCCACTTTCCCTTTCAAGTCTATTATATTCCCCAAACTAAACTAAACTAAAACTAAAATAAAGGTTTTTGATTATCAGTTATTGTGCATTTTTAATAAATATGCTGTAGAAGGTCAGTGTAAAATATTTTGAACAAGCTGTCAGTGAAGTTAGTATCACCGCCTGAATGTCCAGTTACTCAAGTGGATGTGTCACCTAATTTCATAATAGATGTGATGGTACTTAGAGAACTGCTGGGACAGTAGCAAAAATGTTTCTTGTAGTTTATTTGCATGCCTAAATGAAGGTTTTCAGAGTTGTTTATGTCAACTCATGTACATAATCTATATAAAAATACATTGCAGTGGTTCAAATAAATCACAATGAAGCCGACTCTCTGATATTGATTCTTTTCCAACAACGGAAGCTGACCTGCTGCGATGCCTGAAAATCAAGGAGCTCTCAGCCAAAGGGCAACAGTATGCTTTAAACATTGGTATAATAATTAATGGTTTAGACATTCGTTATTTGGGAGCAGAGAGAGATGGGTGAGCTGGAGAAACCCTGAAAACTCGGCAGCTGAACATAGGCATAAAAGGTACTCTATGGTTATATATGTAGACTGCAACAGTTAACAAAGTGACATGAAAATTGCCAGGCTGATACATTGTGTAATTTGTGCCTAGCACCTGTGTTTTTAGCCTTGAAAAGAGTTTCCCTGTTTGGTTGTTATATCTCTATAGGAGTCTTCTACTTCTGACAACAACTGTTATTGTGGATTTAATGATCTTGAAGAATCTGAAATTCAGTTATTGTTCACCTCACAGAGAGGTAAATAATAGCTGGCTGAATAGCAGTCAGCCACAGACCCACATGGCTCTGTAGAGAGGTCACCATTTCACAAAGGCTTTGTCCCTCTGAAAAGGCTCCCGTTCCCTTAAGTCTATTATTTAAAATGTCTAATTTATGTTATTTTTATACAGTATAATAGAAATTATATCCACAAAAGTTGTATTTCTTTGTTACTCCCTTAAACATTTAATTTGGAGAGCGTGTATTTTTAAAATTCTATCCACAAGTTTACATCAGCAGGCCTTTTTAAACCTTAAATTCTGTCCACTTAAATGATGCCCAAGACAGCCAAACTGAATTCCTACAACTTACTCTGTAATTTAGTTGGGAATCTACAGCACCTGGGCCTTTATACCTTCACAAAGCAATGGGCCTATTTTGAAAATTACACTATTTCCCCTGATTATTGGAATTGATTGCTGAAGTATTTCTTTGCTGTTGAACATTGGGAATTTACAGAGTATTGTGGAAAGACACATACACCAAGAATACTTTAAGAAGACAATAAGTGCAGAGTTATTTTCTTCTGAACAAAACCTTTGTTATAAATGAAGTCTCATCTCAATCTGAATTTAGTAATATTTATAAAAGATATAAAAGGCAAGTAAACAGCGCTGGGTGTGCGGGGAGTCTACGCTCCACCAACACGCACACACGAACGTCAAACATTCTAAATATACAGAACATTGCTTTTACATACTAAACCCGAGTATGCCTATACAATCAGAAAAAGGATTGTTTGTTACCTTAAGTTCCATGACTTAGCAGCCTCCATTTTCCATTCCTTTTCTTGATTACAAACAAGTCTCCATTTTCCATTCCTTTTGAACAATATGTCTCGCTTTAAGTTGTCAAGCAACTCGGCCTTCGGGCCTTATGTATCCCGTTCTTACCAGATCGAAGAAAAGCATATCCATCTCCTTTTCAAGGCCAATAATCCTGGGTCAAAAGGCACGTCCAGGTCAGCAGGGGGCGTAACAGCAAAAGCCTTCGATGGCTGTAGCGGAGGGGCCGATGATGTAGCAGTCGGATCAGTAAATGAGCCCGCAGCTCCCTCACTGTGGTAAACCACACGTTTGTGATTGTGGCCCCACATGTCTCTTTAAGGCCTCAGAGACTGCTCGCCAGGTGCCGAGCAATCCCACTGCAACCTTGTCGTTTTTAGTTGCAGAGTCCCACACCTTGACCTCAGTTTGGTCCCATATTTCAAGATCATAAACTGTCTGATTGTTAATAAGGAGAATAAGCTGTAAGGTTACCAGGACAGTCTTTGTTTCCAAGGACGTATGATTCCCCATAATGCGCAACTACTTACCAGCGAGGGGCAGTTGTGTGCGTGGGTCTGCTTCTATCAGCTTGAGCTTCTCTCCTGCTCCAGTGCGCCTGTTTCCAGCGACTTTCTGTACGAGCTTCTCTGAGCAGTTTGCTGAGTCTGGCCGAACCTATCTTCATGAGGTGATCAATGTGCCTGTTCCCATCCTGGTCTCTGTTCTGCTAGCCTGTTCCTTTTCATTCCTTCTTTCTGCTTCTTTATTGGTGACATAACTTCGTGTTGCTTTTTTTTTTTTTTTTTTTTTTTTTAATCTTGAGGACAGGCTCCCCTCTTATACCCTTCACCCCATAGCAGTTCTTTTCAAAACAACTTTTCATTGGTCAAACAACGTTGAATGTAACAACAACAGCAAACACCCAGAAACATCCATGCCTTAACGGCTGGAGAACAAGAAACCATCTGAAGAACAAGAAAACAGAGACTGCATGGAGTCTCCTGAAACACCCTTCTTTGTTCCCTCTAAACTCTTTTACATTCCTGATGGCCTCATCGTTAAGAGTCTGATGTTACCATCAACCACAGGGCTTTCCGACCCCCATGGACACGCTCCCAAATCTCCCCCTTCTTTATTAATATCAACCATCTTCTCGACACGAATTACCACTCCATATATAACACCTTGGACCTGATCCATATTTCTTTGGAAGAATTATATTTTTTGCCAAAGGGCAGAGCAAGCCATGGTGGATTAGTTGTACTCTAATGATTAACTGTGTTACAGTTATGCATCTTAAATCAGTCGAATTTAGAACACAGTGAGTCTTAACACATGAAACTTGGTTTTAAATATAATTATAGAACAGTTGTTTAACAATATTTTTACTTGTGTGATGTCCAAGGTGTTTGCAATATGCATACCACAATCTTCAAATATTGTAAATATCACTAATTTCCAGTACTACTACTAAGTCTAGGCTGGTAAAGCTGTGGTCCGGGATAATTCACTGCTCTCTTACCCACTGTAACTGTTCATTGGTGAGTTTGCCACATCCACAAAACCTATTGTCTGGAATCTATTCTAAAAAAGCCCATCCTTTAGCCTGCTTATTTGTTTCCTGCCCTCCTCCCTGCCTTCTTGAACTGGTTCCCTTTTCTCAGTCATTTCCAAGTAAGTTTTTGACTATCATTTTTAAGTTATTTCTGAAATTCACTGTACCTATGACATCCACTACTCAGCATTTATTGATTCACTTTTCCCACAAGTGCTTCTGCTTTCCTTCTTCTGACTGGCACATATCTCTCTATAATCAGTAAGGTTGCTATCCTTCTTTCTTTATGCAGATAAAGCAAATTTTATTCTTGCAAAGATCATAGGTTTTACACTACCATTATTGTTCAATATCCATATCAAAATAATTTGGGCCATCTATTGACTATATTGCTATAATGTGAAAATAGTTTGATATACATTGTAAGCATTAATTACAGAAAACCTAGGTATATTCATGGTATTTTTGAGCGTGAAGTATGTGATAGGGACTGATATCATCAGTGTGGGGTATCTGACACAGGGTCTTGGTTTGAATTACTTTTCTGGTAAAATGTCCACTATAACCATGAAGTTCACCAGTGATTCTGCATGGTCACTTATTGCAAGACTGAGATAATATTTTTCTAATTGTTCCATCATTTTTAGCAAGCCTGGGATTTTAAATTGGTAGCCACCTGTATCTTTAGAAATTATGAGCTGAAAACAATATTTTCAGCTGCAAGATACCCACCTACTACTTAACTTTTGCACATTAAAATGCCATTCCAGGAGAGGAATATTTTGTCCCATGCTATGATAAACTGGATTTACTGAAACTTTTTTTATTAGTGATTTATTGTAATTACTGTCTCATGAATAGTGTCATTACAATATATACAAAACTATAACTGAGTTTTATAATGAGGATAAAAAGTGTGTGTTGTCCAGTTACATGGCCAGCTCAGTTGTCAGTCTAGACAAGGAAAAACTAATTTTTGTTTACATTCATAGACTCAATGACCAAACAAAATAACCATTTGTCAGGGATTGTATTCTGTTTGGTAAAATGGCAGCAGTATAGTATGGTCAGTACAATAAAGGGGTAAACATTGTAACAGTGTAATTGCTCTGACTTTCAACTTGGTGCTTTCATATGGATATTCCCCTAGTTTAAGGGGAAATCATAATGAGCAGAGCATCCAAATTAGTGAAATTGCTAGTTCAAACCCAGCATTGTGAATTCACAAGTGGATGGTTTCCAAATTATAGAGTTCACATGAATTGTGAAATATCTAACAGATTAGCCTTTTGTTAATGTAAATCTTTTTTAAAAGGTTTAGCAGGCTGTTACTTCTCTGAGCTGGTGATATTTAGGGTGAACATTTATCTTTTATTCACTTCCATTCACACACAATGCAGGTTCTATTCCAATATGCAAGTGAAGTACTAACTCACTCATAATTATCATACGGTTGGTAAAGTTAGCGATGCCATTCAAGATTCTTTTTTAAGTACTACTACTGTATTTGATTTATGCCACACTTTCTCAAACATTTAAAAGTTTCAAAATTTTACATATTTATTTGTTCAATATTATTTTATTGTCTCAATACCTTTAAAACCAGACTACTTTATTACTGGGAATAAGGAAGTTTTAAAACAGAAGTCATAAGAGAAATAACAGTGAATACATTTTTTTTCCCATAAATAATACTGCAGAGCTTCTGTAGTCTTTAGTCTTGCATCTGATTACAGTTAGACAAGTATTGTCGTTGGCAAAATTCCTGTGGTGTGTATAGTAATATTGGCTAAGAAGCTGAGACAAAAGTATTTTGAAATTATACTGATCATCTGTTTCTAGATTACTCTCCTTTTCCAAACACTGAATCCAAATTACTGAAGGGTATCTGTAAAAGCAGCTTAGTAAATACAGATTTTAGCCCTAAGAGCTGAAGTGGCTCTAATAACATTTAGAGCATTTAAGAGGAAATTTCTCTACCGTAGGACAGATACTTAAGTTTTGTTTGTTTTCCCCACTTTGATCTCTGCAATTGAGAAGTTTACCAAGTTATATAGTATTTTAATATCTCCTGATATTTTACAATTTACCTTACATTTTGTTGATACCTGTACCAGGTACCTGTACAGGTGCCAGTATCAATGTCTTTTTCTTTGCTTGGGCTATCCGCAGTTTTAATTTTTTCATCTATTCTGGGTGAAGAAGGCTGGCTGATGGATATCTACTAAGATATCCTATGTTGCTGATTCCTGAAATCTTTGTATAGTACACTGCTACTAGGTATGGGGGGAAGAGTGTGTGCAGATACCTTAATGGAAAGCATTGTCAATTACATTTTGAAATAGTTTTACTCTGAATAGGACAACAGTTCCTAAAATAATTCTGTAAGAACAGGGGAGAGCCATCAGTGCGTAAGTCAATTATGCTCTGATTATATATATGATTATATATATCAATTATACATGATTAACATACAAATAGTAAAGTCCTTTAGGGTTTGTGTTTGATTCATTAATAGGTTCTCTATTCATATAGCTTTGATAAGATGACTATAAGAAACTGAACTGGAGTAGTGTAGGTAGTTGAAACAGTTGCCATCTTTCAGGTGGAAATTACTAATTTATCAGCAGAAACTCAGTAATTGCCTCCGTGTGTGATTCTTGTGTCTGGCAAAATAAAAATAATACTAAAAATAGGCTGGTATCAAACACCTTCAGTGGTTTAATTGAATTTGTTTTATTTCCAGGAGATAAGAAACTTGTTCAGACTAAACCAGGTCAATTTACAAGGAACCTACTGAGATGAAGATAGATATTTATTGATAGGTTTTTCAACACAGTATGATTGATCCTATTTACTGTATTAATTATCGACCCTGACCTAAGAATTCTGTGTATGGTAATGAAATTTGCACAATGTGCAAAGTGGGGAAGTATTGTAAAAGCTAGGGAGCGATAGTTAATGGTATAACAATTTCATCATCAGACAAGAATTAGATGGTCTATTCAGTTTTGATGATAGAAATACAATCATGTGTAACAGTGTCTTGTAAACCAAATTTAGGGATTGTTTGTAAGAAAAATGGTTCATTTTTCAGAATCATCCAACAACTTACCTAGCAAATATCCTATTATTTTAAGTCCTTAGGAGGCAATTTCTGTAGTTTTCCTGGTATTATTATAGTTGTGGCTTTTTAGCTTTTATTCCCAAGCTTATAGGAGTGTTGTGTGCCCTGTGGTAGAAGATGTTAGTAGGAGAAGTTCTGCTGATCCTTCTTGTTGCTTGTTTGCAAATGATTGAAGAGTAGGCATTAATTGGGTTAGTCTGTATCAGTATAATGTTTGAATGTACCAGTCTAGCTCTTCTATTTTCTATTACTTGACTACTTGAATTTCTGATGTAGAAAAGCCTTTTACTATTTTACCATTATCTGTAAAGTGGAAAACTTTTTTTTTTTTTTTTTTAATTGAAGGTAATGTTTTTGGCCACTTTTAATGGCAACTTTTATAGTGAGCAACAAAAAAAAAAAAAAAAGAACTGCAATAACTATATTGCTCATGGATTACAGTACAAATTAATACAGATAAATTATGTTTTGAAGTTATCTGTTGTACCTGTTTTTCATATCTATGTAATATCTTACAAGGTTGCTACCATAATGGATATTTGTCCTTTTTAATTCATGCCATGCTTGCTGTAAGATCCACATTGTGCTATGTAGAGGAATTGTCTAACCAAACTGTTAATATATATATGGTAGAGATTAAACTTTTGGGGAAAGAGACCTATTGAAAGATTTATTTTATATTTTTGTTATTTGACTTCCACTGTTTTATGTCCGCTTCAAACCCTTTTACCATGTTCTTCTCCAATATTTATTTTTGAATCATTTAAAAATGTTCTGTGGATAACAGGTAATAGTTGTTATTAAGATACTAATTGACTAAAACTATGTTGATAGGAAATACTTATGCTTTCCCTCAAGTTCTATTAAGAAATCTGTCTAATTCTTTCTTCACTCTTACTGAGTTTGTTTGGAACCATATGAAGCAGAAAAATATTTTCCCTTACAAACTCTTTATGTAGGCTAATTCTAATTCAGTAAGAGAGCTTTATTTACATTTAAATTTATAAATATATTTATATTTATATATATATTTTATATCTCAAATATTTTTATGTATGTGGAATATCCTTATATATCCTACATACCAAATATATAATATATTAAACTTTATATTTGTTTCACATGCATTATATAAAATATGAAAATATAAATATTGCCTTTATACTTAAAAATCATAGTTTTATATTTAAAATTATAAAAAGGAAAGGTCATTTGCACTTAATTCTGTACATGATATTAATTGTTTGGGAAATTCACTGTTTATGTGTATAAAATGCTCCAGTGGAAATATGAATGAATCTTAGTGAGAATTTTTTGACAGTTTTGTCAGATTCTTGAGTCCTTTTTTTTTTTTTTAAATGAATATTATGCCTTGAAAGCCATATGGTGAGGATGCCTGCTTATAAAAAGTTGTCTGAGATTTATTCTGCCTATCTGGATTAAAACTAGCATCAACCCAATGTTTTTGTTTGTTTGCTTGATTATTTGTTGTTGTTTTTTTTTTGTTTGTTTTTTGTTTTGTTTTTTTTTTATTCCCACTCCCCCCAGCTTTCTTTTTGACATGTATTACATATGGTAGAAGTGCTTAAATATTAATAGAAGTTATTACCCTGCCCTCACCTCTATAACTTCATCTTAAATTAATCTGAAATACCCTCAGTGGTGGAAGTAGCATAACTAGATCTGCTAACTTCCTAAAGAACCAACACCATTGGGTCAAAGTGGGAATGCTGGTAATGAAAAGCATTTGTCCCTTTGCTAGTTCTTATGAAAAGATGGCGAGGCACACCTGTGAGCCAGGATATTTTTCTGCTTGCTCTCATTGTGATGGGATGTGACTTACAGCAGAGGGTCTTTCAGCACACATACTTATTAGAAAATGTGTTCTCCAAGAGTAACCAGCCATATTTGGCACATGACATTTTGGATCAGAAGAGATCCTAGAGCGCTTGTCCTTCAGATTCGTCAAGTGACGAATAAAAGGTGAGAAGAGCAGAACTGGGTTTGACACAGAATGAGTAAGCATCCTTGAAACATTGTACTTGACACTTGTTATTGTGTAACAGCTCTCCTGAGCAGAGGAAATTAGGAGTAGGACGACAATGTGATGGACTTATCTATGTAAATTTGTTTACCTTGAAATTCGTGTTTAAAACTAATTAAAAAATAAGTTATCCTGTCTATGGTCTTCTACATCTTAAATTACTTCTTTTTTTTTTTTTTTTTTTTGACTGTTTTGCTTCCCCTTCGGTTCACACGCTCTTTCTTTTTCTCTGTAGTTTTTCATTTTAAAAAGTGACATTAAATAAAAAATAATAATAATAATAAAAAACTTTCTAGAGACAGAAACACCATTCCCTTAACAGAACCAAAGCTTCGTATGGGAAACAGCTTTTAACTTATACACTTATTTATATTACACTTACAAGTGTAATAATTTATATTACACTTACAAGTATAATAATTTATTACACTTGTAACTTATTCAGTATATTTATTTGTATTTAAGAATTTGTACACAATATAATGATTGTGCATTTATCGTGAGGTTGCAAACTGGAAATCTGATCTGGTCACCAGCTTTTAAACTATGCATTAAGATGACTTTGACATTAAAGAGTAGAATAGATTTGAATGGCCATACATATACATATATGGTACTGAGGGTCAAGGGTACTGAGGGAACTGGCAGAGGAGCTGGCCAAGCCACTTTCCATCATTTATCAACAGTCCTGGCTATCAGGGGAGGTTCCAATCGACTGGCGGCTAGCAAACGTGACGCCCATCTACAAGAAGGGCCGGAGGGCAGACCCGGGAAACTACAGGCCTGTCAGTTTGACCTCAGTGCCAGGAAAGCTCATGGAGCAGATCCTCCTGAGAGTCATCATGCAGCACTTGCAGGGCAAGCAGGCGATCAGGCCCAGTCAGCATGGCTTTATGAAAGGCAGGTCATGCCTGACGAACCTGATCTCCTTCTATGACAGAGTGACGCGCTGGGTGGATGAGGGAAAGGCTGTGGATGTGGTCTACCTTGACTTCAGCAAGGCTTTTGACACCGTCTCCCACAGCATTCTCCTCAAGAAACTGGCTGCTCTTGGCTTGGACTGGCGCACGCTTCGCTGGGTTAGAAACTGGCTGGATAGCCGGGCCCAAAGAGTCGTGGTGAGTGGAGCCAAGTCCAGTTGGAGGCCAGTCACTAGTGGCGTCCCCCAGGGCTCGGTGCTGGGGCCGGTCCTCTTTAATATCTTCATTGATGATCTGGACGAGGGCATTGAGTGCACCCTCAGTAAGTTCGCAGATGACACCAAGTTAGGTGCGTGTGTCGATCTGCTCGAGGGTAGGAAAGCTCTGCAGGAGGATCTGGATAGGCTGCACCGATGGGCTGAGGTCAACTGCATGAAGTTCAACAAAGCCAAGTGCCGGGTCCTGCACCTGGGGCGCAATAACCCCAAGCAGAGCTACAGACTGGGAGAGGAATGGTTGGAGAGCTGCCAGGCAGAGAAGGACCTGGGAGTGATGGTGGATAGTCAGCTGAATATGAGCCAGCAGTGTGCTCAGGTGGCCAAGAAGGCCAACGGCATCCTGGCTTGTATCAGGAACAGTGTGACCAGCAGGGCTAGGGAGGTGATCGTCCCCCTGTACTCAGCTCTGGTGAGGCCGCACCTCGAGTACTGTGTTCAGTTTTGGGCCCCTCGCTACAAGAAGGACATCGAGGTGCTTGAGCGGGTGCAGAGAAGGGCGACGAAGCTGGTGAGGGGCCTGGAGAACAAGTCCTACGAGGAGCGGCTGAGGGAGCTGGGCTTGTTCAGCCTGGAGAAGAGGAGGCTCAGGGGTGACCTTATCGCTCTTTTTAGGTACCTCAAGGGAGGCTGTAGCGAGGTGGGGGTTGGCCTGTTCTCCCACGTGCCTGGTGACAGGACGAGGGGGAATGGGCTTAAGTTGAGCCAGGGGAGTTTTAGGTTAGATGTTAGGAAGAATTTCTTCACTGAAAGGGTTGTTAGACATTGGAACAGGCTGCCCAGGGAAGTGGTGGAGTCACCATCCCTGGAAGTCTTCAAAAGACGTTTAGATGTAGAGCTTAGGGATATGGTTTAGTGGAGGGCTGTTAGCGTTAGGTTGGAGGTTGGACTCGATGACCTTGAGGTCTCTTCCAACCTAGAAATTCTGTGATTCTGTGATTCTGTGATATATAATTCAGCAAAATTACTGTAAGGTTTTTGTCTAGTTACAATTTATTTGTAAGGAATAATTTCAGTACATATCAAAAGCTGTCCTAAAAAAAAAAAGTTTTAAATTAAAAATATTGCAACTTAGAGTGGTTTTAATATATCTTCACTTTTCAGCATTATGGAACATTGGTATTGTATAAAGTGCATAATGATACAGTGATATTGTTCAGCACTCAATGTATGTGGAAGCAAAAATAGCTGGGCAAATATTATCAAAGATCTTGCTCTTTTAAAGTAGTTTGCAGGATGATGTAATGGGTGCTTTCAATCTGATGCTTACACATATTGTATTAAACCACGATGCAAAATTGTTTTATCAACCACAGATGCTCAGCTTATTATGTATTAGTGTACTATATAAATATGCAATTTTCATATGCTCTTATAGGCACCACCTCAGAAGAAAGTTTTGTGGCTAATATATTCAGCCACATTAGACTTTTCTGTCTAGAGAGACTACATTTTTGTTGTTGTTGTTGTATTTACAACTGAGTAAGCAGATAATATTTGCTAAGAATAATTTGAAACAAGTTTTGAACTGACACAAAAATTTGGATTAGCCATTAGTTCCCAACTTTTTCTAATATTAGTGCATCATAATAACCCTTGAATTAATAGATATATATTAAATTTATCATATAATTCACTGTTGGATTGTATTTGTCGTCTGTGTAAAAAATGAGTGCATGGGCAAAGGTGATTATTATTTAAAGTGTTAAACTATCATTTAGTATTAAATGAAATGTCTTAAGCCATAAAATGTAGGAACAATGCACAATGAATTTATGTTAATTAAATAGATATCTTCATTTACTTTTTTAGGTTAAGTTTTTTCCGAGATGTTCCTGAGTTCAGAGTACTAGCATGTGGTGGAGATGGCACAGTAGGCTGGATTTTGGATTGCATAGGTAATCAACAGAGTTTACATAGTTTTGCTGGACTCATATCTTTCATTTTACTGTTCTTTACTATTTACGAGCATGTGGATACAAATATTTCATACAAGATGTCCATTTAAATTTTTGAAATTTAATAGTTTGAGAAATTATTATTTTTAAGGGTATTAGAATTGCAAAATCCTTGGATAAGTTCAATGTTTGTAGTCCCGCAGATTCCCAGAAGGCAAGAAATTTGAATCAAAACTGTTTTCAGTTCAAAGTCTGTTCCCTATACTGAATCAGAGCAGCTACCAAATTTCTGTTTATGTTCCATTATTCCATAATGGAGACAATGTCATAACAGTCCTTTGAAAAGAATTGTTTTTACAGCCATTTAGATGCCCATGCTGTGGGGTATGTACATCATTTCAGATGTTGAGTTCTTTCAGTCAGTTGGCCATAAAGTCCTGTGTATAATTAGGAAGGACCAGAGGTCAAGATATTACAGATTCAAACTTCCCAATGATTATTAGCATATCTTCCACACCACAGCATTGTTTATTGGGCACTAGAGAGGCTGCAGAGAAAATAATGGGAATGTCTGGCAATGGAACTGAGGAAGGAGATGAAGAAAGGCCAAAAGACTCAACTTTGCTGTTTGGAGAGTGTTAAAAAATGTGCTTTTTTTGTGGGAACTGTGGACCAGAAAACTTAAGTGAAAATGATGTCATGGAGTGTCAAAGACATATTTCTGATCATGGTTTGACCAAAAAAAAAAAAAAAGGAAGGGGAGATAAAAAAAAGTCCTTTTGCAAATACGTGCTATTGATTGTAATTCTCAAATAGCTTTCAGAATTGTAAATCAATGTACATAAATATCAGGTGAACTGTCTAAACTGGAAAGGGTGAAGTTTTGTAGCTGTTAATTGTGTCATTGCCTTTGTCATGAGATCTAAAATATCATGTAGTTACCTTTCAGCAACATTATTTGAAAAGACTGCATTTTTTCTATGAACAAAATAGATGATTGTTTAATTAATCAAATCTTACTTTTAAACTAGACATGCCACTCATGGTGATTAAATGAAGGATTTGAAAAATTATATATTTGAAATATACTTGGACAATATCTGTCCCACTTTCAGAAAAGTTGTACTTCTTGACCAGGGTTTCCCCATCTGATTTTGAATACAGATCCTTGGTTTGAAACACTAGAAAATTAAAGGTTGAAAGTAAAAAGACACTCTTAACTACATACATTTTAAAATATTTCTTATTAAATACAAAATATTGACTTAGAGACTTGATGAGATGTTTATCTTGATCAATGATTATCTTTAATAGTAGATTTTATTCTTAATGTGCTAAACCCTGGTGTTGGGTCAAGGGTCTTTGGTAATGGTGGTCATGTTCCACATGAATCCAACTGAATACACAGCTAAACAGAAATTTGGTCACGCAGCTGAAGGATTTGTTTCATTATTCGTGCCTCGAACTAATACTATTTTGCATTCCTAGTTGGGAATGGTATAGGTGAAATTAACAGAGAGCACAGAATATTCAGTCTGAGAAAAATATAGAATATCATTGTTTATGTATGTTTATCACACCCTTGGGTTAAAAAAGTTCAAGTGATAATAATGTAAATTAGGATTAAGGATTGAATATTGGCTAGGGAAGGGGCTGCACAATGGAATGTCTCAATGAAATGCTTGTTGTTGCAGAATCTCCTGTATAAAATACATATCGCTGTCTTTCACTGAAAGAAAATGTAATACAGTTACTACATTGGTACCAAGCAATTAAATTTTTGTTGCTTAGTTATGTTTTTCCTTCTTTATTCACAGAGAAAGCAAACTTGCTTAAACATCCTCCAGTTTCTATTCTGCCTCTTGGGACTGGAAATGATTTGGCAAGGTGTCTGAGATGGGGAGGAGGTAAACACAAATTAAAATACCTTGTATTATGCAATTAAAAGAAAAAAAATGCAACAAAGTCTACCCTTAACTTTTGGACATCTCTTTTATGATGTATGTAAAGAAAGAACAATTATTGCCTTTCCTCTTTTTGGAATTAGCTGTCTGTAAATGTTGTATGCACTGTTTTATAGATATCAAAGGTCATAATCACTCTTCATATCTTGCTTGTAGCTCCTGCTCACACCAAAAAAGCTCCAAGCTACAATGAGAGTAGTATACAGCTACTTGGTTGGCTTTTTACCACCTGTATTGCAGTTATTTCTTTAATCAATACATTATAAAAAGAGTATTCTTAAATGGATTTTAATTGGGGCTGTTCTGAAAGGGTTACAGAAAACAGCTAATAATGGTTTTGGAGTGGTTTCATCTTTTTTAATATTCATAAATATTAAATGAAAAATATGTCTCAGCCTCAGACTAGTTCCTTTGGTCCACTCGTTTCTCTTCTCCTACAGAGGATTCCAGACAATAAGTGCTGTGGTGCTATTTATCAGGAAATGAGAAGACAAAGAATGTTGAAAGGAGAATATATGTAAAGGCATTACTTCAATATCCTTTACATCCTTTCCTGAACGTAATTCTCAGCTTCTCCAATAACTTATTTCCATGCAGAATTTGCATTACAGAATTAAAAAGAGCATCATAACCTGAAAGAGACCCAAAGAAGAAAGTCTTAGGCCAGGCAGTCTCTGGAGAAAGCACATCAGTTCACAGGCTCATAAGTAGTTCTGTTTCAGGTCTCAGTTGTTCATTTCAGTTCAGATATTGTATATATGGAAACTGGGTGTTCATTTTGAAATTCCCAGCCTTTGCAGATGTTTCTTCCTTCTTCTGTCTCAACAATTATTTTTTTCCAAATGTCTACCTTGTTACCAGAGAGGTCTTAAGCAAATTCTCTATAGTCTTCATGCTAGAGGACTTTTGTTAACCATAATATTCAGTCAAATCATTTGAGGACCTTCTTCATTCTTCTGTCACGACTGGCAATTGTTTACTCTCATAGGCCTTGAAATAAAACCAACCAAATCAGCCTTACTTAACTTTCTGGGCAGTTCATTGAGAAGTCATAGAATAATTCAGACTGGAAATGATCACAGAAGGTTTTCTTGTTCAATCTGCTACACCAAGCAGAGTTAATTTAAGAGTAGATCACATTGCTCAGGACTTTATCCAGTTGGGTCTTAAAGTCTTCATAGAATAGAGTCAGCATGTTCTCTCTGGGCAGCTTGTTCCTATGCTTGACTGTCTTCATGGTGAAGTTTTTCTGTATATACAATCTGAATGTCTATTGTTTCAACTTACACTCTTTGTCTCTCATCCTGTCATCATGCACTGCTGTGAAGAGCCTGGTTGTGTCTTGGTAATTTCCTCATAGGCCTTGACAGGCTGCTATTAATTAGGTTACCCACTACCACCACCACCATTTCTTCTCTAAGCTGAAGAAGTCTATCTTCCTCAGCTTCTCCTCACAGAGCAAGTGTTCTTAGCTCCCAGTTATCTAGGTGGTCCTCAGCTGAACTTCCCCCCATTTATTGTTGTCTGTCTTGTACTGTACATTCATGCGAGGAGGGAGGGCAGGTCTGCTGTAAACTGGATGCATTCTAATCCCTGAGCAAGAGGGGGACTTAACTTCTCTCTATCTACTGGCTCCGCTCCTGTTCATGTGACTGAGAATGGTGTTGGACTATGTTGCCAGGCTGTTCAGTGAGCTCATACACAGCTTGCTGTCCTCCAACACCACCCCTGCTGCTTTTTTTCACAGAGTTTTTCCTCTCCCAGTCTGTCCCCAGCCTGTATCATTGCAAGGGTTATTTCTTCTTTTGCCAGTCCATGCCTCCAGTGTGTCTAGATTCCTCTGGATGGCAGCCCTGCCATTGAGCATTAGTTTTATGTGACATCTGCAAACTTGAAGAATGACCTCCAGGTCACTGATAAGGAAAAAAAAAAAAAAAAAAAAAAAAGGACAGGTCCCAAGATACACCAGTTCTTGTGGGTAACCATATAACCATATAGAGCACAGCTTATTTGCCACCGCTATCTAAGCCTGGTAATCAAGCCAGTTTTACATACCTACCTAGTTTCATACCCATCCAGACAGTAACATCCCAGCTTATCTGCAAGAACACTGTGGGAGACAGTATTGAATGGCTTGCTAAAGTTAAGGTAATCAATACTGCAGTTCCTCCCCTTGTCCACAAATCCACTCATCTTATTACAGAAGGCAATTACTTTGGTCAGGTTTATCCATGCTGGCTGACTTCTTCATGTGCCCAGAAGTGTGTTTGAAAAGGGTTTGGTCATGATTTCTTCCAGGGACCAAAGGCAGACTGGTTTGTAGTTCTCCAAATTATTATTTTGGCCTTTCTAATGACAGATTCAAATTTTTTATTATTTTTTTTTTTTACTGTGATGTCACTTGTGACATCTCCCGGTCTCCATGCCTTTTCAAAGATGATAGTGTCTTTGCAAAGCTGTTAGCCAGCTTTCTTAAAATCTTCATATGCAGCCCATCTGTAACAGAAGCCTAAAAAGCTCCCTTAAATTTGCTCATTATTTGATTACCTCTGTGCTCTACCCCCATTCTGTCTTTTGGCTAATTACCGTGTTCCTCAATCATCATGTCTTGGTTTTATGCAATCTACCTGATTTAAACTGTTTTATAGGTGAATCATGAGGCTAATTTATTGTGTTACTGAACCCGTCCATTTCCTTTTCCTTTGGGAAAAGACCGCACTTAAGCAAGTTAAAAATAAAACCAAAATGCTTAGTCCTATTGCAATTAGCAAGCAATATATTTATTATGTTCTTTAAATTAACTCTGCTCATATGAATCAGAGAAACTGAGTCACGCCTTTCTCTTCCATGATCTCTGTAGCTTTTAGCTGAAATCAAAAATTGTTTTTCCATACCAATAAGTTTACAAGTCAGATAAATTGTGCTTGCCAGTTTCATCTTTATGTGCTGAGAAGGTCCAAGTAGTTGCAGTAGAAGTCTGCAGAAACTTATATCTATCACATAGCATAGGTTTCTCAATGAGGTGAAACAAATCGCACTCAACAAGATTACCTGTGATGGTATTTTGACATTTTCTTCAAGAAAAAAAAAAAAAAAAAGGTGATAAAGAGCAATAGATGGGTACTACCTTTCATTTGATCTGTCCTTCCATTCACTTCTATTTATCTTTTGTTTTAATTGACTACATCTGGACTAAAGTAAATATAATAATAAAAAAGACATGAAAATATTCTGGCTTTCATCGTTCTTTGCTACGTAGACAGTGACATAACACAGATCTCCTGGAACTTATGTAGGCTGGGAGAGGAGACAGGTTTCCCTGAAACCAAACCACTGGTGAGTGGTCTCAAGGATGCAGACAAATGGAACTGAGCATGCTGCTGTTATGTGGTGGTTGGCAATGACTTAAAAAATAAACTATACAACCATAAGGTAGTACATCAGCAATGTGTTTTGAACACAGAGGCTTTGAATGGCTGTTTACTTTTTTGTCTTCCATATGCTGAATTGCAGTTGAATCAGTAGCTATGAAGAGAACTCCTTATATTTATCCTGATTTTCTTCATACAAAAGTTATAACTTCTGTTTACCAAAGATATGGTTTTTACATTACTAGATTGTTGATGACCTTGCAAGTACATATTGCTTAAATATGAAAATTTATTCATGATTTGAAGAAGAAACAAATCCACAGATCTTAGTTAACTATTACAAAGCCATTTTGTCTGAATAGTATTTAGAGCTGAAAACGTAACCTAGGAAAGTCCCCCCATTTTATTTGTATGCACATTCGTACTGTAGTTTGTGTATGCTCAGAATCGTGAAAGCAAGTATACTGCTTAGTTTGGTATACAGCGTAGTGAACTAGGGAATTACCTAAAGACAAGTGTGCTTCTAGCAAGTAAGAGTAAGATCTTTTTACAGATCAAGATGAGACTGATAAAGAAGTTGCTGAAAGATAGCAAAATGTTAGTTCTGCTGATGTCATCAGTCATGAATGGATTTCATTTTTTTTATATACCAAACCACACTGAAACAGTTGGTTTAAAAAATAGAAAAAGGCTTTTAATCTTTCAGTCTCATGCTAGACTCTTATCAGATAAATCTAAGATTCTGAACTTTTTTTGCATATATTTTGAAATCAAAGGCACTAAAAATTAAGATTAATTTCATAACAAGAACATTTGGCAAACTGTAACCTTATGTCTTTGAATAGCTGCTGTAATAATTTGAAAAATTCAAGGGATTGGCAAATTTAGAATGTCAAATTATTTTCTCCAGTATAAATCTGACACCCAGTGAAATCTATAGAGTTAATCGAAGTTTATATTAATTTATCTAAGTGTGAAGTCATAGAATCATAGAATCATTAAGGCTGGAAGAGACCTTCAAGATCATCCTGTCCAAACATCTATCAAGATCACCCACAAAACCATGTCCCTAAGCACCACGTCCAACCTTTCCTTGAACACCCCCAGGGAGGTGACTCCACAACCTAGTGGGCAACCCCTTTCCATTGCCTGACTACTCTTCCTGAGAAGAAATGTCTCCTAATTTCTAACCTAAACCTCCCCTGGCACAACTTGAGCCCATCTCCTCTAGTCCTATCACTAGTTATCTGTGAGAAGAGGCCAACCCCCAGCTCCCCACACCTTCCTTTCAGGTAGAGAGCAAGAAGGTCTCCCCTGAGCCTCCTCTTCTCCAGACTAAGCCACCCGAGTTCCCTCAGACACTCCTTACAAGACCTGTGTTTCAGGCCCTTCACCAACTTTGTAGCCCTTCTCTGGACACATTCCAAAGAACAGTTTCATTTTAACAGTTATGCCTTCTCTGTTAATGAGAAGTGCTGGAAAATTTTATGCTCTTCAAAAATAATCCTGATGTTTGGGTCTTATATAAATAGTTTTCATTTTTCCAGCCATCTAGAAAGAGAATGAAGACAAAACTAAAAAAAAAGAGAGACAAACAAACAAACAAACAAAAAACTTATTTATGTTTGGTCAAAATAACCATTTTCACCTTTTGGTAGGTTATGAAGGAGAGAATTTAATGAAGATTTTAAAAGACATTGAGAACAGCTCAGAGATTTTGCTGGACAGGTGGAAATTTGAAGTTATTCCCAATGATAAAGACGAGAAAGGAGATCCAGTGCCTTACAACATCATCAATAACTACTTTTCTATTGGCGTGGTAAGACTCATGCTTATCCTTAAGTGATTCTCTTTTTTCTGTTTTGAATAATCATTTGATTGGTTTAGAGTGAAGAATTGTTGGTTACAGATCATTTAAAATGTTATTTTCCTAGTGAAATGAATACATAGATGACTGAGTGACAGCAATTTACATAGATTTGCTTACACGCATTCAAAGTAGAATTATTCTTCATGATCTTCTACCTTCCCATCTATAAAAAAGATATTTGTGCTGTTCCTAATGGTTTATGAGCATCTACAGCACTAAATTTAGATTGTCATTATGAAGGTCCTATAAAAATATAAAGGAAAACTAATCACTTAATATGAACTCAAGTAACCTTTTCCATTAGGACTCACATGATCAGAACTATTTAAAAGAACAGGGACATTCTCTCTTTCTTTAGGAGAATTTTAAATAACAAAATAATAATAATAAAGAGGAGTATATTCTTGGTTCTGTCTTATGGTCATATTCACAGTTAGAATGAATTATGAGGAAAAGGGGTGCGAGAAGCAGTTAATCTCCTACAAACTGCATCTCCAGCTTGTGGTTCTTTCTTTATATGTACTTCTCCCATTATACCTATTCTCCGCACTGCATATATGAGGGGAATCAGAAATATTCAGTCTAACTCCCTAGAATTCTTTTGGTTTGGATATGCTTTCAAAGACTAGCAGAAGGGGGACTGTGATGAGGTCCAAATTTCACAGAATAAAGAGTTCATAAATAAGATTTTTAACTTGGACACAGCTGTAGTCTAGTTAACTTGGGGACATGACCTCCAGCAGGTAGTACTGGCTGTTCTGAATCTCTCTCTCTCTCTCTCTCTCTTTCTCTCTCTCTCTCTTAAAAATCAGAATCCACTTTTACAGAATGTATAATTCTATAGTCCAGTATTTCCAAATGCTACACAAAAATTTTTAATGGGAAGTACCACATAGTCGTTGTAAATCCAAGGAAATTATCTCTTCTTGATTTTCTTGGTCTTCAGTCTTAACAAGGTTCTGCCACAAATATAAATGGTTGTATGAAAATTTTACATATTAATTGCAGTTCAGTAATTTTTATACAGTGCTGATCAGCAACATGCAGTTTATTTCTTAAAAAAAAAAAAAAAAAAAAACTTTCAAAAATTTCCTGTATCATCTTAAATTATGAGAAAATAAAAAATACAAAAAAATTAGGATCCCCAAAGTTCAGATATTGAAATCGTAAGAAATTGTAATTAGTTTTTTTTTTGATTGTATGGTTTGTTATTTGTTATTTACCCTCTCTTGTACAAAATAAGTGCAAGGAAAAGCTAGATGAATCAGGAATAACAGAAATTAATATAAAAAGGCACCTAAAGGCAAAGTATATGCACCTTAACTAGTGCAAAAATAAGTTCATAATCATGAGTGGAAAGGAAAATCTTTAAGCTTACAAAACAAATAAATAAATAAATAAAAGCAAATGCCTCACACAGGGGAATATATTCAGTGACTTTGTCAAAAGAGAATATTGAAGCTCAAAGGTGAGGAAAGAAAATAAATGTGTTACACTGAAGAAGGAAGCAAATGATGAAAGGGAAGAGGGATGAGATTTTATGCCTATGTACATTAATACAGTGTAATTTAAATTGTTTCTAAAATGTAGACGAGCACCACATGTAAAGACAGCACAGAAACAGGAAATTGATAGTAGGACATTTGTGAATGTGCTAGGCTTCAAAGAATTCTTCAGTGTTATTCAAGAAAAAAAAAAAAAAGTTGAATAATTGAATTGAAATTAGTGGCATGACCAATCATACTGGTATTAAGGACAATGTAAATTATTTGTAAAATACTGCAAGAAAATATCAAGCTCTACTCCACACACAAAGCTCCACAAGCAACTCTAAGATTAAGTTTTCAATTAAAACCTTTGAATTCAATAATTTAATCACAACAAACTTTTGACTCTTCACATAATATAAATATGAGCAGCAGAAAATTATACCAGAAATGGACAATACAATATGTTGCATTGATAAAAGCTTCTAAATTTTTAAAATTATATTTTTGAAGCAGTAAAATCTGTTAAGTTTTTCATATGTTCAAGTTTATAAAATACCTGTTTCTTAAGTTAATTGGAGTGAATAGGGCAGAGCAAATACAGAAAGTCTGAAATTGTATCTTAAACTTGTTGAACTTGTGTAATTCACGTACTAGGTAACATTTATGATCATAGACCCATAGAAACACAAGATTGGAAAGGACCTATAAGATCATCTAGTCCAACCATCTTCCTAGCACCAATACTACCCACTAAGCTACTAAACCATATCTTGTAGCACCTTGTCCAGGCGCTTCTTGAACACTGCCGGGGATGGTGTCTCCACCACCTTCCCTGGGCAGGCCATTCCAGTGCCTAATCACTCTTGGAGAGAAGAAGTTTTTCCTGATATCTAATTTAAATCTCCTCTGGAGCAACCTGTGGCCATTCCATAGAGTCCTATCATTAGTTATCTGGGAGAAGAGGCTGACCCCCTTCTCATCACAACCTCCTTCAGGAAGTTGTAGAGTACAATGAGGTCTCCCCTGAGCCTCTTCTCCAGACTAAGAAACCCTCAGCCGCTCCTCATAGTACTTGTGCTCCAGACCCCTCACCAGTTTTGTTGCCCTTCTTTGGACATGATCCAGGGCCTCAATGCCCTTGTAGTGAGTGGCCCAAAACTGAACACAGCACTTGATGTGCGTCCTCACCAGAGCAGGGTACAGGGGAATGATCACCTCCCCGCTCCTGCTGGCTACACTATTTCTGATACAGGACAGGATGCCATTGGCCATCTTGGCCACCTGGGCACACTGTCAGCTCATGTTCATCAGAGCACTGATCAACACTCCCATTTTTTTATTTTTATTTTTTTTTCCCTGGACCCTTGAAAACCCTTGAAGACCCTTGATAACCCTTGAAAAGACAAGCAAAATGTTTGTCTATGCAAATAGAATACTTAAGATACTAAACCTTATCTACAACTGAAGTAAACCTTGTTTCACAAAAGCAAAAATGTTTTCAGTACTTCATGCCTAATATAAACTTTGGCAAGTATTGAATTATAAAAACATCAATCTACCACCTTGTTGGACGCCAGCTGTTGTTATCCAAGAACATAACTTGAGTCAGGCCTACAGCAAAACAAAGCAACAACAACGAAACAACCAAACAACCAAAACAGTGCCACCTACAAGTTTATATTAAGAGAAACAAAAAGGATTGATATAATAGATGAAGTTAGTAATAGAACCAAAGAAAATGAGAGTTTAGCGGACCTCAGAGAGACACCTATATTCATTCCTCTTCCTAAGGTATTATCTGTATCACTTGCCTCATTCCTGACAGATATTTATCTAGTTTGTCTTTTCAGATAATTTTTTTTCCTGTGATTTTTCTATTATTCCATTACCGTATGACTCTATTACTTTGTTGTCCTTACTCTAAAATTTCTTTCTCATTTCTAATATAAATAGTCTTGGTATAGCCTGGGCCCAGGGTTTCTTGTCCTGTGCAGACAGGAGAAGGAAAACAAATTATTCCATTCCTCTGTAAAACTCCTTGTTGCCTACTGGAAGGTCAGTCAGATTCCTTCTTTTGTTCCATAGCCTAACTATCTCCAGTTTCTTCAGTGCTTTCTCACAGAAAATGTTCTCTAGACATCCGATCATATGTGTTACTTTTAGCTGTGTTTGGATAAAACATGAGAATTCAACCCAATTACTCCCTTCAGTTCATATCTCCCTAGAACTGTAGTGTTCCCAATTACAATGCCACATCTGATGTCTTATCAGCACTGAGTAGAAAAGAGGAATTAACGTCTTGCAAATGATTCCACTATAAAGAAAAAATAGCCTTCTTAGCAATAGCATGATTTTTTTTTCATATTTGACTTGTGATTCATTGCTGATTTCAAATACTGTTCCAAAGAACTACTACCTCATATCTTTTGTGTTTTGTAGAACTTACTCTTCCTACCTACATGCAGAACTTACACTTACTGAATTACACCCTCTTTCAATTTTTACTGTTTCTCCAAGGCACTACAAAGACTGATGGTAACCTGTGGCATATTTTACATTGCCTCATAGATTCATGGAAATAATAGGCGTGCTGTCAAATCATTATGAACAGAACCTGCAAGATGGATTTTGTGAGAGTACGGCAAAAATTGTATTTGGCAACAAACAATCTCAGTGCTTGCTTAGAAAGGCCAAGGGAGTAAAACTTGATAAAATTGTGCCTGACAAGGGGCTTATACTGCCTTAAGGACCATAATTCAGGTTGGAAGGAATTGCAGAAGTCAGTAGTCCAATCTCCAATGTTCTTAGCAGGGTCAGCTATAAGAGCAGTCACATAGCTGAAGGCTTTATGCAGTTGAGTCTTCAAAAACTCCACAGATGGAGATGTTAAAACTTCTCTGAGCAACTTATTCTGCTGCTTGGCAGTCCTTATGGTAAAGTTATTTTTCTTTATGTCTTGTTTGAATCTCTGTTGTTCCATTTTACACTCTTTTTTTACCATCATCCCATTATGCACCACTGTGTAGTCTGGCTTGTCATTTTCATAACTTCCTCTTACGTATATGCAGGCCGCAATTAGATTTCCCTGAAGCTTTCTCTTCTAGCAAAAAACCTAGATCTTCAGGCAGTCTTCTTTATCCTCCTGTTTTCAACCAATCAAGACCATAACTTCCCTGCTTGGATACAAGAATGCTGGGGTAGAGCATGTTCAAAACCTTGCTGGATGAGCATAACATCTACTGCTCTCTCATCTACAAATCTAGCCCTTTTATCATAGGCAGGAATCAAAGGGTAGTTTACTGTTGTGAAGGAAAATCCTTCAATAAGTTGAAAATTAACATTTTCAGGAGTGTGTGTATTTGAAATGCTTCATTAGTATGTTCAGGCCAAAAAAAAAAAAAAAAAGTTGTTTTCTAAAGCATTGTCAGATTCCTGACCTGTGTACATAATTGTATGTACTATGTATAAGTACAGGGGAAAAAAGAAAAAAAAAAAAAAACAAGAAGAAAAAAAGCAAAATGAGATGCAGTAGATAAATGAGTATAAGCAATGTTCAACCTGATGATAGCATGCAGCATATAAGAACCATACAAAGCACCAGCCAAGCTGTGTGTCAGTTTCAAAGCAGAAGCTAGAAAACATCTAAGAGTAAAGTAAAATGAGATAAAGATTTTCAAGTGTTCACATCCATCATTCTGTCAGGATGGCAAGACACCAAGAGAGAAGTCCCATCTGCTTCCAAATAGTAGTGGGATTGCTGAAACAAGCTAAATATCCAAGAAAAAAATGTGTATTAAGGCAGTCAAATCATATTGGCTTAAAAAAGTAAAAATGTGAAGATTAGGTGAGCTGACCAAACATAACTCATAATATTAGTGGACAGATAAACAGACATGATAAAGACAGGAAACATCAGGCCAACTTGGAAATGGGTGACAAATAAATTACTGACATATTTTGGAGAAAATAAAAATAATCTATACAACCTTTAAATTCACGCACTGCCTAATAAATTCATACACTTAGGTTACTGTTATCACAGTGGTCATCAAAGACAGATCTCAGTAATCTTAGCATTGGTGTGTTATCACAGGCTCTGTATTCCAGACAGTAGGCTTGCAATGCATTTCTGCAGTTCCTACAGGAATGGAAATTCAGTCGTCACATCATTTAGCTAAACTGCTAAGGGTATAAGCAATTTACTAGAGTTGACTGTGTGTGTAGATAGTATCAGCTTGTGCGTATTAATTGTCACAGTTAGCCTTTGGTTAGCTGTGGATAAAACAGCATAAGGTAACACTACTTTCTTCAGTCACTTAACTACTTACTAATAATGGTGAGTCAATATAAATATACCTGGACAGTTACTTCAGATAAGTTTCTGTGTCATAATAGCCCTGCATATTTGATTTATTTTCTCCTAGCTATTTTCCATATCTGTATCTTAGGCCTGTATTAAGAACAAAAACAAAACAACAACAAAACAACTTTCACCGATCAATTATATATCTTAGCACAGAGAAGTATTTCCACAAAATTTAGAAATAGCTTTTTGTTCAATATTTTTCCTTTTTCTTTCTTTCTTTCTTTCTTTCTTTTTTTTTTTTTTTTTAAGAAACAGTCTATACTCATTACTTCATGACAGCATTATTTATAGTGGTTAAAAAAAAAAAAGGAAGAAAAGTGGATATAGCTATCCACAATTCAAAAGTATATTTGCAAAAGCTTTTTTTTTTTTTTTTTTCAAATAAGAGCTTACAAGTCTAATCTCAGATCTTGTCAAGAACAAACTATTTTCATAGAACAGTCATGCAGTCGTAACAAACCATGGATACATATTGTTAATTACAAAATATACCAGTGGATTGGTATATATTTGATGAAGTTTACAATATGTGTACCCAAAGCAAGTGCATAGAAAACAGGTAAGAATGGAAGATGATCTTTTTTTTTTTTTTCATTGATGATTTTTTTTTTCATTTGCTGAGACCTGAGCAGGAGAACATGGAAGATAGATAGTGAGGCAAATTCTCACGTAAAACCAACCAACAAACAAACAAACAAAACTTACAAACAGTACTTAATACCTTGAGAAAGACTTGCATCTGCTCCACCATCAAACCACATAATGTCATGGTAGCTTAGTTGTCAAGCAATTTTAGTCAGATAATAAATTAAAATAGAGTGACTGTCAAGGGTGTGCATCTTTTATGGGGAAGTTATTAAAGAATGTTAAATATGTAAGGAGGTTGCAATGCTTGTTTTTAGTATTTCTGAAATGATCATCTCACAGTGAGACAAAATGTGTATGTCGATAAAAGCTTTTTCACTTGTGTCTCATTAAATGATCAGTTATGACTAAACATTAGTAACCTCGACTTTCATTAAACTCTTGGTATAAAAGAGCATGTGGAATGGGGAAGAAGTGATCTTATACACTTAGGGATAGAAAGAATGAAAGAGAGCAAGAAATCTCAGCTACTTAGACTTGCAGTACTTTCTCTTCAAGGTGGGCACTCATAAGAAATGATTCAGTGTTTTTTTCTACCTGCGCTTTCTCATACTATTTAGGAAGGGCAGGAAAACTGCAGGGATTCTGGGAGCAAGCTATAGACACACAGGATGAAGAGTGGAGGCATAATTGTGTAGGCAAAATCACTGGAGATTTAGTGTTTGAATTAATTGATTAAAAGCTCAGAAACAGTAAGAGCTAAGCAAAATCATTCACTAATATGATTTTAAGATATAGGAAATTCACTCAGAACCTTATTGAACTCTTTTTTTTTTTTTTTTTTTTTTTTTTTGTAACTTGCTTTCAGTTGGATTAGTCAATAAAAATTCCTTGAAAATTGGCAAAATGTCCTAATTTTCTAAGTCTGGGAGTGCTAGCAGGGCTGCAGCTGCCACATATTCACTGGAGATATAAAATAATAACAACAATAATAGAAGAATCAGGCAAAAATTATAATGGAGTCCTTTAAAAAATCTCATTGTTATTTGATATCCCATAATGAACAATTTTTTTTCCTAATGGTAGGAGCATATCTTAGAAACTCATGATGACAGTCTTGACTGGAGCAAATAGGTATAGGCCAAAGGTAAAAAGGTAGTCAGATGGGCTGCATCATACTGCAGTAGTCACTTTTGCTAGAACCTGATTTTTCATGCTTAATTATGCAACCAATTTGAAAATATTCAAAAACCAAACCAAACCAACCAAACAAAAAAACCCTTTTGATTCTACTCAGATAATGATTGGCCTTACATGGCTAAAACTAATGTGTACGCAGTGCAATTCATTTGTCTTCCATTGACTTCCAAAACACTGATGGTGCATTGTATTGTTTTCAATTTTATGGGTAATAATGCTGAAAGAAATTATGAATAGATTTTCACTGCTGTTAAGATGAAAGTCCTAATGTAGGTTTTCCTGAAGCAACCATAGTTTTGAATTTACTGTTCTGCCACTGAATTAGAGGTTAGCTTTTACAGAGCCAAAATTATAACAACATGAATCAGCGCTGAAATTCTTATCACGTACATTTTATTCTTTTAAACAAAAAAATAATAAAAGTAATAAACTTATCCGATCTTAATAAGAGATAAACTATTAACATTGTTTAACTATATTTTTAATTTGTTATAACCACATATGGTATTACAAAGCATATGCTAGTAAGCCCCTTACAGTTATGTAATTAGAGTGATGGAGCATAATAAACTGAACTTACAAACATCTGCATTGTCTTTTAGTGCAAGTTCATACAGAAAAATATCACTGAGATTGATTCTGAGGCAAACTATACTAGCTATAGTGTAGCATAATTCAACCTTCCCTATGTGAAACAATAAAGATTATATTCCAAGATGACAACAGAAGTTGTCAGTGATGACAGTGCAGTATTCAAAGTGTGAGAATAAACCAAATGCTATCATAATGTATTTACAGATGGCAGCTGTAAAAATTATACTAGTAGCCATTGTATATCCTTGTATTTGATTAGAAATGATCTGTATGAATGACTGATTGGGTAACTCACTGATTTTCATCTCCATTTTGTTTTTTTTGGGGGGGGCCAGATTCCATCCAAATTTTGAAATAGCTTTTCTCTTATTTTTGACCAAGGTATGTTGTATGTGTAAACAAAATACTTATTCTCTCTAGTCACACCTAACGTGGGTTTCCTAAAAGTCTGGCCAAAAGTAATGCAAGAGATGCTAATTCAGGATAACAGCATAGTCTCTTAGAAGCTTACGCTCTTTGTAGATCCACAATTGCTTTCCCCATGGCTAGGCTGATCATCTGAGTGCATACTTCAGGTTTAAGTCTAGTTGGTGTCTTTATGAATGCTGCCGACCCCCAGCTCCCCACACCTTCCTTTCAGGTAGCTGTAGAGAGCAACAAGGTTCCCCCTGAGCCTCCTCTTCTCCAGAATAAACAACCTGAGTTCTATCCGCTGCTCCTCATAGGATTTGTGTTCCAGGCCCTTCACCAGCCTCATAGCCCTTCTCTGGACATGTTCCAGGGCCTCGATGTCCTTCTTGTAGTGAGGGGCCCAAAGCTGAACACAGCATTCAAGGCGTGGTCTCACCAAAGCAGAGTACAGAGGGACGATCACCTCCCTGCTGGCTATCCTATTCTTGATACAAGCCAGAATGCCATTGGCCTTCTTGGCCACCTGGGCACACTGCTGCCCAGATAGATAATCTTACTTAAAATATTCTCTGATCTCTCTACATGCCAAGATAGGAATTAAACAATAATCTTCTGATAATCATTCAGTTGAAACTTTGAATACTTGTGTAAACATGTACACAAGAACATATTGGAGGAGAAAAAGGACTGTAATGCTCTAGGACAATTATTAAGACAGTAACATGGAAGAAAACTGTGATATCCAGATTCTTGTTCCATCTGTTTTTTGTTTGTTTTTTTGTTTGTTTTTTTTTCGTCCATTTGATTAACTTGTACATAGGAATTCAGAAACTTCCACTACTATAAATTACTTTTCTAACATCAGTAGACGCAGGATTTTAATAGCAGAACAGAACTCATGCATGGAGAATACCTCAGTCTTTCATTCAGTCTCTACAATATGTGTTACTGATTTCATAGCAAGATGATGATATTCTGACATGGATGATCTACAACAACACTGTGTGTTGTGTTTTTTTTTGTTTTGTTTGTTTGTTTTTGGTTTGGTTTGGGTTGTTTTTTTGTGTTTGTTTTTTTTTTTTTTTTTTTTTGCAAGTGTATTTAGCAAAGGCAATGAAGATGTCTGAGTATGTCTGGAAACATTCTGTTAATTAGTTGAGAAATAAGTCAGCATTATAAGGTTTTGTTTTGTTTTGTTTTGTTTTGTTTTGCTTTTTTCTGTGTGTATGTTTGTTTTAAAGGTACTGAATAGATAGTTGGGAAATCTCTTTCCTCTTAGTAGTGCTAGACTTAGGATGTGTTTCCTGCAAAATTATTATCAGAAAATAGCAAAGACAAGTGTACTTTTGTGATACTTAGTATGTTACTATCCAAATGCACTATCAAATAGATATTTGCATGGTCATGATTTAGAATCCTTCAACCTTAACCAGTCACTAAGAGCCTCTTAGTCTGCCAGTGGGGAAAAATATGACTGCTTAATTCTCATAACCATAAATTTGGAATTGTTAGGGATCTGCTTCTCCACTACTGTCCTTTAAGTCATCATCCTCCACTTCCATTACATCTCCTTAATTCTTTTTTGTAAAACTGAAGGAGAAAGCGTATGTAAAAGCCATATATTTGGCTTTTCTCTTGAAAGAACATTTCATTAACATCAATAGAAACTTTGATTATCAGACTTTCTAAGTCACAAGTATGAGTCAAGTAGAGTTGTTCCTCTAACTGACAATGTAATCCTTTAGTTTCCTATTTCATCCATGTTATTTATATTTATGTATATTAATTTCTACAAAAGTAATCTTAGTATGGTATATAACATTTACAGAAGGGAATGAATTTTAGCTTTGTGATAAGCACTTATTTTGAAATTTCAAAGCCTCACAGTGTTTTGATGTTCACGGTGGTTAGAAGGATGTTTTTATTTATTTATTTATTTGTTAACAATGTGTGAAAAAACTCTATGGAAGTTTGCTACTTAGTCCCTAATTCCATGCAGCATTTATGCATATGCACATCTTAAGGCTAATTCCATGTGACATTTGAGTATATGTTTAAACACTCATCTAGCAAAGTAATTAAATACACAGTTATTTTTTTTAACCATTTTCTGCACTTTCATTAATATGACTGGACAAATGCACATATTGAATTCTGGGCATTTGGCATAAGCTATTTAATTATTCTAGTGAGATTTGTGGATATACATAACTAAAAAGCATGTGTATTGGTTTGCTGAATTAATATGAACATAAGCACATGCTTAAGTGATTTTGTGAATCCTAATCTTCACTTTGAATTTACTAACGGAATGCTGTGATATATGGCTTTATTTCTGTGCCAGTGAGGGAAGGAACATTTTATAATAAACAATATTATTGCTTTGTAATCCAAATCACTTTTTTTTTCTTTTTCTTCAAAAAGGGCTAAGAGAATCAGCAACTCATCTATATATGAACATAAATACCATTTTAAAAAGAACCGTATTGATACAGGTTATATCAGAGCATAAGCCTCGATCCTGCAGCCAAATCTACAAAAGTGACTGTTCCGTCTGCAGAGAAAATTCTGCTCTTTCCTAAAAGGAGTATGCTCAGAAACAGTTCCTATCCCAGATTTGAAACATTGTCTTAAAAAGAAGTTACTGGTAGTTTGATCTACAGTTACCTTGTTTAACCTTCAAACATTACTAATCTTTGACAAAATAGGTTATTCTTACAGACTGTTGCAGTTTGCATGTTTGAATCATCTTTACTCTTTTCAGCTTTTGTTGCTATTGAAATTATTCTGCAGAAATTTTGCACATGGCAAACAGGGGTCATACAGTTTTGTTTTTTTTTTTTTTTTTTTTTTTCATTGCAAGTGATTTTTTTTTTCTTCATATGACAGAAAGCCACAAACACATACTGTGTGCTATGGACCTGTGTGCTCAACCTGTAGAGTAATTAACAGGTAAGGAGCAACAGGAGCTTCTCTGAAGGCTTTCCCTTGCTGGCATGCAATGATATTTCCCTACATACGGAGAATGTGAACTGCATAGCTAGAAATACTGAGCCTTGAAGTTGAAAATGCCCATATTGTGATATCGATGTTGTCATTTCCTGCTACCTGTTTTTCTTCCATCACTGTGGATGTAGTTCACCTTGTGAATCCCTCTGGCCAGCATTGCATCCTACCTTTCATCCGATTTATCAGGATACCCTAGCAAAAGGCCTACACTGCACTGGGTAGGTAAAAGGTACAGTCACGTAGAGAGCCAAAGATTCATAGCTTCCTCTACCACTTAGTGAATCTTATGACTGAAAAAAGAAGATCATTTCCTAAAGTAACATTTGTACTTTATAGAATTGTAAAGAAATACAAAGATTTTTTTTTTTGTATGTTTGTTTGTTCTGTTGTTTTCATTACATTATCAAAATGTGAATGTACATGGGTCTGTTCTGGACTTCCTAAAATGTGTATCAGCTAGACTGAGAAGCTGTGTGCAATTTCCCTTTTAGCACAAACAGAATACTGAGGACTGTGTTGGATTCACTGTAGGTTTGCATCAGAGTCAGTGAAGACAGTTTTGTGGGCTATATTTATATTAGCAAGTAATTTGTCTCAGTAGGAGTATGGCAATCGATGCTGAGTCCCTTCTGTCTACAAAACATGGGAGTCTTACTTTGAACTGGATATAGTCGGTTGCCCTGTGATGAACTCTTCTGGCATGCACTTGTCCTAAAATGACCTAAAAGACCTGTGTGATTTGGCCATGTTTATGGGACAACACAGGCCCATAATATATGCATTACTTTCACTGGTGCTCAGATGCACCAGTCTTCAAAGAAAATTGCAGGATGTAGGGATGACTAGGAAATTTAGTTAAAAATGTCACTACTGCTCCAGCAGTTTTGCAATAAACATGAAAAAATCATGTAGGAAAAAATCATAGCATGTCTAGCTTTTATTTTCCATCTTTTCCTGCTTTCCCAGATAGTTTTTTTTCTTTATTTCTTTTGGAATTTAAAGTGTTTAAGACTGTTTTTCATTTAACTGTTCAAGCTGAGGTTAGAACAATGCTGAATATCCCCAACAAAGACATCCTTGTTTTAGATTTTTGAGTAGCTCATGCACTTGCTTTCACTTATTACCCATTTTTGTCATGTAAAATTATTGTTCCAGTGTACAGTCAAAAGTGGCTTGTTTCATACAGTCAATAAAAACTTAAAGAAGTATCATGGGAGAGTCTTTGGAATTCACCTATACCTTTCTCTTTCATTTATAAGAGATTTGGAGACTAGAGCAGTTTATAGAATTGAGAAGATTTATGTTCAGTTTCATGATTGAGAAAGCTAATTGTATTAGATAAAATGCAATGAGGCTTTATACCTTTACAGAGTTGATACTATAAAGGATATTTTGTGGGCAGAAGTACAGTAAAATAAAACTTGCACTCCTCCAGTGCTTTATGCTTTAGTTTATCTTAGCTAGTAGAGATTTTCAGTCTTGTATGTTCAGGGGGTTTTATTGTGTCTGTTTTTGGTGGTGGTGGTTGGTAGTGTGGTTTTGTTTTGTTTTGTTTTCATAAAAGAAGGGTCTATAAAGCAACCTAGCCAACAGCTACTGTCACAAGTGACGGTTATAAATGAGAATATATGTTTAAAGATATAATTAATCTGCAATGAGCCCAGAACAGCTCCTTAGCTAAATGCAACTAAATCAGCTACACAGTATGTAATTAACTTACAAGTATATTAGTCCTAGTACAATATTACTCATTATATATATAAGGTATTATTTTCTCCATATGAAATTTGTAATGTACTAAGTAACGATTTAGAGTTCATTACAGTATTTCATTTATATTATCATAATATAATTGTGATGTACGTTCATCTTGTTAGTGCTATTATTCTTAGTTGTTCTTAAAAGAAACAACAAGGATATAGGAAAAAAGCGTCTGTACTCAAATAAAATAGAAATGTTAGTCCTCATCCTGATTTTGTAATTCTGTTTGTAAGCGATGGCAGGAATGTTTTGAAGAAAAGTGAAAGGCAACCACACTGTATATTAATGTCAAGAGTAAGGTGAATAAGCTTTAAGGTTGATCATAAGCTTTATGCTGAGCCTGAAATAAGAAGTTTAGAGGGGTGATAAAATAACTTGGAGGAAAAGACAGAAATCTCAGACACTGAGGCTAGCAATAGAGGTCATTTGCATATGAAACAAGAGTTTACAAAACATGTGCAAGCTGTGCGGAACAGAAAGCAAGTTTTATGTTTACATACGCTGATACCTTAATCTGGCTAAAACACAAAATTTATCTTGATATGTTCTGTGTACACATCTTAAACTATATAGTGAGGTCTGGATCTACAGAAATATTCATCACTGTTCTGCTATCCAGAAATATCCAGCTGCCCACTCAAGGGGAGAATCCTATTTTACTATGGTTATACTGCCGTGAATGTGAGAAGTAGCTCAGATTTAAATTGTAATCATTCTATTTTCATATAACAATTAATCCTAATATATGTGAATAAGCTTTTGTAACTTATCAACTTTACCAACTTCTCCCTGACAATATCATTCACCTTTTCCCATGCCATTAAAGATCCTGTCTCAGAACTTTACTTCCACAGGTCTACCAGAGCCGTACTGAGTCTTTTCAGACTGCCTGACTGTAGCTGAGTGACCTAAGAAATCATGATCATGATGACTCAAGTGCCCATTGAGGACATTGAGGACAGTTATTTCTGAGAACACTGTATAAAATACAATCTGTTACAGGTAACAAAAAGAGACATGCATTTTATATGCATTTTTATACAATTAAATTTATAAACATTTAATTATATACATCTAAGAAACTAAATCTTAATTGACTTAATTGCTTAGAATTAGTAAATCAACAGACTGCGATAGCCATTGGAGCTTTTTTCCTCTGTCTTCTCATTTTGATATGGTTTAGTGGAGGACTTGTTAGTGTCACATCAGAGGTTGGACTAGGTGATCTTGGAGGTCTCTTCCAACCTAGATGATTCTGTGATTCTGTGATTGGCTTGGTTTAGAAAAACAGTGTGCCTGTTGACTAGGTGCAAAAATGCTGATAAAACTAGGAAATTAATATGTGGTATTGATGCTCTGACTGTATGTTGAGTACAGTATAATGCCATTTTAACATGTTTTATGTAGATGTAGCTATTGTGTTCTCGATGCTGTGATAGAGACAAATAAAAATGAGTAAGAAAGGCATTCTGGACACAGATAGAAAAAAAAAAAAAAGAAGAAATAAACTTAGAGTTCTGAGATTGAAAATGGGCACCTCTGCACCTCTACAGACTTAAAAAAGAAATCTGATGTGTGAATTGGATGTTAAATAGGCATCGCGGGGTGGAAGGAAAGGGTTCAGTGTCCACCGTATTGTGTGCTTAAACTTCAGCCCAGAAAACAAAGAGATTGTTGTTTTAAAAACCCAACGATATTTAGGAAGAAGCTCTTAGTTCTAAAACTTGTACATATCTGAGAAGAGTTAATGTCATAAACTATATAAAAATAACAATAGAGTATCAGACATTTAAATTATGGGCTTTAATGATTTAATGGATTTATCTTATACAGGGGGGAAATATTATGGGAAAGTGTCTAAAAATCTCAGAAACATGGAGTTATCTGCCATGTAGCATTATTTACATATCTGGAGAATCGATAATTTAATTGAGATTCCAAAGAAAATTTTCTTTATATATCCAGATCTGCATGTTTTCTACATTTTTATGGCAAAGTCCCAAAAGGAACATGATTAAACTAAACTGAAAGCAGGCGGATTTAGCCAAGAAACACTTAGTCTTATGTTACCATCTGAACCAGGTGGATCTAAAGGCAAATTACCGAACATAAGTTATTCCATGTCTTTACTGGAACAATTTGTACTACAGACACATAGCCAAGGAACTCTCTACTCACTATTTGCAATTTTACAGTTTCTTCATTTAAACTGGAGTTCTGATAGCAAAACATAGCACATTCTTTGTTTCTGTAACAATCACAAGAGTATGTAGGATTAGAATATGCCAAAGAATTGGTCATAGTTGTTGCCCCTATGTTGCCATTTTATATAACTACTGGTGTTTACATTAAAGTTGAATCGACTGACATGGCACACCAGAGTAAAAGTCCTAGGACCACACATTTTAGTCAGTGCTTTCCAGTTCATCCTACTAGGCACACTTGCCATGGAGAGTGCTTTCATCAAGAAGCATGCAAGCTCATCGATGTTGTGCAGTAGAGTAGAGTACACACCTTTTTTCAGCACTACCAAGCCATGTATTCAGCCTACTTAATAACTGCTTAATGTAGATAGGACAACTTTTCTGTGCCAGTGTGGTGTCATCACAGTAATGAGGTTCCTGTCTGGAGGGCTGTCCGTAGCATTACATACAATATTCCTGCTACAGGAAGACTTTTCATGAAGCTATTCCTGTCCCTAAAGTGATGACAGAAGAGTTCCTCAGCTGCTGGATTGTCTAGGGCATTTGCAAACACAGTCCTTAGCTTTCTACTTCTGTTTTTAGAGAGAGCAAGTTTCCCTTATCCTCGTAATTTAAAACTCGTGAACTTCAGAATTGGCACCAGTCACTTCAGAGCTAATCATGGTATTAACCATTTAGAATTGCTGTCTAGAGCTGTTACCCCTTAAAATCCTTTGGCAGATTTGTCTTGCACCACTTAAAAAGTAATTATTCCATATATATTGCATTTTATTGCATTACTTCTTTCTTAGGCATATCTTTGGCATTCAAACAAATCAGGTAGTCTAGGATGCTAAAGGAAATAAATAGTCCTGCTATTGTCTGAATAAACATGCTAATTGCAATTCTGTGGACTTTTATACAACTAATACTTAGGAACGGCAGAGTACAATGGATTATGAAAATCAAGCCTTTCCACCTTGGCCAAAGAGAGAAAGATGTTAAATGCACAGCCTGGGAAGTCAATTTTGAGTCTGGCAAGACTTATCTAGATTTCTGCATTATTTTGATTGCCTTAGGCAGCAACAGTAAAAAGATCTGCTGCCTTGCATCTGTAAAATCACATTGTCGGTGCCTAAGAGAACTCCTTCTGCCTTTCTTCCTTCTTGGGCAAACTTTATGGCAGGGGGATGATGTCAGGTGTTCATTGACATGTTTCCCTGTTTGAAAAGGTTGTCTGTCGCTTGGAACTGCTATATCGCCTACCTAGCCACTTTCACTTCTGCCAGATTTACAGGGAAGGAAGCATCCCTATTTTCTAAAGAATAGCGCTTGAAAATTATTCAGGAAAATCAATATACCCAGTCAAAAGCATGGATGTGTAGGTAGAATTTTTGTAACATTAAAAATAATTTCCTTTTCAACTTTGTATTTCTACTTGCTTTTCTTGGTTTCAGTGAGAGTTTCGCTATAGTGATCCTATTTCTTTTGCTCTGTCACTTTTGCACTGAGTATCTTATGAGAGTGAGAAAAGGAAAGACCCTGCCAATGTCTAGATAAAATGCTGTGTTAAGCTGAAAAGAACCCCGGTTGCATGAGAGTTCTTTGATGATAGTTCTTCAGTTCAGAAAAATAACTATCAGTTTAAATACTGACAATTAGCTACTTTGATTGCAGTGTATCTCTGAGGAAAGTTCAGCATTTTTTAAGGAAAAAAATAAACAATGGGAGTCTAATGAGAAAAAAGTAATATTTTATGATCTTTTTTGAAGTTATTAGATTAATAAGCACAGCTTTAGTTAAATGACATTTTCCTTCTTACGAGTGTTATTGACATTTTGATATGAGACAGAGAGACCTTTAATGAGAACTTAATCAAAGGTAATATTTCTATAATGATACATGAATTTATAAATGCTAGTCAAATAAAAATCCTGTAGCCCATTTTGGCCTTCACCTTATGGAAATCTCTACAGGTCATAAGATGAAAAACTCAGTGAATGAGGACTGATGCCGTCTCACTTGACTGTCTAATTATGTGTGGCTAATTGTGTAAGTTAATGTTAGAAGCTAAATCTTGCAATGTAACTTAATCCATCACCCAGACAAAATGCATGGGACAAGATAATGAAATTTTCTCCTTGCTAAATGTAGGGCCTCCTTAATGTTTGAGTTTACAGTGATTTCTCTTCTTGTGAAAAAAAAAAAAAAAAGTGAGACATGAAAATTATGTAAGCTTATTTTAGCTGTCCTTAAAATTTCCATTTCAGACCTTTGCTTTTTGCTAGGAAATGCTTTGTTTTACTTAGCTGAAATTAGTCTCTTAAACTTTGTTGTGGCTTCAGAAGGTAAAAACGTCTCAAAAGAAAAATCAGCACAGTGCATGAATTTCTTTACTACTTGATGAGAAAAGGAGGAAAGACATATGAATTGCTTTTTCATCTCTGCTTTAGCAGAGAATAAATTTTGACTGGTAGAATCTCTTGTCCATGACTTCAGCTGTTTTTAGAGATAAAGCATACCAGTGATAAGACATCAGATTAACACCTATGATGATCTAACACTATAATATTGAAATTTCAGAGTCCAGTTATAAGTGTTCTGTCATCAATGGCAGAGATAGGAGATGAGTTACTTAGATATTATGCAATAGCCCTTACTGCCAATAATCTTCAAAAAATTGCCAACCTCAGAGAACTCTGAAAAAAAGCAGATTTCATTATATTTGTTTTATTCATAGCTAGATTGACTTTTCAGAGCCTATTCAGAAAGGCACTAGTAGAAATGGGAATGGAATCAGATCTGTTGAGACAAATTTTATCTAGAAGGGAATGCTGCCTCCAGAATGCTTTCATATTGAGTTGTTAACTCCACTCCCCAGGTGTAGAATAAAATTATTATTTTATTGCCATAACTTTCTTTTTATGTTTTGAATTTATAGTGTTAAATACAGATAATAGTGATGTACATCTTGTACATTGGATCATCAGATAGTAATTTGTGCTGTGGATTTTCCATTACATGGATAAAGATACACATCATGCTGTCTGAGCAGAAGCCAAGAATGAGAGTAGATGTCTTCCTATAATACCGTTCTGTGCACATACCAGATCAGGTCAGAGATAGTTTTAGGGATGCACAGTCACAGCATTACTTACTTTTTCTTTTTTTCTTATTTCATCTTTTTACTCTGTATTTATAGCTTAACTGAGAAATGGTTTACTCCTGTTCTTTCCCTAAATTACCCCAGGTCAAGATATTTGAAAACAAACAAACAAAAAAACAAAACAAACAAACAAACAAACAAAAAGTCTTGCAGTTACAAATTTGACCTAAAAATCCATATACATGTACTTGAATATATGATAGCCACGTCATCCCTCTACCCCACAATGTCTTCAAAATGTAAAGAAAAATTCCTTGAAACATTTCTGGACAAGACCATATTTTATGGGAGATTCTTCTAGGGAGATTCTTCTATTTTTAGGCTAGATATCTTCGGGAGATATAATGAGAGAGATAGTAAATGAGTTATGGTTGTATTTTTTAAACCCTATTTTCAGGCTTGTTGTTACATAATCTATCTTCATCTGTTTGAATAAGAGAACCTACTGATGTCTCAAGAGGAAATTCTAGTTTCCAAGACTTGTGAAAAACGATGTGCCCTTTTAGTCTACTCAGATTTAACTACCTAATTTTACCACTTAAATTTTAAAATTTCTTCGTACCACTGCCAAACTTTTTTCATGTTGATTGGTGGTGTTTTTTTGTTTTCAGGTTTTAATGGATGTAAAAAGAAGTGAATGCAGGAAAATGACACAAATAGCAAAAAATTAGGAGGATGAAAATTTCTGAAGTGTCAGATGAGTTTTTAAAATGAGATTTACAATGCAAGGCATCATTGAATCTTGTCTACACAATCTTAGCTAATCTTATATGTATATATATAAAACACAATTTTAACTATATGGCACAAATGTGTGTTTATAAACAAAACATAAAAATCATGGGGCTAATGAATTTTGGTCCCTGTAACTTTTGTTGTCGTGTTGTACTTGCATTTTATTAGCAATTGTCAAAAATTTAAGTAACTACCTCACCTCATTTCATCTTGTAACCCCAGAAGTAAGTACACTTAATGTCACTTGATTCACAACTACATTCATATTACAAGTTATCCCTTAAAATGGCTCTCATGAATAATGAAAATAAATCCGCTTTCTACTCCCATAGCAAGAGGTTTTAAGTGCTACCACCTGGCATCTTAGCAAAAGATCATAATAAGCATGTTTTCTTACAATAGTTCATTGAGATGGTACATGGTAAGAATGAACAAATTTCCACTCTTAGAGCCAAATTAGAGGCTCAGTCTCTGCTCAGGAAAAAATAATAGCAGCTTTACCAGATTTATAAAATCCCTATTTTGTCTTTACTTCTTCTGTTCTTGTTGGTTCTGGTTCTTAAAGCTCTCTTCTTTCCTCTGTTTGATATTCTGCCTGCTTTTCTGTTTTATCCATATACTTATCTATTCTATCTTCATTGGTATTCAGTCTGTCACTCTTTTTTCCTCTTCATAGTTCATTCATTTATACTATAATATCAATTTATTATTACCTTATCTTCACTACTGTCTCTTTTTAACTCTGTCACTTTTGTGTGACAGGAATTGTTCCTGTGTAACAAAATCAGTTTCTAATTCCATTTAGCTAAGCAGGTTCAACTGCATTGTGTGGACATTGAAGCAGTCTAAAAGTGGCTAAAACAGTTTTAGCTTAACCTAATTAAACTAAATCAATTTTGACCACTCTTCAACCACTTTAAAAGCAGCCACACAAATGAGCACATCAATTTTGTCTAAATTTAGATAAATCAGCACACGTCATGTCTGTAAACCCTTATTATCCCTTTTCCTATTCTTTCTCATTAGAACAGAGTCCCATACATTTTCTTTTTGTTCCTGTACTCTAATTTCTGGGGTAGACTGGTTCTGGAACACCTCTGAAAATTCTTTCAGATGAACAGAATACAAATACAAAATTTCAGAATCAAAAAAACCCACAAAAGTTTAAACAAACTGTGTTTAAAGTCACTGTGATTGACTCCACACTGGGGCACAAAATGTATTCTTGGAGATTAAGTTCACTGTGGTTAATTAGTGAACACCTCAGCCTGTCAGAAAGGTTAGCAGGGCTTCTCAGATACCAAACACTGGAAGTTGTAAGAGCAAGTCTCAAAGAACATCCTTACTTGCTAATTAATTTATTATCTGGATCAACCTCAGTCTTTCCTCTATTCTAATTTCTTGAATGGCTAATATTAAGGGTTTTCTATTTTAGCACCATCAGATGTCTAGAAATGAAGCATGTAAATGGTAATGTAAACACCAAAGCAGCACTAATTGGCCCTGCCAGTAATCATATTACAGTAAGTTGTTGCTAAAAAGGCATGCATATCCTTGAATTTCTTCTGAGAGAAATAAAGAGTAAAAGCAGAAAGCTCTGGATGCAGCCTTGCTAAATTTGTCCAGCTGTGGCATCCATATTTCAAAAAGGATGCTGAAAGATTCAGGGAAGTTCAGAAAAGTGTAATGAGAGTAGTTCAGGGGTGGTGAGAGCTTTATTGCAAAGGACAGCTAAGAGACGGCTTGATCATTCTAAATGTACCTTAATGGAAAGAAAATATATGGTAGTCAACAGTCTGTTAAGATAGCAAAGATCCTCAAGATATGACACTATACAAATCATAAGTCACTGCTATTTAAAAATGAAGGAAATTAACAAGGGGGAAATTAACACTTTGCTTACTTGCATCACTTCAATTTTCAACTCAAGACAGTATAGTTTCTGAAGAACATACAGCTCAGGAAGAAGTTCTGTTTTGTTTTGTTTTATTTTATTTTATTTTATTTTATTTTATTTTATTTTATTTTATTTTATTTTGGAATGGCAGTGTTGAATGTTATTTCCCACTTATGCAGGAAAACATAATGAAATCTGACTGGTCAGTTGTCAGTTAGTGGAACTTTTTCCATTTAGTTCAACTATGCTAAGAATTCACTTCTCAGAGAAGAGAAGGAGGGGAAGCAGTTGTGCACAGGTAGGCCCTGGGCACCAGCTGTTATCGGGGTCTGATCTGTCCCTGTCACAGCTCCTCTGACTTCTCAGTTCCTCTGTCTACCTACAGTCATTTGGCACTCCAGTATCCATATTGCTATACAGCTACGTATGTATAGAAGACCTTTTATCTAATGGCTATTCAATATGTAACGTTGTTGCGTAGAATATGGTACATTTGCAAGCCAAAGTAGGCATAATCTTTTGAAACCAAGAGTTGAAAATATTGCAGTAATTATAGTAGTAAGATTTAAGCCTATTACAGTATAAGTTTTAAAATTATGATGTTAGTGTCACAACAATAAGTGCTATAGTACTTATTAAGCAGCCTTTTCTTTTTGTTTTATCTGCAACCAGTTATAATGAAAGGGAATTTCTTATATACAGGAAATGTGTGGAAAACAAGCAGGCAAATTTCCCATTTCTTGCAAAGCTAAAATATATAACCATTTCATGTGTAGAAAGCAGGTCTAGTTGATTTGAACCCTATGACATATTTCTACATGGAGTGATTCATAATGTTCCCATCATATTGTTGAAGCAAATACTTTAATTAAAAAAGCATTCCATTCTTTAAATGTCCTCCTTGATCACATCATCTCAGCGAATCTCTTCAGCCTTTACTCCCTCTTCTGTTTGAAATCTCGAAAAAAAAATAAAAATGAATTTGATATGTGCCATGTAGGGCTTTACTGAAGTTATTTCAAGACTGCTGGATTTAAAAGGCCTACTTGATTCATATGACAGTTTAGAAGTGGTGTTAATGTCAAGAATAATTTTTGAGTTCTGACTAAAAGAATAATTGAAAATGTTTCAGAAAAAAAAAAAAAGAGCATGTACGCATGTGAAATTCAGTTGAAAAGCCGAACAGAATAATTCTAAGGTCTTCCTCACCCTTGGCTCACTGCTTAAATTGTGTGGAGTTCTGTCATTTTGTATACCCTTTCCCTTTAACTATATTTGAAGTTAAACAGCATGTATGGTGTCTTTTTCTGTCAAGAAGAGTGACAGCTTCTATAATTCCCTTGTTTCACAGAGTATAAATATTCCAGTGACTGTTTTGATGGCTACAGTCATTGAGTTTTAACATGTATATTTATCGATTGCCTTGTTCTGATAATTTATGGTCAGCTGCCAAGAACAACTAAGCCTTACAGTTAAAGATGTTTTTCCAAGAAGACTAAAAAAAAAGTTTCTAAATGTAAAACATATGTAAAATAACACAGATTTCGTGTATTTCGGTGATAAAAGTAGACTGGACAATAAATAATCCCTTGAGTCTGAAAAGATCTGACTGTCTGAAAGATCTTACCTTCCCTTAATTTGCATAAAATTTCAAATGCTGAATGCAAACACTTAGGAAATTGCTGCTGAGAAATCTACGGTGCTAAGGTGTATTACATAGCTTGTCTGGTCAGATCAAGCTAGAAGGTCTCATACTGGTTCTGATGTTCTCCTTGAAATTGTGTAGATGTTTACCCCTTGTGGGTGGAATATAAAACCCCTGGATAGCTGCAAAATTCTCCATTTTATGCTAATCTGTGTATATATTTAGAAACAGCAAGTGAATTTAGGATTCTGTCTCTGGGAAAGTTTTATTCCTGATGTGGCTCTTAGTAGCAAAAGTTGGAACTTGTATGTACTTGTATGGAACTTGTACTGTAACAACCACAGACTTCAGAAGCCAAACAGGTATCCAGTGTATCAAATGAATGAAAAATACATGATAATGGCAATGAAGAGAAAAACAAAAACAAAAACAAAAACAAAAACAAAAACAAAACAAGCAAACGAAAAAAACAAACACGTAGACTATAGTTTTACTTGCAGTGAGGCTCTTTGTAGTGCAGTCTCTCTATAAAGATGTCTTATGTCAGTGCAAATGTAGTGAAATGATTAATAGATCTACAGCCTTCTTATTCCCAGCTCTGTGCCCAACGCAATGTTAAAAAAAAGCCTGAAAGCATCTTAACCTTTCTAGTGTTTAGCAAATTTAATGTTACAAACATATGACTATGAAGGTACAGTGATATGTAAAAGCCTATGGTAAGCTTGTATGTGAGTTTGTCCTGCTTTAGAACATGAATGAAAGTTAGTCTTCTTGTAGATGAAGAAGTAACATCATCATCAGATTTGGCAAGGATGGCGTTACTATACAATATTTTTACTGTGATCTGTGAGACAAAGGGATAAAATATCTTCAGATTGTGGCCCCAAGAGATAGGGGAGCAAGTCAATATGACCATCTCCCCATTGCTTTTCTACTCAGCTGATTGAAATCTTATTTTCTACTTTGTCCAGTCATTACCACCCTTGAAAATGAATGGCCCAAAAGCTTAGTAGGAGGGACAACCAGACTTGACCCAACACATGGGTTAAGCTGCAGCTTCTCTGATAATTGGTACTTTTAGGCCACCAAGGGTAAGATCCCTTATTATTTCATCAAGAAACTTGGCTATGGAGTTGTACTGTTGTCTAGGGCTGTTTATAAGCTATTGATTCTCCCCGCATTTGTTCAACACAACTTGCTGTTGTTTTTGTTTTGTTTTTGTTTTTGTATTTGTTTGTTGTTGTTGTTGTTGTTTTTTCTTCTCAAAGGATTTTCAAAACAATTCTTTGTTTCAACCAGACCATATACGTTTTGTTTGTTTAAAAAAAAAAAAAAAAAAGAGAAAAAACAAAACCCTATTTGCACAATTTATTTTTCTATAGTGTATTCTGTAGTGTATCTGTATTTAGCTGTCAGGAAGTTAGCCAGATGAAGTCAATGTTTCCTAGAAAAGCCAGGGGAGTTTTATTCCATGCAGACTTTCTAATGAAATAAAGGTTTGTGCCTTTACCTGGCTGAAGTACTTTTAAGCTGCATGATTTGATAGTGTATGTCAATAGTAACTATATTGTTAACTAATTAGCAGTCACTGCTGAGTCATAAGTCCTTAGTTAATGTTTTTGTTGTTGTTGTTGTTGTTGTTGTTTGTTTGTTTGTTTTTCTGGGTACAGGGATCTGATTGTGAGGTTTTGAAGTGCATGATCAAGGTCTTTGTATTTGTATAGGCCTGATAAAATGCATGGTCTCACAGAATCCTTAAAGAATCATATGTTTAAGTTACAACTATTCTGGTCATCGGTCTACTGATGAAACTACTGCAGGTAATTCTGGTTGTTGGTTCTACTTTAATGTTTAGATGTGAATGCTCTTTACTGCATTACAAAAAAAAATAATCTGAGGCTTATTGGTCTCACCTTGCACTTGATCATGTTTAAATTAAAGTTGTTGCACACATCTAAGTACAATACAACATTGAACCGGGATGGAGTACCTCCAAGTATCAAAGGGTACCAAACAGCACTGTCACTATGCCATCTAGACATTAATTTCTCACGTAAAGGGTTTACTAGCACTTTGCATGTAAGTTGTATAACTTGTGACCAGCTGCTTCCGTGTGCAGTGCGTAACTGATGGGAACATATGGCTTTAATTAAGTAGCCTATTCTAGCTGATTTTTAGGCATCTATCCACATGGCATACAATATTTGTTGAATTCAAATCAAGTTTCACAGCTGTCTCTTGAGATAAACTGATTGACTGACATAAGCTGCTTTTAAACACTCCATCAGGTTAGTTCCCATAACCTCAGGGGATTCAAACAATGGAAAAAAAATGCCTCAGAAGGCTTATATTACTAGGCCATATATATAGATGTATATATGTCTAACATTTCAGGCTACCCTTAATGGATTTTAGTAGCTACTGATTCTGGCAGGCAGTAACATAGAGCTAAAATGATCAAGAAATCTCTGCATTTTTTCTGATTTGACTGTATTATTTAGAGTGGCTCAATACACCATGCTTGACACCAACCTGAACTTTAACAGTAAGGACATGAATAGCAATTGTGAAGTGGAAAAGTATAATTATCAAAGTACCTCTCTGGTTCATTTCAGTGTAGAACTGGCTGATGTTAGTTATTAGGAAAAACAGTGAGAAAGACAGCCACCAAATACAATTCTTCTTGTTTAAAATAAAAGTATGTTCATTTGTTGAGTAAGTGCATTGAACAGCAGCTGAATGAATCTGTACATATTGTCTGATCATGGGATATATTTGCTGATATAAAGGAAAGAATATAAAAGCCAAAGCTATGAAATGTGAAGAAATATTCATGCCACTTTTAAAAGTGCCAGTGTATTTTCAGTCTTTTGGAATGATTCATTCTGAAAATGAAGACAAATAATCACAGCTGATCTCACCTACTACACTGACCATAAATTTTTGCTAAATGTCTCAGGTATAGAATTAGAAATTTCATATTTTATTTGCAGGGTTGTGTAACAGCTTATGTATCTGAGCTAAATCTCTAGGCTTGCTTCAAAAGATTGTATTTTATTTCACCATATGTAGAAAGTTAAACATAAGCTAAAAAAGGATTATGAAAATAATTTTAGAGGCCATGAAATTCTTTTTGGGTAAATTAAACACTTGGAAAATTGATTGAATCTTATAATGAATTCTGATTTACTGATTTTCTATAGTATAGTGGTGATGGCAGGAGCCCAAAACTGACAAGTGCTGTGAGGAAAGGGTGAGAGCACTCTAACTGCCAAGTTTGTAGCTCTGTAAATAATAAGCTGTCTCTGGTCTTTCTATGAAGATAAACTAAAGATTGTGTATTTGAGAAAATGTATTGGTAGTGGTAACTTCTTACAGTTCATGATCCATGGTAGACCTGTGCTCTGTGACTTGCAAAACTCTTGAAAATATTGTGGTAAACTGGAATGTTATTTAAGCTAAAAGAAATGGGCTTACTCAAAGTATGGAAGTAGAAGATACCTTTTTTTACACAATAGCACTGAATAGTAACAGAAGCCAAACAGAGAGGAAAATGTGTGAGTGACCCTTAAACAAAGGAGTAAAGAAGAAAAATGTAAGCAGTAAACCACTCAAGGCTTTGTCGTTCTTAGGGATTAGGAGTGGACTAATTTCTCTATCTTTCTTAAATCAGACAAGATCATATAACAGTTATGAAAGATCTTTATTACTAAAAACAGTCTTGAAGTATGTTTTGCTATTATTTCTTATGTTATATTCCACTTTTGTAATTAATTTTAGATTTTAAAATCAAGAACTTGCTCCTTTTTGCTACAATACATTTATTTTCATATTTAAGCTTGTTTAGTATTTAGTGTGAACTTTGATGTAAAAAAAAACCTGAATGCCAGATTTATCAGAGCTAATAAATCCAAAGGAACTTCTGTTTCTGATAAATCATTTAATGCTTCCAGTTCAGGGCAGTCATGACAAGAACTAACCTTTTATTCTGTGTTTGTATAGTGCTTCTTTGCATTGGGAATCATGACAACAGTTCTTAAATGCATTTTTAATACAAATAGTTAATATCCGTGTCCTGGCAGAGGGCAGGAAGAAGAAAGATCATGGAAGCAATCACAATGTTTTCAGCTGCAGAAGGCAGTATTTTTGTAGGGCAAGTAATGCTGTTTTCTGTGTTCACACCAAAGTTTCTAACCAAATAGAATTGTTGTTGTTGTTATTATTATTAATATTAATTAATTTTAATTAATCTCTGTGCTATGTTCAGCATACGGGGGACTCAGAGTGTCCATGTGAAACTGCTTTTTCTAACTATTTTAGACTAATTTGAAATAACATATACCTGCAAACTTCATGGTTTTGTTGTTAGCAGTTAATAATCCTTACCATTAGGAAACATAGACAGCAAGGTATGGTAGAGTCACTGTCCCTGGAGGTGTTTAAGGAGAGGTTGTACATGGAACTTAGGGACATGGCTTAGTGGCTGATAGTGGTGGTAGGGGGATGGTTGGACCAGATGATCTTGGAGGTCTTTTCCAACTCTAATGATTCTATGATGTCAATGAGAAGTGAGTGCATATCAGCATAAAGTTAATAGTGGTTAATAAAGCAAAGACATTTATATATATACATATATATATATAATAATAATTATTATTATTATTATTTATAGAATTGTTTAACTAACACTAAAACCGCATATGAGAAATACTTTTGATCCATGATCAGGGATCATGAGCTGAATTTGAATTGTGTAGCTGTGCATTAGTAACTGAAATTGTGTGTTAGTAACCGAGTTCTGCCTAGTTTCAAGGTGGAGTGTATAATAGCAATTTTATACCAGTGTTTCAGAAGATCAGATTTTAAAAAATCAACATAATAACATGAGAAAGATTTTTTATATTATTTCGTATTTTTAAGAATTTTTACTTCTAATCTAAAATTGTTAGACCTGTTATTCCTTGTCAATGTGTTTTAGGGTTGAAAGAAAATTTATTCTTTATTTATTTAGCTGAGTAACAGCACAAAAGTGATTTTAAATTTGCTTTTTCCCTCAAAGTCTCTCAGACACTGTGAATTACTGAAAGACATCCTTATGGGTACTTTTGCAAGTTCTAATTTTGGCTCACAGTATGTACATCCATGTTATCCCTGCCTGCAGAACTGAGAGGTCATGCTCTCCTCACCACTGCCCCACGCTCTCTACCTTACACGTGGCTCACTTCAGTTACGTCCATACTGCTGTAAAATTTGCTGTGTCTGTTATTGCTCCCAGTTTGATGTACCTGTACCTTGCAGACCACATTTTGCAGTAGGGTGATATCACATAGATGAGAATAAATGTAGGCGTGAGAAAATGAAATTGTGGGAGTGGCTTCCAGGTCTCTGGGGATCTTTTGTGTGCACTGTGATTGAACCCAGACCAAGAAAGTCTTGTGGAGGAAGGGTTCAACTGTAAGCTAGTGCTTGGTCTGCTTCCTGAAGCTCTGTGCCAGCTTTCTTGCCTCAGACCAGGAGCAGGCTACAGTACAAGCCAACAGGCAGGTAGTGTGAATGGGCATCAACTGTAGCTCAAGAAGGCAGAATTACATAGAAAAATGGTAGGCAAATCAGGGATGCTGCTTGGTGTACCAAGACATACTGTGAGATTAGGAGGATAATACTTCCTAGATGTTGTATGGCGCTTTAGCCCTATGAAAGTCAGACAGCACTTGTTATAGACAGTAGTGTCTATACACAATGTCTCTGTCCACGCTGTCTTCAAATTTTTAGGTAAATATTAAGGAACCCATTAGCATGCCTATTACCAGTGTTATTGTTTTATTTAAAAAAAAAAAAAAAAAAAAAGAGCAGAAACAACACCATTTAGTAAACACATCTGAGGTAGTATTTTGACTACTTACAGACTCATTTATTCTTTTGGTGGTTTCCTGTGGTGGTGAATTCCTGATAAACAGAAAAATAAAGAGCATAGAGCCTTAAAGAAGTCACTTAATGAAGAAACAGCAATTGCAATACTATCTAGAATACAGGAGGTTCTAGAGCTCCTTTTAGCAGTAAAATATACTGTACAATCCTGGTAATTTGGTTGTATACACAAATAGTTATATACAAAATACTTTTCAGAATTCTTACTTTTTGATTACGTTAATATATGTACTGTATAGTCATATATACTTTTCAGAATTCTTACTTTTTGATTACGTTAATATATGTACTGTATAGTCATATATACTGTATAGTCAATGGTGTGTTTGTTTAGTGGCACATTCTCAGGATTGATCTATTTTCTGAAGCTGGGGCTGAAAAATATTTATTTCAAACACATCTAAGAAACAAATAATAAATATTAATATGTGGTAAGAATAGGTGTGTTGCATAACTAATACACAACCAAAAACGGTATTTCCATGGAATTAAGAATTATTTTCATTACCATTGTAGGGTTAAAATTGCTACTCACTTAATGTGTTGTATTTTTGAATATTAATTCTATCAGCATTAAATGTGTATTTAAAAATCCAGATCTAGAGAGCAGAGTAGGCTTCAAGTGAATTACCCTTTAAACACTCACGTAGTCAAAAAGCTACTAGGAAATCATTAGAAAATCCTTTTGAGAGTTTTTTTTTTGTTGTTATAGTTGTTTAAACTTTACTGTTTTTATTAACAAGGACTGAATGTATAGGTTTTGGAGTAAAAGAATTATATTCTGCAAATTATAAATAAAATTAGACATCTGAAATATAAAGAGAAGTTTTTCACTACAGTAGTTTTACAGTTGCATTACATTTACTGAAGTGTACAGGTAGATGTGTTCACAGTAGCTGTACCAGTACGAAAGCTTTCATAATCTACTGTTTTATTTCATATGTAAAGAACTTTTCTCCTTAGAGCTGTTATTAAGATAAACTAAGCTGTGAAGTGTCTGTCTTTTGTTCCAATCACAATCTAGTTTAATTGAAAATAGAACCTGAGTGAGAGGAAATTTCTCTCTAAGATTTTTTTTTCTCAGAAAAATTGATCGAATCATAAAGTGGATATGAATATTTTTAGTAACAATCTTATTTTGATTCTCAAGAGCAGCTTCTACCATATTATTGGTGATAGCCTAAAGTATAAAAATGAGCAGCTTTTCTCTAGGCAGGGTGAGGAAAGCATTACAGTAAGTTAATTATTGAAAAGATTGCTGCTCTGAATTTGTTACTCAGATACTATTAGGATGGTCTTCATTCTGAAAAGAATGCAAAAAAAAGGCAATTTTTATTTTTTTACAGGTAGAAATTTTCCTTTAATCAGTGGCACTATTTAAAGCTATTTGAATTTAAGTGACATAGGTTCAAGTTACTGTAGTGGATATTTCTTTTTAACTTCTCAATAAGATAACTATCTATTTGTTGATGGCACTGAGGGCAAATTTGTAAAATGCAAAATGAAGGTTAATTTTATTCTTCTTATCTCTTGAAGTATTTTATCCATAACACATAATCCTGTCATTCACATTTCTTCACTTTACAATTGCTTTGAAAGCACTCTGTTAATCTAATGAAGATTTTTTTACAGATAGTTATTAATTACATTTTATAACATATTAGTTTTCAAATAAGCAATATAAATATAGTTATCATCCCTATATTCTGTGATTTATTAACGGGAACGGAGACTCACAAATCCATTTGTATCCTCTGCTGCTATAGACTTTCATAAATTCTGCTGACAAGGAAAATACATGAATTCTGTACTTGTGAACAGAATTCATATATGAAGCATTCATATATGTGTGGTCTGTCTCTGTGAGTACAGTTGCAGATAGCAATGATTTGTCATTCTTTACTTATTTTCAAATCATCCAGTATGGAGCCCCCACTTGTCCAAACTCAGCTGGGAACTGGAGTGTCAGGTGGGAAGGGGACTGAAGGAGGGACACAAATGCAGAGAAATACTGTTTCCTTGGAACTAAGGTAAATTTGAAGCCTTGGTCTACTATGATTCACTGGTTGAATTAGTAGAGCAGGATGTCTAAATTAATGTTTCTCTCTTTGCCTTGTTGGCTGTATTTTATTTTACTTTTTAAGCAGGTAGTACCTTTTTTCAGTCTACAATTTACTTGTATTATTTATCCTAGTGCTTTTATAAATATATATATATTTAAATTGATTTAGAGTCTAAATTATCAGTACTAATTTAGTAGGTTAGAGTGTAATCACATATGCTGAGTGTAGAAAAGGCTTTAGTAGCTTTTAAGATTGATTAGTTAAAATAAATAACTATTCTGTGTTCGCCAGTAGCCAGAGAAGTTTTTACTACACAGCATTTTACTATGGATAGTTTGTATGATTTAACATTTAATAAATTGAACTTTTAGTCATGCTTAAAAGAGAAGCAAGAGTAATTTGTATGCATTGGCTACTGATTGTAAATTATAAATCTGTGGGATTGAGTTCAAATTTCTAATTGGTGGGGAAAAATATCAGCAATTAACTGGGAGGACAGAAACAATTTTTTATCAAAGCTGTCTTCCACAGAGAATTCTACTAAAGCTGTTCACGATTATAAGGGTTATGATACATGGAAACACTATAATTTGTATATAAATGTCAGAATGGTATAATCTGATTATAAAATGCTTTTGGAAATTGGAACATTCATATTGGGTAAAATAGTTGAAAGCATAAGTAACTGTCTGCTTATCAGACTGTATCAGACTCCACAAGATCAGGATGCCTTGAGCAGCAGGGTAGCTTAGGGTTATAGGCAGTAGGAACAAAGCAAAGATAAAAAGGTCTTTGCTTTCTGTATAGTTGTCATCTGATTGATGCATATAGAGATACAAACTTCATGGCACTGCAGTGTCCAAGTACCTGCAGTTTTGCATTTATTTTTGGACAACTGTACTCTTAACCAGTAGTTTTCCTGATTTTTCAGTTGAAATTTACGTTTAATGTCTACATATTCGCTTGTTGGAAAAGCTCTCTGAAGCATTTGGCATTTATGAAATGTGTTGGGCTTTGTTTGTTTGTTTTAAAATCTGTATAATTTGCATTTCTTTCTGTCAGATGGCAGAGGAATCAAACCTTTACTTTTTGTGAGGTCATCTGCTGGAAAGACTTTTAACAAGTACAAAATCCCAAACATATATCCATACCTACTTTTTCTAATTTCATTCTTGCCTTTATTTTCTACAATGGGCAAATAAAATAACATCTGAAAAATAGATACACAATTGAATTTTTAGATGAATCTGTCATAGTTGTAGATGGAAAAGAGTAAGAGCTTGGGTTTATACCATTCTACTAGAACAGTTTTCCCATGTCAGAGAAACTAGTGTTGAAAGCAAAGCAATCTGTGCCCCTGTGGACTGTTTGGGTTTTATCATCTACTTCAGATTTTAGAGTAAATATTATGAAAAACAAACCATGTCTTTTTTTTTTTTTTTTTTTTTAGAGATTGTGAAAAAGTGTAAAAGGAAAAGGCAGGCTGGTATGGCTATGAGGTGCTGTATTTCTTTAAACAGCAAATGAAGAATTAAATGATTCATATATGTCAGTAGCAATTTGTTTTAGTTTCAGTAGCAGTATTCAACTAAGCAAGATGTGGTTCAACACAGACCCTACCCCTGTAGGGTCACATGAAATTGGACTTGGTATTAGAAAGGGACCTACAGAAAGCAACAAGGTCTAGAAAAGTGTGACTAATTACTCTTTCCTCAGTTTTCTTGCTTTGTCATTTATTTTCTGTGATTTTTTCCTCCTTTCTTTCTGCATGGTGTTCCTAAAGACAAAAGTAACTATCTTGTTCATCTCATCACTCTGAGGAATCTGGGTTCAGGGGAGAGCTTGAGGAGATATCAGGAACAATGAGTGAATAGGAGCAGACAGTACCAGAGCAACATAAGAAGTTTCATTAAAGAAAAAAAGAAAAAGATCTGAAATCACAGATATATCATGTAACAATATGTAGGAAAGGTGCTTTGCTGAAGCCTGATAGGTAGCAGGAAGTAAACAGCAGATACACATCAGATGAAATTGTTGTTTGTAACTGGCTCTTTTCCTTACCTGTAAGGAAACATCTACCCATGCTGTATCACCTTCAGCTACACAGATGTATATACATCTTCATATATACATCTTCATCACCTTCAGCTACATAGATAGCTATACATCAGCTAAATCAGCCCTTGTACCATTTTGAATGTCCTAAACTAATTTATTCTTCTCTGCACATAGAAGAGATAAGCATATGGGCTTTTATCCCTTGAGCTTTGAAACACATTTTTGAAGCAGAGTTGCAATCTAGTGTGGGCAAGTATTCACTGAATAAACGGGATTTACAGTGTTGTTTATTTATAGATTTTTATATGACTCTCATTGCAGTAGAAATGGTTGTAAATGAATATAATTTTCCAGCATGTTGTAAAATAGTATTCCCATTTTGCAGAACTAGGGACTGAAACTACATTTACCTTCAGAAAATCATGTTTTATGGTGAATTTGAAGAAACGGATGTAAGACTGGATGATGATCTACAAAAATATGTTTATTCTTAGGCATTATATTAGTATTCTGCATAAAATCTTACAGTTAAAGGTTAGGTATCTAATTGTGCTCTCTTTAAAAACTGCTGTGATAACAGGGGGTTTGAGAGATGCAAGAGGATTCTGTGCTAGTCTGTGTCAGTCTTTCTAAGTTCAAACACTGACTTGGAATTTTTGGGTTTGGTGGTTTTTGTTTTTGCTTTTTTTTTTTTTTTTTTTTTTTTTTTTTCCCATCTGCTCATATTGGGTATATTTAGCAAGACTATTGTTGTATGAAAATGACAGATTCATATTTAGGATGGATTAGTGGGAGATTTTGTGAGTTCTGAAATGTATTAAGAAAGTCTTTTTGTAGCTTTGCTACTATCTCAGTATTGTTGGGCATGAAACTTAAGGAGAAAATACTTACTTTTGGGAGGTTTTTGTTTTGATTTTAAAAGATAAAATAACTCAAATGCAACTGCTGAGATTTTCAAGGAAGCTTGTAAGGAAGCAAGGAAGTAAGATTTGAAGGAAAAGGCTCTTAAAGTCAGTTTAGAAAGTCCCCTTCCATTTTAAAAACATATGAATGATATGCTCTTAAATCATCTGGGTATTTTTGCAAATGCAGATCTTCAAGCAACTCTTTGTTGAAGGAAAAAAAAAAACAAACAAAATGACAGTATTTATATTAAATAATGTTCAATAAATTAGTGTGATATCAGAATAATTTCCCTGAAACTTGTACATTTTTGTAGAAAAATCAAATAACTCAAAATAAAATTATATTAATTCTGGCTGTGAACAATCAATTAAACAAAGAAAGTCATTGTAGGAAATTTAGTGTAATCATAAGTAATAACTTACACCTGATATGAATGAGAAAAATTAACTTTTACTTTTAATTAAATATAATGCCAAAAGGTATTCAAGCCATTCTGACATATATAGAAGATAGAATAATAAAGTACAGACCCAGTCTTAATCACTCTGCATTATTAAACATTAATATACTGTCATTAACAGTACCTGTTATAATCCATGTCATTTTGTGCCTTGCAAGAGAAGCACTCATGTCCTTTCAAATACTAATCACAAAAGCAGATGCTTAAGATCATTGAATAACCCTTTTATTGCCATGCTTTGCATGTGTGGTTCCAAACGGAATCTGGGATGTGTCAGTGAGGCATACTACAAAAAACATATTATGCTTTGGCTGTGGTGTGGAGGACTTCTCTAATTACATTATAAGTCAATCCAAATAGTAGATTATGTTTGGCATCCATCTTACAAGCACAGTTTTCCCAGTATCAGCCAAGGTGTTTAAAAATATGACAGTGTGCAGCCCTGTAAGAAATCCCGTATTTTTTTTGTTGTTGTTTTCCCAGTCCCTTGCAAAAGGTTTGCAATGTGCTGCCACATTTTCCATCTGTGACCTGAAGTTGATACACTGATTTCTTGGTCTTAATTAAACTAGTAGGTATTGCAAAATTGCCCAGATGACATAAGTAAAATGAGTCACAATGCAATAAAGCTGCAATAATGCCCTACTCTTTGAACCATATAAAACTTATTGTCTATATATAAGAATTGTAACAGAATATTATTTTTTTCCTACTTTTCCCTCTGTGATGTTAAATCATTTAACATTAAGCCTTATTATGCCTCTGTGAGGTAAGTATGTAATCCCTTGCTATGAATGGATAAGGTTAGATTCAGAATAGAAAAAGTGTGCAGTTAAATCCAAATCTGGGCAATTTGGAATACTGATGTTAATGTGGTCTCGATCATTATACCTGCAGTAATTTTTAAGGACTGTGGAAGATAAATGGTTTTCATTTTTTAGGTGTTTGTTCATTTTACTATCTTCCATTGCTGTCTTAACAGAATCATAGCTAAAAACAGAAATTACACATGTTAATACTAGAATAAAGGAAAAGACTTCTGCAGTTCACTGAGTTAGCAAAATGGAAAAAGGAGAACATTATTTTTCATATATATCCTAATGGTAGTAGATTTGTGCATACTAATACCAGACTAACTGTAATAACAGAAGTCATTTTGAGGCAGAAGTCTATGAATTACTTTTTTTTTTAGTTGACAGTTTCCCTGCAAGTGAATTGAACAAGGTCATGAAGACACTAGTACTCTCCAACTTGCAGAAAGTGCTAAATGACCATTAAACACCCTACCCTTCATCGTAAACACATCTTAGATTTCAGCATAGGAATTTATGGTCCACTTCTAGTAGAAGCTGCTGCTTTTGGTTTAAGACTTGATAGGAATGTGGTTTTGCCAAATGCTAAGTACTGAAATGTGAGGGTTACATAGGCACATTGCATTAAAACTGAACTGTCATTTAGGTACAATTAGGTGCTGACGAGGGTGAGTCAGTACTGCTCATAAGACTGTGTGGCACAGCTATGCTATACATAGATTACGGACAAGCTGCCATTCCGCAGAGTTCCACTGAGAAATGCAATAACCTATTTAAAATCCTGCACACCATCCTCCTCATACTCTCACAATCTCCAGAAGGTAAACTCAGGAGTAGTGGATTACTCATATTCCTGTTACAGAACTAATTAACCCTACCTTAGACTGTTAGGCTTTTCATGGGCATGTCCACCTTATTATTATAGGAAGATGGGATTATTTTTTTTCTGGGTCATCAGTTAAGATTCCATGTATTATTATTATTATATTTTTATATTTAAATTCATTGGGAAGATGAATCAGGAAGAGAGCCTAACCTTTTTCTATACCCTTGGATAAGCTCAAGAGATATTCACCTCCTTCACTTACACCATTTTCTGTCTTCAGCCATCTTTGCGGCTTCATTGATTTTAAGCACGTTTCTTAGTGAATAAAATGTACGTGACCATATTGTCCATCTGTGTGAGCGTCAGGATGATTCCAGCCAATTTAGAAAGAAATGTGGAGATCTCAGAAATCTGAGAAAATCAGTAGCTAGTGGATGAGGGAGGCAGCCTTTGAAGGCAGAATTTAGCTGTCAGTTTAATTTATAGCAATAGTGCATTAACTGTCTAACATTTTGCTTTGAAATAGCTAGGAGTCACTGCTTCTTGACCAGCAGGGTTAAGTTCGGAATTAGAGATATGTAAGCATAACAGACATAGATCAGTAAGAAAACAGATTGCATTAGTTCTGCTGCTTGAAGAACAGTTTCTTAAAGCTCATTCATCTATACTTTTATTATTGTTATTATTTTAACCTGGTTTATTAAACATGTCATTGGCATAATATGCCAAAGAGTGATTTTCATTTTTATCTTAATGTGTTAACCTTCCAATTCTTGCCAGGCTTAGAGTAACTATGGCTGTTTACATTCTTTTCTTGAAGTCTTCATAATTTGCATTCTCTCAACACTAGTTGTCCAAAATGTCTGTGTTTTTGACATGTCCTAGCTTTTTGTCTTAAACTTTGTTTTCTTTATATGCAGTTGTTGGTAATCAGGGGTTCTTGTGTGTCCTCACCCTGATTTTTTCCCTTTCCCATTTTAATCAGTGCTGTTCTTTACAAAACCCTTATTGAAGCTGAAAATGATAGATGCCATTCATGATTCTGTTCTTTTGCTCTCCTACTACCTAGGACAAACCTTTCATTTTCATCTCATAATCCATCATGCCTTCCAGGACTAAATAGGTCAAATTTGGGAGAAATGTGCCTTCTTTTGAATTCCTGAACCATACTACACAATCTGCTGTTGTTACAGCTGTCCTATACAAACAGAAATTTGAAAGGCTTTTGCTTTCACAGCTCTGATAAGTATTATAATGGAGGGATGAATGCTATCACCAAATATTTATCCCTCTGCTCAATGCCCAACATCCCCATGGTTGGCATTATTATGTAATTAGTTCATTTTTTGTGTGCCTGACCAGTTGAACCCTCCAGGCAATAATCTATGTTTCTGATGCCATTTATAATGGCAAACTTTTTTTTTTTTTTTTTTTTTTTTCAAAGTGTAGTGAGAAAGAAAGAAAAGGTTTATATAGAAAAGGTTTAACCAAATGTACATTTGGTTTCTTAAATCTACTTGAAACTTTTAACTGTGGCGAAAAGCGTGTTCTGCTGGTGTAAATTTCATCTCTGCTAGCCTATTTTACCTGTAGCTGTGCTGTTAAATCCTTTTAAGAATAGACAAGTTCTCTGCGTGAGGTTCAATATGTTCAAGACAAAGGCAAAGCAAGAGCTGATGTAGTAGGTTCTTGACAATTACAACTTTGTTTGGGAATATACTCTATTATTTTTGATAGGTTTTTGTTTTCTATTTCAAGCAAACTGCCCTCTAAGGAAGTTCCCCCTGCACGGGTAAAATAATAGACAACTGTTCCAGGTAATCTGTAATCACACAGCTTTTCCTCCATGAATATTCTTACCATTCTTTATATTTTGCTATATATAAGTTTTCAAAAACTAGAATATGTAATAAGTTTACAGTCCATTTTCTGATCCCATTGAAATCAGTAGTAAGCTGATTTTGTTCTTGTTTGGGCACCAAATTTCTCATGTTGTTTATTAGATTGTTTGGCATGTAGAAAAGGCATCTATCAAGAAATGAGACTATAGTTGATGGTCTTTTACGTGTTGGTGCTGAACGTAGGTATGGTGAAAGTGCATGATTCTATTGAATCATTTGTAGATGTCTGCACATAGACAACTTATTTACACTGATGAATTTGTAAGGATGGATCATTTAATGAAACTAATAAAATTGCAGCTGGCAACATTTTTCCCTAAAAAGTTATGCTATGTTCTGGAATTTCCATGTTCTGGAAACAAAAAGATCTTGTACCTTTGGATGAGTGTTGACATAGAATTCAATATTGTTCCTTGAAAATGAAGTTTAGCGAATATCAGACAATTGTATTGAAAAAAATAATTGGCTGCTTTTTTTTTTTTTTTTTTTTTTTTTTTTTTTCCAGTAGTCAATTTCATTACAGAATGTGTCTTTCTTTTGTTGCTTCTGTTTTGTTTATTTGTTTTTCACAACATTCAGAAAGATAAGAATGCTCAGTTAAGTAGCAAAGTAATGTTTGTATTGCATGGACTTATGTTCACTAGCAGGAAGCATTTTTAAGGAATAGCAAAATATAGTTATTTGCAGGACTTGATTTAGAACTTCATACAAGAAAGGTTTGCATCAAAACCTTGATTCTAAGAATTAATGTTAATTTGAACAGAGAACAAAAATATTGTCATTGTAACCTAAGTGTAGAGTCAAACCCAACCAACTCAGCTTTAACTGCTAAACATACGTAATGTAAATCTGTATAAAATCAGGGATAGGAACTAATCTCTGAAATGACATGGGAAATAATTTCAAGTAACTAAGCACAAAGAGATCTTAATCTGTCTTGGGGCAGTTTTTAAGCAGAAAAGGAATTCATTCTACTGAATAAATAGATAATTAAAAAATACTAGTTGGGCTGGAGTAATGAGGAATTTAAATTAAAATTGCTTAAGCAAAATCATTGATTTGGATCTTCAGATCTTGCTGAGACACACTATTAGTTGAAGCTGTCAGTTGAATTTGCATTGTTTTGTAGTTCTATGATAGTGAGGACTGATAAGATTTGTAAAGTGCCAGATAGAGCTGATTGTACCCAGCCATGGGTGTGATCATAGTGCTTTGAAAATTTTCCTGTGTCTCCACAGTATATATATATCTCCATCGTAGAAGAATACTTTGTCCTTTTTGGGAATGGTTTTATAGTCTGGGAAAAGAAAGAAAGAAAAGAAAAAAAAATAAAAAAGAAGAGGATGATGTACATCATCAATGTATATATATATGATATATATGATAATCAATGTACAGTTCTGCAGCACAAGTATTCCTTTACTCAAAGGCTAATTCTCTTCTCATCAGATCAAGATCTGATGCACAATAATACCACAGCAGCAAGCAACAAGTAGAATGGGTCTGGGAAACTGGCCTCCTTTTCATTGCTATACCTTCTTTCTGCATTTGTTAAATAAATGAACATAGGAGTTCTCTTGAAAGTCAAGTATCTGTCATTTTCAGCTCCAAGAACAATTTTTTATTTTTATTTTTAATTTAAAAGATAATTTAGTACAGAGCTCGATTATTGACGAAAATTCTCTATAAACATGAGCTTGTAAGATCAGGATGGACAACTGTTTAGACCTTCATGGCTGGGAATCATGCCATTACTACCCACAGCCGATGCACATACATGGCTATTTGGCGGTGTACCTCACACCATCTGTTCAAATGGCATTTTGCCTGCTCACAAATTGGTTAAACCTGTGCCAAGAGCAATTGCTCTAGATGGTTACACTGCAAAACACTGGAAGTGGCTCCTATTTTGTATGTAGTCTCTGTCTTTTGGACACCACTTTTAACACTTTGTTATATCCTATGGACATACCTGTATACCGCAGTGATTAGAAATGGAAAAAGATTAATATCCTAACTCTTTCACTAACTCTTTCACTACTAATTAGTCATCCTAACTCTTTCACTACTAAAACTATCTTTTATAAATCCAAAGAGGAGAAAACAAAATACATGTAATTTGAGTTGAAAGTAAATCAACTTATTTTCTATCTAAAAACTACTTGTTCCTTTTAAGTTGGTAAATGCTAATCAAAGGCCTACAGAAGTTAATAGTAATTATACTATTATAATTGCTAATTACTAATATGAATGGATGTGGAGCTGGAGTTGTAAACGATTGTGTGCTTGCTAGTGAACAAAAATCAAGTCAACCGACAGTTGCTACATCTTGTTGATTGATTGACTGGCTTCTGTTTTAAGTTTCTAAGAGAAGTAACAGGTTACAGAGATTTTCCTTTCTAGATTGGTTATTTAAATTCAGCTGAGGTATACAGTAACCAAAACTTATTACCAGATGACATTTATACAACCTATAGAATAATTCTGCTGAGTCTTCTCAATTGAATAGACATCCATGTCATACAGTTGGCACATTTGTTGACAGCCTCAACTGCGTACCATGGAAGTGAACTTATTGCTTGCCAGCAGAAGTAGCCCCTCTAGGTAAAAGCCAAAGGATATTGGCAGGGAAACCTAAGCTCAGTGGATAAATATAGGGCTTTATGTAGAAAATGCTGTCATCTTTCCAGCTTCTATAGCCACTAGAATAATTATAAAATAAAAATTATTTTATTTTATTTTTTTTTTTGCTAGCAATTCAGAGTATTTGCAAGTATAAGGGAGTTATTTGCCTATTTCTCTTTGAGTGTAATTAACTGTAGGAGTATTGTTATTTTCCGTCTATGAACTTCTCCCTGTGCATGAATGTCACTGCTCAGTTTGAGCATGCTTAGTTGAATCAGGATGATATCATTTATGTGGGTGAGTTTCCATATATTGGTTAGTGGGAGGTATGATATTTTGCTGAGTTTTTTCCAGAGGTGTTGCCAAAGCCTTTAGTCTGAGCTTCACATAAGTAATACTGATTAGCTCTTGCTTACTAGAGTAAACCCAATGAGAAAGAGTTGGGTACGCCTTAAAAGGAAAGTAAAGAGTTCAAAAGTCAGAACTGTTTGGAGTACTGGATGTATTTGTTTGCAATTTGGTGGGTTGTTGTTTTTAATTATTATTATTATTATACTTTGCATAAAACAATATAAAGATAAAATATATATATATATATATATGTGAAGTCCCTATATAGAAGGGCTATAAGGCCCTTTGTAATCAGTCATAAATTTTATATTTATATAATATAAATATTATAAGAGCTTATATAATTTATATAAGCTCTTACATTGTGAGGTATTTCATAAACCTGGTGACCAAAATGCTGAGTAACTGAACTTCTTTAAAAACAACAACGAAGAAAACCCCTCTCATTAATTTGAAAGTCTCAGATATTAAACAACTCTTACTACTCACAGAAAAATTGACTCATACAGTAGTTGATGTTTGTTCTCATAATTGAATTCTATTACTTCTAACAGCTGAAATTTTGTCTAGGAGATATATCAGTTTTGAAGAATGTGGACAACGCTTTAGGAGGTACATCACTGCACAGTCACTCATGGCTTTTACAGCCTTTTATCCCATTTTAGTATGTGTATTTGTGTAGAACTGTTATGTTAGAAAGAATATTTTACATCCGCTTATATTTTCCTGATAGAAAATTGTCCTGTTGTGGAAATAGTGAAGCATCCTCATTTTATGTGGAAAAAAAAAAGCAGCAATTTGATGGGCAAAGTACAAACTGATGAATTCTCACAGGGCTGGTGTGCTCTGCATTCTAAGTTGAAAACTGGACATAGCTGGATACTTAGTGACTAGCTTACACATTCTGAACTAATCTGAATAGTGTCATTCTTCAAAAATCTGTGAAACATTGGGAACTGATTTGTCTTACTTCCATGCAGATGAATGGGAATTCTCCTTTCACTTCACTGGGAGTAGGATTGAATATTTCTTGAGTTGACCAACACAAAGTAACATTTATAGGCAGAAAAATGAGAGGTGTTTTTTTTCAGCTCCAACAAGCTCATTTTTAAAATGCACTTTGCTGTAACCATGTAAACCTACATAACCCTACAGTTTGTTAACACTGAACTTTAATGAGTGCTGATAAGAAGCCAGTCAGTGGATATCCATTTAGCTAGTGATGATCTGAACTCCAGCTGATTGTCCTAGCAGCTGTGTGACTTCATTACCATTAGAAAGGCATACAGCCAAGCCAGCTGGAATCCAAAGAGGCTTCTCAATACATGTAGCATGTCAGTTTTTTTGGTTTACATATCAGAATTACAAAGGACTTCTACAAAAAATAAAATAAAATAAAATAAAATAAAATAAAATAAAATAAAATAAAATAAAATAAAATAAAATAAAATAAAATAAAATAAAATAAAATAAAAGAGAGAAACAACAACAAAAACAGAAGATCGATGGTCTTGGCAAGTACCCTCATAAGCTTGTGTCTAAAGTAAACTTCTATTGAATCCATTATATCCAACCAAACAAAAAGGGTATAACTACAGGCTTGAAACTTGGGAAAAGTATCTACATAGATCTCTTTTACAAACTCTGCTCAACTCTTTCAAAGAATAGCAATTAATGCCTATTTGTAGGTCTGTGGAAGAACTTTGCTGAAGTGAAGAGAAAGACACGGTGGGATGGCCAAATCTGTTTGATTCATAAAGCACAGAAGACTTAGCATTGATTTTTGAAGTACCTGTTTGTATGTATTGGGTTAAGCATCTGAAAAATAGGTATTGTGGATTCTTTATGTAATTCCTCGAAGATACCAATGTTTCAGCCACCTTTAAAGCAGAAGTGTTAACAAAATTTGCCCTGCATAGACATTTAGGAACTGGCATCAATTTGTCAACAGCTAGGCTTTCAGCTCTGAACCATGTCCTTAGCTCATTTGTTTGTGCTTTTTAGATAAATTTATCATTTGCTTTGAAGTCAGAGAAACCTGAAACTTTTCAAATCTATTTCCTTGGTATACTGTGTGTGTGTATATATATATATATATATTATTTTATATTGCAGGAGTAGTTGTGAAGTAGAATAAATAATTTATAGTGTCTGGAAAAAAAAGTCATCCCCCCCTCATCTCTGCACCAAGAAAAAAAGAGAAAAAACAACCCACAAGTCATCGTATAAGTTATCTAACAGACACTCTTAACAAAGCGTTTTTTTACATTTCTGCAATATTGCAATGAAAAAATAGAAAAAAAAATAAAATAGTTCAACTCTGCAGTTCAACATAAATCATATTAATAAGAAACTTGCTTCTCAAAGAGGTTTAATGAGAGACTTTTAAACATATGCATCAGTCCATTCACGGTCAGAAAACTGTTTAAGTTATAGCCTTCTTTGTGAATATATTCAAACCATTAAATTATTTCATCAATAACTCTGTGTAAGTCAGTGGGAATTTTTCTTGAAAAGAAATTTGAGAAACAAACTGTGGGTCAAAGGGAAGAAGCAAAGCACTTTCAAGAAAACATTGGCTTGCCAAAAACAAATAATATATATATATGTAATATAAACATATTATTTAAAGAGTACTACATTGATCCTCATAGAAATTAAATTTTCCACATCATTAAAAAACTAGCTTATACTAGATGACTACATCTAGATGACTATTCTAGATAACTACATCTAGAATAAGAGCAATATGCACAAGGCAAATCTGAAATTACACTTTTGCACGTAACTTTGCAGAGTTGTCAGAAGTTTGCAAGACAGATATGCTTAACGGTATCTTATGTTTCACCCATGCCAAAAGTAATCAAAAAGAATATTTTGTGTAAATAGTCTAAATAAACTTCATTAATTCTGCACAATAAATTTTTATGTTACTTGCATATTATATCTCAAGCTGACTGATACTTGCTATTACTGAAGTCTGTTTTATGTTGCAGTTGATAGTAGATAGACTGCAGTTCTTAAAGGTGAAGTTAGAAAAATGCTGTTTCAAAAATAAAATAAAATAAAATAAAATAAAAGGCATTAGGTTAAATATTAATTTGAATGTCTACAATAATGGGTACATACACTATTTAAGGAAGTCATTATTTCACTGTATAGTCAACAAGAGTATTGATTAGAATTAATTCACTACAAAAAGTCTCCAATCATTTTTAACATAAGTTTTTCCTCTTTAACAGTACCCTGAAGCTTGTCTTTTTCGTGGTCAATTTAGCAACAAATTTGCAATTAATCATTTGTTGATTGCAATGAATGGTCTGTCGATAATATGCAGCTTACATTGCTAAAAGGGTTATACAAGAGCTTTATTGTTTTCCTTTTGTCTTGGGAACACTTTGTCTAGCTGTGTTTCCTAGAATGGATTTTGAATAGATGTTTTGAAGTAACGCATGCCAGTTTTAAAGAGACACCATGGACTGCTCTGAGAGTATTAATCAAGATATGCCCTAACTTTTTTCTGGCATTAGACTATTTGGACATCTGTTCTGACTCCTTATATGTGAAGTAGGACACATTGGCATAAATGAAGGGTTTCATTATCTTAAATGTCATAACATTTGTTTGAATTACTTTGTGTAGATTTTAAATGCTGAAATTGTAATCTTGGTTTTTTATAGATTTCATTGTCCTTTCAAAAGACTATAAAAATGGAAGCCTTCTAAAAATTCCATCCATAATTTAGAAAGCATAATTTACAATTTGTGCAATAACAGTGAAATTGCTGTAGATGATACTTTAGTAATTTTAAGCAGTGTAAGTATTTTTACTGAAAGAAAATTAAAAGAAAAAAAATAAATGCTGCTTATTCCAGAAACAGTGTTTTTGTCACAGATAAAATATAAATTAAAACCATTATAAAATGCCCCTTTGGGGAATGTTAACGTGGATCCATCCCTTTGGAAATTCATGGCAGCTCAAACTGCAACTTTAATTTTGTTAGAAAGAAATGTTTTTTATGTTTCAAGCTGTCCTTAAAGGAGTATCTCAATAGCATATTTCAAAAGATTAAAGTTTGGTTTCAGACTTTTCCAAAAGTTTGAAATGTTTAGATTGCACTGATCTTTAAATTGCATAACTTTTAGTTAGTTTTAATTTTTCATTAGCAAAACTAAACCACTGGTAAACTAGGATTTAATTATATTATCCTTATTAAGTATTATACACAATATTTATAGCTATTAAAATATTCTTACTTCTGATAACTTCTCATGTAATATGGATATGATATTTAGGCTTGTGTAAAAGTTAGTATTAACTACATTTGGTTTTGCTATAACTACAAGGATTACTTACAAACATAAGACAAGTGTCTTCTTACTGTGCAGCAAATTTGGGAACACTAGCTTGTCATCTAGTATTGGTTACATTATTTGACTGGCAGAACAGAGGAACACTTTACAAACAGGTGCTCTTTAATTTGCAAATTAATAAAAATCTAGGAAAAGCTTCCAGCCTGTTACATTGTTGGTTTTCAAGGTCAAAAGTTGAAGGGTGATTTGACTATGCTTTCATTTAGAGCAAAGATTTATTTAGAACTTGTGGCTCATGAAGCAGTTTTAGTTACTGTTATCAAAAGCAATGTAGTTTTCCATTTATATCAGATGTTTACAAAATATCTGGCCTGGAGCTCATAGAAACTCTCCCATTGAAGTTCTTTGCTATGAAACTTTATGGATCTGACTTATACCATGTGCATTAGGTGGTCACCTGAACAGATCTGATGAAATCACCATATCAGTAGATTTTCAAAATGACAAAACTCTATAGTCATGTGTTAAAACTGTGATATACATGCAAATAGAAGTGTAGTTTGTTACTTCTGCATCCATTTAATACCTGACTCACATATACATAATGATATATTCTGTGGCTTATTTTAAATTAAGGGATACTGGGTTCAGAGAATAAAGAAACTGAAGAGTTTCTTGTCTCATACTGCTTGTTTCTGCATCTGCACTACAGCTTGCTTCATTGCTAGCTTGATGGTACAATTGTAGGGAGTAACTCTGTAAACTAGATAATTATTTTGTAGAATTGTACGCAAAAATTTATTGTAAACAACTCAGCCAAGTTGGAAAACCTCATCTATGTTGTAAATCCTAAGTAAATGGGACTTGTGCAAGGAGGTTTTGAGCAGTTACAGAATCCTCCCAGATAATTTGAATCTGAGAATAGGATGCTGGCATAATATATTCAAAGCTACCATGAAAGCCATAAGTTGCTAAACAACCATGACGCACTGAGCCTGTCCAGATGGTTAAGCAAAAAGCATTATGCAAGTGCACACTTGGGGGGGGGGGGGGATTTTCTGACTAGAAAACTTGAGGAATTTCTCAGCTCCACTCACCATATGCATTGCTAGATTCTTTCACCAGTCTTTTGCAAACTTGGATGTATGGCATGTAAAAGATAACAAGGGCAGTTCTTTAGTCCTCCATCCAGGTCCAGTGTAGCAGTTCAATTTGGACATTTTGATTTCTTGGGTTCAAAATTTTCCCTGTGTGAAATACTAGTAAAGGGCTTTAGTGCATTTTCCAGGGTTTCTAACCACATCAATAAACATTTTTATTTTAACATTAGATTGATCAATAGTGAGGTAATATTGCACAAGGCTAAAGTGCAATATAGACTTGGTAGTTACTGCAGTTACTAGTTTTGTTTTTTTTTTTTTTTTATTATTTTTTTCAGCTGAAGCCAATTTTAACTGTATGCTATTTTGTTAGCATAAGTTTAAAGTTCTTAATTTTTAGTGAGTTGGATACAATAAAGTCTGTTTTTGTTGTTGTTGTCTGTAAGTACTTCCATAATAACCTTCTCTTTATACCACATAATAGAACCTCTCTGTGGAATAAATTCACATATTTAACCTCAAGGACTTTAATGACTTTTTTTTAGTTACTTTTAATAAGAAAAATAGATATTGCATAACCTCTGTGTGCCATATGCTGGGTAGATCGTCTCTGTAAAAGCAAAAAGTTTTATATACCTAAATTATTTATTCAAACCAGACATAAAGGTTGATCTGTTTTAAGAGGAAAATATATTTGAATCAATTTTGTAAAATTTGACTACACCTACCATAAACACTTGTTCATATTTTGGCATGTATTAACACTTTGTCATATATCCAGATACTAAGGTCCAAAAAAGCATTTAATTTATAAGCTGTAGATTTTTGGTATACAGGATCTTGTTATTCATACTGAATATCTTTTCAGCTGCTAAATGCTCAATAAGATGACATCTAGTTCAATTTTTTAAATCTAATTTGTAATTCAGGTAGGCATTACTGTAGAGTTTAGACTTTATTTAACTTAGGAAGAGTTGATATCAAACACTATTCATATGAACTGGTTATGTTTTTGGGTTGACAGAGAATATTATCCCTGTTTTATGTGGAACTATTGATCATTGCCATGCAGTACATGATTATTGGGTTTTGCATTCCAGAAGAGTCCGGCCACTTGTGCTGTGTATGAAGACATTCACCTTTAAAGTTACAAGTTTTGGTATCAGTAGCAGTAAAACCAGTATGAGATGGAGATGATGGCATCCATTTGTTAGGGTCTAATATCTTAATGAACAGTTTGATTTCATTTTATTTGTGCAGTGCCCTTTTAGATACTAATAGAAACTACTCTGGTGGGGGTAGGCTTGGCATTCACCAGCTTAGATTCACCTCACATTAATCTAACTCATAATTCTTGGATGCTTCTCAGTTGTCCCAGTATTTTCAAACTGTTAAATAGGCTTGTCTCAGTTTGATACAAACCCAGTTCCACCATTTTCCCTATGACCTCACTCTGCTACAAGGCAATCTGCCTCTTTTGCATTAGCTGTAAGCTAATGTAAGTTCTAGAAAGAACCAAGCCATGTGTAAGGACTTCCATGAAACTGTTCTGATATTTCTTCATAACTTGGAAGTCCTCAAATGCTATGTATTTAACATGCTTAAATGCCTAAAAAGAATAGAATAAAAAAAAATACGGATATGTCAAATAAACACAAATGCCACTAGGTTAGAACACTTTTGGTAAGCATGTCTCACATCTAACTGTTTTATGACCCGTGTAGATTTGGAAATGGTGGAAAGTAACTTAGAAGGTGTTTTCTTAGACATGACAATTACACTGAGTACAATGAATGAATATCTTCACAGTCATGAATATCTTCATCCACAGACTTCTTCATCACTGGTGATACCCATTTGGAATATGCAGGCCAATGGTATTGGCAGGGGCTCTCATTTTGCTAAAGGTGGTGAATTTATCAGTTCAGGGAAAAAATGGGAGGTGGAATAGAAGAAATGTGTACTGACACATTGGAAAATTATGTCAGAGAGAAGGGTTCTGAATGATTCTGGGAGAAGTTCAAGGGAAAGTTGCTGTTAGTAAGCAAAGAATCACAGTGTCAAAGAATAGTGTGGGTTGGAAAGGACCTTAAACATCATCTAATAGCTACCTTCCTGCCATGGGCAGGGAAACCTTCCAAGATGCTTGACGGAACTGAAAAACACTTTAAAATGAAATTCAGAGTTATTAGGCAGGGGATAAAACCTTTGTCTGACAGCTGTAGGTCTCCTTAGTTGGGGATAACACAGATGAAGATGATAACAAGAAAATACAGTAGAAAGATTCAGAGTATTCTGGTACACAGAACAAGAACACAGTACAAGAACAGATGCAGAAAATAAGCAGAAGAGCAGGAAGTTTCTTTTAAGCCTATAAGAAAGAGCAAATAAGAAGTAATACAAAAGACATGGCAGAAGGGGTCTTGAAACTTTGTTGTGTATCATTACAGAGAACATCTATAGCTAAATAATCTAACAACTATCCCTAATTTATGGGTATGTTGTTGTTGTTGTTTGTATAAACTAATATTTGTTTGTCTGATGGGGAGATAATAAATAATATTATTATGCAAAAAAAAAATTCAAATTGAAAACATAATGAATGAGGAAAACAGTGACCTTTTTCAATTAAGAGAAAAATATTCTTTCAGAGTGTAAATCAATGAGAAGTGTTTCAGTGGTCTGCATACTTCTTACAAAATTAAATATCTGCTATGGAAACAAATGAATAATATAAATATGTATTAAAATTATAAGGCTCTGTTGCCAAGGCTTTGACTAACAAGTTATGAGAAGTTGCTAAGGAGATGTCAGGTGAACATTTATTGTTTGATTGCTATCAAGTAAATAAGCATATATAATGGGTAGTGATACAAGATTTGGCTTGGACCCCATTGAAGATTTCAGAGGACTGCACAAACAGTTGCACTTCTGAAGGCAAATCTTCATACATTAAGAAGCTGGAAGTGCTAAGCTTCTTGTATAGGTAATACCAAAAGTTTTCTAAATGATAATTCAGAGTGGAAACTTGTCAACATCCCTTTTGGAAGAACCTTCCCAAAGAGCTTTTTTCTTCCCATTGATCATACTGGAGGATAGAGAGTTCATCCTGCCAGTTTAGGCAATTAATTCAAGGGCCTAAATTTAGCCTCTAAAGAATACTAGTCTAATGCCAACTTAATTTAAACTCAAGATGAAAATGTCCCAAAGGATTTTATTATTTTTTTTAATTAAGACAATGTTTGAAAACCAATTTGAGTTTAACTTGAGTTTAACTTTTCAAGGCAGTGTACAAACAATTATTCCTTATCCCAACTATGTCTTTTTCTCTATATTTATTTTTAGTGTGATGGCAATAATTAGTATTTCACAAAAAGTTGCTTATTAATGGATTTTGTGGGAGAACTACTCACTTTCCTCAGAATTGCTAATGTGCTGGACTTGAAAGTCTAGGCATTTCTTTCAAGCTAGACGGTCTCTAAATATGAACTCTGTTCCCTTGCTTTTTACTGAATATATCTGTAAGCCATTACTTTGTGTTTCTGGAGGACAGCTACAGTAACATCCACTTTCATTGCGTTGTATTGATTATATTGACTTTCAATCTGAGCTGTGACCTTGATTGTTTTGTGCACAAACTCATTGTGCAGAATAATTTGAGACAATTTCAACATAGATTTCCATCAGCAGTTATCAGAAATAGTACCAAAGCTTTACCACAGAGATCTTTTTAATATACAAAATATTTAATATACCCTCTATGTTGGCTAATTGCCATATGATCACTTTTCTTCTCTTTTTAGTGACCACATAAACACTCTGCATGGATCTAGAAGAACCCTTCTCTAGTTACAGCAAATTTAGTGTGACCATATACAAAGAAGATGTGCAACATCCTCAGCAGAGCTCATGTTACAGTGTGCATGCCCTTGGCATCATTGAGTCTTAGGGCACACTTTATTTTAGTCATCTAGTCCTTTCTGTCATCTTATCTGTCTTATCTCTGAGTCTCCTTTGATGGTCCTAGAATTTGCTTTGATGGTCCTAGAATTTGCTTTGATGGTCCTAGAATTTGGATGGTGACTTAAAAGATGGATACATAGAAATTTAGTATAAGTTTCTAAAAAGCAAATAGCTGTTCAGAGTCCTTTAGATACTGGTACAAAGGCTTATTTTGTAGGACTAGGCCCCGGACTGGCCTCTGCACAGCTGGGACACCGGGTCACCCTGAGTTAACTGACAGTTTACTGAAGTAAATTCTGATGAGACAATCTGTGTACATGCCCACTAGTTGTGTGTTACGTAGTTAAATAAGCATAAGCAGAACTTTTTTTTTTTTTTCCCCTCAAACATCCTTTCCTGCAAAATGGATTCCAGCTTGCTTATACAAAACATTTCTAGTATGAATTTATGTATGTATAGTACCAGAAACATATCAGACTTCAAAAGAAAGAGCATATGCTTACATGTGAGGGCCTGCTATAAATATTTAATTAAAACTTCAAGATATACCATCCTTGGGTCCTTTGCCCATCCTTTATAAAGACTGTGGATACTCATGTTTCATCCTGGTTTTAGAGATATTTGATTCTATGATTCTATTTAAATGAGTATTTCAACTGTGAACTGTCACTTGACTTAGTAATATATGTACAGCTGAAATCTATTTAAATATGACCATCAGAGGGCTGGCTGTCAAGAATATCACTGGCAAAATGAATAGCATTAGCTTGACAGTTTCTATGTTTTTTCTTGGAAAACCAGGAACACAAGTTTCTCAGATTTTTTTTTCTCAGATTTTTCTTAAGATAGTGGATTATCATTATATTTTAGTTGGCTATATCAAAAAAAAGCTTGAAAGCTCTTCTTGCTATCATCTTCTCAAGCTATCACCTTCCTTAGAGATATAGGCTCAGAATATCACTAGAAAATCAGAATTTTCACCAAAAACTAATGTATTGGTGTAATTTTATTTATTTATTTATTTATTTTAGAAGACCTCTTACTTAGTCTTTCAGGTTAATGTGTATAATTTAAGCAAAAATATCTGGGAATCAAACATAAAATGATGACAGCTTGATTCAAATAAAGCAGGACCTGAAGCTTCTTGAGTACCTTTTTCTAGACTTGGATCATTTTAATGTTTCAGTACTAGCCATATTATTTGCTCATCATGAGACAGGTGATTATTATGAGGTGGGTAATATTAAAAACAAAGAATATTTTTTTGTGTTTTGGTGGCGTTTTTTGTTGTTGCTTTGTATGCATGTGCAGCAAGTGGAATACATAAACATAATGACATTTATGTAGAAAATAATTTTTCTCCTTAAGTCACTATAGCAAACTGTTCTAATTTGTTTGCAGTAATATTTTTTTTGTTCATCTATACTACTCCACATTAATAAGTGATGTGAGCTAACTGCTTGTTCAGGTTAGATTTGAATTCTGATCCAAAGATTACAGGTTACTGAGTTATCCCTTAAGCTTCCTAGTCTTCTGGATCCATTAAGCCTTAATTAAAGAGGAATCTTAGGAAAAAATAATCAGACCATTTATATCCAGAGAAGGTGCACATTGGTCATTTGTTTGTTCACCAGCATAAAAATTATTATTTAATGGGAATTTTAATCACAGCAAGTTTATAGATAGACATATATTAAATGCATTAATCTTTCTATAAGGTTATTCACAATGTATAAGGTTACTCCTCTGAAAAGACTGCTTCAGATTGCTTTCCGGTAATGCTAATACCCATTAAAAAGATGAATATATATGTGTGTAAGTCAATCATAAGGTATTAAAGAGGTGTAGCAACTTAAGCTTCTTTTCTTCTTGGCAGGTCACTTTGAGAAATGTCCTAGTTCAATTAAAATATTTTTTCCATTTCCTAGGAGTAGATTCAGATATGCTCTGTCTGTTCTCTATCTTACCTTCACTGTCAGGATTTTAAACAAACCTGAGTGAGATAAAAGGATAGTCCAGCTACTTCAGATTCTGAGCAGGTTTAAATTAGGGGTGTTTGTATGTGTATGTGTTTGCATGTTCACCACATATATGTCTAGAACTAATCTTTATGGGATGCAAAAATATTTTTTTTAAGAATAGGTTTTTAAGTTTGTTACCACAAAAATGGTAGAATTTAAATCAGGATAAACTGCATCTCGTGTTCCTCAATATTTGCACATTTCTTCATCTCTGCTTTCAAAATACTGCAGCAGTGAATTGAAGCTCTCTAAAGTAAAGAGAGACATACAAAAGAGAACAAGGTGCTGTGTTTTTCTTTTTTTTTCAGATGTGTTCAAAGTGTTCCTGAAAGATATCTCCATCTTGGATGTTTCATACAAAGTATTACAATGCTTTAGGTATAAGATGACCTTTATGTATGGATGTAATAAAAAATGTTACTTTCATATTACAGTGGTTGCATAAGATCTTCCTCCTTTAACCTCACAACTGGCCTGGCAGCACTGCATTTTCTCAGATTATTATTAACATTAAAGCTCCTGAGAATTTTAGTTAAGCTTCTGTGCACTTATAGTGTGTTACTATTTAAAAATAGAAAATATATATTCAGGTGTAGTGCTTCTGGAAAAAAGTATTCCAGAAGATTTATTTCATAAATCATAAAGAATGATTTATTAAGAAAAAATAATAATATAATGCTCTCAGATTATATTAATTATAGACTAATATCTGGTTGTCAAGTGATCTGGCTAAAAAACCCTTCACTTGTTACCTTGCTAGGTATGCATGAAGCATTTGAGTTTGCTTTACTGACTCCTGTGTTTTCACTTTTACATCAATTTTATTATCAAATACAAAAATCAAGTCTCAAATTTGACTGGCCGTCCACAATATCAGGTACCAGGAAATGCTAGCATTATTAAGATGACAATATATAAACAATATTCATCTTACCATAAATGTAGATATTGCTTTGTTTTTCAGTATAGTTAGGTGATTTCAGTATTGCTCATGACACAAAAATAATTTTTTCATTGGTTCAACAACAGTTTTATGCTCCGAGTACCGTAGGCTAGATGCCTCTTTTTGAAATGACTGAAGTCTACTAAAATGAATCCTGTTTCAAATGTAGCATGATCTATGAAGGACCCTCTGCTCTCTTCACCCAGAAATGCAAAACTCATAATAGTTGTTCCTTAGGATTCAGGGACAGTATCTGGTAATCCCTGCAGCTCTAAGAAGACAGAATTTGCATTCTACCCACTCTCAAATTCCTGCTCTTTTAATTGTTATAGTTGTTCTTTATTTATACTAGTTTATATGTTACTATCTTAACAAATAAAAGATTACAGATATTTGAAAAAAAAAAAAAAAGGCATTTTTTTTTCTTTTTTTATTCTCCTCTCTGAAACAAAGGATGATGTTGTTAACGAGCAACCAGCATGGACTGGTTTCAGATTATTCTACAGCATGGAGTTGTAGTTGAGATGAAGTCCTTGTCTAGGGAATTTAAGGGCTGTGCATTCAAGGGTTTAAAAGAGCCATCAGGTAGTATTATCTACCTGAAAGCCTTAGCAGCATCCCAATTTATCTGTGGGGCTTATCTAGAATTTATCTGTGTATAGTAACTAGTCTGTTTTAACGGTCTCCATTAACAAAGCCATAGCCTTTCAGCAGTTTCTGTAAATTGTTCTGACATGTGTCCATCTCATGTTGGGTACATCAAAATTAGCTATGTGTATCAGTGTATCACTTTTTTTTTTTTTTTTTTTCTCTCAGCTCATTAAGTTAGTTGATCTATTTTGGAGTCAGAAAATGTTCAGGCAGGGGAAAAAATTCAATCAAATCAACCTTGCATAGAAACAACTGCCTGTTTGCCATCTGCAGTGGGCATTGATCCCTAGCTTGTTTGTGCCTTGCATTTGTTATGCATGAGTAAGCACATTAGCCTTTTCATTTCATTCATTAGACAGTTAGTCCTTGATTAGTGTTTCCTAGTTTCTGTCAAATATGCTACTACTCCTTTATTCATTTTGTCTTGAGTCTTTTTCTTTTGTTTCAATGTAGAGAAAATTAACAGTTAACCACAACAGTATTTCTTTTATTTATTTTTTTTCATATAGAACTGGATAACAAATGTACTTTTCTAATGTTGGCATATCTAATGTGGGATAACGTATGAATAATAAGGTGTGTGGTTTTTTTTTTTTTTTTTTTTTTTTTTTTTTTTTTTTTTTTTTTTTTTTTTTTTTTTTCCCTAGAGTCAACAGAGTTATTTTAGTTCAGTTGGCAGGCTTTGTTTAGCAGAGTGACGTCTCAGGGTTTACTGTCAGCTATATTTTATCCATCTTCAAGAACAGTGGGATCACCTGGATATTTGTGGATATTTACCTTGTAAAATTGCATTGCACATGAAAATAAATTTAAAATAATTATAAGTGTAGTTTGACAAGTTTCTGATAACAGTTTGGATGACAGGACAGAACTACTGTGCATTTTATGACTAACACTAGTTCAGTCCCTAGAGCTTTTTCCTCTCATGTCCTTGTGGGACAGTAAAGTGTCAAATAAAAATTCCATTGTCAAAGATGATAGAAAAATAAATTTAATCTTCATAAACCAACAAATTGTATTCATTTTTAGAAACTGTGTAATTAGATCATGAATAAAGTGAGTTTTTCAATTGAGTCAGTACATCTAATGATGCCACTAGTAGATTTTATTTTGTCACTGATCACAAGTCATGTTGCTAAAAACATTCTACACTCTACATCCTTACATAGGTAGTAATCACAAATGTAATCACTTACTGCCTTTTACTCATAATCTTAAAAAAATATATAGATGTTATCAATTTATCTGAATACTTTTTTTGGACATAGTTCATGCATTTATTTTCTAAAGTACCTGTGATTTAATAAACCAAACCCAGAGGCTGGATTAGTTTGTTCTCTGAAAGGTACCCTGTTTAAGATTCTAGTAAATAAGGAGCTATTTTAGTCATGGTGTTGTAGCCATGTTTGATGTTAGTGGTGCCTGTATACCTGCACTAAATACTTGCTTGCTTTAATATATAATATAATTTATATTAATTATATTAAAGTTGATGTGTTTAAATAAAAATGATTTTAAACAAAATATCTTAATCATGTTCAGAATCAGCAACAAGATAAAATTTAAGTAAAGTATTTCATTTTCCTTTTCCCCCCAATTTTAATTTGTTAATTTTGATAGTTTGAAAATCATTTAAAATATTGCTAGAAATAGACTTCATACTGAATTTGGTACTTCTCTCAATTCTTAATTTTTATATTTCTATAATATTTTAAGTTGTTTCTTATTGCTGATTATAGTGATATAGTGATATTGTATTTGTAGTTTCTGTCAAACTATTTACATGGAAACTAGAATTCATTTAAAATTCTTACTAACTAAACTAACAGTTTGCATATGTATATTCTTATATATGCAGCATTTTAAGACATAATTATGAAAACATGATCCAATGTTTACTATCTCCTGCAAGACTAGAGTTGGTAGATTTCATACTCTCACACCTCATTTAATACATACATTAGAAGATGAAAACAAAATTTGTACTTTCTTAATTCCCAGCTCATATCTTTTTTTAATGAATTTTTAATTGAAATAAATATGACATTATCTAGAATGAGGAAAAAATTATTTTCATACCTGAGAAAAAAATTACTTTCATACTTGCAATATAAATGCTGTGAAAACTGATTCTAGCAGAGCAGTTCAAAATACTTTATTTTCAGCAACTTCCACCATTACAATGATTTGATTTTCTTTAAAATGTTACACACATCTTTCATTTTGGTATTTAATTTCAAATACACATTTGATTCTATTATTAGCATCATTTATTATTTTTTCAAAACACTTTAATAATATGTACTTAATTTAAAAGTCTCTTTTATTATATTAACAACCATTTCCCCCCAGATCATTTCCACCCTGATATAGAACAAAGATATTTATTTTTAAATATCTTTATATAGATATTTTAGCATTCAAAGATATTTTAGATTCAAAGATATTTTAGCATTTATTTTCATTTTTCTACCAAATTCTATAGAAAGCTATTGATTCGGTCTTACACAAATATCAAGCTGTATGTGCATAATAACTCAGTTAAGTCTGTCACTTAGCTTTTCTAAAGCAAGAGATTTCATATACTTTAATATTAAAACAACAACAAAAAGAAAAAGAACTGTGTTAATGGTGCTATTGTAAACCTTCTTTGGATGTGGATGATGTTTGCTATAAAGAAGTTGAAGCTTCTTTCAGTAAATGTAATATGTCTGATTTCTAAAAAGGAATAATGGAGACTGTAACAAGTGTAATAAATTAATTACATTCAGATAGATCTCAGTCTTGGAACAGTGTGCCTGTAAACTTTCTAAGTGATCAGAGTATTGCTCTTGTTGAAAAGAGTAGTTAATAAAACACCTTAAAACAATATGCCTTGTTTACAGTTTTGTGATTTTCCTGTTATGGTAGATTTATGGTTTTCTTTTTTCCTGCTAGGATGCTTCAATTGCCCACAGATTCCATATAATGAGAGAAAAACATCCAGAGAAGTTCAACAGTAGGTAAGAAACTCAAAATGCTTGCATATGAAAAGATTATTTCCATTTCGTTATAGTATGTTCTGTAAGGGGTTAAATTTTGCACAGCCTTTAAAATATTGATTCTTATAAAAGAGAGGAAATCAGTGCATTTTATATTAAGTATATGCTCCCAGACTGCTTGTATCATAACTGTTTCATATCTGGTATTTCAACTGAAATGAATAGCATTATAAATAAACTGTTCTCACATGCAAAATGTTTGACTTGTAAGACTAGCATGGACAAGATGATGCATTGTGGTAACTGAGGATCCATGAATTGACACTTTGCCATTAGGCACTGAAGAACACTTATTAGACAGCTGCAGATGGTGATCCTTATGTTTCATTCCCACACGCACACTGGTACATTGACAGGGGGCTCTTCCATATATACTCTTAGTAAGGTCAAGTGAATGCCACTTTACACATAAATGCTTTTATCATTAAATAGCTTTGGATATGTAAAAAAGTCAGGAATGAGACTTTGCATCTGTTCCTTGTGTTGCTTTTTGAATTTGGAATGTTATCTCAGAGCTTTTCTGGAAATTAAAAGTGTATTACAAAATGTACTGTAAATTCACCTCCTTTCAATATCTAGTTTGTTGAGTAGATAATATTCACAATGCTATGCTTATGTTTTTCTATTTAGGTAATTTAGCAATCAGTTGTGATGGATAAAAGCAACATTTCAGAAACTTTAATTGACATGTAAAGGCACATGAGGAGAGGAAAGTAAGATGTGAAGTTATTTTGGAAGATAAAATGAATATGAATAAATAATTATTGAAACAAATGTTTTGTCATATCTACAGACTTTCTTTGGTTCTCTGTCAGGGTCAACTGGAAGATCTTGTTTAGATGCCAACCTTCATAGACCTTAGGATGATAAAATATGCTGTTTATGCAGCCTCATTATGACTGTAGAGAGTAATGCTTGAACATGTTTGAATATTATTTAACTTACAGTTTTCATGTTGCAAGTATAAATTTTACACTTAACAGTCCAAGATGGGGGCTCTTTTGCTAAAATACTCAATCTGTTTAGCATATATGCAATGACATATGAAAACCAAACTATATATTTCTCTTTAAGTTCCACACTAAACATTTACGTTATATGACCACTTTCTACCTTCGATTCTTCTCATTCTGAAAGAATTATACTGTGAAAAGATCTGAACTTAAGCCTGCACATCCAAATGTATCATACTCATTCAGAAAGATATTGGACATTTAGCAAATGCAGATATTCTAGGCCCTGAAAATGAAGCTAGTTTATCAGTGGTCTTTCTGCATATTTTCAGCAGTTGGCAATTATAATTTATAAAAAGCTCGGCTAATAACATGAGTTTCAGATCAGATTTCATGTCACAATAAATCATATGCCATTAATAACATCTGCTAGCAGGCTCACCTTGAAATTCATCTATATTTTAAGAAACCTGAGGTTTCTAACATTATCTTAAAGAAATTAATTGCAAAAATATATAGTTCCAGTCTGTGTGTACTTTGGTATTGAAAGAACTTGAAAAAAAGGAAGGATTCTCTGGGTGTTGCAAGACTATTTAGAATGATAATGCATTTCTAAAAAAGAATGTAAAGACTTGAACAAAGTATTGTAATAGACACTGCTTTTTTTTTTTTTTTTAAAGTTACTTCTTTTGTGTAGTAAGAAAAAAATGTGGATTTCTATTTTTGTTGAACAGAATTTTCCAAAAGACGTTAGTTCACAAATAGTTTGTTCCAAATAGTTTGTTATTAGCATGTGGCAATGCTCCATAATATGCTGTAGCAGCATTTTCCTGCAGTGTGTGAAAATAAAACTCTTATTTAGATGTCTGTGAAACCACAAGAATTTATTTTTTTTTAATTTTTATTTTTTTACCACTTTTTTTTTTTTTTTTCACCAGTGTGGAATTTTCTGTGTGATCTAAATGATTTAGGATCAGCAAATGCATCTCAGGTCAGATTCATAGTGCACTCCATGGTTAATAGCACTTATTTGGAAATCCTGCATTGTCACTTGTGAATCTCTCTCATGACTTTTAAAATTAATTCTTTTGTACCTTCGTTATTTTTTTCTTGCCTGATTTTCCAAAGTTTTGCACTCCCACAGCTATCATTCAGTTTTGTAAAGCAGGTCCTTGCCCTAAGGTTCTACTTTGAAAATTAATATATAAAATGCTTTCTCACTGAAAAGAAACTGTGAGTTTATGCTATATGCAGGGGTCTTTTGAAACCCAAAGGTAGTGTATTTATTTCAGTGATGTTACGTAGGTTAAGTTTGGGGTTGGAGAATCTTAAATAATAAATAAATAAATAAACACATAAATAAATAAAAAGCCTTAAATACTGGTAATGATGATCCTTATATTCCTGTGAACATTTCTTGACATGCTGATGCCATGTTTCATATATAAATAGATAATACCAGTATGGAAACTCTTGATACACTGTACTTGTGTATGAAAGCAGAATCCTTCTGCACTTGTTTACCTTCTCAAAATGAAAAAGAGAACATACCACAAGGCTTATAAGGACTTTTTAATCACTACTTACTAACATTGTAGAATACTTTGGAAGTAGGTGACTAATTATTATGAACTCTGACACATTTTGAAACTGCGGTGTTCATAAGTTTTAGTTTTTAGGTATATAGTACAAAGACTTAGTACTGACTTATTAAAAAGGGAAAGAAATTAAATAAAAAGTGAATTTCTAAGCTGCCTAGAGATGTTTAGACATTTAGGTCTTTGAAAAATCTCTAATTAAGTTAAGAACATGTAAACACACTTGAATTAAAAACCTGTTCTTTCTTAAGTCTTCAAATGACTTAGCAGCTACCTTGTGTCCTTTCTTTTCAATGAAGCACCTGTATGTTTCAGATTGTTATTAAGTTGAAGTCAAGTCCCTTTGTCAAATGCATCTCCTCTGTTCAGAATCTTAAGTTAATCAGTCTTAGTAACTAATGTCTTAGTTATTTAAAAATACTTGTAAGCTGTAATATATAGAATGGCTTTCTATGATTTTACAAATAGGGCTCAGCATAAATATCTTATAATGATTGTAAAATATTCATTACTTGTTTGTAAAAATGGATCTGTGGGAGAAAAATATTTCTTTTGGTGATGGTCAAATAGAAGGGAAGTGAAAACACAACAGCATTCCCACTTCTGTCAAAAGAATGAATCCTCATATGTCTTTTTAAGTAACCATATCTTATGATCGTCAGCACACACATTAGAAGCCAGCACTGGCATTGCATTAAGGTTTTAAAAAACAGAATCTCAGCTGTCATGGTACCTACTCCATAGGTCTGAAGTGCAGAGAACCCTGTGTGCAAGACAGCAGGGTTTGCTTCCCATCATCTCCTACTTAAGAACAGGGTCAGACTTCCTACTTTCAGTGTGGAAGGGCTGTGTTAACCCCAGGGGGAAGAAAACTTGCAAAAGACAGCATTTCAAGTAACAGTATCATTAAACTAGGACATACTGTTGAAATAACGATTCAGTTAGGCTAAAATGCCCTGCAGGGAGATCTGTGTAAACATCATAGACTTGATGCTGGGAATAACAGATGTATTAGTTATGTGACCAGAATATACACATGGAAACAAAGAAAACATTCAACAACTAAAAAAATAATTCAAGTTGATATTAACTATTCTAAAATAATGTTCAGTTAAATTAGGAATGTTAATTTGACTCTCTGGCACCCAATAGTATACAAGATATTTCTTAGTCTTGGTAAACTAAAGTAGGATTTATAAATTACATTTACAGTTTTAAGTATATCATCTTTGAGATTTTCAAACATCAGTCAATTTTCCTCTCTTATGTAGAGGAAATCAGTATACAGAAAAGGTTCCTATTCCTTGTAACTCAATTCGTATCATGTTCTTGACCACGTACTTCTGAGATACCCTTTCAACTTGTTTACTTATGCTTTTATTTAATCTGGAATGGCCACTGAAAGAAAAGATGGCGGAAATGGAAGGTAAATGAATCTTTAGCATGTTATCCCATGTGCCTCAGCTGAAGCACTGAACTATACTTTGTAGTCATCATAGTAAAGCATCTTGCCTGACATCAAAATAAAAAAATAAATAGGTAAATAAATAAATAAATCCTTTCATGTGCTGTATCTGAAAAGATTTTTAATCCAACCTGGCAGCAGAGAAACTAGAATACAGTTATTCTACTAAAATATTGGAGATTCCCCAGATCCTGTGCTGTTGAAAGCAAGTAGTAATTCCAGGTTGGTGACTGAAACCTACAGATTTAAATTAATAATAAAAAAAAAGTTTAAAACTTTCTGCTTATTTTTGCATACAGCAATGTCAGATTAAAAGCAAAACAGTTTGTCATGGGGTGTACGAATTGCTACATTCTCAGATATATTTAGCCTTTGTTTTAAGATTGGCTTATTTTAGCTTTGAATTGAGGTGTCAAAATGTTTCAATTTGAATAGAACAAAACTCTTTAGATATTTTCATTATTACTCCTTATCACTTATTATTCAGCATATCACTTATGCTGAAAAAAATGGTTTACGCTTTATGGTTGAACCACAAGTACATATTTAAAGTGAATAAACTAATAATCAGTACACAGTTTCTAACTTGAATTACAGACATTTCATCGTTTCCTGTTTCCTTCAACCTCTCCTCCCTTCCTTGTTGTGACAGAGCTGAAAACGCTTAAAAAGAAGGCATGGGCCCCATGCAGAGACCAGATTGCAGACATCTGTTACCTGTCCCATTGAACCGACAGGTTTCTTTTAATAAAAGAATAAGACTCCAGGGAGCAACACCTCTGAACTCAGGCAGTATTGCTGCAATAGTAGTCATAAGAAGAAGCAACTCTAGGCAAAAAAAACAACCACAACAACAACAACAACAAAAAACATATGACCAAGTCTGAAATATTTTCACATTATCCAGATGTGGTTTGTAGCTGTACAGCCTACTCTGCGTAGCTCTTGCTTATAATGCTTATAGGCAGAAAAATAAATAATCAATTAAAAGTAAAGAAGAATCATCATGAAGATTAGTAAAAGTCTTACTTATCATAAGATAAGTAAAGAAGAATCATCATGTCTTTTGTCAGACTTCAACCATAGAGTAGCTCATCTTTAGAAAAACTGCCTGAAATATATCATGTATGTTTGAGTTGCCTAATCTGGGACAAAACTAATAGGATTATTTTTATACTACCTTGCAGCTATTTTCTTGACTTTACCTAGAGTTACTGAATCCTTAGTGTAAGGACTATGCAGATATCAACTTAATACAGTTTATATCTGCAAAATATACAACAATATTATGTATTGACTAGGTTTTCACAACAGTGTGAGCCTGTCACATTGCAGCTTGGGTTAACACATTAAATTATTTTTAAAATGTTCACTTTTCCTTAGATATCCTTATTTCATTCAAAATATATTAGTCCATAATAAGTTCCCAAAAGAGGACATTTGGAGAAAAATGCTGATTCAGCCTACCTATGTCTGTTGCATATAGAGCAAAATTGACAGCAGTGTGCATCTCCAGTATCTGTGCCTTTCTCAGATACAAAATTTCACATTTTTGTCATTTATCTAGAAAGCAATAGTAGACTAAGGACTTCATGCTATGGATATGCTAGTTAGTCATGGGAATATGCTAGTTGATATGCTAGTTGGTTGAGGGAAGGGATTGTCCCACTCTACTCTGCACTGGTGCAGCCTCATCTCAACTGCTATGTGCAGTTTTGGGCACCACACTTTAAAAAGCATGTGAAACTATTGGAGAGTGTCCAGAGAAGGGCTACGGTGAAGGACCTAGAGCGGAAGACATACAAGGAGCGGCTGAGGTCACTGGGCCTGTTCAGCCTGGAAAAGAGCGGGCTGAGGGGAGACCTCATCACAGTCTACAGCTTCCTCATGAGGGGGAGTGAAGGGGCAGGCACTGATCTCTTCTCTTTAGTGACCAGCTATAGGACCCAAGGGAATGGTGTCTAGTTACAACTGGGGAGGTTCAGGCTGGATATCACGAAAAGGTTCTTCACTGAGAGGGCTGTCACACACTGGAACAGGATCTCCAGGGCTGTAGTCATGGCATCAAGCCTGTCGGAGTTTAAGAAGCATTTGGACTGTGCTCTTAGTCATATGGTCTAAATTTTTGGGTAAAAAATTCTGTGGCGCCAGGAGTTGGACTCGATGATCCTTGTGGGTCCCTTCCAACTCGGGATATTCTATGATTCTATATCTTTTACTCTGTTTAAGACTATTCTGTATTGGCTGTAGGGGAAGCTGGTGTGATTGGAGAGCACTAGGTTCAGTTCACACTAGAGGCAGTGTGCTGTAAAAAATACATTCTAAGTAGAGGACTGGCAGTTCTGTGTATCCCTTGTGATTTCAAACTACATCTTTGAAAACAGTGGACTGTATTAGACCCTATGTGGAACAGTGACTATCTCCTTCTTAGGGTGCTCAACTATCAAGTTCACTACTGCTGGACTAAAATGGGTTCAGGTTTTGTACTGATATAGTGGTAAGGGTTATCTGCTCACTGGGCATGTTCACTGGAATAGATTGTTGTGAAACACTTGCCATTCTGGACTGTTAATAATGAACAAATAATTGAAATAGACTCTTATTAATATTGAAAAGATATGGGGACGTTTTTCCTTTAAGGAAATGTAAGCACTTTAAAGATATGTAATGATACTCAGTTGCTAAAGAAACAGTTGTGGTATAAATTGTCAAGTAGAATATATGTTAAAGGGTGAAAATCATTGCATTGTCTAGGATAAAGGATTGTTCTACATGGTACACAATGATATAAAGGAATTGGCCCAGCATGCTTTCTGCAAGTAACAAACTGTTGATTCACAACAGGTCTATCCATATGCTACAGGCCAACGTCAATGAAATCTAATTTTCTTCAACTGATGTCAGGCTAGCAAAGGATTTTATTGAAGATTATGTTTCATCGCTCAGAGTGGGTCGTTGAACTTTTTCAATGTATTGAAGTGTCTGTTGAATGTTCTACTTATTCTTTAATTAATTAAAAATGACAGCCTTTTTTATTACAATGCTTTAAAGGTAAACTTCCATATATAGTAATTAAATCTGAATCTCTTCCATTGTATAGTCACACCATTTGAAATAAAAAAATAATAGTACAGTGATAGAAAAAGCTTTCTGTCTGCTTCCATTTGTGGTAAATTCACATATGAAAAGAATCTATAGAGGTATGAGAAACACTAACAAAACCACAAATCAGTTTACTATTTGTTTCTTGCTGATAGAATACAGTCAGGATATTTTATGCAAGTGAGTAAAGTTATTTTCCCTGATTTTCTTGAGCACAAGCTAAATAAAATCCAATGTGATACTTGAACTGGTGAATATTACCAGTGCAAATTTGCAGCTTATTTTCACACTTCATTTTGGATCAACTAATATTCAAATCTCTGAAGTAAATGACAGATCTTTATATAAGTTTCATGTGGTTATGTTTCATGTTTATAACAGATGCTGGGCTTTATAAACAGTTAAGCAACAACCCTTTCTTATATCACCAAACCAGCAAAACATTCGTTCAAAATCCAGTCAAGGTTGCTAAATGGTCACAGTGCACTTATATATATTATTGACAATATCCAAGCCATTAGAAGCAATGAAATGAATTGTAAAGAAATAAATTTTATATTTCCTATTTAATAAACTTAAACACATTATTCTTCAGCACAAAGAAATTAAAATTTAGTCACAATATGAAAGACTTTACTCCCTTTACTCTGAACTGTGGGTGCATTGTGGGTCTTCCCTTCCCTTCCCTGCCCTGCCCTGCCCTCTCCTCTCCTCTCCTCTCCTCTCCTCTCCTCTCCTCTCCTCTCCTCTCCTCTCCTCTCCTCTCCTCTCCTCTCCTCTCCTCTCCTCTCCTCTCCTCTCCTCTCCTCTCCTCTCCTCTCCTCTCCTCTCCTCTCCTCTCCTCTCCTCTCCTCTCCTCTCCTCTCCTCTCCTCTCCTCTCCTCTCCTCTCCTCTCCTCTCCTCTCCTCTCCTCTCCTCTCCTCTCCTCTCCTCTCCTCTCCTCTCCTCTTTTATCCCTTCATTCCAGTAATTAAGCCCCTATTTTTAGAGAATGTCATTATGCAGTCCTATATTACAGTAGCCATTGATAAAGAGGGGACTCCTTTACCACTCCTTTAGTACTGCATGGGTTGACATATTATATAGCATGTGCTTTTACTTGCCTTGTGCCTTAAGTCATGAGAAAGTGGGTCATAGGTTTGCTTCAGATCCAGAATCTTAAACTTAATATACCCCAAACTTCCAACTCTACACTCTGAAACTGCAGACTACTTTGTGTCATAGTAGAAAGACTTTGGTAATTGGTAAACACCAAAATAATGTAGCCAAGCCCTCTAACCCTATACAAAACCTTAGTACTAATTTTAAAAATATTTTTTTAAATAGATTACCTGACCTAAAAAGTAATCCTTTCAATCAATGTGTCTGTCCCTGATTAAATACCTTATAGTTCTCATCTTTGCTAATTATGTAGCCGAAGTGATTTTAAGTACTCAATGTATGTAATAAAGAGCCTGCGCCACCATCTCCATCATTTCAGATAACATTTTCCATTTCCCTCTTTATTCTGTTTGAACACAGTTTGCCTGGCTTATGTCCATGTATCAGTTTCATGCAAATAATCAGATTTCTTTCTGATTTGATTTTAAGCCTCTTATATTTATTGCAATAAGTTGCATAGACCTTTATAAGAAATGTACAAAGCAAAAAGTATTCTTCCCAAGCATATACGGTATAGTAAACTATAATTTGTATCTCACAAAATAAGATAAGTCCTGTGAATATCCTTCAGGTAAAGTTCTTATTGACTTTTGATGTATATTGTAGTTTTATTAACATTGTATATATAGTTCCAAATAAAATATTTTAAATATACTATTTTGTTTTAATAATATGACCAATGTCATATAATACACTTGTATGATACTTGTAGTGCATTTTTATAATTGTATAATAGATATGGTTGTACATTAGTACTTACTGTTATGACTGCATCATTGTGGCTAATGTCTTCAGAATAGTTTGGGGTGTTAGATTTATTTGTGAAATAACACTTCCTACGTCTTTTTGGTACACCTGATAAAAAGATAAATACATAATCAAAATTGAGAATTATTTATCTTAGTATTGATTCTCTTTGGAATCAATGTACCCAAATTATTTTTTAATATATATATATTATCTTATATTTAAACAAATTGTCTCATTTCTATATATATTTATTTTTATCCTTTATATTATACATTTATACCTAAATTATATACATTTACATAGCTGGGGGGGGGGGGGGGGGGGAGAGGGGAGGAGTGTTGTGAAATCACTACACATTTTGTAATCCTTTTTTCTGATAATTTATTTAAAACCAAAGAACAATAGCAGAGAAATATATTGGCTGAGTTGGTGATGTAAAGGAAATGTCTGTTGCTTATTCTGATAAGTGACACTGCTACTATTGAAGCCAAAGGTATCTAAAAGTAAAAAGTGGTTTAAAGTGCCCTGCTCTCACCACATTTTATAGTCTGCTTAACAGGAGACCTGATGTGTTTGGGGAATATTCTTTTGGTTATTTACGTCTTTCTTACTTATATTTGGATAACAGTTCTGTGCACTAGCACAGCACTGAGAGAAGACCATCTCTTCTTTCTATTGTAACTGTATCGCTAAATGAGTGGCAACTATTAATCTACTTTTTTTTTTTTTTGGGGGGGGGGGGCGTGGAGTGGAGTGGAGAAAAAAGGCTGCTAACCTGGTCCAACAAAGATTGCTCATTCATTCACGTTGATTTAGGACTCTGTTCCATGCACTTCTGGAAATGCACACTGTGTGTACTATCTGTCTCTGTCAAGTGCTCTGTAATGTTCAGTTTGGTAAGTGGTAAAATGGGCTCAGATCAATGTGAGGACTGTAAGGTATGTGGCAGGTTGTGGACCATGGGTCAGAATGCCCACTCTTCCAGCTCAAAAGGCCCAGAAAATCTCTCTGTCGAAACTGCAAAGTGGGATGCAAGACAGCTAAATGAATATATGAGGAACAATATTGTTTTGATATTGTTTCTCCAAATCTTAACAAACAATAATTACAGAATTCTGATTTCCTTTATTGATCAGTGATTGTGCAGATGAGGTGGATGCTTGTAGTATGTCATTACATAAAGAGGATGACAGTAGAAAAAGACTCAAGAAAGCATTGGACAAAAAGACTGTTACCTAGTAGGTAATGTAAATTTATTAAGCTTGGCAAGTTTTCAAATTATATCCACTTAGAAGTGTATTTACATATACTAGCAACTAATATTGTTATTTAGGTTAAAGAAATAATATAGTATTTTAAAGTCATATTGAATTACATTAAATTGTTTTCCTGATCAGCATAAAATTCAGACACAGGCTATCATTTGCATCCACATGGCACAGGTAGATGTGCTAAAAACTGCACAGGATTTTTATTTAGTAGTCAGAGGGAGAGGCTGTCTATTAGATTTGTTTTGTTTTGTATTGTTTTATTTTAGTTTTGAATTAGGCTTAGGGAACAGCTGCAAGTCATAAGGCTTCTTGTTTCTTGAGAACTTTCAGTTATCCTTTTTTTTTTTTTTTTTTCAAATAAAGATTTGTCCATATGAGGAACAGCAAGGTCTGTTAACCTTTCTTGGATCATGCTATTTCTGAGCCAATTATGAAGATGTCTGAAGGCATCAAATGCTCTTTGGAACAGTAACTTGTGATTTGGGAGTGTAATGGTCAACTGAAGAACTTTCTCTGTGGGTTAGAATATTTGTTCTCACAATATATTAAAAACAAGGACAGCATTGATTTTTTTATGCACTAAAATACTTCTTGAATGTTTTTCTTTTAGTTACGATGATATATTAATAACCACAGTAGCAGCAGAAGTAGCAGTAGATTAAGTGATTAGGATTTTGATAGTAAAGCCTTGAAGGCTGTGTTAAGCTGTCAATCTAGTTCATTATTGAGATTTTGTTGATGTTCAAGAGAAAAGGATGTCTTAATCAAAGAAGTATGTTCTTGCTGGTACGAGGCAGCTGACAACTCACTCTGAATGAAATCTTCAATATGTTTTGTTGCTTTGATTTCATAAATAATTGCAGCATAAATGTTCTGCGAAAGTGTTTTGGGAACATAAATTTAATTGTCAAATTGTTGTGGGCTTTTAAAAATTAAACCTTAGTGGATTGACCTGATTAAGTAGTGCTTGTGCTTCAAAAAAATCCTTGCAGTTGCAAAGCTGCGCAGCAGCAATGCCAGTGCAGCCATGGGACTGTTTGTAGACTGGCAACATGAAGCACTCACACAGGAAGGAGATCCGGGGAGACAGTTCCCCCTTCTGATGGGGGGGCAATCAGACACACAACATTCACAACTATGGCAGAAATGCAGAAAACAAGTAAGCAGGTGGGAATCCGACTCTGTCACCAGGGTGCCAGAGCACTAACCTTGTGAAGAGGCACTTTTGTATTGTTTGAAGTCTGGAAAAAGTCTGAGTTTTTAATTGCATTGCTTAAATTATTAACAATACTTATCCACTACTTTATTCACATGATCAAAGTAAGTACCATGGAACCTGCACCCATCTGCTATGACGGGTGATAGTCTATGTGTAGCATCCTAGTAAGTGCATACCAGAACAAGAGATTTTTGACCTCTTTTGTTATGTATAGAATAAGAAAACAAATACACTAATCTGAAGTATTTACAATCTGACATATTTTATAAATGCGCACAACAGTCTTCCTTCTGTCTACCAAAGTTCCTTTGACATCACCCACCAATGCCCAAAGACACCAAAATCATGGGATAAAGGCATACAGGCATGCTGCAGAACAGTCCCTGTTGAAGAGAAAACTCTGAAGATACTGCCAAGGAGAAAACTAATAGCTACAGAAAGAAGATACATATTGGGGCTAATCTGAACCTGCTCTTACTCCTTCAATTTCAAATTCTGTCTTTGAAAGAGAGTCACAGCAGACCTCCTCTGTAGTGAACTGCTGGTCTGTTTCTTAAGTGGAAAGCACTGTACCATCTGTGTGGAGCACAAGACCACGTGTTCTTCTGTGGTTTAGAGTACATTCAGACTACCTCAAGCACAAGGCAATACCCCTGTGGCTATCTTGCCTGTATTTCCAGAGCCATCCCAGCACTAACTATGCACGGGTTGAGTACCCTGGAGCACACGCTAGTGACCAGTAGTCTCTCACAGTATCTCTCATCAGTTTCTTCAAATATAGGGTTTTTTTAGCTGTCTTAAGTGAAGAAAGTCTTTGAGATGAAATCTTAACTTGTAAGACTGTTCTTGCTAAAAGGTACGTTTGCCTTATGCTTACCTTTTTCTTTCTCTCTTGCAAGTGTTTCTTGTTCCTCTTTCTGCTTTTGACTCCTTTTTTCCTTGCCTTTCTTGACTTTACTTTGTTCCTTCACCTTATAAAACAATCAAGGATACAGATTTCAGCAAAACTACACTCTTGGTTAAGAAGGATTTCAATTTTTTATTATAAGGCTAAATTAAGAGCTACTTAATGCTCGTGGTTTAGTGTTTTAATAAAAAAAAGGAAACGAATAAGTTGACAGAGCAAGAGAGAAGTGCTTTTCAGCCATGTCTCTCACTTGAGGTCTTAAACATTGCTTTGTTTGGACTATTTATTATTTTTCTGAAGTCTTTATTATATAATATATATATTTTTCATTACATTTTTCTTATCTCTGAAACTATTACTGGCATACAGCTATATGTTATATACACTTCTACCAGAACACTCTTTGACAGTCTGAGAGCATAGCTAGAGATGCAGCCCTGTTTTAAAGCATGTAGAAATGAAAGCCCAATGCATTCTGAAAAAGAAAAAATATATATGTATATATATCACTATATATACATGTATATATATGTATATATATATATATATTTATAAATGTATAGTGGTATATATACATATATATATATATACTAATGCCATTGCAGGCTAAATAACTGCTTTCCTCTTTTTCTAGAATTAATCTTTTCTATGCTTTTTGAAAACACTTTGAAATACCTACCTACAAATATTATCTTCTTCTATTGTCCCAGAGTTTGGATTTGGGAATAAGCCTAAACCTTTGGAATATATTAGTTCTAATTGGCCTGCCACTGTTTCTGTTGAAAGCCTGATCTATCTGAGCTTTTGTATTTTATACCTTTTATTATAAGGCGTGCTATTGATCTTCACATTTATAAGTAAAAAAATGCAGAGGCAGAGTTTATCATAAAACATTGACTTCATGGTTTGTTTCATTAACTCAAGTGCTGTCTTGTACATTAAAATTCCAATATTTTAGACAGATTGGCTTATTTTACAGAGTACTGTTAATGTTCCATATAGTGACATGGAATATTGGACCATTTTTTGATGGCTGGATACACCTTACCCACAAGTCACAGAGGTCAACATTTAACTCTATCAAATAATATTTAAGGAAAATTAGTGTCTTTGTGAGACTTTTTCTCACAAAGAATATAAATGTTACTGAGAGCCAGAATGACAGTTTTATGAATGAAGTAATTATTGACTTTCATGACCAGTTTGATCCATCTTTCCGATGAGAAGACATATAGGATATTTGAAAATTTTTGTGTGGATAGAACATCCAAATATTACTGACAGCTCAAGGCTTTCTATTTTTTATGATTTTTATCCAGTCTTGCAGAACAGAAGAAAAAAGCTATGTAAAACATAGAAGAAAAAGAAACCTAAGTTCTTTACCTTCTGAAATTCTGGATTGCATGTGAGGGCAAAGTACTCTACTTTCTGGAAGGTGGCAGAAGTATATAGTTAGTAAGATTCCCTTAGATGATAGTGCTGGACAGAAAATACTTTCCCCAGTTTAAGGACATTTTTCCTATTTTAAAAGTAAGGTAATTTGGGATTTAAATTAATAGTAATATTAATAAAAAAAGACCCTAGACCCTGCTGAAGCCTCAGTGACAGAAAGGGTCCTTTGCCTGTCCCAGGTCCTTTGCTATTATCCTAAGAATTTGCAGTGCTTTCTTGAAATGGGAGACTGCCAGCTTCAACACCCTGACTCAGCTTCTCCCTCTGTGCCTCTCTTGAAGCATAACTTGCATTAATATTGTTAGTATCTTGATAAAGGAGTGGTGTTTTTTTCTCTTCTCTTCTCTTCTCTTCTCTTCTCTTCTCTTCTCTTCTCTTCTCTTCTCTTCTCTTCTCTTCTCTTCTCTTCTCTTCTCTTCTCTTCTCTTCTCTTCTCTTCTCTTCTCTTCTCTTCTCTTCTCTTCTCTTCTCTTCTCTTCTCTTCTCTTCTCTTCTCTTCTCTTCTCTTCTCTTCTCTTCTCTTCTCTTCTCTTTTTTTCTTTTCTTTCTTCCTTTTAATCTGTAATAGTGAATGTTTATTTATACTAAATAGAGCACCTGGACATCCTGAAACTGGTGGTTACAGTATAGGTCCATCTGAGAGACTTCATTCTTTTCCTGCTGCCAGGGTGAAAACTCCAGCAAGTAACATTGAAAAACATGGCTAGAATTACAAAGGTAAGAGCACATGCCTGAGATGTTGAAGATACAGCTCCAGCCTTTAGTGCAAATATGGTACACATAAACTGTGCCTCCTAAATCCCAGGTGATGAACTCATCGCAGATAGATATCTGTAGTATAGTAAAGGGAAGAAAAATAAGTTTTTATAGACTAAAATTCTGTCTGATAGCTAACAAGTATTTTTAAATGAAAATTCCATTAACAATTGCTTTGTTTTATGTAGTGTTTGGTTTTGGTGAATAATTTAATGTAATCAAAGATAGTTAAAAATCCAAGTTAGCTCTACATGGAAGCCATAATATTTATCCTGTAAGGGGAAAAGACAAAAACAGCAACTTGTAACAAGGTTTTAGACTGCAATGACCAGTGAGAAATCTTTAGTACCTGGTGAGCCCATTAGGATTTCTTCATTTAAGGTCAAACAAATATGATGCTGTACTTGCTTACAAAGTAGATTCCTGCATGTACTCACAAACTGTCTACAGTTTGTGCAATTAGTGTCCAGAAGGCCTCTGAAGATTTGAAAGTGAAATTTTGGTCTTTTGTGGGTGTTTTTGTTTGTTTGTTTGTTTCTTTTCCTGCTTGGTTTAAGTATAGAATGTGAATTGTTTTACAGAAAAAGTATATAGAGAGACATCACTTTTGTACACACAGCTTATGATTTTAATCAAAAAGAGAAAAAGAGTGAATTATCTAGCTTGTATGTATTAACTATATACTCACTACGTTGGAAACTAGTGGAGACAAATGTTTAAATGTTTGCTAAATTCTAACTCGTAGTAACAAAAATTAGAACATTTTTGTTTCTTACAGTTTTAGTAACAGTTGATATTCTCATTTGTACTTCATAATCCACCACAGTGAAGGCTTAATAGACCATTAAAAAAACGGTGGGAAGTTAATTTTAATATGTAATGGTGTGAGGGCTTCTATTTTTTCCTTAATACAATGAAGCTTCTAACAATTTTATTTGCAAAGAAGATGATTATTTAATAAAGTGACAAACTGTCCCACTGATAGGATACATTAATTTTCTTCTAAAGCTGTTCCTTGTACTCCATAAGAAGGTGATAATTAGGTTTGCAGATTAGAATAACATAATCAGACCACTTGTGTGGATGCTTGTTAAAATATATTTTCCTCTTCATATAAGCCTCATAATAATTAAAAACTGTTTAAAAAGAAAACCATTCTTTTTCGGCATGGACTTTTAAAATGTATCCTAATAATATATCAAGTAAGTCTTAAGCTAATTCAACTTTTTAAAAGGTTAATATTTGAAAAAGAATATGGGAAGTGATTAACTGATGAGTTTAAGTATTAGCATTAGGTTTTGCAGGAACACCTACAGTATAAAACAGCGCTCATTCATATCCTGATTTAATTTCTTCCACTGTCACTGCTGATTGTTCCATTTAATCTTTCTTAAGTCACATAAAATTATCTTGTATGTGTAAATTAACAATCATTTTCTAATTCCCCTGCAAACTTGAAGCACTGTCAGTGGAAAAAAAAAAAAAAAAAAAAGGAGAGATGGAGAGAGGAGAGAGGGAGATTGACAGTGATTAATTCTGTATTTTAAACAAAACTAAATGCAGTTACCATTGAGATAGAGCACACAGAGACTGGAGTTTTTGGTGATTCAAAGAAAGTGACTCAAACATAGGCAATAGAAAAATAACAATGAATTTGTAATGAGTAGTTCACATCTAAACAATCGGGCCTTGTGTATGTCACATTGGATCAGTGCAATATCCACTGACCTTAACTTTTGAAACACTGAAGCCAATTTCCTTTGCTTGGAATTTGTTCAGTATTAAATACTGGTTACAACTAACTTCCTGGCCTAAGCCCAAGGTGAGAAGTGTGTAGGCTAAGATCATTTAAAGTGCTGTAAAGTGTTCCAATTCCATCACTTTTAATAAGATTGAGGTGGGTTGTTTGTTAGTTTTTTGTACAGTTGAAGCACCTAGAATGAAGTCTTACTGACTTACTGACTTTGTTATTTGTTATTGTTGTTGTTTTATTTTGTTTGCAACTGACATGAAATTAATATTATGAAGAAAAAATGCTTTCAGAAGTATATCTTCTTGGTATTCCATCCATTGTGTTGTAAACTTTCAAGGTCTGAGATGTTTCTTTAGAGCATTTATGATCAGTATCTTGATAAAGGTGGCCTGATTTAATGACTGAAAATACTACATGTTCTGTCTAAAAATGATTTCAATAACTGAATGGATAAAAAAAAGTGTTACATTAGCAAGGGTTCACTGAGCTATTAAATATCGCAATCATCTAATTTGTACATACATGTATGTTCTTATAAGCCCTGTTTTGTGTGCACAGTTCCATATATATATTTGATATACCATCTTATTCAAATTCAGCTTGCTGGAGGGACATTTTTTATGGACAAGTAAAAAAAAATCAGTTTCTTTTTATTTCCATTATGGAAGAAGTGGAGGAGTATTTTTTCTAGTGTGCTAAATATACATACTGAAAAGGACAAATGTTCAATCATTTACAGAGAGTTTGCAATACTGACTGATTTAACAGCACTAGATTAATATTACATAGTCAGTTGTGAAGAGATTTATAAAATGTATTTTTAATATTGTTGTAGTGCTTTTGTTGTTGTTATTGTTTTAATCATCCTTGGATATCAACCAAATTTTCTTATCATTTAAAGTCAATCATATGACAAAGATTATCCTGTGCTCTTGCCCAGAAATTGATCAATAACGTCTCTATAAGCCTGAAGGTCAGTAATTTAAAAACAATTGACCACAGTTTCCCTTTCTAAATAGACCATTCACAATAATCATCATAGTAAATATCTACTTTGAATGGCATTTTTGTGTAACATTTAGGCATAGGTATTTTTATTTGGACAAGGAGCGCTCATAAGGCAGAAGAATTGTCATTTTTCTTAAACCTCTGAACTACATAATTGCTTAAGGTAGCAGTCATTAGCTTAAAGTCCTTCTTTGTGCTGAAGGAAAAAGTAACATATATCCTGTGGATATATCCTGTGTATGTTCTAGGGATATACAACCTATACAGATACAACCTATACAGATACAACCTTGGTCTCTAGAATCCAGAGCTTTACAAGGTGTAGACCATGCTTGCTTCTTATAACTTTTGACTTTTATAAGTATTCAAACAGCTTAAGAACAGCAGGAGTGAAATGCTTTAATGAATTCTGAATACAATCCACTTGCAATTACCATAATTGAAACATTATATGGAGAAGCATGATGGCCTCTCACAAAGTGTCTGCAAGCATTTCTCCATACAGTGAGCCCTCCACAGCGTAAAAGGACTTCTACATGCCAGTAAGTGAAGAAACCCTACCCCAGCTCTGTGTAGTATTTCTTTACCTATTGGAAATACTGAAAAGCTGCAAGTAGATGGTTCAGAGAGATCCAGATTCAATTCCAGAGCATTTCTGAGAAGTAGAAAATTGAAAAAGAGAAAAAAAGTCTACTGATTCATTGTCTCCTGCTCCATCTCCAGTTTTAATGTTGCCTTCAGAGGCCAGGCTTTGTCTTTCAAAACATACTTTGTGCTTAAACACCCTAGAAAACAGTGAAAAATAACTAAGGACGGTAATTTAAATTCCAATTATATTTGCATTATTTGCAATATGTATATTAATAATTTCTCTTTTACAGTCCATAAATATGTAAGATGCAAATGATTTTCCAGGGAGTTTAGGACTGAAATGGTATCCTCTGAAATTCATTCTAAGGCATGGCTATCCAGGGATATTTTATCCTTTTTATTTATGCTAGAAATGCGTTCAGTAGTGAAAAATGTGATGTAAACTGAGAGAAGAGTTGATGAAACAGAATATAAACTGAACTGTCTTTCTTGCCCCCTTTTGCAACAAACTTTCTAATTGTTGTAGTGTTTTCTCTATGAATTACATTGCTATCCTGAATATTCATGTTGCCACAGAAGGTGCTTTCCTAAGTTGAAAAATATTAAGTATTAACAAAATTATTGTTTGTATATTAACTTTAAATGTTAAGATATATCTTAGAGAGTAATAAAGGTTAGCAAGTTAATCAGGTCACCACATCTTTTTCATCTTTTTTTCTTATTCCTCACTCAGATTTTAAAGCATTTGAGTGTTAACCTTTTGAAAAGGAGGAAAAAAAAAAAAAAGAAAAAAGAAAAAAAAGACAGATTATTAGAAGATACTTAATTATCTGCTTCTTTAAGAAAGATACAGTAAGGTCCAACCTCGTTCAACTGCCAACACTTGCATAAAGCTGCTGGAGTGATCTCTGAATACCCAATTGCATTGTCCTAATCTGAGATAAAATAACGCATCTAACTTTACTGTTATCTATAATTGATGAGCACTTATGAGTGTAATTCATTGAAATTTCACCTCTGGCACAATCTCTGCCACTCCAGGAAGAAAGATTCATAGCACTTTTTATTTAAATCATTGTGTAAGCTTGATGGGGGGTTCTGCAGTAAATTGTATACAATAAACATACAGAAGAAGCCTGAAAAAGAAGCATGAAACAGAGCCTTTTAATAGCAGAGCTCACATTTGCTAGTTTTCTCTTTCCTTCTTTCAGGATATATAAATTGGAGATGAAAAAATAAATAAATTAATAAACAGTGTGGTCCCCTGCTAAGGCATAGCTTTTCTTCGAATGTCATCCATTTTCTCAAACTGTAAAAAATTGAAGAGCTTTCCTCTTTTGACCTGCTAATACATCTCAGTCACAGTTCACTGAGAAGCTGTGACAAGACACACACTGATAACAAGGCAGATTGTTGCATCATGACTTTTTTAATCTTGGCTATGTCAGCATTCCTGTGACACATCTCAACAGGTTTGGAATAATGTAATTAATTTATATGAGATTCTTTTGTTCATTTAATTAAACTAGTTACTTGTGGATATATCCAAAAAGCAACTTCTTATGTTGCTGGGATCTTTTTATGTTACTAATCTTAAGTTTTCATTCTGATTTTATCAACACAAATTATTTAGTCTCTGTTTTA